>NC_051253.2:18890463-19507672 GCF_015237465.2 Chelonia mydas | reverse complement strand
TTTTTATGCAGATTGGCATGTGCAGTGTCCTGAAAATCTAATAATTCTGTTTTTCATCTGCCTTGTACCTAAGATAAAGGGACAGAAAAATAGTCTGATAAACAAGTGAAACTCTGTGGGTAACCTCTGATGCTTTCCTGTTTCACCGTTAGATGTGCACTGGGTTGAAAGGAGATATGTACTGTCCAGGCATTCATGCATCCTACCATATGTTGGAGACCAGTTGATTTCCTTTCTGTGTGTTGGAGATGAATTTGCAGAATGCAGCTGTGCAGGAGAAAGCACTGGGCCTGTATCAGGGGACTCATTTAAGGAGCAAGCGTCTGTCTTCCTGGAGAGTAGACTTATGCGTTAGTTCTTCCTTCCAGCTATAGAAAGTTCTGATCTTTATACCGTTAAATCCATGGGCGGTTTTGCTGCAGGCTCCTGCAGAAGACGAGCTGTTCCTTTCTGTTTAATGAAAGGAAGCTTATAAATTAAGGGGAGAGAGACGTTTTTGTAAATTGTTAAGGGAAGCCAGTAGTGAACTTTGTTACAACAGCAGCATATCAGGCAGGGCCTGATCCAAAACTCATTGAAGTCAATGAGAGTCTTTCCCTTGACTTTAATAGGCTTTGGATCAGGCCCCTGAACTGCACATCCTGGAACCCGATAAAGGAATTTAAGACACATTGTTTATCTCCTGCTTTTTTTTAAGCCCATCACAAATCCTGAGTAGGGGCAGGTTCCTTTGAAAACTGAGGCTGCTGAAAAGAGCTCAAGAGTAGCAGTGCTAACAAAAGTGTCATTTGACTTGCACCAACTCGCTCTCACTCACTGATGCACAAAGATTTGTGCACGCAGAACCCCACACTCACACTTGTGGGTATTACCCAGCTATCTCAGTCTTTTTTCTTCTTTTCCTCCCAGAACATCAACGCAGCTAAGTCCAGCTTCCTGCCTGAGAAAGAAAAGAACGAGCTTCTCAGTAAGCTGTATGAAGCCTACGGGATGGTCCCAAACAACCCACCCTAATCCTGCTTCTACCAGCCGGCAGGTTGCATTCACCTCTCCCCATGTGTGCTCGACTCCTCTTTATTTTAGTGGGAGCATTTGGGGAGGAGGTGCCATGGTATTACTTTGCTGACCTTTACAGTCCGAGGCATACACTATAAAGCAGTATTTCCATGGTTCCTACCGTATATACCTACATACAGCACCCACATACTAAATAGATATCTGATTTCCTAGATTTCTGACTCACAAATGTACAGGTGGAGTTTTCTGGCATAATTCCATTGTGCTTATGCCAGTTTTACATCCTGGTGTAAATGAGAGCAAAATAAGGCCCTCTTTCTTTGTGGTGGTGGTGGTAACATTTTGATGTGACTTTTTGGTGCTCTAGTTCCCTTGCTGATCTACCTTAGTCCCTCTTTGCACTACAGAAGTAATCATGTTGAGCTGCGGCTGTGGTCAAACCATGGTAGAAGACAGTATTTTCCTCACCTTCCTCGTGTGCTTCAAACTGGGTGAAATTGTTTCAGCAAATAGTTTATTTGCCAAAAAATGCAGCTTTAGTCACCCCAGAGCCATTCGCGGATTTCTCTTGCATTTGCTGAGTACAAACTGAAAATGTCAGTGACCTAACTCAAAATGTTTTGAATTTGGCCATTTGTCTAGTGTGCAGAGGCCAGGGAGGACCTCCCGTTTACAGCCTTTAGCCAGATGGTTCTCAACCTATTTACCATTGTAGCATCCAATACTACCAGTATGGCTCTGAGGATGTCACATGGGCACAGCTCTGGGCTGATTGGGACGCAGGTTGAGAACCACTGGCCCAAAGCCACTTAAAAACAAGCCCCAAAGTAGTCCAATCTATTTATTGAAAAAAAGGGTCTGGAAATGGCCAGCAGTGGATGGGCAGGCAGTTGCTGTCTGCTGCAGCCTGTAGCATGCACATCCTTCCAAAAGGTGACATGTAGCTGGGGTGGGGGGGGGGGAGAGAGGGCACCCCCCCACCGCCATTTCTGCGAAGCAAGTAGGCAGTGCTCCCTCTGGTGGCAGCACTCTGTCATCCCCATCTATTCCCCCGTCCCATCCCCTCCCTCTTCCTCTCCTCACTCCATCCCTTTTCTTCTCCACACTATCCCCCTGCCCCATTTCCCCATCCCCTTCTCTCCCCCCTACCCTATATCATCCCTCTTCCTTCCCCACTGCCTATTTACCCCCACCCCCTTGCCCTGCCCCTCCACAGGCACTCACCAGTTGTATAGAAACAGGACCCAGCACACACACAAGACGGCAACGATGGGCACTAGGACACAGGAGGCAGCGTCCTGCCAGCCTCAGCGAGGGAGTGGGACCCAGCAAGCCGCCTCTCTCGCCCACAGGCTGAGCAGAGTAAACCCTGCTCCAGGCAGGAGAAATCGGGAGTGGGAGGACTGGGGGGGGCACCTGTTCGCATTTTGGAGACCCTGAGTGAAATGTTGTTCTGGTTTAATTTTATTTCTAATTTCTGCTTAAAGAGTTAAAAGGAAACTGTCAAATTCTGCACCATAGTTCTAGCCAAATGTGACCCACATTGTTAGAACCTGGGGGATAATTGACTCTGGGATTTTATATATATCTAACGTATATCTAGTATCTAATAGCATGTTGCCAACATAATAAAAAGGATAAAACATCTACCTACTGACCACCATCACTAGCTGCTGTTTTGACAGGACCTACAAAAAAGTAACGTGTATTTTTCCATACTGTAGTTCTATGGGTAACCTTTGAAATTTCCTCTCACCTCCATATCCCTAGGGCCTCTGCAGTCAATCACAACCAGTGGTGGAATCTGTGCAGTTACCCTGAGTGCCACAAGCTGGGCTCTGGTTGCTTGAAGGGAAAAATTGGAGATGGGATGGATGGAAGCAGAGGCCAGGTTGGACCTGTGCTCCCATTTAGCAGACATGTAAATTGGGAATAGCATCCCTGAAATCACAGGAGTTACACCATTATAGAATGGATGCATCTTGGATCAGAATCAGGCCCTGGGTGTACACATGGCAAATGTTGTTATTCAGTAACTTTGGGGCCTGACTCCCCCCCCGCCCCCCCATAATGGTACAAATCAGGAGTAACTCTCTCAGTCAGTGGAGTTACACGGTGTGGGAGGAGACTCCTGTTTGAAGTGCAAACGCGTCTCTTGTTCAGACATTGGAGGCTCACAAGTTCCTCAGAGCTGTTGATATAAACTGTTCCAATTTCACACATCATTTACCCCATTATACTCAAAGAAAGAGACCTGTCACTGCCAGAAGTGACAGTGTTATTACTGGGCATTGGGCTGTGATTTTTCTGCCATGTAGTCCAAAAACAATGTTTTGTTTGGAGTTTTTTTCCTTCCGGGCTGTGCAGAATTAATCAGAGCTGTGAGGCAACGCTGAACTTGGAACTGTTCCCTCTGCAGTCAGTTAGATCCTAGTGTCAGCTCACTTTTGGAGGCCCACTTTTGCAAGGGTCTTCTACCACTATGTCCGTGATCAGAGTTTCACTTCCACTTCCCACTGAAGTCAGTGGGAGCTCTGTGGACCTAGCATCTCTGAAAGCCAGGATGTTACTAAATAATATGATGTGTTTGTTCTTTCAGCACAATTGGGGATGGCAGCTGACACGGGTCTTTTACTCACAGGGGAAATCTGATGCCCCCATCTTTCCTATCCAATTGTAGTTTGCAAACAGGTGATTTGGGCTAAAAATAACCCTTAAATGCACACTCTTGTGAGCTGAGAGACCTAAGATTTGCCCATCCCTTGTAGTGCTTGAGTTTATAGTGTATTATTCTGTTCTCTGCTCTTCCTGGTTGCTCCATTCTTATGAGCATGTGGGAGGCTGGATGAGACATGGATTCTACTCAGCCAGAGCTTTAGAGAACAGGAGACTTGGACATTTAAAGCCCAACTGTGCTCTTACTGGAGTCACTGAGAATGTGGCCAGTTTGCCGCGGACTTCAATGGGAACAAGAGCGGGCTCTGACATACCATGTCGGAGCAAAGTTGGCAGCATGATCCAGAGAAGCTGATTGACCTGAGGTTGGTTGTTGGATTGTCAAAGAAAAAAAAAAAAAGGCAGAAGCTGCACCTGCTAGCTGCTAAATCCTTGTTTTCTAGGTGCTTCAGAGCCATAAAAGTCTCTATCCTGGCTCCGCAGTCATCTCATTTCTTAGGCTCCTTGGAGGTGTCTGGTCTGTCTGGCAGCACATTCCGACCTCGTTTATGGCCTTGTTTAGTCTGATAAAATTTGAACTCGTAACATTGTTCCCCTCTAATTTCCCTCTGGCCAAGAAGGAGATTTTGGTGTTGGGTCACCATGCGGGAATGTTTCTCTCTCCTTTTCTGCCTCAGCCTAGTCGCACTCTTTACAGCTGCTTTAGTGCTAGTGCCAAGGTCCACCGAGTGGGAGAAAGGCCATTGTGGATTAGTGTGGCCCAGTGATTACAGCTCCTGTTTTGTAGGAAGGGAAGGTTGGGGTGGCGTGGGGGTGCAACGTGCTCGTTCCTTTCTTGGAGGTGGCATGGGGTCCATTCATTAATCTTTAGGAGACATGAGAGGAAAACACAGCATCGTATTCCAGCTGGGCTCTTGTCCTCTTCTGGAGCCCTAACTGGATCACTCTTTCTTTCATAGTGCACATGGACTTCTGGTCATGCACTCGCTGTGTGTTGGGGGGAGGCTCAGTGCTTCTGAGTGGAAAGGACACCTTACGTCACCAGCAGCATTTCCTCTAGCACCTTGGTCTCTCAGCCAAGTCCTGAGCCCGCCCAATCGTGCTTCGCATATGAAGTTGGACCCTGAAGGAGCTGTGCTCCAAAGTTCAAATGAAAATTCTAGAGACATCAAATAACCACTGCCAGGGGAATTGGCCTCCAGCAAATAGGAGGACATTGGTGTCAAACTAGTGGATTAATTTGCATTTATTGAGCCCGGCTTCCAGTCCACTCTCAGCTGGAAGTTGCTCCAGCACTTGGGAGCATATGAAGCTGGACAGCACTGGTGTCATTTGAAATAGCTCCTTTCCCTCTGTTCCCAACATAGATGTGATCTAGTGTGATGAGCTTGCGATTCCACGTTTCAGGAGATAGAAGTGGGGGGAACAGACAATTGCAGAAAAACCCCACTCAGCTTTATTATCTGAGAGTTGTGTGTTCTTTATTACAACAAGCTTATAGTTTATCAAACAATTTTTACCGTGAAAAATGTCTCCGAAGTGAGAGCATGTGAAACTTTTCCAGAAATAAATACCTTGGAGCTAGATGGAATCTGGAAGAGATTAATCTGAATTTTATCAACTGTCACAACACACAAAAAAGCCTCTTCTGCCCTTCTTGTAACAGTATCTGAAAACCCTACAATGCCAAATGGTGCCCATGTGTGGTGCTGCTGAGCCTGCAGGTGGAGTTTGTCCATGCACCTGTGAGCTTTGGTCCTTTTGTGATTCCCAAAAAGTAGCAGCACAGGTTAATAGTGTTCAATATTAATGCAGCAGGAACTCCCGTCACCCCTCCCCAGCTGATCCCCATGACTCCAGGTGTCTGTGTAGGCAGTGCTAAATATCCATTCACCTCTAAGCTGGATACAGAAGAAAGGTGAAGTAAGGGAAGCACCGAAATCTCTAATCTATGGGAACAGGAAATAAATAAATAGTCTAAATGTACAGAGTAGAAAATGTACCTTATACAGTAAAGGCTGAAGTGCAGATTTTAAATGTCCTGTAGAGGAAAATTGCTACTGAGGCACTTTGAGAGTGGGTCATGTGACTACCACCCGTGAGTGTTGTTCTAAGCTGTTCTAGATGGGAGTAGAGTTCCATGGATGTACCACTCACTGATGAGCTTCCTACAGGTATCTGAACAGAATGGTTGCAGCAGAAGCATTTAAAGGGAGAATACATTGTTCTGGTTTGGTTCTCAGTTGTCAAGAAATTTGATGGAACGTTCCCATTTAGTGTTTACAGTTCTTTCCTCCTCCCACCCTTCCTTCCCCACCCCCACTCTTGCGATGCTCATGATGGGGGGGTGCCATCTTGCCCCTTGAGTCTCACTTCAGGTTCCGTCTCAGAAGCAGAAGCAGCAGCTTGGTTTCCTGTAAACCGAAAGGAAGCAAGGGGGATTAAATTTGTGACTAAGAGAACAAAAGGTTACTCGCTCCATCTGTAACGCCACTGCTTTTAGAGTACATCTACACTGCAGAACAAAACCCGCAGCAGCAAGTCTCAGAGCCTGCATCAACTGACTTGGTGTGAGGGGCTCACCCTACTGAGTTAAAAATAGCAGTGTAGACATTCCCACACAGGCTGGAGCTCAGGCAGTGAGACCTCCATTCCCCCCGGCTGGGTTTAGTGGCCCAAGCTCACGCCAGAGCAGGTCCTGGAGAAGTGGATGGAATTTGCAAGCCTCTGGGTTATTTTCAAGGAGAGACTTGGACCAGCAATTTTGAACCACTGCAGGGCTGGCTCTTGCTCTCTGGCTGTTGATAGAGTAGAAGAGGCTGCAGGCTGTATGCTCTGATCCCACTGTACTTGCCTCCTGCAGAGCTTGGGAACTTCACTGGAGGGAATGAGAGTGGTTTTCTATCATGGTTTTCAGTTAAGCATGTTGTTTTCAGAAGCCATTTCGGGAGGAGGGGATGGAATGCCTCAAAATGTTAGCCTCCCTCTTTCATGATCCAAAATAGCATGATGTATATTTAGCCCCTCTACAGGAGACTGTGGCCCTTATTCTTCCTAACGAATGAAAAGGAGCATTGATAAGACTTCCACTAAAAGAGAAGCCACCAGTCAGGTTGAAGCTTATACCCCTTCCCTCACACTCCCAACCACCACCAGCAAACTACTTCTGCTGTGCTTGTATAGCCAGCTGTGTTTTATGTACACACAGCCATGTACCCAAACTCAAAGAAGTGACCAATAATGACTAAATCTTGATCGCACTGAAGTCAGTGGCAAAGCCACCATTGACTTCACTGGGGCCAGATATTGGGCCTAAAACAGGGGTTCTCAAGCTAGGGGTCGGGATCCCTCAGAGGGTTGCGAGGTTATTACATGAGTGTCGTGAGCTGTCAGCCTCTACCCCAAATCTCACTTTGCCTCCAGCATTTATAATGGTGTTAAATATATAAAAAAGTGTTTTTAATTTATAAGGGGGGGTTATACTCAGAGGTTTGCTATCTGAAAGGCTTCACCAGTACAAAGGTTTGAGAACCATTGGCCTAAAAGCAGCAGGCTGTATGCTGCTGAATGCAACCTGTAACATGCACCAAACTTCAAAAGGCTATTCTAGAACAAGGGAGGCTGGGTGCGAAAGTGGGTTTTAAGGGGTTGAGATGACATACTGGAATGCTTAGGTAGGGCAGTGGTAGAGCAACGATTGCTTTCTAAGCGGGGGACATTGCAGTTACAGGGTCACACAAGGAAGCAACGTGAGTTCTTTCGGATGTCTTCTGAAACTCCTGGTAGCTGGCTGCCAATATATTTGCTCTGTGGCTGCTGGATCACATTAGAATCCACTAGTAACATGCTTAAAGGGGTATTATCAGGGTAAAAAGGGTTTAAAAACACATTTTTATCCCTGTTACAAATCAAAGCTCAGAAGATAAAAATGGAAGGAATGTTAAAAACAAAAACTTTACTGTCCCCATTTGTGCTTTTTACACAACAGGCAGGTAGACTGATCAGTGTCACTTTGCTTTGAAAAAAGAAAAGGAGGATCCGATGAAGTGAACTTATGCTCTAATAAATTTGTTAGTCTCTAAGGTGCCGCAAGTCCTCCTTTTCTTTTTACGGATACAGACTAACCCGGCTACTACTCTGAAACTGCTTTGAGTTGGTTTCACTTTTAGGCTCCCCGGCCTTAGTGCTCCCTGCTGGTCAGCATGTGTGACAGCAGCAGCAGAATGGCTGCAGGGGAAAGATTACAAAAAAAAATTCTATTGTTATTAAAAATCATAGAAACATAACTACTGTTTAGGTTTTCAAAGAGCCTATTATTGTAAAGCCTTTGGCACAGTGGGGGTCAGTTTGCCCTGCCGGTGCCCTTTGCCATTACGTTCCCTGCAGTAGAAACATCAGCGCTTGAACTGGTTTACACAAAGAGCTTTGACAGGAGCATGTTAGTGTTTTACCCGTTACGAATTAAAACCTGAATCACCCTCAGACTCACTGTAAGGAGCTCACAGTGACGAGTTCAGACAAATGTACCCATTAAATAAGAAGGCAGTGACACTAGGAAAGAATGAACCATTCCTCTTCAATGTACTTGGGTTTTCCAGCTGTGAGCTTTTCAGGTCACACCTGACTCCCTGAATTTGCATGGAGTTGAATATCTTGGCCTTTCAGGCTAGGCCTAGGGAGCCCATGTCAGTTTCCTCACCTTGCACACTTACCTGCTCCTTCAATGGAGAGCTTGCCTATGTCGCCTGCCAGCTTCCGCATGCTGATGGTGGTTGAGTCTCCTTGGATGTCGTGGATAGCGTTCCTCCGCCCAGTGCGATCACAGGAAATAAAGTCAGTGTATGAGGGCTCAATCTCCATTACTTCACTTGCATTTCCAATGCATAGGAATCCCTGTGGGGAAGAGACAGTCCTGAGGTGAGGTGTCCTCAGAGAAATCTTGCTACATCCTCTTCCGAGCTCTACTCAGGTTAAATGATCACGTGGAGTTTCACTGCAGCATGAAAAAAACAGTTCTGGTTAATTTTGCTTTGGGCCGTCTAATAGCGCCACTAGATTTGCAGGAGAACAACCTTTGTCGTGTGACAGGGCATTGCTTGTAACACTGACCTGTGTCTGGTGAGCGGGGCCAGACAATAAAGATCTGTCTCTTATCAGCACCCCTGTGTGTCTGGCCTTTATTACACCCTCTGCAGTTGGAAGCAAAGAAGATGAGGCACTTGACTGTCCCTTTTTAGCCTTCTCCTTTAGGAGTTAACATGAGAAATGGCTGTGCCCTTTCTGCAGAAATAACTTTATCTTTGCTGTTTCCTGTTATGTTCTTATGGGGATAGTCAGTGGAGGCTGGGGGGAAGGGAGGACCTTCTGCAATGGGTTGTGCACAGAGATGTCCCTTGGATGAAATTCACTACAGTGCCGCTGCCCTGCTATTTTCCACACAAGTCTATTTGGAACAGGTCTGGAGTCCCCACCTCCACCACCTGACTGCTTCACCCATGCACCACTTATAGGGCTGAAGTGGTGCAGCAGTCATCACGCTGGGGGGTGAATTTCACCTGAACAACCTGCCTGTGTGCACCACACAACAGAAGACCTCCAACTCGGCTGTGTTTGATGGGCATGGAACAGATAGCTGCAAAGAGAAAGCCCTGATAGGATTTGATCTAATGTCAGAACAAGGCATGTGAGAACAGCAGGTTTCATCCTGCGTCTGCAGAGAGAATGGAACCTGGTTTGGTTTTTAATGACTTGAGCTCCAATGTTACCGAACCCTGTCCCTAAGTTTCCTCTGTTCCTAAAAAACATCATGGGATCTTTGATCATGGGCCAGATTCAGTTCTTGCACTCAGTGGAGTTATGCCTCTGTATGCCATGGCTGAATTTGGACCCACAAATGGTCAAGGTATCTGCTTTCTATCTCCTCTGAAAGGCCCTTGGAGCAAGCAGTGCTAGGTCGTTGAGTCCATACTGATCTCAGCTGGCGTTTTGTCAGTTTCATTTTGAAATGTATATAATGAAGTGTTCATTTAAACTGCTTGGCAATAAGGAATTAAAGGTGTGAAATTCAAACCTTCTATGATCTTTCTGGGCCATCTGACGCTGGGGCTTATTTCTGTGCTCAACTTCTGAGAACTGTTTGAATGGCCAGATCCTCTCAGCCATGTCAATAACTCCCTGAGCCAGCTCCTTCGCTGGTGTGGTTTGTATTTAAGTTGCTCCTTTTCATTTAAGTTGACTGTAGCTTGCCAGCGTTTGTACAGCACACCCTGTTCAGAGATTTTGTCAGGCTCTGAGACCATGGAAAAGACACACTGTCTTTAAGCATGGAGCTCGCTGTGAAATTCACTTGGAATTCTGCCTTTGCTCTGGAAATCTGCCACTCTTGATTCCTGTTCATGCTTACTAGGCATTTGTTTGGTTTATCCGCGTGCAAGTAAGAGACTATCAGTTATTTCTCTCTCTGATTCTGAGCCACTGAAAGCGGTAGCTTTCACCTAGATGACGCTGGAAATGCTCTGAGCGGGGTCCTGATTACCAGTGCCTTGCTGACGTAAGCTAAAATTCAACTCCTCAGCACCCACCTGTTTCTGCGACGTGGTTAAATGCCCCTAAGGTGAAGCTCCGTGTGAGGTGGAGACTGATTTAGTTCCCTCACAGACTGTGCTCAGCATTGAGCTGCCAAAGATGCCACGTTCAGATGGACCCGTGCCAGGAAATGACATCCAGGAAAAGGAACTGCCTCCTGATGCAACTGCTCATTGTTCCTAACTCACTTTTTGGCAGTTGCCATATACTGAAATCCATTCATGTCTTGTTTATTCTGCATTTGGCTCAGAAGAGAGCCCGGGAGTGCCATCTCTCAGGGACTGAGCTGACCTCTGCCTATGCAGTGGATTGTGCCCAGCCTGCTCGGCAGGGTATCAAGTTCTAAAGCAAATGAGCCGCTCGAGGAGGCTTTGGCAGCAGCAGCAGCGTGCTTACTCCTGTCCCTCCTCAGCTCTTACCAGCCACAGAAAGGAATGAAACAGAATTTCCTGGGCATGTGACCCAAAAAGCAGCTGCAACACTCATGACTGATGAGTTTAAGGGGACACAGTCAGGGCTAAAAACTGACTGCCCCAAAAAGGACTTTCACCTTCAGCAGTACAGATATATTCTTCTCTCCAACCCATGTATCCTGCCAGCAGAAAAATACCCATCAGCTATTGAGCTCCCCATTGCTTGTAATAAACAAAGCAGGGCCTGCTGCCACAATGGACAGACCTGCTCTGAAGGAGCCCCTGAGGGCCAAATTCCCCACTGAAGTAAATAGAGCCCTCCTATGTACTCTAGGGCTGGGTTTAACTCTGCTAAGCTCATTCCAAGGGCCCACAGCAGTGACTTTCTCAGGCTGTGGAAATGCAAGGCCTATTTCTTCAGTATGGTACGGCCCCTTTGTGCTGCTCCACTGACAAACAAGCCTTAAACTCAGCAGCCCTGGCCAGCTGAGAAGGGGAGTGGCCAGTGAAAAGGATTGGCAGGAGAGTGTCTCTTTTCTGACTATTTCCAAGTGCTAGAACAGTTGCTTGGGGCCATAGGTGACCCAACCTAAGTTAGGAGAGCTCTAAGCTGCTCTAAATGACTCCAGGGGCTGAACAAAGAATTGCAGAGCTACCAAGAGAGCATAAAAGCCAACTTTTCCTTTCTCTTTGGGTCCTGCCCTGAACACAGGCCAGCCGCACCTGAGAGTCAGACCCACAGAGAAATAAAAATCATTATCATGTGACCTCAGGAGGCTAAGGTGATGGTTGGTGGGGAGAGTTGGGTAGAGAGATGGAGAAGAAATGGAGGATTAAGGTTAAATACTCCTTCATCCTGAGTTTTAACCGGATGGCTCAGCCTCAAGGGAAATATTTATAAAACTGGTACGTTTCAGCTGCTGATGTGACTCCGAGTGTTAATGTCGTTTTAGGAAGTGCTGGGGTTGGCTCAGTTGCTGGATGTTGGATTTGAAGAAGGGCCTTTGCACACTTTACAGTGGAATCTGCTTCTCAAAATCCTAGACTCTGCAAATATTCCAAACAGGAAATGCAAGCTACTGCCCTCCGAGCAGCTCAGGACTTTGGGGAGGGCCTGACCCTGGTCACCTGATCAGGCAAAACTCCCACTGGCTTGCATGGAGTCAGGAGTGCAGCACTGATACCTCAAGGAAGGAGAGAGTGAGTGAAGGGAATGAAACGAGTCAGACCTTTCCCTGTGCATTTCACAGAAATCGCTGCTAATGGAAGTCTCTCTTCAGCTATCAGCTCCAGAAGGCAGAGGGACTGGCTGGGAGGGGGATTGTCATATTGCCCCACTCTTTCCCTTGGCAATTGTCCTGTGTCAGGTTAGGTTGTAAGCTCCTCAGGGCAAGAATCGTGTTTCTAAAGCATATGTGCTCTTCTGCTACTCCTTAAATAACAACCACTGCCCCTGCCCTGGAATATGGCTTATAACGGGAGGTGCAGTGGCTAATCTCATAACCCCAATATGCCTTAGACAAGGAAAACTCCCCTGAGGGAAGATGGCAAGTGGTATGTTTATGGTGGCTTTTATGCTGAAGACTGAAATTCTTCTCCCTTTGCTCCAGCACTGGTGCTAGCCATGGAGGGGACGCTTGTGTAGACTGGACTTGTGTGTTTTTACTTTCCTGTCATCCAGCCCTGCTCACAGCAGGTCTAGATAAAAAAGCACCAGCAACTGGTCTGCACCACTGGAACTACATCGACGGAGAGATCCTGTAGTTGAGGCCAAAAGGGCGGCCTCCCCCCACCTCCAGGGAGAGAAGAAAATAGGATTTTCTGTAACTTCACCTCACTTTTCTTAACCTCCCCACCATTACCTTCCTCCAGCCGATGTAGCCTCTGCAACCACTGTGTTCATGCTTCTGGTTATTCTCTACCTCTTGCCTGGTTTCCCCAGCGCCAGCAGCATCGCTTTCCCTGCAGTCAGTATTTGGGGAAGGAAGTTCCTCCTCCGGCTAGAATAAGTCCTGGCCTTTTCCCTAGCATGCTGCCATGATGTTATCCCATAACTATCAGTTTGCAGGCCTCACCATGAGAATGACACCTCCCCAGAAGCCAGTGACTTGCTCATTAGTGCACAGTGCAAAGCCCTGCTGTCCTGTGCAGCAATGCGCAGGATCGTTGGCAGAGCTCCCTGCGCATTAGTAACAGGGTTTGACAGGTAGCTGGAGGGCGGCACCGGAAAGAAACCACATGATTCAAGAGCTATTCACAAAACCAATTGTCAATTCCTATCAGGATTCCTCACTTCCTTGCCATTCAGGATTTCCCTGGCTATCAGCGTTCCAAGGATTCTAACACAGTGCTCCAGGCAGGGAGAGGAAAGTTAGCGGTCTGCATTCCTGCTCCCCCGGAAAGAGATCACAGCTGCCGCTTTTCTCATCTTTCTTTTCCTTTCTCCTTCCACCACTTCAGCCTCCAGCAGTTAGAGTTGCTGGGAAAGCATGATCAGCTATTGCCCTCGCCCCTAGTCAGAGTATTGGCTTTACATTGTAAAGGCACCGAGTCCAAATGCATTAGACCAGTGGTTCTCGGTGAGCACAGAATGGCTTCTCTTGAGATGGGGAAGTATCTGTCATTGTTCAAGCAGTGATTGCAGCCCCGGCAAGGATTCTTGAAGGGTTTCCAAGGGCTGTTTTGCCCCCCTCTGCAGCAGCTTCACTTCTTTCCTTGGCAGGCACATTTCTTTTGGCATAAATTCAACCCTGAGCTATATCTGCAGATGAAACCAAAATTGAAGGGGGGAGGGGAAGCAAACACATAGGCATCCTGGGCTAACTTGCAAAGTGCCGGGGCCGGGGGGGGAGGGGATATAAGAGCAGCGGGAGAGCACGCAGGCAGATAAATACATGGAAAGTCCAAAATGTAGGGACAGGATGCAAACAGCTCAGGTACAGAATGATGCCGGGGGGGGACCTAATGCAACACCCTCACAGTGCATTCAAACATTTGCATTTCCATATGTTTCTTAGCTCTTTTCCAATACAACTTCTCCATGTGCATATGCCCTATGCAGTAGTTCCTGGAAGGAGATGCAGGGTTGGCCCTGTGGGTGGGATGGGACATCTTCACAGAAGGATCTTGATCTCAACAAATTGCCCATGATGTGAGACTAAAGACAAATCTGATCTTAGCATGGAACCTCATGCATTTGCACTGACGGCTGCATGGCACGTTGTGAATGGCTGGATTCCACAAATCGAGGAGCTGGTGAGAAAAAAGGCCGAGAGACTGTAGCGTTAGTTGGTTGATGCGCCTGACAGAACAGTTCTGATTATCCGGGGCAATGCTTCATAACGTACACCGGAATGTCCTGCCGATTTGGAAAAGTCATGGGTCAGCATGTGGAGACTTTGCTCTTGGAGCATTTCTGGGAAAGGGGAAGACACTGTGCAAATCATGGGCAGCATCGGCTTGGGTTGATGAGGCTCTCCTGAACTAAGAAAAGGAGTACTTGTGGCACCTTAGAGACTAACAAATTTATTAGAGCATAAAGCTTTTGTGAGCTACAGCTCACTTCATCGGATGCATTATTTGTTAGTCTCTAAGGTGCCACAAGTCATCCGTTTCTTTTTACGGATACAGACTAACACGGCTGCTACTCTGAAACCTGTCTCCTGAATGAGAACCCTTGGCCATGCCCCGTCTTGACCAGCAGGTGGCTCACTTGGCTCATTTTCTATTGCATGGCAGGGCTTGCTTCTTGGGATCCGACTGGGAACGGACTATTGGGGAAAGCTTCCAGTAGATCTGCTAAGGCTGTGCGATTCCTCTGGAAACTTTTCATGGTTTCTAGCCCTTTAAAAGCCTCAGGCTGAGCCCCTCTTCTCATTGGGAAGCTGTTTCTGTACAGAGAACCGGGGGGAGCCATGAGACATCACCCTAATTTTGTTCTTAGGGGCTGATTTTCAAAAGGCAGCATAGTAACTGTGCATGTTGTATCTCCGGGCGGGTGCAGATGAGTCTCTAACTTAGTGTATTGGTAAATTTCAGTCACTGAAAATGTCTCTTAACGTCTGTCGGTCGTAAGAAGGAACGGTCTTCCCTTCCCTGCCTAGCAGAGATTGGAAAAAACACCAACGTGGAAAACAACAACACACTAGAGAGATCTAGAGAACACTGGGATCTAGTCTCACATCATAACCTGACCTTTTACTGTCTGTTTTTAATATTCATTTCAGGTCGAGGGGGAGGAGGGAATTTATAAACGAGGCAGACTCTTGCCAAGAACTCCATGAGGAAGTGTGTATGCAGTGTAGCAGTTTATTAAACCACATCAGTGCATAGAAATCCCTGGGCTTTTGAGAGAGAGAGAGATGTCTCTGACTGCCCCAGGAGGGTCACTGCCTGCATCTCTTTCCCCATTTGCCATTTACAGTAACATATAAACAGCTGCTGCACCAGTGTGTCACAGGGAAGTGTGTGCAGAAGACTTTCCAGTGGAATCAGAGCTTTGGGGTAATTTAAGACCAGAGGCCCTGCTCAAAGTGGTCTGGATGATTCTCAGACTAAGCATTCAACACCTCTCACAAACCTCTCTACCTTCCCAGGACAGAGGAGTCCTTCAGTTCAGCTCTGGGGGGATGATGATGTTATCCACCAGGGGACATGGGCACCAGTGAGAGAGTCCCTTGCCTGAAGAGCTGAGACATCATTTCCTGCCTGTGAATCTGGCTTCATTGCTGACAGCAGAAGCTTTGCAATGGCAGAGGGTTGAGGGGAAGACCTCCACCTTTGCCACTCACCTGCTCTGGGGAGATCATCTTGATTTGACAAACACACTCTCTGGCATGCGCTTATTATTCCTTGCTCATGAAACAACAGAGCTGGAGTAATAATTAATTCCCTGTCTTTACTGACTTGGCCTCTGCATTTTGAGTAGTTTCATTGCTCTGCCTCAGCCAGTGTCACTCCTAAATTCAACAGCAGCCTAAGAACCTGCAGCCCCTTACCCCAAACTCACCTGTTCTTTTGGGCATCCCACTTCTCTGGCTGAAATGGGGCAATTTCTGCTAGGTAGATCCACTCTGACCCTCTCTCCTTCTCTGAGTCAGAGTAGCAACTCAGCAGTTAATTCCCTTTTGCCCCTTACCTTTGTCCGGGGTTGCGGATGGATGACAATCCCATGGAGAACAGGGGGACTAAGCAGGGGAGAGTAATAGAACAAACAAATAATGAATTTTATTAAGATGTAACAGAACGTGCGGGGGATGGCTAAACTCAGCATAAAGTCTGGGAGTCCGCACAGTAAATGTAAAACCAGCTAACACTCAGAGATTGACCTGAACCGGGACACCAGGTCTAACTCGCCTTCCTGATCCAAGCGATAGAGCTATGCTCAGCGATGGACCTGGTCCTATCAGGCAGCAGATCTTGTCTGCCCTAGCCTGGAGCCACTTTCGGCCCAAGACAAGAGCAGCTAACACCTGTGGATGGGTGCTACCTAGGGCTACATATCAGTCCTCATTGAGGGCTTTCAGACATTCTCCCCACAATGGTCCAGCACTGTTGCAGCCTCGCTGATCCTAGCACTGGTGGAAGTGCTTTCTGTGTGCTATTCACCCTTGTACAGAGGGCCAAAGTGCAACTGGATGTCTAGGACTGGTGCTGGCTCTCTGCAGAGGGCAAATTTTGCCCTTGGAAAGTGTAGAGCAGACCTTGGAGAATAACTCATCTGCTCCTGGCAGGCACCAGGATGAGCTGTTCAGGAAATCCGCCAGTGATGTGGGCTAACCCTTCCAGGATGAGCTCCCTCCCCATGAGACTGGAAAAGCTGCCTTTTAATTGCTGGGTTTGCACTACCCTCCCCTGGATCCTGAGGAGAACTGGCTAAGCGGGAATTTTTACATAGCAATTACCATTCAAACAACCCTGCATCACTTAGCCTTCACCCGTGACAGGATGTTTGGCTAGGAGAGGAATCCAGCCTGGTAGTTCTGCAGGGTTGGACAGAGTCTTGGAAATTGGGTGAAACCTCACTGAAGCGGGTGGACTTAACGGCTGCCCTTCAGTCAGGATAAACGTAAGAAGCAGCTAAGCTCCTTTTTCAAGTAAGGCAGCTGAAACCATAGGGGTCACCAACAAAAACGCAGATCATATGCAAAGCTAGGCAGAAACCGAGCTCTGTGGGCAGAGAGGTTTCCCTGTGTATTATTTGATGGAGGTAGATGTGTCTCTGAGCAGAAGCAGACAGAGAAGGCATCAGGAAAGTCAAGCAGACAGGAAGAGAAGCAGTGGTATTATGGCCCTGAGAAAAAGCCAAGAGGGACAGCTTTTTGGGTAGAGTGCTAGCTGGAAAGAGACTTAGAACTGTGAACCTCCTGTTTGATTCCTGCTGTATTCAGGGAAATAGGACCTTGAGGGAATCATAGAATCATAGGACTGGAAGGTACCCCGAGAGGTCATCTAGTCCAATCCCCTGCACTCATGGCAAGACTAAATATTATCTAGACCATTCCTGACAGGTGTTTGTCTAACTGGCTCTTAAAAATCTCCAATGATGGAGATTCCACAACCTCTGTAGGCAATTTATTCCAGGGCTTAACCACCCTGAAAGGAAGTTTTTCCTAATGTTCAACCTAAGCCTCCCTTGCTGCAATTTAATCCAGTTTATTTACAAAGAGCGTACATAAAGAAATACCTGACTGTCCCTGATTTCTTCTCCTAACAGAGACAACCTGTAAGACCCTGAATGCTGTCTAACTGCTCAGGCCAAAAGAGATGACAGCACAGAGTAATGTACAGATTCCTCCAGCAAAATCTGGTTTGTACCAATATACACCTTTAAAGTAAAACAGAGGTGTCCACTCTCAGCAAGCCCTTCCCCACGTCCACGTAGACTGCGTTTCATCTCCTTCAGTCTGGTCAGAAGCAAGACTCCACCTTTGGATTTGGACACACATCCCTCTCAAGGCTCTTCACAACTCCAGCCCTGACTGCCTCCCTGCTTTCATTTGCCCAAGCAGCGTGGTCCAGTGGATTAAGCACAGCCCTAGGAGACAGGAACTCCCAGTATTGATGTGGTTTGCTGTGTGACCTCAGGCAAGTCACTTCCCTTGTGCCTGAGCTTCCCCCTCTGTAAATGGGGACATTGCGTAGCAGGGGCATGGGAGGATAAATTAGTTCATGTTGATCCAGTGCTCTGACAATCTACATTATTATTTCATCCTTCACCCCATCTCACACCTCTGCAGTCCTCCCTCAGCCAGCTGCTCCCTTTGCCAAATCCCTCTCTCTGCTTTGCCCTTGCCTCCAGGCTGCCCGCCAGTAGCTAAACACACTCCCATTTCCATGAGCCAGCCTTCACCTCCCTCTTCAAATCTCCCTGCTTTCACAAAGCCTCTGTGTTCCAAATCTTTTGGCCATTGCCTCTGTCCCTGGCCTATGGACGGGGATACTGTTTTTGCAGGAGTTGAACTGGAAGCTCTTTGGGGCAGGGAACAGCCGCATACATGTCTAGGCTACATCAATGTTGCTGATACAAACACAGCCCTAGGTGCCACTGCCAGATGGCAGTGGATAAAATGGCTACACTGCACTCAAGCGTTCTTCCCCCTTGTTAAGCTTGCTTCCTTACCTCTTGCCTTTCTGATTCTCTTGGTCCTCTCCTGCCTTGGCATTGCAGCGAGGACATAGGCCCTGCATACTGAAGGAGGCTCTGCCCAGCTCTACCTGGCACTTCAGGCATTTTTTGAGAGGGTTCCCTTTTCTATTCTCGGGCTTAGACATTCCACCCAGATCAAGTGGCCACTCCTCGGCTGACTGGAAGGAGGGAAGTTCAAAAGTTAAACACAACGCTAGATTTCTCCACAGAGGTAGGCAAAAAAAACTCACCTTCCTTTACAAAGGGAGATACTTTGAACCTGGCTGCTCTTACATTACATTACATCCTGCTTCATTTCCCCTTTAATACCCTGCGGGGACATGAGTGAATTTGTACAATCTCTTATATAGACAAACAGCTTTCTTCTAAGAATCAGCCCCTTGCCCTCTCATGCCACAGTACAGGATCTATTATTAGAACTCCCCTCTTGGGGCAAGATCCATAACAACAGCAAAGCACATACACCAGCCCCGCTGAGCTCTTAAAATATTTATAGGGTGAGGTGGTTTCTTTCTGAGGGGCTTGCTAGAGCACAGAAAAGGGAGCAACAGGATTTCTGTGCTTCCTTCAGGTCTGCAGGGAAAACTCTTGCGGCACAGCCTCAGCCAGAGGGGGAGCAAGTCTTCGCCCACAAGGATGAACCAGCACGAAGGGTCAAGGGGTTTTCACCAGGACTCTGGCAACAGCCAGCTGGAATTTTAGCAGCCGTTCCAATGACATTGTGCCTGTGAACGAGCAGAAGAAATTTCAACCCAAAGAGCGAGGGGGTTTTCAGTGGGGTATAAGCCCCTGAAAACAAGGTCGGAGCAAGAAACTGCCTCCTCACCCCTAATATAACTCTCTCAAACTTGTCATTCTTCTTGCTTATTATTTGTATTGCCGTAACATGTACGAGCCCCCATCATGGCACTCCATGGCACTGGACAAACACAGAGCAAAGACAGTCCCTGCCCCAAAAAGCTCACAGTCTTAATGTGCTTTGCTGGTACGCTTGGCTCCTGCAAAGTGCTGAATGTTCCCAGCTCTTATTAGCACTTAAAATCATAGCATATCAGGGTTGGAAGGGACTTCAGGAGGTCATCTAGTCCAACCCCCTGCTCAAAGCAGGACTAATCCCCAATTTTCCCCCAGATCCCTAAATGGCCCCCTCAAGGATTGAACTCAAACCCTGGGTTTAGCAAACCACTGAGCTATCCCTCCCCCCATTATGTTGTGGGAGGCAGGGAGCACAGCATCTTAAAGGCTCCACGTTCCTTGGCTGGCAAAGGAATAAAGTAATCGGAGGGAGGGTCTCTAGTCTTGGATCCGTCCATGCATGTGACTCCTATTAACTAGAACCTAATGGGAAAGACTTGCCAGGAACCTCCACTAGCTTTTCCGGGATCTCCCAGCAGCAGCCCAGACAAATGAGATGTCAGGCTGGACTGTGGTATATAGCTCACTGCTGTTCTGGGAAGGAAGTCACTGTAAATAACACTGCACCCTCTGGCTCTCACGCTAAGTTCAGTAAGCTCAGCCACCCCAAGTTAAACACAGCCACCTCCTTCAGCTTTCTGGTTATTGCAAGAGGAGGAAAGATTTAAGCGTTCTTTAAGATTTGCCAAAAAGACAGGGCATAAAGGAGTAACATATGAAGGAGATCTAAGGATCTAACCCTCTGTGTTCATCAACAGATTAATGCTTTTATATTTTATTTGTTTTAAAATATAAATGCATTTCGTGCTCATGGAATTAAAGAACTATCTGAAATGGCCTGAGCTAACCCGACTGTGCATAGGGGCCTGGTGAACTTCCCCTGCATAGCATCAAAACATCTCAGTCCTCACCTGCTTTCTTGCACTCCCTGCTCTTTCAAGTTTGGGCCCCACACACTGCTCTGCCAATGCACCTCAGCCCACCTGCTGCCCTCGTGCACGTCCTGCTGCTCCAGTTCTGAGGACCCCACATAGCTTTGCCAGTGCACCTCCGCACTGACCTGGTAGTATCCCTCACTGCTCCACTCATGGGTTCCTCCTGCATTGCTCTGCCCATGTATTTCAATCCTGACTTGAGCTGTTGCATCTCCTGTTATCGCAGTTCTGGGGCACCCATACAGCTTTCCCAATGCACCTCAAGCCTAGCGTGCAGCATCCCCTTCTGCTCCAGCTCTATGCGCCTCAGAAACTCTGTCAGTGCATCTCAGTTCTGGCCTGCAGCACCTTCAACTGTCCAGTCCCCCAGGCTCCTCACACGTCTGCCAACAGACCTCATTCCTGAGCCACCACATCTCCTGCCACTCCAGCTACTCAAGACACTCTACGTTCCTCCGGGGCATTGTACCAGCAGAGATCCCAACAGACATAACTTATTCAGGGAAGATGGCAAAGTAACAAACAAGGCCCCAGACAGTTGAATAGAACAACTGCGTTTGTGGCTGTGCCTCCTCATTGCCTTTGAAAGAGGGAATTGTGGCGAGGCTTTCAGGAGTGTATTGTTCTGCTTTTGTCAGTGGTAACAGCCTTAATAGCATTTGCATTAGCCAGCCTTAACCTCTGCGCCCCAGTAGCAGCTCTGATCCTGCGCCACCTGTTACTGGCAGCACCAGAGTGTCACTTTATGGTGGTGATAAAAGGCTAATCCCATGTAATGGCAATAAATAAATGCAGCAGAAAGCATGTCTGAGTAATCGAGTGATGAAAGGGAGCTAGCGTAAGTTACTTACTGTTCTCCCTTGTCTGCAGCCTCAAGGGGCACAAACCAGCATCACACCAGCCTGTGAAGGGAGACTGGACTATGAGACAGTGGGTGTGTCTACACAGCAATGGGAGGTGTGACTGTAACATGTGTAGACATACCTGAGCTAGCTTTAAGCCAGACAGTGTGCTTCGGCTCCCCAGTGTGATATGGGACACTGCTCGCAATAATGTTTTTCTTACAGCCCCAGCTCTAGGGTCAGGGATTAAGTGAGAATCGCAGCTTTCATTGCCCCTATGTGAGCAGGGAAAAGTCTGAAAACCTGACCCAAGTGCCCACTAAAGGCTCAGAAACCAGAAGGCAAAGTAAATAACTCCAGATTTATATATTTATAAAAATCTCACGAGTCTTGCGGGCCTGGATCATTAGTTTGAATGTTTGGGATTGGCAATACAGGTAATGTGACACCTTATTCCACTAAACTCTTCCCTCTGAGTATCCGGCGTCAGAGCTGCTGACTCAAGGGATTGAAACCAAGCTATGGTAGGGGGAGCTGTGAGCTGGAGTCTATTCTGACTCACAAAACACCAACAACCTTTGTTACTCAGTTCCATATTCCGCCCTGTGCAACACCTCGGAAGACAGTGAATCTCTATTACTGATGATGAGGATGCCTGACCCAGAATGAACCCAGCTTGACTTTCAAGACCCAGGCTGAGTTTGGGACATGGGCAGCTAGGGGGAAAAGCTCTCTTGGCTTGAAAAGGGAGCATTTTGGACCTGAGTCAGAGAAATAATTAACATAGAGACCATGGTGACATTTGTACACCGTTATCCCATTCAGAACAGAACTGCCCCTCCAAGTTACTGTCATGGTTCCTGTCTGAGCTAATGTAGATTGAGGGAGAGGGAAGAAAAAGGCCAACTGAACATAACAGTCCTCTTCTCTCCTCATTTTCTCTCTGTCCTTAATATCACCTGTCTGTCTGGATAGGCATTTATTCTGCCTATCCTCACTGTGGTATGAATACTTCTGTGAAGGTCAGTTTCAGACCAAGCTAAGCTTCCCTTTCAGCTGGGAGGCCAGCTCCTCAGTTGGTGTGAGTCACTGCAGCTCTGTCCAATGGAGTTAAGCCAACTGACACCCGCTGAGGATCTGGCCCTTGCTTGGGGATGGAAGAGACACTATACCAGTCTGTCTACCTGCATGAGGGCAGGGTTGATTTCATTCTGCCTTAGGAACAAGTGTCTGTCCTAAAAATCCCCCGTGACAGTGATTCACAGTCTCCCTTGGCAACCAAGCTTTTATAAAGTTTTTTCTGAGATCTAGCCTGATTTTTCAAAGTTGCATTTTAAACCTTCTCAGCATGTTGATTAATGGAAATAATTGGTTCCTTCACTCAGCCATAAGCCAGTTGCCATGACAGTGTTTGTATTTTTGCTTTGTTCCCATGCTGAATTTGTTTTACGCATCCCATAGTTTCTAAGTGCTAATAAATGAGGGGTCTTTCTTTCTACATCCTCTAGGGAAGGAGCACATTACTGAAGAGCTGGGCTCCACTTGCAAAGCAGGGGTCAGTGCAGACAGAGTACTGCAGGGTACCAGAGTCTACATATGAGCCCTCTCTAGGAAAGGGAAGACTTGGCACATTAAAGTTAACTATCTAGCTTAAAAAGAACAAGAGCTGAACCCACAGAACTGGGATGATCCAGCACCCACATGAGTACATTAGTGATAAAGATAAAAATACTTCTGCTGGAGGGAAACCATCAGTGCCTTTTGGCCTGGTTATACGAACCCAAGCAGCCACAAGGCCCTACGGGGGAGACCCCAGTGGTAGGGCACCTTTCTGCCAGGTATGGACACAGGTAGCATATCAGGGAGGTGTCAGGGATTTACAGGGTAGGGTCAGAACATGCCTATCCCCTGGCTATTCTGTAGAGCTGCAATGGCCCTGGAAGGCTATTGTAGCAGTCGCAATGTAAAGCAGCCTTCAGGCCTGATCTGACCCGCACCTCGGGCCTAGCCGACTTCCAAGAGCCTCAGACTAGGGCAGACACATTGCCTCTGCTCTCCATCCTGTGACAGGTTTTGTACCAGGGCAGAGAAGAATCCAGGGCACTATACTTGCTACCCACCAAACAGATGTAACACATGGAGCCTTGTATTTCTGGGGTGAGCTGTTCCATGGCGGTTAGCCCCTACTTGCTGATTCTAACCTATGTCTGTGTGCCCTTCATAGAGCGCTGGAAGGGGGGAATATCACTGAGCAGCAGGGAGTATTATGGTGGCATATTTTTTATTTTTATTTTTCCCTGGGATTTTTTATTTGTTTGTATGGAAGATATTAATAAAACAATGAGTATGGAAAAGACTGAAAGGAGGGTCTACAGAAAACAGACTCTGATCACTGGTGTGTGTCCACTCAAAGGGTGAAAACTACCCCATACTCCCACAGCGCATTAGGGCAATGCGATTCTCCCCAGGCTGCTGAATGCCGAGTGACCTGTCAGGATACGGACTACATCAGTTCCCTTCTTCTAATCCCACTGGTTTAGGGCATTCCATTCAAGACTGTGCTTCCATGTCCCCTGGCAGGGCTGTAGGGGTGTGGAACCAGGCATGGAAGGGTTAAATGGCTGGGGAGCAGATACAGCTGGGGCTCATTTTCAACAAGGGCCAGTGGCTGTTGCCATGTATAAAAGGAAGCAGGAAGACATAAGGTGTGGGTAATGGGAGTGGGAAGTAAGCAGTAATTCAGGAAGACTGAGGGCCCTGCTGTTTGGGGAAGTGCTTTGTACCCAGAGAGGAAAGGAAATGAATTTGATGTGACCTCTGTTTATATCCTGAGAAGGGGAGAAACTAGAGTTCTCTTGTTTTGTGAGAATGCTGGTTTTCTCACTAAGAAGGGAGAGCCCAGACACCTGTCTTGCAGGCTAGGGTATACAATTCTCAGCCTAAAAGAGTTCAGGTAGACTATGTGAGCACAACATGCACAGAACCCAGGGCACCTCTATCGTTCTCCTCCTATTCAAACCTCCACTAGCCTAGGAGAGTCACATTCAGCTTTCCAAAGAAATATTTCTTTTTGAATAGGAATGATCTGAAGGGTCTGGCCCAGGGGAGTAGGCAGCAAGCTGACTCGTGGGTCACGTCCCCAGCAGCTCTCGGTAAGAGCACAAAAAGAAAGCAGATGACGCTAGAGAACGTTACTAAGGAAAAAGCCTGTCTGATTAGCAACACTGGCTCCAGTCTGCTCCCAAAGTAGCATCTTATATATTCTTCCCTCCCATTAAAAGAAAACATCTTATATGATCCATAATAGGGCAGTTGTAATGTTTGCCTTGAATGATGAAGGAAAATCCCTACCTTTGGGGTTATAAGAAAAACCGAGACTGTGGAATTAGTCTCCCAGGGGCAGTTGCAAAGTTGTCATCAGTGGCTTTCAGGCAAGACTAGACTAGACATCCATGTATTAGAGACAATTTAGGCATAATAGAATCAGTCCTGCTGTGGAGCAAGGGGACTCACAAGCCCAGTCCAAATGCTTTTGTTATCTGCCTAGAATTGTCATCTTCACCTGCTATGCTGACTCACTGAAACGCCTTAAAACTTCCCGCCCAAAGTGAGATGGCCAGGCTGGGCTGAAACAACTCTTCCTCTGTGTGCTTAGGAAAAGAAAGGTGGAGAATTCCTTCGCAGACATGCATTAAGCAACAGCAGCTTCTCTCTATAGACAGGTTAAATCCTGCTCTGTGTAAATTGCAGCACTAGAGCCAGATACACATGCAGATGCTACAGAGTTGGGGCAGCAGTCTTCCCCCACGTGGACTTGACTGATTTAATCAGCAAAACAGAGAAAGCGCCCAAGCATGTAGAAGAGTCATATTTTATGCCTCCACTGGGATTCCACCTCCGCCCCCGATCTCCCACTAGGCTGGGATGGCTGTACATACACTGTCTCAAACACCTGAGGGGCAGAGTGCTGTGCACAGCAGGTGCATGGCAAACCATTGAGAGGATTTGCAGGAAAAATGAGGCTGGATGCACCAGAGAATCCTTTCGGATTATGGTCCTTTATAACCAAAGTTACAAACAGTGCAATTGTGATGGCAGAGAGGTCCACATTACCAGCCAATAGTACCAAAACCCAGCATAGCTGATGCCTAAATCGCTCGCCCAGAGAGCGGGGGATTGAATCTGGGAAGCCTAGAGGGCATAGCCAGCGGCACTCTGATTGCATGGATTTATCCGTTAACACCTATCCTCCACAATGGGGAAGCAGTGGCTACAGAGCCAGAGGACTCTGTCCACTGGATCTCTTAACCCCTTTGTGCATTATTCAGGCTTTGCAAAAGGGTGAGGATTTGGGGCTCACCAGGGATTTTTAGATATAATCTAAACACAGAGTTAGGGTCTCTGACATGCATTTGTATAGGCAAGAAATGTTTAATGAATGTGTAAGTGCAACGTGTAACAAAGGGCAGGGTGTGTGTATCTCAATGTTTTCAAAATATACCCCAAATGCTGCACAAAATACATCAACGACTCATAGACTTTAAGGTCAGAAGGGACCATTATGATCATCTAGTCTGACCTCCTGCGCAACGCAGGCCACAGAATCCCACCCACCCACTCCTGTAACAAACCCCTGACCTATGTCTGAGCTATTGAAGTCCTCAACTCGTGGTTTAAAGACTTCAAGGTGCAGAGAATTCTCCAGCAAGTGACCCATGCCATGCAAACTGAGAGACAGCAGACCATGGTTTGCATTAGCATGTGCCCTGGCAGCCAGCATTTCACCATGGTTTGGTAAAGTACCGTACCATGGCATATGTTGTAAGTATAGGCCTACTGTAAGAAAGTCATGTACAACGGTACAGTAGATGTTAACCATAAAGGTGGGTGCAATATCTACACATCCAGCAATGAGTCCTGTCTGGAGTCTAGGAGGGATCACGCAAACTTTAAGGTTCAGACCTTCAGGGGCAAAACCCTTGCTAATAACACATGAGTTGGGGTTGTGTACAGACACCAGGATCACATACAAACAAATGGGGAATTTGCAACAATTCCCCTTAATTCCATGGCCCAGCTATGCCACTCCACAAAGGTTTTCTGCATATTATTCAGAATGAGTTCCTAAGGCTTATATGTTATCTCCTTTCATTGGTCAGCTCCCAGACTGCTGTACCTTCAACCCATTGCTTGGGTCTCACTATCTAATTAACCCTTTATAGAAGTTAGAGGAGACCTATGTTAGATGCCAACACAGTCCAGTCAGTAGGATGTATGGGTGTGTCCTAAAGCTTCTTTTTAGCTTTCATTCAGCTACCTTCTAGCAGTTATTCTCAACGTAGCAAGCAGTCATGTATCTTTTTACAAAATGGAGGGGGGAAAAATCCTTCCAGTTTGTGTGAATTTAAGTCACCCTGTAAATGAAAAAATCAAGTCACCTCAGCTGCCTTTCCAGATAACCAATTAGAATGTAAAATCTTACCTTATTTAATTGACCCTCCTATTATCCATGTCTTCAGATGTTCAGCTGCGTACACATCAGGACAAATGTTTCTGAGGAACAGGAGAAAGGAAAAATAACTATCATGAAAATTGGCTATGCTTTAATTAGTAACTTCACTGTGCGGACCCCTCTTTAAATCTACCTGTGACCGCAGCTGCCAAGGAAATGCACGTGCTGAAAGGGCCTTACCCGGCAGACTGGGGACCTGGCTTTCCAGGGCCTGGCTTGATGGACACGAAGGCAGGGAACTCATCTACATTGGGATTTAACCGCTCGTGTGAACCACGATATCTACATCAGGGGTTTGCAACAGTGCAGCAACCCCATTGGCTATAGCCCCAATGCAGACAAAGCCTAGGAAGAGGCCCTGCTTCCAAAAGTGGTTTCTCTCTCTCTCTCTCTCTCTTTTAAACTGATTTGCATATGCTGTGGAGAAGTGCAACAACCCCACTTCTGACAGCTTGAACCCAGCAGGGTCAGAGGATTCACTGGCTCTCTCAAGAATGTAAATACATTTCAGTTTCCAGCCAAACTGGAGTTTAAATCAGTGAAACTTCCCTATTAGATGCTTTAAGACCAAAGGGGAAATTTGGTACTCTGCTTTTAGATGATTTGTTTAGTTTATCTTGTTTAGGTTTACTCACCATTGCCTGCAGCTGAATGTTATCCCTATGTCCCTGAACCTCAGTCAAATAAATTTCCTCTGTAGTCCTAACAACTGCTGGTCCTGCAAAATTCAGCCAAGGCACTTATTTATTTTAGCAGCTGTTTGAGCTTTCAGACCAACTGGAACATCATGGACTGTTTTTTCCTTTTGTCCCAGGGGCAAATATTAGCAGAATGGAAAGCAAGAACTAGCTGGTGCAGCAACTTTAACTGGTTTAATTCATTAGCCCAATGTACTGCTACGACAGGCATAATCCTTCCCCAGCTGCAACCATCGTACAGATCTGGGCCCTTTCTTTTTTTTCTTTGGCTTTCCACTGAATTATTGAGTGATTGGAGCAGGAGGCAAGACTCATGAGGTCCATCGCTGGCTCTGCCACTGATTCATGTGCGACCTTGGGCAAGTCACTTTGCTTCTTTGTACCTAAGTTTCCTCATCAGTAGAATGGCACTATTATTAATTCTTGCTTTTCTCACAGAGGGAGTTGGGAGACTTGCTTATTTAATGTTTGGGAAGCACTTTGAGATGGTCAGATGACAGGGGCTATATAAATGCAAAATACTAAGCATTATTATTAGAGTCCAGATAAAGAAGGGAAAATTTGACCACACACATTTACTGCATTGTTTCCTCCTTTGACAATCAGGAGCTCCACTGGCATGCCAGGCTGGAAACGAATCAGCATTCCCACATGTCTGGCAAATACATTGCCCCCAGTAGGGTACCACCCGGGCACATGAATCTAGGAAGGAAGGATGCCCACCTAGAAAGTCCATGCTCTTCCATTTTGCTTCTTTGCCCTCCTGCTCTTCTATGTCTCACTGGCTGTGCAGCCCAAAGAGCCAGAGCCCAGTGCTTCAGATTTGCTGCAAATACAGATGTGGCTCTGCCCCAGGAGGAGCTTAAAACCAAAGATCCATAAGGGCATGCTCGCCTGAACTAGCAAGCAAAGAGGTAGGATTGTGCAGGCCTGCTCTTCTGGGGTGAAATTTGCCTTTGCCCCCCAAAGTAATCAACTTTGAGAGGGCAACTCATTGGTTGGCTGGAGGGTGGAATTCAACTTTCCAACCCACAGTCATCCACAGCCTTGATTCCAGCCTGTGGACTGGAACGGTGAGCACTGTCCCACCCCAATCCCCTACATGAGGATTCTGGGCCATTGGAGGTGCATACGTGAGGTTTGGCAAGGGCCAGTCCCCAAGGGCTCACTGAGCCATATAGACCTGGCATGTAGACCCCTCTGGAGCATGTGGGAGTACAGATGCCTCCTGTTGGGGTTGTGCGGCTCATGCACCCTCCCAGCCAGGGCTATTGCTGGATTAGAAGAAAAGAGTGACAAAAATGATTAACGATCTAAAAAACATGACCTATGAGAGAAGATTGAAAAAATTGGGTTTGTTTAGTCTGCAAAAGAGAAGACTGAGAGGGGACATGATAACAGTTTTCAAGTAAATAAAAGGTTGTTACAAGGAGGAGGGCGAAAAATTGTTCTTCTTACCCTCTGATGACAGTACAAGAAGCAATGGGCGAAAGTTCCAGCAAGGGAGGTTTAGGTTGAAACTAAAAACTAAAAACTTCCTAATGGTCAGAGTGGTTAAGCACTGGAATAAATTGCCTAAGGAGGTTGTGGAATCTCGATCATTGGAGATTTTTAAGAGCAAGTTAGACAAATATCTGGCAGGAATGGTCTAGATAATTAGTCCTGCCATGAGTACAAGGGAAGGGACTAGATGACTTCTTGAGGTCCCTTCCAGTTCTATGATTAATGTGATGCAAAGGCCTTCCAGGCAGGGATGACTTTCACACAGTAGGTTCCCCTTGTAACCATAGGAGTCTCATTCTGGGCTTTGTGTGAGGCGTTGGAGTAACTGATCCAGGAATACTGGCATTTCAGATCTTTATCCGGTACCTTTATCTAGTGACTTTAATGGGCAACTATTTCAGGACACCTGAAGGACCATCGCAGTGTATCTGATTGTCTGAACCTGATTGTGCATGAATCACACTAGCATTGCCTTCAGCCAAATACACATCTTTTTTGTGCTCCATTCTCTGACGTTACTGGGTGGTAGCTGAACACGTGGAATTAATGCAGTGATCCCAGCACAGTTTCAAAATGAACAGATGTTCCAAAAGTCCTGGAACTATTCTGGCATAATTCAGCATTATTCTGCACAACAGATGCTTTGGTATCACTTCTGATCTAGAGAGGAAATCCCTTTTGGTTAAGTCCAGGTGACAGCAGCTTGGAAAAGGTCAGCCTCACACTTCTTGATTCATGGGCAAACAATGGACTGAATTCAGCCTGAGGCACATAGTAATTGCCTTATCAGCTCAGACCAGTGACCCAGATAGTCCTATATCCTGCCTCCAACAATAGTCAGCACCAGCTGCTTTAGATAAAAGTGCAAGAAATCCTGCAATGGACAGTTGTAGAATATCCCCCCGCCCACCTCAGTTAGTAGTTGTCCTGAAACAAAAAGTATATGCTATTCATTATAACTGTGAATATTCATCTCCATACATATGCCTGACCTGTTTTTGAAATCTACTAAACTCTTAGTCTCAGTGATATCTTGTGGCAATGAGTTCCACAGGTTAGTTATGGTCTGTGTAAAAAGCAACTTTGCCAAAGTCAATGGAGTTACACCAGGGATAATTTGTGCCTGCACTGCCATCACCAACAAATCCAAGTATTACAGAGCTCTTATGGGAATGCCCCCATGCAGTGACTTGTGATTTGTAACCTTTCTAATGGAGAGTGGGCACAGAGAAGACACACAAAGGTCTCAAAGCCTCATTCCAATGTAAATGCTGGGTTGCGATATAAAGAATTTAGCAAATCATAGCACAAGCCATGGAACCGTATGGGGGAGAAGTGGACAAATACACACCCCCAGGGTGAGACACAGTGAAATGTTTGCAGCCAAGGAATAAATAGTTTAAGGCGGTAGAGGAAAGTTTCCCTACACTTAAATCACTGGCCCTAGACTGGTTGATTTCTGGAATGATGTTACTACCAAGGTATAGAAATGATCCTGAGTAGCTGGGAATGATGTATAGGAAGTAGGTGTAGCTTTGCCTGGGAGACTTGGCGTTTCCTGTTGTGGTTGAGATGGCTGGGTATTACTGAGATAGATGACTGGTGTCTCTAGAGACCTTCAGTGAAACTGCATTTGCGGCGTAATGAAACCAGGTGTTGAGCCTCAACCCATCCATATGTCCTTGCCACCAACGTAGTGTCCCTCACTAGAAACAAGAGGCTTGAAGTGTCTTCAGGATGCTGGTTACTCATAATTCTGTAGCTCTCTCTAGCTCGCAGATTGGAAAATGCAGATTGTGCTTCACAGTTACCACACAGGGTCTGTCTTGGCCTGGATTCAGCAGCCGTGGAATGGACTGCTTACTGCATTACATGCTGCATCTCCTTATTAAACAGGAGGGTTCTGGCAATCCTTAGTGCAGAACTCCATGGGCTGCATCTGGCTTGCAGGCTGAGCTTGGAGTTTTCCCCTCTCTAAAGGACTCACCTTAGTGCTATTTCATTGGTGCAACATACTGTCTAGGTCTACCTCTTATTTGATGTACTCTTTAATAGACTCAGCTATCCATCCATCCATCCATCCCAGGAGAATCTAGGCACCAGTGAGACTGCTCCTGTGAGTAAGGCAAGCTGGATTTGGTTCACATTTTGTGGACCTAGTACCACCTCCTGAGCAAATGGAAACATTTCCCTTCCTTCATCCCTTTTCACCTGTTGTGAGGTTCATATGATCTGCGCCCCCATAAGCCATATCAGTTGCTCAGGGGGACAAAGCCCTGATCCACAAGGGAGGATTTTTCAATCCAGTTTCTAAAGTGTTTTGCTGATCCCTCCCCACTGTGGCTTTATTTAAGGCTCTTCATTTTAAAACAGTGAGTTTTTTGCATTTGCTTATAAGGCTGGACCCTACAGCATCTCTGATTCTGCTTCCATTGAAGCTAGTGACAAAACTCCCATTCACATCAATGGTGCACACTGAACCGTTAGTACACATGCCATTCCTCGCAGTACTTAATGATATTTCATGTTATAACATGACCACCCTGATCGCAGCACAAGGTGCCTGGTACAGTATATGCTCCATACACAGAGTCCCTCAGGACAGCTTGTGGATTTGTATTATTGTTTCATGCGTAAACCAAAGGCTAAAGCAATGCTGTAGGATATTCTGTGCCAGTGCCTGGTCACTTTCTGGAAATAAACAGACAGACTACAGAAATCAGACTAGATGTTCCCATTGGTGTCACAGAGACACGTTGCGTTTTGATTGCTAAATAATGAATACACTCTCTCCCACTTGCCCTATGGAGCAAGCACTGAATGGCATTCCTTTCAAGTGGAATGGTAGCCACATCCCTACCAACCACCCTACAAACACTATGTAGAAAAATGGGATTCCATCTAGTCTGCGGTTTGTGGGCAGTTTGATTCTGCCATTCCCAGTAGTTTAGGCAAAAGCTTAATATATCTTTAGACAAATAATCAGAGTCACAGTTCTGGCTCCCACACAACAATGCTGAGAGCTTTGGACCAGATCAGCACGTCCTTGTAATCGCATACGTATCACTGTGTAAAAATAACGACTCCTATATCTGATGCACCGTAAATTGCTAACATTTGTATTCTCTGCAGCTCATTCTCTCTTAGCAGCATGTAAAACTGTACTTACGGAACACAGCTCCAGCTGCTCTCCAAGTTAAGAAATCAAGCCGTTAATGAACAAATCCAGGCTCAGTTAATGCCCCCCCCCCCCCCAACACACACACACAGCATACCTGCCTGGTATGGCAAGCAGCCAAGCTGGCCAGCTTATCACAGTCAGTTTCAGACTTACAGTTTCTTTGTAATAATAGCTGCTAAATGAAGTTGCACTTCAAGGGTTTGGGGGGCGTGTCCTGCCTCTCTTTCCAAGTCCCTGTTTGTTGTAATCCAATGCTCAGCTTGATGATGTCAAGCAGCTACTTGCTCAGTTTCAACCTCCCTGCACGCAGGAGGATCTATTTCCTTTTAGCAAAAGCTTTGTTTAGATTTGCATTGAAACCTCATCTCCCAGCAGCTGCGTGTGGCTTAACATCCTTCCTTCAATTTTGAACACTGTTGCCTTTGTCACAGAGGTCTCCTACTTACTGTAACAACCACTAAAGACATCCCACCTGTTTAGTGCCTTGTGTGGACAGCTGTTCGAGGTTCCCTTTGTATATTGTTCAGATTCACTTCTCAGCTGCACCTTGGTGTTTTTCCTTTTCCCTAAGTGTTCTGGTGTAAAAGCAAAAGGAAAAACCCAATAGAGTAACAACCGTACATTTTATAGAGCACTTTTTGCTCCAAAAGATCCCAAAGTGTATACAATACTTTAAAAAATGATCTGAAGTCCATGTACACTTTACTTCAACCACCACTGAAATGTAATCAACTCTGGGGTGAAAAGCAGCAACTATTAACAGCACTATACAACAATTAAGGACAGACGGCACAGAGACAGCATAGTGACAAGCAGCGTGAAAATCCAGATATGATAGATAGATAGATAAATACTATTATTTATTTGTATTACATTAGTGCAATCAGGATCGGGGCCCCATTGTGCTAGACTCTGTACAGACAAATTAGCAAGCCACAGTCCCTCCCCAAAGAGTTTACAGTCTAGTTTAAGATAAAATATAATCAGTGGGTGTGGCATAAATGGAAAATATGCTACATACTCACAGAGTCTGATCAATTCCCACTAGAGACAATGAGAGCTTTCCCACTGACTTTAATAGATTTGGACTGGGTCCAAGGTGAGCAATTTGGCGAGAATAACAAGAAAGGAGTGAACTTGGTTTCTCCAGCTTCAATCTTGCGATACACATGATAGAAACCAAATCAGACTAGTAGCTGGGAGATGTTCCCACCCTGTGCTTCCTGCATAAGATACCAGATGGACATTGGTGCCATCCGGCCTCAACCTCACTAGCAGCCTGCACACCAGCTGGGAAAATCCCCTCATACCAAAAAAAGGCAGCTTAGCTGGGTCCGCTGTGAATCTGTCTTACTCTGTCTCTTCCAGGGAGACTCTCTTTTTATGTTCATTAGAAAAGAACAAACCATTCAGTCTGATATAGACCCTCATTAGCCCCTGCCACACATGCCGGAAGAGAGAACAGTACCCAGAAGAAAAAGCAGATAGCAAAAGAATTGCCATGGTGATTCCAGTAAGTCATAGAAGAAGGAGAAAAGCCAGTCAGCAAAGCCAGGTGCTCCCTCTCTCTTTATGATTTCTGAGCCCAAACCAACCTGGAGAGCCTAGAATCCCTGAGCATCTTGACTCAATTCTCTTCTGTTCTGAGGCCAACTTCAGGAAGTGAGTCTGATTTCCAAAGACATATCAGTTGACATCAACCAATCTCTCTATGGTACTTTTGAGTCACGCACGATTACTTACCCGAAAATAACTGAAAGGAATTCACCACTGAATACAAAGCGATGCCTGTATTAGAGACACATAATTGGCAGAGGGAGGCTCTGCAGCGTGACTGCTGAGAGACACATTATCCAGAAACAGCACCAACAGATTGCTCTGCTGATCCAGCAAGGGCTGGAGTTCCTGCACTTGCTCCAACTCGGATGTTAAATAAACCCACAAAACTAGGGGGCCTCACACAAATGGTTAGATTGTAAGGCCTTTGGGGCAGAGACTGGCTTTTAGGTTCCTTGTCTGGGACCCCTACGAGCTACCATCACAGTGCCAATATTAAATAATAATAATAAAGCATGATAGAGATGCAGGAGCATGGGCACACTACATTTGCTCTTTAAATAAAATGACTCCTTCGGGATCTCCAATCCTGTCTCCTATCTGCTCCCTTTGTCTCCTTCTCCCATTCTCTGCTTTGGTTCTTCTTTCTCTCTGCCTCCAATGTTTAGAACAGCCCTCCCTACCCCACGCGCCTAAACCTCTTCCTTTCCTCCCACTAACCCACGTGTTCCCTGAGGACACCTAGGCCATCTCCTCACCGATGCTGCCTCCACCAGGGCTGGTCAAAAATTCTCCACCAAAGCTCTTTTTCAATGGGTTTTCAATTCAGCAAAATGGTGACTTTTCATCGAAAACTGGAAACCCAAATCTTTGTGGCCAAAAACTGAAAACTTTGGGGGTTTGGCCAAAAAATGGTAGTTTTTGATATTTTGAATAAAGTAAAAAAAATGTCTAAGGAAACTTCCCCCGCCCCCCTGCCCCCACCATTTTCTTAATAGTTCTCATCTCCACCTCCCCTTGTACTGCCTTTTTCTATTCCAGTGGTTTTCAACCTTTTTTCATTTGCAGACCCCTACAAAATTTCAGATGGAGGCACGGACTCCTTTGGAAATCTTAGACACGGGTCCACAGACCCCAGGTTGAAAACCATGGTTCTATGGTAATGGCAACCTTTTGTGGACCCCTTAGACATAGTCTGCGGACCCCCAGGGATTCAGGGACCACAGGTTGAAAACCACTGTTCTATTGGATTTGAGTGTAAGATCTTTGGGGCAGAGACTTTCTGGTTCACAGACTTTCTGAAGTAGTGGGTTAAAAAATAAAAAAACCTTCCAGGCCAAAATGATGAACATGTATCAATATGCCTAGAGAGACAGGAAGAAATTGATAGACTAGATTAACACAAAGTTGGGCAAACTGGTTCAGCAAAAGATACAGCTAGCCTTAAGGCCCATTGCATGTCACTTTTACACCAGTTCACAACTGCATCTTTCTAAAGTGTTTGTTTTTCTGTTTCTTGCCTTCTTGATCTGTGTGGCCCAGGCCAGGTGGGAAGTGACATGGCCATTTTGGACAAGAGGAATGTTGGTTTTGCTGTATCATGCTGCTGATGTCTGTTGTTTCCTATGGAGCCACCAGAGCTGGCCTGCAAGGAATTGCAATATTTTTTTCTTGAGACTCATGTATTATGCGGCAGGGAACAGTCTTCAGAGCCGCCCTGCAAGGAATTAGCTGAACTCTCATGCTTTGCAGCTGGGACTGTGATTTTGAAGCCATGGACTTCACTGGACTCTGGTGCAGCAAAGGATAACAAAGCGTGTGACAGTGAGGAGCCCCGAGGTGTCCTGGGGCCGATTGTTGGTCTTTAGCATGTGATCAAAGGGAACTGGGACAGTGGCATTCTCAGGGGGCTGCGTGAACCCATCCTCAAAGCTGATAACACTGAGACGCAATCGCCATAGCAGCTGTGTGCTGCTTAACTGCGCACCCACTAAATGTTCCAGTAAGGAAAACAAACAGCAGAAAGGACTGTTAGGAATTCCTGCACAGCAAGGAAATAGACTCTCCTTTCAGAAAGACCTGACCTGCTTCTGACCTGACTTAAGTGCCATCTGAATCTAGTTCTCCACAGAAGGTAACTCCGACATTTTTACAGCAGGCTTGCAAAGAACATGGGATTATCTATGTTTCTTGCATAAATTATGTTTTCCACTACATTTCCCAAGCATTGAGCTGTATGTAAGGGCTCCATTAATGTTACTTCATGAGGCCAACATGGCAAAGAAATATGGAGTTGCACAATATAGGCCTGGAAAAAATGTGGCAAGCTCTGATTTTTGCCAGACTTCCTACCGCCATACACACACACTCTTTAAACAAACTAGGTTATAAAATGCAGAGCTCATTTCAACAAGCTGCTGGGATCATTAAAGAAAGTGGGGAAGTCTGCAACCTTCCAATAAAACATTGAAAGCTGGCAGTGTTGAGATGAGAAAAAGTCTATTGGCTGAAAGCAGTTTTAGTGACAAATTACCCTCTTTCTCTCTGCCCCAAATCTAAAAGAGTGGACCCTGTTTCTCAGTATCCTAAGATAATGCAGGAGCGTCAACATGTCCCCATACAAATCATCCCGGAGCTCCCAGGCCAATTTCAAAGCCGTTATAAAACCAGATATATTCAGCCCCAGGCTGTGAAATATACAGAAATTGAGGAATCTGTAAAGAGCCTAACCCACTAACAAGCCACATCAGGATTGTCTGTATTAATGGTTGGGGTTTGATGGCCGTTTGTGAGGGGAGAGGCATTAGCAGCTTTGTGTCACTGGGAATGTGTGGCCGTGCAGAGAGAGAGAGAGAGAGAGAGACTTGGGAAGCTGCTGCTGAGCTGCTCAGCCTGAGGATCTCATTGCCAGCAGGGCAGAGTACTCTCAAAAAATATTTACTTTGAGCAGAAACTATTTATAGTGCCAGTAATCTGCATGGAGACACAAAAGTGTTTTGTTGCAAAGTGAGTGGTGGTGCGCTGCTTCTGGACAATTTCACTCCACAAGGTTATACTGTTCCCCAGCCCTGCCACTGGTCCCACGGCATCTTGTCTCCTCTGCTGTTTAACCAAACACTTCTTTAAATGTTTGTCCCAGCTATTTAGTTGCTTGAGTCTGATCGCAACCTCTTTCCAGAGAATATGCATTTTTCTAAGAAATAAAAAAGGCTTTTCTTTTCGAATGCATCCGATGAAGTGAGCTGTAGCTCACGAAAGCTTATGCTCAAATAAATTTGTTAGTCTCTAAGGTGCCACAAGTACTCCTTTTCTTTATGTATGTAGAGAGAGGCAGCATATGTGAGCAGATCTCAGATTTAGATCTAATAGTGAGCTATGCTACCACTTGATGATGATGATTCATACAGTTTAAGGGCAGAAGGATCCATTAGATCAGGGGTTCTCAACCATTTTCTTTCTGGGGCCCCCCCAGCATGCTATAAAAGCTCCATGGCCCACCTGTGCCACAACCACTGATTTTATGCCTATAAAGCCCAGGGCCGGCGTTAGGGGGTAGCAAGCAGGGCAGTTGCTTGGGGCCCCACACCACAGGGCCCCGCCGTGAAGCTAAGTTGCTCAGGCTTTGGCTGCAGCCCCAAGTGGCAGGGCTCAGGGACCTGGGCTTCAGCCCTGCGTGGTGGGGCTTCAGCTTTCTGCCCTGGGCCCCAGTGAGTCTAATGCTGGCCCTGCTTGGCGCCCCCCCAAAACCTGCTTGCAGCCCCCCGGGGGGCCCCAAATCCCTGGTTGAGAACCACTGCATTAGATCATCTAGCCTGTCCTCCTGTGTAACATAGGCCATTACATTTCACCCAGTTACCCCTGTATTGAGCCCAGTAACTTGTCACACCCAGAAAGGCATCCACTCTTGATCTGAAGTCTTCAAAAGATAGGATTTTGTTACAGAGGTTAGTCACCCTCACTGTTAAAAAACTGTTCCTTATTTCCAATTTGGCTTTGTCTGGCTTCAGCTTCCAGTTACTGGGTCTTATTATGCCTTTCTTTCTCTGCTAGACGAAAGAGGCCTTTAGTGCCCTATTTTCTCCCCATGATGGTACTTATACACTGTTATCATCCAACATCTCAGTCTTCTTTTGGGTAAGCTAAACAGATTGTGCTCTTTAAGTCTCTCACTATACAGCATTTTCTCCAGCCCTTGAATCATTTTTGGGGTGCTTTTTCCTCCAGTTTTTCAATATCCTTTTTAAAATGCAGACACCAGAACTAGATTCGGTTTCCCAGTATTGGTCTCACCAATGCTCTTGTACAGAGGTAAAATCACCCCCTGCTGTACTTACTACTCCCCTGTTTATACATCCAAGGATCACATTCGTCCTTCCTGCCCTAGCATTGCACTGGGAGCTCATGTTAAGTTGCTTGTCCACAATGACCCCTAGATCCTTTTGGAGTCACCGCTTTCTGGGATACAGTTCCCCATTCTGTAGGTATGGCCTGCATTCCTTGTTCCTAGATGGAGAACTTTGCATTTGGCTGCATTATAACACATTTTTTTGAATGGGCCTAGTTTACCAGGTGATCCGGATCGCTTTGTATGACTGCCCTGTCCTCATCATTATTTACCATTCCACCAATCTTTTTGTCATCCAGAAATTTTATCAGCAGTGACTCTTCCAGATCATGATTAAAATATTGAATAGCGTCAGGCCTAGTACTGACCCCCATGGAACCCTCCTAGAAAACCCGCATTCAATGATGATTCCCTACTGACAACTACTTCTTCAAATCTGTCAGTTACCCAATTCTAAATCCATTTAATGTGTGCTGTATTGATAGTGTACAGTGCTATTTTTTAAATCAGAATGTCATTCAGTACAAAGTCAAATGCCATATGAAAAGCTAAGTATATCACATCTATTCAGTGACTTTTATCAACCAAACTTGTAATCTCATCAAAGAATGAAGTCAGGTTTATTTGAAACGACTTATTTTCCATAAGCCCACGGTGACTAACATTAATTTTATTCTTAGCCTTTAATCTTGGATTAATTTGAATCCTGATATACATCTATATAGCACCTTTCATCAGATGGATCCCAAAGCACGTTACAAACTAACTTACATACTATCTATGATATAGGAATCACTTTACCCTGTGGGATGAAATGCAGCAACCATTTAACAGCGCAAAGCAGAGAGAACAAGCATAAATCCTGCTTGTTTGTTTGTTTGTCCAAAGGGATCCAGAGGTTTCTTCAGTGTAAGCCCACAAAGGTCATGCACCCAGCTACCTATTCATCAAAAAAAATCCTACTTTCAAAAGCTGTCTTGTTTGAGTGACACAGACATGAGTATCAGCATCTGCCATGGGTAGCTCTCAGCCTAATTCAGAACGGGGAAAAAAATATATGGTGCATTTATGAAATGTTAGGTTGGATTAGCTATTGGAGGCTTCTGTTTACCAACCGGGGCCAAGCACACACCAGGAGCGGAAAATGAGAGCCTGCATAATGTAGTATCAGGGAAGATCTGGTAAGTGAGTTGCTCTGAGTTGTTTACAACAGAGAGACTTTCAGGTGCTATGCTCTGATTTTCCCTTTCCTCCCTAAAAGCCAGCTGAGCTACTTACAGGAAAGTAGATAGCAGGATAGATTGTCACTTGAGCTTCTCGGGTTTGGAGAGTGGAATGAAGCACTAATAAAACACAAGTAAATGAGGTCCGTCACTCTCTGTGTAGCAGGTGCTAAAGGCTACAGGCCGTGATCCCTCCCCCCTCCCTATTAATGGCTAAAATAATGAGTCTCACTGCGGATCTGAAGAAACCCTGTAGAGATTTAGGTCCTGATTTCTGCTCCCTGTTAGACAGGTTTCACAACAATGTAACGCCGCAGACTTTAAAGGCAATACTCCTGATGTATACTGGTGCAAGATCGGAATCAGGCCTTAGCATCCAACTCATGTTTCCTAAAATGTCATTGAGTCACAGAACTTTAATCCTCATGCTTCAGGGCATACCCTGAGTCAATAATCCTCCCTTGTTCAGCTTCATGTTAAAAGTGTCAGGTGCCTTGCACAAAATGGCAACCAAATTTCACCACCTGCTGACAGGTAACTGAGCACAGATTACACTGCCAGCTACCATTCGTGACAAGGAGGTTTCATATTTTGGTCACCATTTTCTTTTTAGTTGAGTTGAGAATCCTAGAGATCCCTGCTAAATCCAACAAGATTTTGATTTTAAAAGTGTCTATTTGATACCATTTCATCTAGCCAAGGATCCTGTATTTTTGCAAAGTCTTAGTATTTTTCAGCCTATAAACCAGTTCTTCATTAGTGGCACAACGGGAAACTTCTGAAATCCATGCATGTACCATCAGTCCCTATTCTGACTTCCAATGGTATGTGATACATACAATTACACAAGAAATGAGAGAACCCAGAAAAGTGTGTGTTTGTAAGAAGTAGCGTCATCTTTGGAGAGGAACACCCACTAGAAGCATTTATGGTGCCAAATCGTTCATCCACTACAGCCTGATCCAAAGCCCAGTGAAGTGACCTAAAAGCAGTAGCAAATATAGTTACATCAGGGGCAAATTTTGGTCACTTTTAATTAAAAATGTAAACTCTTCCCTGAAATCTGAAAAACAAAGTGTGACTGTATTTCACAAGAACAGAAAACTGATAATAGAGCTATTTATACGAGTGAAAAAATACTTAACTTCAGATACTGAAATGTTAATGAAGGCAAAATCTGGCAGGGTGTGCTGCTTTTGTGTTCAGTGAGCTCTTTCAGCTCTGCAAAAATGTGACTGCAAAAAAGTTATTCTTTAAGTCTTAACAAATGAATTTCCTGGACTGGCCCAGTGGTCTCAGGCATGATCTGCAGCAGCTATTCTTTATAGCTGCCTGTCACAACACCCCCACTTTCCCACTCCTGAGACATTGCAAACTGTGGTCAGTTTCTGCATAAAGTGTGTACTGATTTCATGAGCACTAAACATCTGCGTTTAACTTGCCCAACATTACCCAAGGGAGAACAGTTGATTCAGCATCTCCTGACGCCACTGAAGGTGATGATGGGGCCTGGAGCTGGATATCTTGTTATTAGACTCCCAGGGGCACTAAAAAAAAAAAAAAAAGTCTAGGATGGAAAAAACACTCACACATGCTGGAATGCAGTGACACACCCTGAGCGACAAGACTTGGAAGAGAAAGACCAAATTATTAATAGTAATTTATGAAGCATCCTGTATCCTTAAGTGCCTCATCTCAACACTGTGTGTGAGTTTTCTGTGCTAAAAAGAATCCAACTGTAGTTTTGAAATGAGAGACAGAAAAGCAGTTTCCTAAATCCTCATCACACGAAGAAGAATGTCCCAAAGGCCAAACCCTCTTCACTTGGGATCAAACCTCCCAGTAAATAGAAAGGAAAACTGTAAACATTGCAATCCTGTTCTCTGTCAAAGACTCTGAAATGTATGTGTATACCAAGAATACTGTGGTTATGTTAATTAGTGGGCTGCGCACAATACAATTACAAGGACACTTTGCAAAAGACTGGTTGTAAAACACTCCTAGAAGTTTAAAGCTAGACCAGCTAGTTTGAATATATATATATATATGGTTTGGTTTGGTGGTTTGTGGGAGAAAGGGTTTGTTTTCTTTTGTTTTGTATTTTGTTTTTGTGCTTCTGCTAGCATAATTGAGGTAGATAGATATAGTGATTGACTATTTAAGTCAGTAGAAGGTGCCAGCTCCTCAGCACATATAGTTACTTAGATGCCTGAATATGAATTTAGGAGCCTAATTTTGGCACCCATTTATTAAGATCTTGGCCATAGCACCTTTAATAATTACTGTGCACCAGGATCAACTGAGACTTGGATAATCTCAAACTTCTACAAACCCTGATAAATGGCATTTTTTGAGTTTAAATACAGATGCGAATCTTTTTGAAACCTCTTTGGAGGTTGCTGCCCACTTTTGTTATCTTGAAAATATTTCTGGAACCTACAGCCTGGGTCTCCAGCCAGCTTTGAATAAACAAACAAACTGCAGGGAGAAATGTTTGTGTTGGTAATGTGGTCAAGAAAGTAAATCTTTTTAAGAAGTTGAAGGAATTCATTTTTCGCTTTCTTCCCTTAAAGTTTCTGAACAGAAGGAGAAAGATGTTTGGAAAAGTCAAGCCAGGCAACAGTTCTAGCTATCAGATTTGGGCACAATAATAATTCAACTTAAATATAAAATGTGGGCAGGGATTTATGTCAGGCATCTGTGTGATCATGTGTTTTTCCTTTAGGAATGTATTCAGTCTCCTAACTGGAAACACAAGGAGACTGTTTTCCCCTCTTTTTTTAAACCACTGCAAAAACAACATGAGCAACTGTAACATGTTAAACACTTCCTGGCAGTGCGACAAAAATCTAGCATCTAAAATGTCAGTGATGAGGCCAGGAGGATTTACATGATTAACACGACTTATGAGAAGTATTAACTCCTTCACTGCCTTCAGAGCATCCTCTTGAAAAGCGGAAGCCTGTGACTAGAGCACAATGGAAAGAAAGAGAGAGGACGTCAAGAACAAAGAGAAATGGCCATGCTCTGTATTTTTCTGTATTGTTATATATGCTATCACTGAAGATATCTGAGCCAGGGCCCCAGCTAGTGTAAATCAGCAGTGCTCTCATAGCTATACCGGTTGATACCAGCTGAGGTATGTTTATGTTTTACATAAAGACCTATGATCCCGCTCCCCCCCCTCCCCCGACTTGCTGCTACCTCTTCCAAACCCTGGAGCAAAGTCATTCATAATTGTGAGTATATAACAGCAGAATCAATTAATAAATACAAAAGTAAACACTTGCATAGTAATCTATATCTTCCAAACTGTATGCAAAGAGGAGTTAATTAAGGTTACCAACACCCCTTTGGGCTGCATTAATTTTATTATTCCATTTTATAGATGAGAGAGCAGTTAACAGGTTAAGGGACTGACCCAGGGCCACACAGCAGGTCACTTACAGAAGCAGGATTAACTTGGGAGTTCCTGTCTGCCAGTCCCAACATTACTCCACTAGGGTCATGCTGCCTCTCCTATTGCTGTAGGAATAATTGATGTTATAGATTTAACAGCATGACTTCAGTGCAGGCTCCAATGGGAGGGCATTGGCTGAGAGGCAGCAAAACCTCATTTGAACCAAAATAAAGAGGTCCAGAAAAAAAGATGAAAAACATTTGAAACAGTGACTGGAGTTATGTTCATGGGTGGGGGTGTACACTGCTCCGGTTGAAAGCTTACCTGGTCTGGTTTAATTCTAAAGGGATATCAGAACACAAAGAAGCACACACTAAAGACCCCAAATTCCATTGGCAACCCCATGTCTGAAGTGGTCACTTTAAATTAAGGGCTGGTCAGTCCTCACATAGATGCTTTACAATGCTCTGGCAGCACAAAGAGATCATAAAGCAGCTCTAATTAGTACCACCAGGTGGGAGAGCTGGCTTTATGTTACTTTCTAATAGCATAATACCTCTGGCATTGGTGTGCATTGGGAATGTGCTGGGATGTGAAGAGGGCTGGCTGGTGTGCCCTGTGTTCCAATAACCCCAGGCTAAAATAACAGTCCTTGAGGGCTGTTACTACCAGTGCAAGTTAGAACAGCCTTGAGGCTCTAACAGGCACCAGCTGCCCCAGGGGTTGGGAGAGACATGCTGGCCCTTCATTCTCAGGTCCTATACCCAGTGCAGCTCAGCTGGACCCAAAAGTCAGAGTTTAAGATCTTTTTGATTTCCAGTGAAATGTTCACATTTTAATTAAAGACCTGCCTCTGCTTGGCAACCTAGTTTTGCTGGTCCCTGTGGAGGTTGATTCACAGATGTCACTGCAGTTCTGTACAATATTCATACTAGCATGTCTGTCTTTAAAGTTTTTTCAAAAGTTTCTTTTTTCTGTTATTTTTGTACTCTTCAATATGTTTGCATTTACTATTGCGTCCGTAAACAATGAGAAGAAATAGCTCAATAATAGAATTCCTGAATGTTAGATAGATACTAATATGTCTCTCCAACTGTTTTACCAATCACCTTCAGGAAACAATGGGCCTGATCCAAAGTCCATGGAAGTCGGTGGAAAGGTTCCCATTTCTAGGGGTTTAGATGAGACCCTAAATTAACAAATTCTGAAAGAACCAACTGGTCAAACAAAACTAGAAAGATACAAAGATTATAACCCCTTTATCAAAATAACAGTGACTCTTGTGTGCACACTCATTTAGGGGATGGGAATGAAACAGTGACTCAACCTGTTAAAGATTTAGACAGAGAAAAAATATATTAAAAAACTTGCAGCAGCATTAGTAACAGCCACAGAGCGCAAAATACTATCCTGACTAGCTGCCAATCAGCTCAGCAGATCACAAATAGAATGACTCACTTATCCACATGACATGACAGAAGAGTGGAGAGTCTCAGAAGGGCAAGGATGCTAACAATGCAGTAATGGTACATACAGTAAGAAAATATGGAAATTATTAAATAGTGAGCAAGTGCTTCGGATAAGGAGAAATAAAAAGAAAAGAAAGATCTCGTCATTGTGGGACCAATGCAAGCACGTAAGAATATGGACCTTGTAGATTTCCACTCCCCACCAAACACTGCTTTCTTGAGGTACTAGAAAAAGACAGTAAGCAGGGAAGAGACCCAACTGAAAAGACTGACTGGTGCTTCACTGGGGAATTATGGATAAACCATATGTGTTAACACCCAGACATTAACAGTGAAAGAATACCGTATTTACTGGATGCCAGTAGAGCATGTTCCAGTGAAACTAATTTGGGAACTCTGTAGCAGTTAGGGTGTTTGTATCTGGAGAGTTTCCCAGCCTTGACAAAACATCTAGATTTTGTGGAAACTATTTGAGTGTCCAATTAAAGAATAACTGAAGTCAACAGTAGTGACAGCCATGTATGAGTAACTGAAGGCAGAACTTGGCCCAATACTTAATTATTAATGTTCCTTAGGGATGAATGACTTTAAGTGATGTTTTCAAAGCAGGTTGTAAGGATTGGATAACTGAATACAGTTCAGCCTAAAAGAAAATACCTACAGGAACTGAACTACACTCCTGGGAAAACAATTCTCCTAAATGAAAACTCCACTATTAATTGTGCCCAGTAGATCCAATAGAAGTGGCAATCATTAATAATGGGGAAGACTAAACATTTTACAAAAAAGAAGTCCAGTGATTATTATTAGCAGGCAGAGAAGTGATTAATTGGGTTTATAAAAGAGCAAACTACAGCATCTTAGTGTTTCTGAAACACATACGATCCACAAGACAGGCCAGTGCCCAGCCATATACACAGGTTAGAGCAACAATGATCAAAGGAACACATATGTTACCTGTAATTGTAAAATTATAAGCTTGACTTGTCAACAACCCAGACTTTCCTGTTCTGAAATTCCAATATGTTAAATAGTCTGGCTAAAAAGTAAAAAATTCTAAATTCTTCAATTCTACTCAGGATCTATCTGTCACTTGTGAAAAAACAGAAACAAGCAGAATGAATCATCATCTACTACAGTGAACACAGAGGAAAGTTCCACATCTTCACTATCATGTAAGGAGAGCCTTGCGATTAATATGGACAGCACTAATCCACAATCCTGATAGCTTCTTGCCAGTAGTGTTGCACAAAGAACTGCAGTGAATTGTCTCCAAAAAGGCTTGGCCAGATACGCTACACTTTGCTTTAGAAACTGCCCAAGCAAGATTACATTTCAAGGACTTAATTCTTGCCCCTTCATTCAACTAACACATAGATACATATGGGATGCACCATTTGCTCAGTCTGGCCCAACCAATTCACATACCACAGCAGTTTATTTTTGTAAATGATTAGGATAACCTCATGGCATATTCTGCTTCTTTTCCCACAGTTGATAGCACTAGGACGACTTCATCCTTATCTCTTGTTAGACACGTGTGGTTTGAAATGATGTTATGCAGAACCAGATGCATACTCAGAAATAGAACAAGCATTTGGAAATCACTTGTGATGCATAAAGTTGAAGGGAAAAGCTTTCTATGTTAATAATGATCCTTTGCCTTTCCTGAGCACATGCCATCTGAGTGAGCATCCATCACAATGGTATCTAACTGCTTAGTGACTTACTTGCTCACACAGTGAGTGAGTGATACAACTGGGAAGAGAATGCAGAATTCCTGATGTTGCACACACAATGAAGCAGCTGAGATTCAGCTGTGAACTTTCCTGCCTAGAGATTTTTTTGGTGCATGTGAAAAGGAGAAGAAAGTTAGGCTTCTAATAGGGTAAAGGTCTGGGTATTTCCTGCCAGAGACCATATTAGTGACTTACTAGGAGAGTCATGTCCCAGGGAGCGCATTTAATTTTCATAGATGACCTGATTACAGAGTGTGGCCCATGGAGATGACAGGTCCCAGCGTGCAATTTCCCATATTCAGCTGGAGGAAGGGCCCAGAGATGATGGGTCTCAGGATTAGGGTGACCAGATGTCCCGATTTTATAGGGACAGTCCCGATTTTTGGTCTTTTCCTTATATAGGCTCCTGTTACCCCCACCCAGTCCTGATTTTTCACACTTGCTGTCTGGTCACCCTACTCAGGATGAAAAGCCCAATCTAATGTGTTGAGTGTGCTCTGATTACATGTGTGGCCAAAATGCATAGGTTTTCAGCTTGCTTTGTTGATTTCCCTCTGCTTTGTGTTACACTATGCCTTTAAATTATAAAGTTGTTTAGAAGGTCTAAGTATTAAAGTTGCATGCTGAAAATGGCTTCTTTATTGCACGTCTGGTTATCTCGTAGCCAGTTTTTAGATGAGAAGTACAACCAAGGCTCTGACCATTTGTATCTGTTAAAAATTCCAAGTTTCCTTTCCTCAAAGTTGGCATATAAACTCTGGAGCCCTAGCTAATTTACCACTGATATCAATTAGTCTGCCTCACTACAGCCTCCTCCTCCATTCCCTTTCAGTTTCATTTGCTCACATACTACAGGGATGGCTTTGATATGGGAATCTAGGTAGCCAGACATGGGCTTCTCCTTTGCTGTCTTTGCTAAATTCTGTATTTTTGCTGTGTGTTGTTAACCAGATGCAATATACTAGAGGCAGGGCATGAACTGGGCTGGAACACTGTGTTATAGCAGATCAGCACCTCTCTTAAGTTTGCTTCTTATTTTCCAGTCTCAGCTTTCATTTTAAAGGAGTAAGTGTCTTGCTGTTTCAGCTGTGAAGTCAACCTTGGAAATGTGAACTGATGCTTGGTCTACACTACAAAGTTAAGTTCATATCCGCCACCTTGCATCAACCTATTTGTGCATGTGACTACACTGAGTTTTGTCTCCAGCCAATGTAAGAACCCATTATGGTGACACAGTAAAACCACCTCCCTTGAAGGGCATAGAGCTATGGTCAACCTACTTTACTTAAGTTCCTACAGTGCAATTGTGGACTCTGCATGACCTCTGTCAACCCTAACAGTTTTCCAACAGCTGTCCAACAATGGTCTGGTCACAATTTTAAACTCCAGTGTCCAGGGGTCTCAGAGGCCAGAAACCTCTACTCCTGCCTCCCCTTCCCTCCACCTTTAAAAGCCTTGTGTGTTTTTGAAATGCCTTTCCTGATTGTCCACCTTGGTAAGCACACCTAGCAGCTGATCGTTGTTGTGTGTAACAGCCCAAACAACCATGCTGGCTCCACACACACAAGGTAGTAAATGCGTTCCTGCCCACAGTAGAGGGGACGTGTTGGATCTCCTGGGCCTGTGGGGAGAAAAGGTGGTGCAAGCACAGCTGTGGAACAGTCATAAAAAACTTGGACATCTATGAGAAGATTGCACAGGGGACGCAGGAAAAGGGATACAGCAGGGATGAGCAGCAGTTCCAAGTGAATGCAAAGGAACTTTGCCAGGGATACCACATATCTGGAGAAGACAACAGTGGATCTGGTGCTGCCCTGAAGACCTGCCGCTTTTATGAGCTGCAGGCCATATTTGGCAGAGATCCCACCAGCACCCTGCAGACCCCTGTGGAGGTGGAGCCTGAGATAGTGACCCCTGCTGTGAATAGAAAGGAGGAGGAGAGGGGAGATACAGCAGGGGACACCAACCATGCAGAGCCAGGACCTATCTGAAACCCAGCAGGAGTCTAGCCAGTCCTGCTAGGCAAGCATGAAGAAGCTTGCTGATGAAGGGGAAGAGAGCTCACAGAAGCACATGTGTGCATTTTTTCCTTACAGTGTTTAAATTTAAAGATAGCACGCAGTTCATCCCCAAGTTAACGAGAGGTATTGACTTTTTCATTGTTTTACTCATATGAGAAGAGATAGAGGTACACCAAACAGAGGTAGAGTTAGTATTTGTTTTTCATTCCCCTATCGGGTTAGGTGGAGTATAGAGAGTATTTATGAGAATAAGGGAAGGGAGCTTTGAAATTGATTTTGCCCTTTCCTTTGTGACTGTAAAAGTGTAACTGACGCATCAATGTCTTGAGTTTGAAGAAAGCCGGAAACAATAGCTCCCAGACATGTGAACTGCCCCACTCTAACGGCGGTTAACTCAAATGCCAGCAGTGATACTATAATAAAGGTCAACGTTGTTAATTTTCATTGCTCATCAAAGCATGTTTGAAAGGAGAGAGAATCATCATACAATCTGCTCAGTAACAGCTCATTTCAGTGCCGTGAGTGGGTGGGTGTGAGAGAGCATCGTCATTTACTCCCCCCACCCCTCATGAAGAAGCCAAGTCCAAGGAGTCCACCAAAGACCAGACAGTATGCATGATCATATTTGAACATCTTCACAATCTACTGATAGCTGCATCTAATTTTGGCAGCTCAAGTGGGTGAAGTTTAGAAAAGTTCCACGATCTTTGATTTTCCAATTCAGATTTACCAGATTCTGTCCAGCGATGACTCTGTTTCAGTGATGAATGTATGTTGTTTGTAAAGCTCTGGGGGAACTTTTACAATGAAAGACAATCCAACAATGGCCTATCTACATGATCACATGCCCTGTTGGGTGATGTGATGTAATCCCAACTGTGTTATAACAGAGTTTGGTTTTACCTGTGCTGATGGGACTAAAATATGTTACAACAATATTCAAAAATCATTTTACTTTATTACCATGGTAAAACAGAGTGTGAACAGACAGACATGTATTTTAGGAGGCTACCTGGGTTTTTTTGGCGTCGTTTTCTTCTCTCTCCCCGTCAGAACAGGCAAGAAAAACAGTGGCCGCAACATGACGCCAGACATGGTTCATCTGGTTGCACAGACCGGTGTTCATTATTTGGTTTTGATTTATGGGTATTTCCAGCCATGCAGAGTAAGTCCCAGGCAGCACCCCCTCACAGGACACCTTCATGAGCGTGCCCACTGGGGCCCCACCTCCCTATGGCAGAACATGACATTATGTCCACTTGCGACACGTCGCCAAAACAGGATGCAAGGAGGGGACATCATGGTGGGACCCCGGTGGGACATCATGGGCAACATCCCGGTGCCGGCACGTTGACATCATGGTGGGACCATGCCCCTGTGCCGTCGTGGCGCTGTGACATCACGCTGGCATGACTCCCCTCTTAGGGTTACCACCTGGCAGGTATTCGACCGGCCTGGATGGGTTTTTTTTATGAATCTGCCAGTTGCCGGTAAGGATTTGCATTATTATCACAATACACTGGGAGAGCGAATGTTCAAAGAGTCTGTGGCCAGCAAAAGATGCTGCCGTGGCCCCACTTCTGCCGTTTAAGAAAATGACCTTATCGGTCTTGTCTCTGGTCTCTCTCCAGATACTCGCCGCGGCTGCTGGGGTTGGGTACAGTGGCCCTGTGGTGGGGCTGGCCGGCTTGCCTTGAGGGGAGGCTGAGGCCTGATGCCCCGGGAGGCGGTTGGCGGTTGCCATAGCAGTTGGTGGGAGGGGGAGAGGAGCCGCCAATGGCCCCGCCCACGGGGTGGAAGATATCGGGGACCTTGAACGGCCTCGGGCCTTTCCTGTCACCTTCCACCCAGCTGACTAAGTGCCCCCATAGGCCGGCTCGAACACGGGTACCACCCACTTGGTCTCTTCAGCCAATGACTGCCTCGCTGCGCAAAACGTCACCGATCACCGCTGTGGAGGCTGCCACCTCAGCCCGCCCTCCAAGGGGCTCTCTGTCTTCTCATTGGCTGATCTGCCTCCTCCCCTCCCCTCTCCTAACGGATCGTTCCATGCGTCCACACTTCAGGACGTGACCAATGACGCTAGGCTGCGGGGCGGGTGCACTGTGATGACGCAGGTGGCGTCGCTGCAGGGGGGGAAGAAGAAGAAATCGGAAGCGGCAAGGGAGCTTGAAGCAGCCGCTGCGTTACCATGGGGGCCGTGCTGGGGGTCTGTTCGCTGGCCAGCTGGGTGAGTGGCGGGGTGGCCTCCCCTGAAGGGCGCTGACGGCGGGGTGCGAGTTCCGCCCATCGCGGGAGCCCGGTGTGATCCGCGCAGAGGCAATGCTGCTCCTCCCTCCGCCCCACCACCGGGGGATGGGGCTGTGAGGCCTGGTCGCCCGGGGGTGGGTGTTGTTACTGCCGTTAACGCTCGTCTCCAGGCCCGGAGGACCCCCCCCCCCCGCCGCCCTGAGCTCTGGGTCCTAGTGTCGCTGGCTGCCAGCGGGCCTCTGCTGTGTCTGGCGCTGAGCCCTGTATCGCGGCTGTTCGGGGGGCGCCTTCAGGCAGTGGCCGAGTTTAGAGACCTTGTGCACGGCGCTGTACGGTCACATAGCGAGAGGCAGGCCCAGCCCCCAGGAGCTGCTAGGCTCGAGCTGGATAGGCAGGCGGTGGGGGGAAGGGTTGACATTGATAAGTGGTACTTGGTAAATGTCCCGAGGGACCCAGGGGATTTCTTGCCGTAGCTCAGGGGTTTCCTGCCTCATTTTGAATACTATAGACATTCTCTTTGTTTATTTGTGGGAAGTCCCTCCTCGTGTTTGTAACTTCGGGAAGCGTAACACAGGAAGTAATCATTGCGTCATCAACAACACACAAATTGCTCTGAGAACATAGCACAGGCTCATTTGGGTTATTGTAGGGCAAAGTCCACAAACCCCGGGGGGGTGAGGCAGCGAAGCTTTTAAAAAATGCTGGTTACTTAGTCTGTTATAACAAAGAATCTTAAACATCTAGTGACACCACTTATGTTGTCTTTTGTTGTTACTACTTTTATTTCATTAACCTTAAAACAATGAAAATGTATTTGCTACCTTCACTTTCTAGTTCTCTTGCATTAGTCCAGTGCTAAGATTGCAAATACTGCAATGGTATGTCTAAGTTTAAACAAGAACTGTTCTCTTATAAATTATTTAATTCAGTTTTTTATGTTGTTTTTGGGTGTAAATTACTGACAATGACCTTTGAAACACTTTTAAGATGTAGCTAAATAGTTGTAAAACTGTTAGTACTGTATGTTCTATGTACTGCCATAAAACACTGGAACCGATTAGGCTGGGTTTTTTCCTAAGCTTGATGCTCTTGAAATCACTTTCTAAATAAGAAATTGAGAAACTTGTTTTAAATACTTGTTTCCATAATTGATAAATGCTGATAGCAGTAGAAAGAAATGAACACACTCAACCTTTCATAAATAACATCTCCTAAAGCTTCTCTGTAATCAAGAACTTCAAATTTGAGCATGCACAATTCATGAGGAATAGAATTCCTGACAACATCAAATCATTCATTGCTGCCCCAGTATAACTTTATGCACATTATGAATTATAGACATTTTTTTTCTAAAAAGGGGAGTGGTGTTGCTTGTGAAATCTGCCCCCTGTGTTTTTTCCTTCCTATTAGTGGGTCCCTACAGCCTGGTAGCCATTTGTAATAAGTAGAAGGCAAAATAAGTCTTGCATGTTCATGCTGAGAAGTGCAGAACTACTTGTCCTAATGTAATTACAGGGCTTGTGACTGTTAAGTGAGAATAATTAAACATGAAGCAGTTATGCCAGCCGAACCAAAGTCAGGCCAATAAAGGTTGCTGGGAAAGTCCCTGAACGAGATAAGTAGAATGAAAAAATACTTGTTTAAGTTGCTCGGAGTGACATAAGGGGAGACCTGCATTTTTGTACCAGATGTTCTGAGAACGGTTTGTTTAGATAAGGAGACACACTGTCTCCACTCCATGTTCCTGTTCTATGTCTGTTCTTAACTCCTCGTCTCCTGTTTGACAACCATAGTGATAAAGTTTGGTGAGGCATTAGGACTTGCTAAAAGCTATATACAATAGGGGTATAGGTATACATGCATAATAGAGAAAGAGAACTTTAACTAAGGGGTGGGGTGGGCTGCTTAATGAATAATCTGTGATGCACGGAACTGTCTATGTAAAAAGAAAAGGAGTACTTGTGGCACCTTAGAGACTAACCAATTTATTTGAGCATAAGCTTTCGTGAGCTACAGCTCACTTCATCGGATGCAGCTGTAGCTCACGAAAGCTTATGCTCAAATAAATTGGTTAGTCTCTAAGGTGCCACAAGTACTCCTTTTCTTTTTGCGAATACAGACTAACACGGCTGCTACTCTGGAACTGTCTATAAAAACCTACTAGTTTTACCTAAGAGGCAGCTGGTTCTCCTTGGAGACGGGCCGCTCTTTATTGTTGTGTGCAGTCCTCAATAAAGAGCTTGTGTTTGGACCTTGCTGGTGTTGTCTGTCTCTCTGCGGTCAGACAACGAACCGTGCCGTCTGGGGTTCGAGTCCTTGACATGACCATGCCATATTTCTTTAATCTTCTGATTTGTAAACTAAACTGTATTGTACATGCATAATTTTATGCCTTGGAGTACTGTTATAAAACTAAAAATATAATCATGTGTAAAAGGGAGTGCCATCACTTGAGACACTTTTTAAATTAAGACGATAGAGCAATAAAGAATTTATTGTGGGGGAAAAATGCCATCAAGGTGAATCTTGATGTCTAAATTGATCCCTTTGGTCTCTAATTTTTGTGATAACTTCTGCAGGAAGTGAGTGACTGGGGCTATTAATTTCCAGGGAAGCAGTATTTGGCTGAGTAGGGGACTGTGGTTAATGATAATGTTTAGCCCTTTTGAAAGTGAGGTCTGTATAGAGAAATACCCTTACTGTTCCCATGTTGGTTCTCCAGATTCCATGTCTGTGCAGTGGTGCCTCATGTTTGCTGTGCCGATGTTGTCCAAACAGCAAGAATTCCACAGTGACACGTCTTATCTATGCCTTCCTCCTTCTTCTCAGTACGCTTGTTGCCTGTATCATGCTAGCACCAGGAATGGAAGAGCAGCTGAAAAAGGTGTGTATATATAAGACATTTGTGATCTTTTTGTAACAAAGCCATGACCTTATTATTCGCTGTGGACTACCTCACACACACGTGCCCAAATAAATTGGAGATGTTGAAAGGGGGGAAATTCTCAGAATAGAAGAAAAATAAACTGTGTTGTAAATCTTTGGATTGCTAGAGCGTCGCCCATGTACATAATTGAAATGTAAACTAAATCAATTATGTTTTTTCTTTTAAATTCACATTGTCTTCAGCACAGCACTGCTCAGAGTGTCTGTCACTGTCCTGCAAATTCTCTCTGTAGAGCAGTTCATTCAGGTTTTACGTTGCTGGGGAAGAGATTTATGTTACACCACTAATTCAGATGCTCCTGCTGTGTTGATTTAAATCCTTGAATAGGAAGAAAGGATCCTGTTAGGGTGGTGGTTGGAAAAGAGGATTCCAAGACCTGGAGCAACAAAAATATTAACTGACCAGTGTGGCCTGAGTTCTGCCAAAAAGTCCAGTTGTCTGTTCAGAAGTGAGGTGCCACTGAGGCTGCCAGGCAGGAGTAGGCAAAGGAATATAATGGAGACTTGCCACAATATATATATGGAATGGTTTTCTGTTTGGCTCCTAGTTTGAAATATTGATTTCATGTTTGACACTTGGACACCTCAAGCCTAGAGAATGAGGATACCAAATTCACATCCTTGCTCTAAGCCTTACACCCTGATACTTTTCCTTTTGGATAAATTAGTTACTCTCTCTGTCTTGGTTATGCAGTGAAATGGGGAGGAAAAGGTGACACTAGGAACAAATCTGATCTCTGCCTGTGGACCAGATGCAAAGCCTTTTCTCACAATGGCTACCAGAGGGAAGCTAGCTGAGACCCTTGTGTTATTTGTGTATTCCACATATTTGTGACTGCAGTCTTAGAACTGCAAGTTACAAGTCCTCTTTTTATCCAGGTGCCTGGATTTTGTGATGAGGGGCTTCATACCAAGCTACCACACATGAATGGCTTTGTCAACTGCGATGTGCTGGTTGGATACAGGGCAGTCTATCGAATCAGCTTTGCCATGGCAGTGTTCTTCTTCATTTTCTCTCTTCTTATGATACAAGTGAAAACGAGTAACGATCCGAGAGCCTCAGTGCACAATGGGTATGTAGGCATGGTATTGACTTGCCTGTTAACTTGCTTCATCTGTCTCTTAACAGTTTCTTTCCCAGATAGTGACAGATTCCTTAGGTATATTTGGATGAACAGCCTGGACTGAGTCCTTTAGTTCCTTTGCTGATTGCTAGAGAGCACTGCTTCTGAAAGTGTGTGGGTAACCAAGATCCCTAGGAAGCCTCCTACTTGCACTGCATTTCTAAAGTACTGATGATCAGATGTTGAAACATTATGCCTTGAAATCAGATAACTCACCTGTTCTGTCATTTTCCCAAACACTTATCATTCTCTGGAGTTTGGCGTTCATTTAAAACTGCCGCCATCTTTTTAAAAAAGGGAGATAAAGATGGAGTGGAAAGGGAGACTCTTGACAAATATATTTTTAGGATACTTTAATTAAAAGAAACCTTTTAAAATAACAGCCTTTGTTAAATGTCTTATTTAACATTCTCTCTCCAGGCTAAAGCACTGAACAGTGTTTTCACACTATTCAGTTGTGAAATGTTATAGGTATTATTTCATCACCAAGAACCCATTTGGGTGTATAACTACCTTGTCTGAGCATGTGCAGGTATCAAAAGACTACTCTTATTTGGCAGTCTCCTGTGTGAAAAGACCATCTCAGAGCATCCCCAAATAGACGTATACAATTCTGTTCTGTCATTATTAGACAATCATGTCTGTTAATCAGCCATATTTTGTTCACTTAAAACGGGGTTCGTTGTACAGATAGAGGACCAACACTGTCAAACATGTTTGTCTTTTTATTTTAAAAAGGTTCTGGTTCTTCAAAATAGCTGCCATAGTTGGTATCATGGTTGGAGCCTTTTACATTCCTGAAGGGCCTTTCACAAGAGGTAAAGTTAATATATAGTCGTGGAATCGCTTTTGAAAATACGAACTTTTTCACAAATTACCAGAGGCTATAGTTGGTGCATTCCAAGTTATGGTTATTGTAGAATACATACAGTGCAACCCTATTGCCCTGGAATGTTCTGGTAATTAGGGAAGTAACGAGGTAAGCAGTACATGTCCTGGGGCATAGCTGCAGTGTTTCAGATAAACGGGGCCGAGCTCCATATTTATAGTTAAATACCTTAATTATTTCAAGTGTTCGTATGACTGACAAAATCTTCATTTCTCTTCTGTCACTGTTGATATTAGCAGATGTCGGGAAAGACTTTGTTTGCCAAGGCATTTTAGGGATCTTCTGCAAAGACCTTTAAGAAGTTCTATTCTCTTCAGTCAGCTATGCTAAGGAAGTGTTTACCTATGACTAGTACTGTTTGCACCCATTTTGTAGGATTGTTGGGGAGTTAAATCACCTTTCATAAACTTCGATGGTCACTTACGTACATGAAAATAGTGTCTTAAATTAAATCTTGAATTCTTCTCTCTGAAAACACTCTGGGCCCAATCTTGCAAATACTTAGCACGTGCTTAATTTGAGTCACATTGAAGTAAGTGAAACTACTTGCATGCTGTAGAGCCAAGTACATGTGTAAGTATTTGCAGGATCGATGCCATAGAGTATTAGGGGACTGAGTTTCCAGGCTATATTTTCACTATTCCTCTTAAAAGCTGATAAGCCAGTTTATAGGTTAATCTGAGGCTAGTTTTTCTACCTAGTAAAATACAAATGATGAGAAATAACTCTAACTTTAAATCCCTTTAATGTCTTTTCTAGCATGGTTTATTATTGGCATTCTTGGAGCCTTTTGCTTTATCCTCATCCAGCTGGTGCTGCTTGTGGACTTTGCTCACTCCTGGAACGAGTCCTGGGTTGAACGAATGGAGGAAGGAAATTCTAGGTGTTGGTATGTGGGTAGGTATCTAAATCGGAGAATGCAGAACCTAACTAGAAGAAACAAACCATGCGTACATAGTGTAAGTACAAAAATAAGATGTAGCCTCTTACAGCCCTGCCACTGTGTACATGCTGTACTCTGATCTGCATCCTACAGCTGAAGCTCCATAGGTATCTGAGGAGGTAGAAGCTGCAGTGTTGCTCCACTATAGCTCTATGTACACGTTGGTTCTAGTCACATTAATTAAAATGGGAAGTAGACCTGTCAGTCACTGTCCAGTTTGATGGTCATAAGAAATAAAATTTAAATGTTGTTGTGCCCAGCTACATAGAGAGGTATGGTCTGAATACAGGGCTACAGCCATTGACTCCCTTAATGTCCTCAGGCAAGTCAGCTCAGCTCTTTTTAGTCACCCTGTCTGTATAATGGTGATAATGTGGCTTGCACCTCATGCTTGTAGGCTGTTGATGTGATTTTTTTTTTTTTTTTTTTTAAATGGCTCCAGCAACAAAACCATAACAATTAGCAATTTAACTTAACTCTTTTAGCTGAGAACACTAACCTCTGTGGCTCCTTAGATTATAAATAACTTGAAAGAAGAGCACTATAAAGGCACCCAGTCTGTGTGGGGTAGAGAAAATCTTGCCTCTAAAATTCAGGGCTGATAAGTGCTCCAGTGGGGAGCCCGCAGAAGTATTTTGTTTCTACCCTGTGTTGAGTTAACTTGTCTTTCTTTTTCAGCTTTATTTTCTTGTACGAGCCTGACCTACATCTTGTCAATAATTTCTGTTGTGCTCTTCTATGTATTCTACACTAAACCTGATGGTTGTACCGAGAACAAGTTCTTCATCAGCTTTAATATGATCTTGTGCATTATTGTTTCCATCATTTCTATCCTTCCAAAAGTTCAGGTACTACATTTTCTATTTTTGGTTAAATCCTTTTGTACACAGATAGCAATAACTTCAAAGGAGATTTAAAGAATACATTTGCTGTTTTTATAATACACATTCAGAAAAAATTGTCACAGGATGAGACCATGCTAATGATTGTGTGGGATAACTAGAAATAAGCAGAAAACTGAGCCTAACGCAATAGTTCCTGAACTGTGGACATTTAGAACATTTTACTGACCATCTGCAGAAAGCTGGCATGTCACATGATGCTGATTTCTAGCTGTCATTGTATTAGACACATCCGAAATACAATGCACCAAATTATTTCTTGGTGCACTTAGTGAAAGCAGTTGCTGTGGTTGCCTCAGAGATACTACAGCTATCCTGGATCAGAGGGGAGGCATCCAAGAGTTGCTGGGTAAAACTTTCAGCATACCTAAATGACATCAATTGGATTTAAGTTCTTAAGTCATTAAGATGCTTTTGAAAACTTTCATGAGATATGGTGCGCTATGAAAATTTCTAAGAACCCTTGGCCTAGTTTGCAAACAGTGAATGATGATAGATTAGTCTTCCTTTGCTCTGATTGTCTGTGTTGCTGTTGTAAGAAACCAAGTTGCCCTTTATGATAACTCTGCAACCCTTCTTATCTAATGCAGGTTTCCACATGGGTAAATTGAGGGTTGACTTTGGATGGTTGTATTTTGGGTGACTGTAACAGGGAGATACTTTGATGACCTGTTTAGATGTCTGTTAAACAAAATAGTTCTGCATCAGGTAGAATACACGTGCTTCACCTGGTTAAACACCCTTTGAAGAATACTGGGCATATCTGCTAAAGATAGGTCTTGGGTTCTAAAGCTGCTTCTCCCCCCGCAAAAATCTCTTTTGAGTCATCACCTCTGCTAATATGCCACAGAGGATTACTAGATGTTGCTCAGAAGTTATATGCTAGACTCGTATTTTGCAAACCTGCTACAGTCAGTCTTGTCAAGCAAGAGCTTCTGATCAAAGATGGTGTGCGCAGTGCATGTATTTGGGTCAAGAGGGATGAATATGTGTCTCTGGCTTCCCACAGCCGCCGTTGGCCTGGCACAGCGAACTTCGGCCAGTGGGAGCTGTGATCAGCTGAATCTTGCAGGTAAACCGGCCTGGCCCACCAGCGGATTTTCCTGGCGGCCCACATGCCAAAGGTTGCCGATCCCTGTACTAGATGTTAGGCAAATCTGCAGCAATTAGGATTAAATGCAGCTGTATCTGAAATGCCATTTTTGACTCTGGAGAGCATTTTGTCTTTAAACAGGAACATCAACCTCACTCTGGCCTCCTCCAGTCCTCTGTTATTAGTCTCTACACAATGTATCTCACTTGGTCAGCTATGTCTAATGAGCCTGGTAAGCATCTATCTGCCTTGGTAGTAAGGTATTCCATTTTTAAAACAAACGTGTCAGTGGAGCTTACTGTTATCAGAAGCCATTGTGCTGGGATTGATGATCAAATGATGCATTTGAGAATCCCTGCAACGTGTGCTTACTCAGGTATAGAATTGCTACATAGTCAGGTGGTCCTATTCAGCTTCTCAGTGGCTTTCTTTTGTGTGGTGCATATTGCAGCAATCTATTCTGGAGGTCCCGAAGACCTGGTTGATAAGGTCTGGACTGAAGTTAATTCTCTAGTCCAGGCTTATCTGTTGCATTTTGTGAAATCCTTCCTAGTGAAACACAGAACTAAATATTTTGAGAATCAGTGTGGGGATGGGCATGTGGGAAGGATGGTATCTGTGCAAAGATCTAAGAAAGGGCTTGATTGGAGTACACTAATCTAGTCAAGTGCATGTGGGAAGACTTCTTGCCACTGATGCTACTAGGGAATCCAAGAACAATTGGAAGTCCAGCAGAAACTCTAGACTACAAACCTGGCTGACAGAAGATGACAGGGATGAGTTTTACTAAACTTTTTTTTTTCTGTAAACCTCTTTCAGATAGAAGCTGCAACCCAAGTTTGTTGAACATCATCACACAGATAACTGCACCCACAATAACTCCAGCTAATGCAACTGTTGTACCTGCTACTCAGGCTCCACCAAAGTCCTTGCAGTGGTGGGATGCACAGAGTATTGTTGGACTTGGTATCTTTGTTCTTTGTCTCCTGTATTCTAGGTAAGATCTGAGTCACTCAAAGCAGAAACAGCACTTGCCTTCCTTTTGTGAAAACTGGGTGCGTTTATGAATGAAATCTACCTGCCTTGCACACAAGGCTCTGTCTAGCTTGATGTGGGCAAATAAAAATATGGAAGACTAGTAAAACTGTGAGGAGGGTAGAGGCTTCACCAGTTGAAGTCTTAAGCTAAAATAGGCCATAATAGCATGAAGTGGGGAGGGGAATGTTACTTAAGTCAGAGGTAAATAGTAGGAGAGGAGTTTCTGAACTGACCTCCAATCACAATAAACACATTGGGGTAAGGTGTTTGCTTGGACTGGAAGTTCAGAAGTAGCACACTGCTTCCACTGATAGCAACTGGAATCATTTAGTCTTGAGTTTCCAGCTCTAGCAGGGGCTAGGAGTTAACTTGCTGGTGTGATGCTGCCACCTGCAGTGATATCCCTCTCCAGAGGCACCTGACGCTGCTCTGGATATGTTCCTATTCCAGAGATTTGGGTCTCCGATATGTAACATGAATGGAAATGGATCTCCTAAGGAGCGTTCCTTGTTTACCCTTTTGGAAAAATGTCAGTCAATCGCAACACATTTTGGGGGATGTAAAAGATTTGACTAGTTATAGTCACTAGTGAAACCCACCCCTGTGTTCTCTAGGGTGGATTTTTAACTTTTGTTTTTTGGGTCACTTTGCAGCATCCGCTCTTCTAGTAATAGCCAGGTGAACAAGCTGACTTTGTCTGGGAGTGACAGTGCCATGCTGGATGACCCTGTGGGAATGGATGGTGGATCTGTGGAAGATGGAGAAGTTCGTCGGGTCATGGACAATGAGAAAGGGGCAGTTCAGTACAGCTACGCTTTCTTTCACTTCATGTTGCTCCTTGCCTCTCTCTACATCATGATGACGCTCACTAACTGGTACAGGTAGGAACAAAATGGGTTTAACTTTTTAAACATCAAATATATTTACGAAGGTAGGTGAAAGATGCACCTGCTACCTCAACTCTGGGTGGCTGATCTGACTATCTGTGCAGCTTTAATTCCTGCTGGGAGAGGAATTCTTATGCCCCATTCCCCTTGATATCCAGTGAGTTCACTGGTAGCTTAGGGATTGGAAGTCTGAAGGCTACTCCTAAATCTGGGATATCTGTGGTTTCAGATCTTTCCTTCATGATAGTTGCATCAAAGTTGTGGTGACTAGCTTTTTTTTATTGAGGCATTGACAGAAGGGGGCGGGGCGGCCTGCATAAAGGATTGTCCAAATTTGCAAGGGCAAAAGATACCAGACTCACTAGATTTTTCTTCAGATTCCTGTGGTTGTGTCTCTTTCCTCCTCTTGGCATAATGAGTTAGTCAGGGACTCTGTCCTTCGAAAAGTTTGGTTTTGCCCAGCTTGAGATTGAGAAGACAAACAGGAGAAGGAATGTTGGCAGCTACAGACATGGAAGCCACTTATGTGCTGAGGGTTCCCCCAGAGCTATTGAGACTATCCATCTTGAGGCTGTGCCCCCACCACCTACTTACTGCCTTTTTCTTGTGATTGGCTGACCTACTACATGGGGTGGTCTTGCATTTTCTCATTTAGTGCTGCTGTGAGTGCTGTCTTAAACAAGGAAAGAGTATATGGAAGAACAGCTGCCTGTAATTAAAGAACGGAAGTTGGTTCATAACTGGCTGTGGGGTCAATTGTAAGAATGGTGATGCATAAACATACATAGACTGGCAGGTGGCAGGACACCTCTAAAGTTCTGAAAGGAGGGATTTTGCAGTTTAGGGTCTTCACTTATAAGACAAGGAGCCTTTTTGGAAATGATGGTGGAATGTTCCAAACATGCTGCACCTTCAGGTCAGTAAAAGTGCAGAGACGGTGGCAAGAGGAGGCTTGTCGTTAACAACTCTTTTCCATTGTTACAGCCCTGATGCAGACTTCAAAACCATGACAAGCAAGTGGCCAGCTGTGTGGGTGAAGATCTCCTCAAGCTGGGTCTGCCTCCTTCTCTATGTCTGGACCCTAGTGGCTCCTCTTGTCATTACCAGTCGGGACTTCACTTAAATGATTGTGCTTGTCTGAGATTATGAAAATGCCTGAAGTTCCTCTGCTGAAAGCCAAAACGTCATGTATTGCTTCAGTTATTTCTTGAAATTAAGGCAAATGCATCTGTTCATGTTCCATGCAGGTGGATAGAAACTGCTGGACTGTGTAATGCTTGATGCCGTATCTCAACTACATTAATTTTGATACTATTTTATTTTGACCTATACGTGAGGTTAGCTGTTAGTGCATTTTTGAAATCTATCACCACAACTGTAGTAGTGTTACAGCACAGAAGAAAAACACAATATTGAAGAGAACAATTAAACACAAAGTAATATAAAAGAAGCTGCGTTTTTAGCATAATGCACTAAATGCTTCAGTATGTGGAAGTGTAAGCCATGCTGCATAAGCTTCTACATTCCATTGCAAAAGGTTGTCTAAAAGAGCACCCTCCTGTTTGTGGGCAGAAACTTACACATTCCCTCCAAGACCAATATCCTGAAGATGTGTAGCTGTTAACTGTAATTCCTGTTCCCAGAATAATACTTTTAGGTTTTATGGAAACTATGCTTTGATTTAGTATATTTGCCAAATATTTTAACTTTGATTTAACTCTAAACTCAGATACTTCTGTTTCAAATTTAAAATTATGCTGGAAATTTTTTTATTAATTCTCAATTTGTGCTTGTCTGAGTTAATACACATTGTCAATGTTTGCACTATAAATGCATTTGATTAAAATATAGATTAACTGTTCAAAGCATCTTTCAAACTCTGTTCCAGGTAGGTGCAGGGACTGGTGCAGCAAGTTCATAATCTCCCATGATATTTTGAATTAACTTCAGCAGCTGTATTAGCCTACCACATGACTTAAAGGAAAGTTATGTGGCTCAAATGGTGTGTCATATGACTTAATCTATGCTCTGATTAAACATGGTCATTACACCTTCATTCCAGTCCTCTGATGCTGAATCATATATTGGATGGTGAGTCTGTGATGAGCACACTTACAAAACACATAGCAAAGTGGACTTATCTTTTTACTGCAGACTATTACAATTAGACGACTAACACTGGTTATTTTACCAGAAGGAGGTAGGTATCCAAGCTTACGTCTTTAATTTTTAGCTTTGTATGTGCACTAGGATGCAGTAAAATGTTGGGTTTGAGAGTAGCAGCCGTGTTAGTCTGTATTCGCAAATACAGACTAACACAGCTGCTACTCTGAAACCTGTCATTATGCAAGGCACTGAAGGAAGTGAGCTGTAGTTCACGAAAGCTTATGCTCAAATAAATTTTAGTCTCTAAGATGCCACAAGTACTCCTTTTTCTTTTTAGTAAAATGTTGGTGACAATTCACGCCTAAGAGCATGTTTAAGTTTCTCAGCCATAGCAGGAAGTGGACATGCTAAGGAGTTGTAATTTGGCCAATAAGTGTGTTTATAACAAAGGACACGATACACAACTGTATGCTGGTAAGGAAGGGTGGAAAGATGGAAAAGCTAGACAAGAGGCAAAGCCTACCCACTATCTTCTATCTTACAGCCAACCCTAAAGTACAATTAGCAGTCAGATAACCTTTTAATTTATAGATATTAGGACTCCCTTTTTATTTAATGTAGTTGTAGATACTAGGCAACAGATGTTCATTTCATATTCTATCCTGGATGCTGACTGCATGGTGTACAGCACACTAGCCTACTTGAGTTTTTACCAGTTACCAAATGCTGTCTACTGCTAGATTTATCTCCCATTACAGGTACTTTAACTATGTTTAGTTAATTAGTTGGAATAGACATGTCTTCTTGCATCTCAGCAGATTCAGGTCACATCTTACTTTCACCTATGAAGATTCTCAGACTGTTTGTTTAAAATGGCCAAATGGCATTTCAGTTGAGCCAACTTTAACATTCAAGTTGATAGCACTTCTTGTTTTTGTTCAAACTTCAACCATCTTGCTGGAAGCATTGGCCTCATGTCTATATATTTGATGAATCAAGAGTTTAGTTTGCCTGAGTAGGAGTGAAGCAGCTCATGCTCAGTTTAGTACAACTTAAATACAAATGCAAGAGGGAAATAAGTTTAAAGTTGCATCTTTAGGAGTGATTCCATGACATCTAACCTAACTTGAAAAAGGGTATTGTACATGTACACTTAAAATGAACTAGATTGTTATGATAGAATTGTTTAATACCCAGTCATGCATAATAAAAGTACATACATTGACCACTCCATTTTATAAAATGCAATATAAAAATAAACATTTTATCAAAATAACAGATGTATATTAAACCTAACAACTTTAGGTCCACTTAAACCAAAAAGCAAAATCATTTGAACAATCATGTATATTACTAAACTTGTGCCAAAACACCCTCATTCCCTGAAAAAGACCTCTGTATGTATAACACCTATTTGCCCTCATATAAATTCAAGTATTTTATTTACAGTATGCAATTAACCTTTGTCCTACTTCCCATGAGACAGTCAAGGTTGCCCAAGGCAGTTTGAGTACCTTTCTCTCAGTTAATGCCTAGCCAGAATTGTTACTTCTAACATTGTCCTCACTCAGCTAGCTTCACATGGAACTGATTTTTAGAAAAGTTTAGTTGAAACAGCCAGATAATTCTAATACTGAAAGGGATTTTTTGAGTTAACTCCATTGCTCTTCCTTCCCTTCTACTTTAAAGATAAGAAGTCACTAGAAGTGTGGGCTTGTTGTCAACTACACTACCTATTTAGCTTCATAATTCCATCCACCTCTGAGACACAAGGGCTGCCTGTCATTAAAGGGCTTGACAGCTCAACTTTTCTACAATTTTTTTTTTAAATATTATTTTGGTACCCAAAGCACTAACAGTGTCTAGATGTTAAGCTTAGTTCCTTTTGTGAGAGTCCACACTTTCTCTGGGAAGACAAGCAAAGCATCTGCTCCCATGAGGGAATTAGGAAAAGTTACAGCTGATAGTAATGGATAATGTACTGGCTTTGTTTACATATGCTGTATTACTGATGACAGAGCTAGCATGAATTTAAAAGCTAGATTCCAAAGAGTCTAACAACTCCAAAACAAAAGTTCTGAGAAGAAAACTTAAGTCTCCATCTACAAGTAAGATGACCAAAGAAGGTCATCCTTATTTTGTTTAAGGATAAAGTACTACAAACTGTCAATTTGTCTTCCAAAGAAGACCTTGGTTTGAGGCTACAAATGAAATCTAGTTTGGTTGCCATAGTTTAAGGCATGCCAGAGTGAAAAAGCACTGAAAAAATCAGGTATTGCCCTGGTTGCTGGAGACTTTCCCCCCTACAAATCCTTTTTAAGGAGGAAGTTAAGTTTTCTAACATGGAGCTTTCCCTCTTCACTAGTTGACAGCAGCTCCTCTTAGGCTATGTCTACACTGCACCCTAGTGGCATGCAGGGCAGAGGTAGCTACATGTCACAGTGAAAAGCAGGCAGCATCCACACTGGTGTGTAGCTACACATGCCAAGGAAAGGCTCTGGGGCAGGAGAGCTCTGGTGGCTCCTCAGTGCCAGAACCTTTCACTGCTTTGGGGAAAGACTCTAGCAGCAGGACACTATGCTGCTAAAAATAGCAGTGAGTGGGGAGGCACTATGGGGGCAAGTAGGATACATATGCACCAGCTTTAGGCATGGCTTTCCTCTACTCACCTAAGGAGTACTTTATCATCTGTGCTGCTTTTTATACTAGTGCTAGGGAGAAATGCAGTGTGTGTATGCTACATGCCACCAAAAGGGGCATGCAGTGTAGATGTAGTCTTAGAGGGGAAACCACCCAACCAGGAAAGAGGAAGAATAAAGCCTGCCATGCACCCACTTCAAAGACAAATGCTGCATCCTGGAGTGTTTTTTTTTTTAATTTTTCATGTTGGACAGAGGGAAATTAATAGTCAGCATTCACTTAAACCATCCAAGACACCCCAACACATTTTTGGCAGTTAATTTAGTTAGATTGCTTAAAACCATAATTGTCAACCTAAGCTATGCCACATTCTGCTTATTTTGCTAGGTGGAAGAAGAGCTGGATTTATCTCCACAATAACGGCAAGCAACGTGAAGGTTAAGCACTGCACAGTAGATCTGAGAGGAAAGTTTTGCTCAAATGAAGGGACACTAGCCAGCCCTGCATTTCTGCCAGGTCTGCACAAAAGTTGGGGGCTGACTGATTGTTAATGACGGGAATGCTATTTCTCACCTGAAATGCTTTCCCCCATGAAAATTAAGACTAGTATAGAAAGGGGCAGGGGCTGTCATGCATTGATGTTAGAGGCAGGCTCCTATTATCTTTCATACCTAAAAAGGGGAAGGAAAGAAGAAAGCTATATTCTCTCTCTCAATAGACGCTTGCCAGCATCCTACACAACAGTAAAAGTGTTCTGTTAAAGTCTTTCTGTTCAAGTGACAGGATATGGACTTCTTGTCCCCACTGGAGCTATGAACTGCTAATTGGAAAAAGCTTTATACTTTTTAGTCCTTTCAAAACCCAATCCCATGCTTCTATTGCTTGAATAAAAGAGCTAGCATTTTACCAAGTCAGGGAGCTGTGATTTCCCTAATCTATTCCTTCCCAAACTCTTTTTGGCAACAAAGTTATGCTATGGTGTAATCTAGGAAGAGACATTCAAACAAGCACAGTTTGGCACTCAGAGAAAAGGATGGTCCAACTCCTTGAGACCATACTTTCATATTTACAGTAAGATAACCGGTCCCTGTTTCCCGCTCGGCACTCAGTAAAAAGATTTACCTTCCCTATCCCCCCAAAGAAATTCCAGCCATTTAAAAAGTGCTATAAAGATGAGGTGTTTGGTTATAATCAGTGTTCTTGTCCACTGACAAACCCTTTTAAATAACGCAGTGTGCTTTCCTGGCTGTAATGAGGTTTCACCTTTGCACTATTTATATAGTGCATGACGTGCAAAGATAATGTGCTCAGAGTTCATTTAAAATTCAATACCATGACACAGAATGAACTTGGGGAATAGCCTACACAGATGCAGAACGTGTTAACCTCATTTGACATTAGAACTAAGGATCTGAAGTACTGGAACACATAACCTAAGCTTAAGCCCTACAGAACTGACCAAAGTCTACACTTTACAAAAGAAGCTACCATCCAAAGACAAGGGGATGACAAATAGCAACAGTGTTACTTAAATCAGGACAAACATGAACAGAGAACAACTGCAATACAACAAATCTGAACATTCTTTAAAAATATCTGTCTGCATTTGGTTTACGAAGACTCAGATTCAAAATTCTATCCAAAGTAATGTAGTTCAAGAACTACCGTGCTTTCTCTTACTTAATATTGCCTTCTATAGATGCTACCTGCTACAAAATCTTTCCACATAGATTCTATTTAAGTTACTTAGGGAAGTTGAAAAGTAAGGCAGGGCATCAAAGTGATCAGCTGAAGGAAAGAGCAACTGATTATATCTGAGTGAATGACCTCACTTCTTCTCAGGTTGTCTATATTGTTGTAAATATTCAAAGTTGCATCTTATTGGAAAAAAGCTATGCAATACATGATCTGAAAGGCTCGATTTTCTGGAAGTGGAATTTGTGTCTGATTTACACTATGCTTTGAAATAACTAGTCACAATGTTTACAAAATTACGGTAACTTTCTCCTTTCAAATCCAAAGGGCAAATCTGTTAGGAATTCTACACACACAGAGTGTGCAAAATATCAGGGAGAAGCTCCAGTACACATTCTGATACTCCTGGAACATACTAGTACACAGACAGGACCAGGTAATTAGGTCCAGGACTGTGACTTGGACATTTTTGACAATCTACACTGACAGAGCTTCACTTTGCAGGGTGCAGTGATGATGCTGTTTTCTGATGATTGCCAAACTAGCAAGTCTTTTCTGCCTTTTACCCTGAGAGACACACTTATGAGATTCACTCTAATGAGATATTTTTTCTCTCACTACTATTAAGAGGAATTTGCTAGACCGCATCTTTCACACTGAGATTAACAATCCTTAACACTTGAGGTGGCTTGGGAATTGTGTGACCTGCCTAGATTCCAAAGAGAACTCTGCCTTGCCCCCCCCATCTCACCCACTTTAACTTGCTTTGGTTCCACAGCGTAAAATGCCTCTACTCACAAACTGGAGGTTTGGGGTAAGGAGAGTTCATAACCCCACTATGTTCTTACTCCTTTCAGAACAGGACAGGGCATCTAGACTGACTGTGCAAGGAAAAACTTCCTTTAACTGACTTGTTAATAACAGTAGTAGAGTTGAGGTTTCATGCCTCGCAGAGGCTCTTCATTCTGCTTCTCCTCAGCATCCCCACTCATTACAGCTTCAGTTGGTGAGTTGTCACGTGGAAGAACCAGCTGAGAGAAGTCATGCAAAAAATCCTCTTCCGAGGCGAGCAGCAACTCATTCCAGGCAGCGACGTCCAGCTTCCCTGATGTGCCACCATATTCTTCAGGAAGGATCCTTTGTGGAAGGTTTTGATGAAGAGAATTCAAATCAGGGCCATGAAGAAAAAACTAAGGAAGAAAATCCCAAAATATATTTTATTAAAGTATCAGACACCTTTTCAGCTTGTAATTAAGCATTTTAAAACTCCAGCGAGACCAGCACATGACAAGTAGGGAGAGTCTATTTTGCTCTTTAAATAATTCTAAGGGGGCATATTTCAACTGGCTCTGCATGCACAATTGCAAGCAACATCATTTTCTTTTTGCAAAGGACAGTGCACAACATTGTGCATGCAAGAGCAGAAGCCAGTTCGATACCTTTTTGAAAGTCTCGCCTTATAGGCGATCCAGCTAGTAAATCTTAATCACAATAACTACGTTTCCAGTTCAGTTTGAGTCTAAACTCATTCACAAGGATTGGGAGTGCAGAGAAGGCAGCGCTCAGCCTTGTGGAGAGAGGCATCCTCTTCTGCATGTGAAAGAGAAGAATCAACGAACTGCAGGGGGAACTGCATCCAACCTGTTTAGCTGATGAGAAAGTTACAACAACACAGGACCTTTGAGAAAGGAAGGGGAAGAATAAAGAGGAGTGAGAGAAAGGACAACTCAGGAGATTTCCTCCAACAAACATAACATTAATGCATAGGATGCTGTTGGCTCAATAATCCCAACTCCAGAGGAAAGTTACTATACTGATTACATAATATAGGTCCTAAAAATGTGCATTTAATCAGGTAAAATGCCAAGTTGTATTTATCAAAGAAAGCCAATCACTTCTGTCATTCTTCTGAGAAATCCTACTGACCAGTCTCCCTAACCCTCGGCATGTTCAAAGTGATACAGTTATGACAGAGCCAGACAAAAGCCAGGAAGCAAAGGATGACATAGTTACAGGCAGACTGAGTAAAGGACACTGCCATTTCCAACTTTTATCTGTTTCAATATTCATTACATTTCATGTCCAGCAAAGAGCCTGTCATTAAGTCCAATATTAAAAGGCACAATCACTTACCCGGTTTGCTATTTTTTCCTTCAGAAAAGGCTTGATGATGGCAAAAATTCCTTTGAATATGCGAGGCTCATTTATAATATTGACGGCTTTGATTCGAATGGGAAAACCATCCTGGGGGAGGAGGAGATTTTTACAGCGGTTTAGAAACACTGGACAGCTTTTTCTATTTAACCTTCCTGACACTGACTGCCCACACAGTCCCAAGATTCTATTTGCTCCCAAGATTCTATTTGCAGTTCAAATGTAAATTGATGCAGTGAAGTAGAGTATATGGGTGCAAGAATTGGACAAAAACCAGAGTGTCTGGCACTCACATAGAGCCTGACAGCACTCTTGGATCAGGAGATGTACCGCCAATAGTACATTTCATTTACTATATCTCTACTTTTGCCCCAGCCTTCTTTTGAAAAAATATGTTTTTAATTAAGGCAGGAGCAGCTCCTATATAAAAATTACGCAAAATGAATGACCCTGGATTCTGAGGGTCGGATTCCCTGTACTACTGGGGAATCAAAAGCACTGACTGGCCAGAAAGAAGCCCATGTTTTAAACAAAGCATTTTAAATGATTAAAGGTCAGAGCCCATGTTATTTGGGAAAACTTTCATGTATTTGCACAGAAGGAGAAAACCTATTGCTACTATTCAACTGGAAATCTGACCAGTTGGTCAAATTGACTGCAAAAGATAAAGGGGCCCTACACTGGTGGACACCACATCAGCACATGGAGCAGAGGGAGGTTAGAAGGCTGTCTCAGCTGCCAGTGGAACACAGGGCTCTGCAGTATAAATTGCAATTAAAAAATAAGGTTAGTCATGGTGCTTTCACTGGGAGGCTTTCAGTAGGAAGAATCACTAAAGGGAAAAGGTGTTTTTAAGGATTATGGTCTCATCATTGAGTTACTGACGCTTCCCTCTTCCAATAACCAACTCTGGCCGTACAGAGAACGCATTCATTGCTTGGACTGAAGAGTGGACACTTGCACTGCACAAATGTTTTCCCTCTGTAAAATGTTTAATGAAGCTGGGGGCTCTTGGGAGCGAGAGATTGATAACTCTTGCAAAAGCAAGGTAGTGTGGTCAGAATCTGGGCAAGCTTCTTTGCATGCGTCAGCCAAGTTACCCCAAATCTAGCTAGCAAAAACTCCGATTATTCAAGCCCTGGGGCCATCTCCTCTCACCACAGGCTTTCAAGTGTGCCAAATAGCATCTGCTATAAAATAAGAACTAGTGCACTCATCTCACATGTGACTTACACCATATTTCAACTGGGGTCTTCAATGGCAAGTTAAATAAGTATTAGTCCCTCACCCAAACTTCTGTGTAATTATTTTATTATATCTGTATTTATCAATTGAAATTTATCACCCATTTTACTTGTGTAAGTTAATTGTGGATTCAGACAATTTGCAAAACAATCATGTTCAGATTGTGGAACTTCTGTAAGAATGGTGAGAAGTATTAGCCAGCGTGCAATTAAGTGTCTATTCTAGTCTCCACAGAACTCTCCCCATTCTCCCTGCAGGGATCCAGCAAAAAAGCATGCACAGCTCAGACTAGACTAAAGCTCACGGGAAGAAGAAAAAGTCATTCAAGAGGAGCTTGCCCACAGTTACATTACCATGCTCCCCTCTAGACCAGAGGGGGGCAAACTACAGCCCGTGGGCCACATCCGGCCTGCGGGCCACATCCGGCCTGCGGGACCATCCTGCCTGGCCTGGGAGGCTAGCCCCCTCCCCCGCAGCCTTAGCTCACCATGCTGCCGGCGCAATGCTCTAGGCGGCGGGGCTGTGAGATCTTGCTGGGCACCGCAGCTGCAGAGCCGCAGCCTGACCTGGTGCTCTGTGCTGCACGGTGGCGTGGATGGCTCCAGCCGGGCGGCATGGCTGCCTGTCCTAGTGCTCTGGACCGTGCGGCTGTAACACTGCCAGCCACCAGTGCTCCAGGCAGCGTGGTAAGGGTGTGTGTGTGTGTGTTGGATAGAGGGCAGGGGAGTTCGGAGCGGGGATCAGGTGGCTGGGGTGTGGATAGGGGTTGGGGCGGTCACAGGGCAGGGAACAGGGGGGTTGAATGGGGGTAGGGGTCCTGGGAGGGGGGCAGTCAGCAAGGAGGGAGGGGTTGGATGAGGCAGCAGGGGGCAGTGAGGGCAGGAGTTCCAGGGGCGGTCAGGGAGAAGGGGTGGTTGGATGGGGCAGGGGTCCTAACTGGCCCTCCATACAATTTCGGAAACCCGATGTGGCCCTCAGGCCAAAAAGTTTGTCCGCCCCTGCTCTAGACCACAGAAAATGCTACAACTAAAATTATGTTCCTCTCCTGCCACTCAGACAAAGTAACCTGTGTCTGCTTTGCACTTCCTTCTATGCTGCCCCCCTAGGCTTGGAGCAGCCTCTCTCTTCTCAACCTCTTTCCTCTTAGAAATCTTTCCTCAAAACACAACTTTCAGGGAAGACTTTCAAAAGTCAACTCTGCAAAATTCCTGCAGCACCACTTGAAATTTGCGCAATCACCCAAGGCTCAGTGTGTGAATGATTCTATGTCCCATCTAGATTGGAAGCTCCTTTAGCAAAGACCATTTGTACAGCAGAGCATATTATCAACACTCAAAGATCAGCAAGGGGGTCTCTTCTTCCTAGTCTTACTTCATGTATCCTCCCCCTACCAGATGGCAAGCGGGCTCAACAACTCAAACTGCAAGTTACCAAAGTAGCAGCAGACTTGGGAGGCTCGGAGTATAAAGTCAGACCCATTAGCAGCCAGCATCAACCAATTAAGAGCTGGCAGAAGGCAGAAACGCATTTTTAAAAGCATTCAGGTAAAAGCCAACATATGAATATCTTTGTTAGCATTAGCAGAACTCTAGACATAGAAGCAGTAGTTTACAGTGTACGAGGCAGGCCTTACCTGAAGAATTCCAATCACTTTTTTGGCTACAAAAGGACCAAAATGAGATGCCTTAGATAAACTGACTCCGTTGTAGTCTGCAAGGATTACAATTCCATTCACTTGGGTCTCTTCAGACTGAATGAGTTTTTCTAATGTTAAGTATATGGCACGAATGTTCTCAGTAATTGGATAATTACTTGGTGTCCATCTGTCTAAGGTTACAAAACGTATGGTTATTTGGAAAGTAAATATAAAATGACTATATATATATGCCAAAAAATCATGATTTATTTTCCAGAACTCCAAAGTTATTCTTTAACACCCACACTCCTAGTTCACAGTAACATTTCTCAAGAAAGATGCCATATTTACTTCAAGGAGCAAAGGCCGTGGTCTTAAGAACCCCCTACATTCCCCAGCACAGATTACTAGAAGAGAAATCATTTCATCTCAGAAAGAAAGCAGGTAGACGGGAAAGCAAAGTATGAAAACAGTTTACAGCAAACCTGGCAGCACTGAAAGCAGATTTGGGATGTCAGAGGCTCTTTGCCCCACCTTGAACCCCCAGCTTGTTGTCGAAGAGGCTTATTATAAACGTGCATCTAGAAGACAGCAGACTTATTGCTATCTCAGGCTGATTGCACATTCATATTTTTCTCAAATCATCAGGCAACCACATTAACCCACTTTGTATTTTTGGTTTTAGTCAACTGCAGCTATTGCTAAAATTGGAAAAAAGTGATCTAAATTGGGCAAACAACAGACATTAATCCTTTCACAAGTAACTTTTCAGATTTCAAAAGGAAGCAATACCATGTAATCTGCAAGAGTCACCAGTGTCTGCAAGGGAGCAAGAAACAGACTTTGGCACAGTCAGAGATACCTCAAAGACACAAAGAATCTTGTTCCAACCAGGGAATTCAGGCATTACAATACCTGGACGAATGCAGACAACGTGGCGTCCCTCAGTGTCCAAGTGAGGCAGCACAGTGACAAAGCCAGATGCTAGGACAGCCTTAATTGCAGATGGTTTCAAGTTATTGAAGACCTCAGGCCAGCTCCTCCTGCAGCTGTGATAGTTCACCAGAAGCTGTAGCGCTCGGTCATAATCAAATTTCCTGGCTCTAAGGAACCTTAGCAAGAAAGCATCGTCCAGACACGTGCCCAGAGTAGGGTAATCCTTACACACCATGTCTCGGAGGGCTTGCACATCACGAAGCCTCCATTCAGGTTTCTCCTGCAGCTCTTCACGAGCCTTGGCAATAAGATCAGGAGACAGTGAGCACACATACCTTGGCCGATCTGGCAGGAACTCATTATCCGATGGAGACCCCACGGATGGGCTTGTTCGGGTACAATCACTGTCTCCTGACATTAGTTAGCAGGAAGTCTGTCCAAAACAACACACACAACAAATAATCCCCATACTATCAGTCATAATGCTTAGTATTTACATAATATGTATTATCCCTAATAAACAGGTGGGAAAATTATGGCACAGAGAGGCTAAGTGGCTCAATCACAGGCACAATGGGAATTGGTATTAGAGCCAGAATTAGCGTTCAGGAGTTCCTGTGTCCCTGTCCTAGAATCAGATTACTAGACCATGTCATTGTTTTATGCCCCAAAACGGTATAAAATAATATTAGAAGAAGCTTTTGCACATAAGTCAGCTGATGACGACAGAGCTATGGAGCTATGCCACCAATAAACTGCGAACAGTAAATCAAAGAGAAATAAGTTTGTATTAGCATTTCATTTACTTTCAGTTTTTATTTGGATATAAATTATCCTGATTGGGATTTTTAGGGTCTCTTACACAAACAGATCTGTATCAATACAGCTGACTGAAGTTTTCTAAGTCTCTGCATAAGGCATTGGTCAAGTCACAATCACTACCCTAAGAAACTCTTCTATCGGCTTGCAGCAGGAAGTTTTCATTGAGATCCCCTACAAAGTGGTGTGTAACTGCCAATGAGCATTTATGACATTTATGTCATTTTGGCAATTAGATACTTTATAGTCAGATGTGTAGCATTCCAGAAGTACCTGTCTTAATTATATTGGAAAGTACTGCAGTGCACAGACTGGAGAAGTGTAGTGGATACAGAAACAAATTCTTATTGCAACAGTTCCTCAAATATATAGTAGATTAAACAGCAGATACCTTCAAACTGGAAATATGAATTATGTTGCAGAGTCCTTTATTGCCTAAACACAAGAACGGCCATACTGGGTCAGACCAAAGGTCCATCTAGCCCAGTATCCTGTCTTCCAACAGTGGCCAATGCCAGGTGCCCCAGAGGGAATGAACAGAACAGGTCATCATCAAGCGATCCATTCCCTGTTGCTCATTCCCAGCTTCTGGCAAACAGGGGTTAGGGACATATGGTGAGTGGACAAGGGAGAGGGGAAGAGAATAAAGGATGAAATACTATATTTGAGTTATTTCTTGGAGCTTGATTTGGGACTGGCACTAGGAAAAAATAGTATTAAATTTGTGGCTACTGTGATTCCCATTCACCTGCACAGAGCCCTTCTGAAAGAGGTGTTGGGCGAGGGGAAGGCTGTGCCTTCCCCTAGAGTACTGAGTAGGGATCATCTGTATAAACATCGCACAGGATCAACTCCCTGATGCAACGGCATAAATTGATCCTTTCATCTTTTACAGCAGATCCTAGGGCCTCGGTGCGAGGGAGCAGGATGGGCGTTTGGGTTATTTCCTGGGACATGTCTCCTCTCGTCACACCCCAGGGAGGCTAGGTAGTAGTCTGGATACCAGCAGCAAGGGCTAAGCATCACCCCCATCTGTTCGCAGCCGGGGCTGTCAGCCCTTTAGGCACCACAGCTGGCGCCCATGCGCGATTGGGAGGGGGCCGATTTCCCTGAACACCTGCCCCCGGGCAGGGGACCCTGCTCAGTCGGGCACAGTGGCCAGGTCCCGGCCACTGCGCCAGGGGCAAGACTGGCAGCCTCCCAGGCCGTGTATCAATGTCACAGACCCTCCCCCCCCGCGGCAGCACCGAGCCCCCCAATCCGGGGGGGGGCGCCCCCGGCCCCTCCACGCGCTCGGTCCCACGGCAAGAGAGGCCGCCCCTCCCCCACTGTCTCTCTCCTCACGCCGGCCCGCCACGCCCCATCGCCCGGGCCCGGGCCTTCCCCAGGCAAATTACCGGAGCGCCGGCTCCGAGCAGAACGAACCGTTCCGGGGGACCAGACACCGTGACCCCGGAACCACAGCGCCCACAGCCCGCCGGAAGTGACGCAAAGGCGGCGGCAGAGCTCACGCGCTGAACGCCAGGGCTGCGGCGGGGGGGAGGGGGCGCATTAGTTCCCCCGCTCCCCGGTACCTTCCGTGGGGGTCAGGGTGTGTGTCCCCCCCCGCCGTTGTGGTACCTTCCGGGGGGGGGTGAGGATCTGCTCCCCCACGTGTTGTAGGGCCTTCTGGGGGTGCGGGGTGGCCGGATGGGTCGTTACCCCTCAACACGTTGTGGTACCTTCCAGGGGAGGGAGGCTGTCCCCCCCACCCCCATACACATTGCTATACTTTCTGGGGTGTGAGGCTGCGCCCCACTGGTATACCTGAATGGGGAGGGGGTCAAGGTGTGCCATGTCTCCCCACCCCACATGTTATGGTACCTTCGGGGGAGGGGAGTGAGGATGTCTCCCCCCCACACACGTAGTGGTACCTTCCAGGTGCGTGTGTTCTTGTGCACTCCACATCTTGGTACCTTCACCCTCGTGGGGCTGGGGAAGCAGCTCCAGGTCCTGCCAGCAGAGCAGGGTCTGCATATCACAGTGCAACCCCCTGCAGAGACCACAGTCCCCAGCCCGCACTGGGGCTGCCTGCAGGATCACTGGTCCCAGCGGGGCCCTGCTTCTTGGTACAACAAACCCATCCGTGTCAGAGCATCCATAGTCAATGATTATTTCCCTATTGACAACTGTTTTTTGAGATCTGCTTGTTAGCTAGGTTTCGAGTAGCAGCCGTGTTAGTCTGTATTCGCAAAAAGAAAAGGAGTACTTGTGGCACCTTAGAGACTAACCAATTTATTTGAGCATAAGCTTTCCTGAGCTACATCCAATGCATCTGATGAAGTGAGCTGTAGCTCACGAAAGCTTGTGTTCAAATAAATGTGTTAGTCTCTAAGGTGCCACAAGTACTCCTTTTCTTTCTGCTTGTTAGCTAGTTTGCAATACATATAGTGTGTGCTTTATGGATATTGCATAGTGCCTTTTTTAAATCAAAAAGTTGTGTGGTACTGAGTCAAACACCATATAAAAGTCTAAGGACATTATATCTACATGGTTACCCTTATCAAACAAATTTATAATCTCATCAAAGAATGAAATTGGATTTATTGACAAGACCTATTTTCTATAATACCATGTTGACTGGCATTAATTATATTCCTATCCTTTAATTCTTTATCAGTTGAATTCCATATCAGCTTGTCATTAGTTTGCCTACATTGACGTCAGTCAAACTGGCACATAGGTACCTGTGTCATCCCACTTGTCCTTCTTTGACTATTGCCCAATATTAGCACCCTTCTGGAATTTTCCTAGTATTCCAAGATTTTATTAAAAATTAACATCAGTGGACCAGAGATCTCCTCAATCAACTCTTTTAGGACTCTTGGGTGCAAGTTATCTCGCACTGCTGATTTAAAAATGTTCATCACTCGATGCAGATGTCTAACATCCTTTTCAGTTATTAGTGGACTAGACAGCACTTTGTCATTCTCCTGTGATATGCGTACTTCATCCTACTTTTTCCATATAGAGAAAAGAACTATTTATTGAACACTTCTACCTTTTCTGTATCATTATTAATAATTTTACCATATTCATCTAACCTATACCATTGCTAGAATTTCTTTTGTTCCTAGTATATTTGAAAAAACTTCTTATCCTTATCCCTGGCAGCTATGGGTTTTTTTCAGGTGTCTTTAGCTTCCCTCATCAATTTTCTGCATTTAATAAATTCTAATATATGCAGATTGCTATCTAGTCCTTATTAATTTGTTATATGTATATTAAATATTTATTTATTTTTACTTGTTGCCTTCATTTCGCTGCTGAACCAGGATGGGCTTTTAGCCAAAGCTGTTCTGTTTTTTTGCTAGTAGAATGATGGCTTTTTAGCCATATAATAAACTATTCTTAAAGAATTCTCAATTTTTATTCACATTTTTCTGTCTAAATTTGTCTTCCCAATCAATTTTGCTCACAGTTTTCCTCAGATTTGGGAAATTAGCCCTTTTGAAGATATTACTAGTTATGACTGTCCTGTTGTTTTCCGATATTGAATGTAGTCAGGTCATGATCACTAGTCCCTAGGCAACCACCAACTTCCAGTCCAGTATTTAATTCATCTTTATCTATCATAATGAGATTCAGAATAAATTTACATTGAGCTAGGGGCAATAACTTTTGCGTTAAAGCAAATCACACTTAAACAAGGAGATTCAGCTAGGAAACACACACCTGAAAGAGCCAAGAAAAAATAATTTAGGCAGCTCAGTGACAGGGAGAAACCTAAGAAGCAGAAATGCTGAAAGAGACCTAGTTGAGAGAGGCATTGTTTTATTTTATTTGATTTATTATGCATATAGCACCCTCTTGGTGCTGTGCACTTTGCAAGCAAGTATGAAGACAAAGTTCCTGAAGTTTACAATCATTTAGTGGACACAGCTGACAACAAATTAAATGCATTTGCAGTGTGAAATGGCCACAGAAAAGGCCCGTGGAATTTTGAGGCTACACTTCTAAGGTGTCCTGGAGCAGAGAGTTTATTATCGCTCTCTATATGGGTCAGATGTGGCTGTGCCTGGAATATTTTGTTCAGTTTTGGGCACCTTAGTTCCAGAAGGGTATTGACACAAATTGGAGTGAGTTGCGTGAAGAGCAACAAAATTGATCAGGGTGCTTGAGAGTCTGGCAGCATCTAAAGGGTGTGAACCCTAAGAAGGGAAAGGAATTATTAGTGGGTGTATATGAAAGTGGGGGCTCCACTGGGAGAAATAGGATGGCATTACAAAAATGTTAGCTCAGTATCAGGAAAATCTAGATGGAGAGGTATCAGGGTATGGGATAGTCTCTAAGGAAAGCAGTGGAAGCCCTCATGCTTGGGGTTTTTAAAACTCATTGGACAAAACACTAGTAAATATATAATAAATTACAACCCTTCTCTGGGTGACATCCAGGAAAACTAATAGGTCTTTCTAATCTCTAGTATCTCTGATTCAGCCACTTAAGGGAATTTGAAATATTAAATCCCATTGTCCTAGGGATGAATGCTTCTTACCCTATTTTGTAGTTATATTCCTCAAAGGTGTTTCCTCCAGCTGCACATTAAAGTTGCTAGACGCATCATATTTTTAGCTAGAAACTGATCTGGAATTGATCTTCAGGGACTTGTAGAGTATCAGATACCAGAAGTGGGGTGTAAGAGCATGGGCTGTCCTCACATGCCCCCCTGTGGCCTAGCATGGCACAGCAGGTGTGACCTCCTTAATTTCTCTCTATTGGATGAAAGTTCAGCTTTAACAGATCTGGGCAAGGAGAAGTGAGCCAACACATACTCACAGAATAGTATGTGCTCTTCAATGGAGTTTCAGGAAAGGAGCAATTACAATGATCAGTTCATAAGGTGCTCACTCAGGACCCTGTCCAGAGCTCCCAAACTTAAAGTCTCTGAGTTAGGACAAGCTAATCACCTGAAGCCTGAGAGAGAAACCACCATCAGCTGCAGCCTGAACAGTTTCTACTCCCCACTTTATAAAGCACAGGTGCCTTACCGTAAGCCCAGTGGGGCCGCAGGTAATCAGTCGCAGGTGTGCTGGAGCCTGCTGACTCTGAAAGGGGCTGGTCACATTATGACCTGGGGTGGAGAGAACACTTTGTTTTAGTCAGATCATGTTTTAGGAGGGGTGCTCCTCATAGAACTAGTGTGACTCAGCTATGACACCTTCCAGAGCAAGCATGGGTATCTAAATAGGCCAGGCCATGTCACATCTTTGGGTCATGAACTCTGATGAAAAAATATCAACAGGCAACTGGAGTGCCAAACTAGGAAACTGGGGTCACAGCTCCACTGCAGGGCCTGAGAGACATTGGCTCTCTCATAAAAGAACTAACCTTAAAGTGCACTGAACCTGGGAGCTGCACCTCAATCATCCAGTCAAAGGCAAAGGATGCCCCAGAGCAACAAAATTATTTCTCTAGGGATTACTGCATGCTCTAGGGAAGCCTATCTAGCCTTTCCTGGCAAGATGTAGAATCCAAGAGACTTAGTTAGCTTGTCCTTTTCTGTTGACTGTCTTCATGTGAGGAACTTCAGGTGCTTAACTAATCCTCCACTGAGGTGGGAAAGGGACAGCCCATTTGTAGAGATCATTTAATCCACTACTGTAATGTAGCTACCTGTGAGGTGGAGCATGGTAGCTGTTTAACAACATGCAGCACAGCTACACAGCAGTTCAAGAGAGGGAGTGAAGAAGTGTGGTTCTAGGTTCATTGTCAGGACAGAAGACTTGGACCTGCGTGAAGTTTCAGGGGGAATATAGGTCAGCAGACTGCGATCATCTGAGCTAGAATTTGGCCAGGCCTCTGGATTGACCAACCTTTAGTTTTACCGGACAATAGCATGGGGTCTTTCATGACCTTATGTATTCAGGAATGTCATTTTCATGGCTCACCTCAAAACGTGGTACCTCCATAGCACAGTGCTTCTTACTACTCTGCTAGGGGTGTTGTTTCTGCCCTGACTCAGGCTATGTCTAGACTTGGAGCTTGGGGTGTGAGTCCCATCTTGCACTGACACACCTGGGCTAGCTCTCATGAGCTCGCGGGCTAACAATAGAAACGTAGCCAGGGTAGCACAGGCAGCAGTGAGTGGCGGCACTAGCTAGCTGCCTTGAGTACAAACCCGCCTGGACCCCGGGGGTACGTCCTCTGGATGGCTTGCCGCCGGAGCTGCTGCAGCCAGGACGCTACCTTTAGTGCACTAGCTCAGCGAGAGCTAGCCCAAGTATACCAACACAAGTTGGGAATCGCACCCCTCGCTCACACAGGAGGTGTAGGCTCAAAGAGAAGAGCACCCTCTACTGAGCCACCATTGCCAATTTCTGCAGCACTTAGGCGTGGTCGTCCATCGAGCAATGACTCATCCAGAGAATTACAGACACTTCAGGGATTATGACTGACACCATGTGAGTCACAGATAGTGGCTAAAACTGAACACAGGCTCCAGTTACAATGAAACAAGCACAGGTGCTTAATAAGCAACAGTCAGCTACTTCCTTATAATACAGACTCGTTTAGGGTTTAACCTGTAAATATGATTTTATGATCTTTTATTTGGAGGGAGGAAACATAGTTTTTTCCCTGAGGGAAGAGAGCCTGTGTCCTTTCCTTATATAAAGAGGCTACAGTATTTTTCAGCAAGATTCCTACACCTCAGAGCCCCCAACAGTGTCATGACGTGGGATGGGGCATTTGGGTGGGTTAGTTTATTCCTGAGGATTATTTTGGATCAGTCAGGAGCTGTCACCTTTAAGACCATCTGATTTCTTCTCGCTCATGGTTCATCGTAGTGTCTGAACATTCCTTCTTACCTAGACTGTGACCTCTTTGGGGCAGGGACTGTTTTTTGTTTTGCGTTTGTCCAGCACCTAGAACAGTTGGGTCCTGGTCCATGATTGGGGCTCTGAGGTGCTATAGGAACACAAATAATAAATAATAATAAGTAACATATGTTCAGTCTCCAGACCTGCCAGAGTTCGAAAGCTACAAATAGGAGCATTTGGGGGAGGAGACATGCCCTTCTGTTGCATTGCAATACAGGGGACAAGGAGAAGTCTCCAAAGGGACAAAGCACAAAAGCATTGAATACTTATCTAAAATACCAGGGATGTCCCTGCTACTGCCAATCAAGATAGCTGGCACGTAAATAAATTAGGGTCATTTCTGCTGGGCTTTGCTGTACTCCTTCAGGGCATTACACACCTGCAGCCAGCAGAGGGAGTCAAAGGCTGTTTGACAAATACTGTAGCAGGAAGCCTTCTATGGAGGAAGGGGTTAGTTTCCCTTAGAATCAGTTTCTCTGGTTCAATTTAATTTTATTTCAGTTCAAGATTTTATCATTCCAAAATACTGTTTACTATTCCATTAAATGACACACTAGGGTTGCCAATTTTGGTTGAACGTATTCCTGGAGGTTTCATCACACGATATAATCTTTAATTAAAAATTAATCTTTAATTCCTGGGGACTCCAGGACAACCCTGGAGAGTTGGCAGCCCAATGACACACTGCCCTGCAAATCACATGCCTGCAAAATGATGCACACATGGTAGGCTGGCTGCAACTTTCAAGTCCCCCAGAAGTTTACCGGCAAAGAGAAGTTCCAAAGCCTGTGTGGCCAGAGCAGCTAATCCCATAGTTCACTAAGCAGAGAGTCTGTTTCTTCAGACTGACAGTCTCTCTGTTTGCCAAGGGTCTTTGTGCTGTGGACTTTTCTGAAGGGTTTGTGTTGTGTGTAGAGCTGGGCAACAATTTTCAGCTGAAACGTCTTTGGAGAAGGATGTAGCTTCAGTGGCTTTTTGAAAATTGATGTAGATTTTGCCAAAATGTTTGTCCCCTCCCACCCCCCCAAAAGCTAAAAGATTTCAGAAAAAGTTGAAATCTTTCATTCTAACATTTTCAGAACAAAGTCTTTTGATATTTTTTGGTCCAAAATAACTTTTTCTTTTTGAAATATCCTTTAATTTATTTTAATAAAATCAAAACCCCTTTAAAATGGTCAAAACTGAAACAAAATATATAATTGGACCCAAAACAATTTTTTGTCAATATTCAGTTCACCCAAGATTCCAAACCATTTTTTTCCGGGTCAACACAAACCAATTTTTTAAAATTGCCAGTGAACCAAAAAATTGGTTATTCACACAGTTCTAATTTTGTGTGGATTTCCATCGTATTTCCCCCCCTCCAGCTGCTACATTGGCTCTTTGCAGGCTTTCCCTATCATACATCCTTATTTGCAAACTCTCAAGGTCTCCCTGATATAAGGATCTTTGGTTGTTAGGGCCTAAATCAACTCCTGTCAATGGAAAGATTCCTCTTCAGTGAGAGCTGGATCAGTCCCTTATGCAGGGCTTTGGAGTGGAGCCTGAGGAGCAGCTCCGGAGCAGTGGAGCTGCAGGGTTTTGCCTGGAGCTGGAGCGGAGCCGGAGCACAGCTCCAAAGCCCTGCCCTTATGTCAATCATATTAACAGCCGATTAAAACTTAGCTTTAATGGGAATTGGGAAATTTTCCCAAGACACATTTCTCCATATATCTGGCACTTACTGCGTGGGGGGAAGCAAACCTCTCAGACATTTCTTACCTCAGTGAGTGCAATTGGCCTAGTAGTCAGCCTAGATTTCAGAACGCTCCATTGGCCTATAAAACTAATATCCCTTGTTTATCCAAGAGCAAAAATAGTCACCAGCCGGCTGACTTGTGGAAATAAGAAAGATATGTCTGGCTTGTGGAGGACTAGCTGGCTTAGTGGGTATGGAAACACTAATCTATAGGCCATTAAGGTCTGACTCTGATGCAGGAACTGAAAGTCCTCCCCACCATGATTAGCAATCTTGATGGCACTCTCAGCCTAGAGGACAAGGATGGGTCATGGAGACTGAGCTCCTATCTAAGTTCCTCCAGGCCAGGGTTTTATGTGTATTGGCGGCTCAGCTGTGGGGGTGTTTGCACTGCTGCTGCCCATGCTGTGTTTGTTCTTGGGCTAAATAATAGAGCACTTCAGTCTACAGGCATGTCAATTCCAGGGTGAAGCGGAGGGGCCAAGCAGAGCTTGCTAAACTGACTACACCATAAAAGAACTATACTGCTCACTGCTGTTTCTTAATGGGGGGAAGGGGTGCTCCTAAAAGCAAGAATGCTGTTATGTTCACCTTTCCCCTCCTTCTTCTCTTGGGCGCATGGCTTGGCTTGACTTGCATCTGCACAGGAGGACCAAAGGTTTAAAGAGGCTCAAGCCAGCCTCCAATTTTTTACTGAGGATTTTATGTGATTAATGGCATCCAGAAGTGATAGCTTCCCACTCAGCTAAATACACCCAAAATTGCTCACCAGAAAAACCGGGGCCAATGTTAAGCCCGGAGTCAAGTTTGGCTTTTTTGGTATTTGGATCCATTTTTATATACTTTTAACCACACAGTTACCCCCATTATAATCCTTGTGCACTTTTGGCATTCTTCCTGTACAGCACCCTGAATCTAAGTTACACCCCCCTAAATCTCTTTGGAATTGGATTATGATCATTTCCCAAGTGTTGGTCTGGGAGGTGTTGTGGCAAAGAGGGTGGATTGTGAGTTCTGGAAGGGCTTCACTGCAGTCCCTTAGCCACATGTGTGAACCACATTGGGACCAGTTAGCAGAATATGGGATGCTGGTGTTCTGGGGGTGGGGATCCTCTGTGCCTGTTCTCCTGATGTTTCCGGGGAGAAATGTACATGACGGTGTTTTTCCAGTCACATATTGTTTTGCTAACCTCCTGAGTCAGAGGCCCGACCCAGTCTGGGGTGACACAAGGTGTCCTTGCACTGCTATGACACTGCCCTGGAAACCAGACAGGATTCCAAATCCTTCCAAAGCATGACAGCAGCACACTGCAGTTCAGACTCATTGACTGACCACAAGGTTAATCAAAAACAGCAAAGATCCAGGATCTGATCTGATAGCAACCCCCCTAAATAGGCCTGAACTGCCTTTTGTTGTTGGTGGTTTTTTTTTTACACTTGTACAGTCGATGTAATTATTAAGACTTTCTCTCAGATTGCAAGAAAATTGTCCCTTGCCCCCTTTCAGAAAGCACGGGTTAGGAACAAAGTCAGCTTTTAAAAAGGACCTCAGAAGCTTTTGTAAACACATTCAAGCTCTTCACTTTTTGCACAGCTCTGTGACCACATGCTGTACTCCAGCAATAATAACCGATAAAAAAAAGAAATATTGCAAGCCAGCAACAAAGAATCCATGGTGCTGAAAACATTACTGAAAATGCTTTTAAAAGAAGAAGAATTTGAATGTCAGCTCCTTCTCTTCTCCTTGGTCAAGCCCTGAGTTCAGGATTCGGTGTCTTCCCAGCAGGGAGTGGTGACACCTTAAGGAATGCGGGGAGGCTACCATGGAGCTATGCTGATTTATGGAAGCTGAGGATCTGGCCCTACTTATCAGCTAGAAGGCAGAGATCTGAATTCAGGACATGGCACGTGTGCGGGAAGCTTGCACTGCTACTACCTGTGCTGTAGCTGCTCTGGATTTCAGTCTCCAGCGCTGTCAAGCCAGCAGCTTTCACCAGCACCGTTCTTGCTGACGATTCTTTTGAAAAGCAACTTTAAAATAATAAAAAGAAAAGGAGGACTTGTGGCACCTTATTATTGCAGACAGAATGCACAGGATACCTTTGTAGGTTGCTACCTATGAAAATAACAACTACTTTAACAGCTGTCATACTAGGAAATCTTACAAACAAATAAAATACAATTCTAGGAATCCCGGCACAGGGACACACACATTTCAGCAACAGAATGGAGGGTGCTGCCATTTGGAGACGTGCAGAGTTAATGCAATTGCAAGACATCACTGTAAAGCAAGAAAGGGAAGACCCAATTCGCTGACCTCCCAGATTTTCTTATGAGGCACTGGGGTGCTAACAGAGATTGTCTGCACTGTCTGTTCTGGGTTGTTTCAGTGAATGGGGCTCTTTTAATGTACTATGTGTCTTGCTCTCTTATACCAAGCATAACAGGCCCTAAAATATCAAATAAATAAATGGATATGGATATTTCCTCCCAAATAGTTTGTGGATTAGGCTTGTTTAATGCAGCTGGCAAAAATAACTTGTTTTAAAGAGATGGACCAAAGCTGGTTCCTTGAATCCAAAACATTTTGAATGCCGTGGGAGGAGTATTTCAAATCCCTTGATCTGAACACACTCTTGTGACTGGTTCTAGGTCACCTCTCAGCCTGGAAAGAGAGTGTACTCTCCACCTCTAGTTCAGATAGGGCCGAAAGCTGTCAAGGACAGCCTCGAGGGCTGAAATACCACAAGGGCTGCATGAGATTTACACCAAGATGGCAGACAGCTGACAAGAGCAGCTCATGAGATTTGGGGGCTGTTGCATAAGAACCCAAATTCTAGCCCTGGTTTTGCCTTTCTCCAGATTCCCAAACCCCAGGCTAAGCCTCAGCTGGATCTGAATACTGTTCTCCAGTTCAGCTCAGAATTTCCCCCCCTAATCTGGATACATACCGGCAGCACTTAATTTTATTCTTCTGTGTCTGTGTCTGTGTCAAAACATCTAACCTTGGGGCTAGCAGTGACTGCTCACTGTTTGCCGTCACAGATTGTGGATAGCGAGGCAGTATATTTGCAAATTAGGGTTTGAAAAGCAGTTTTGTTAGTCCCAAGCATTCAACAATCATGAGGCGAGGCTTGCACAATCATGAAATTGGCTTTAAAATCATGAAATTTAAAAAAGAGGAAGAAGAAGAACCCAACATTTGGTTGCTTTCTGAGCCTTATAGAAGCATTCGGGTCACCTTTCCAAGCATTTCTCTGCAACAGCGAGGCCTAGACTGTGACATTTTATTTTTTCTTTGAAATGAAAGCGGTGTGACTCACACAGAAACAGATGAAATGTCACAAGACAGGATAATACTGTGAGAGATGGCAACGCTGAGAAAGGGCCAGCTTGGATGGTCTCTGCATTTCATACACCGCTCCCCCAAATGTTTCATGATGTATGAAAATGTTTGGTAAATTTCAAAATATGAATTGCCCTGCACCTCAGCACTGCCTGGTTTCTTGTTGTTATTTATTCTTTATGTTGCAGTAGCACTGAGAGAGATCTTAAGCAGGTCGAAGCCCCATTGTGCTAGGAAGCCCCAGGATGCCAAAATTTCTGCTCCCATGATATTTCCAGTTTGAATTTAAATAGTAAGTAGCAGAAATCTCCCAAGGAGATCTGTTTTCCTGAGCTTTCCAGACTGATTTCTAAACCTACGAGGCACAGATGAGCCTAGACTCAGAGGACTAGATTCACGCCAGCTGGGAGATGCAAACTTCATTCTAATTGTTCCTATTCCCATCCTCCCTCTGGGTTTGTGCCAAGAAAGGGCAGCTTTCTACCCTCGCCCTCTCCCCCACTGAGGTCTCCAGGGGAGCCCCATCTGAAGAAGCTGCTGAAGGGATGGACACCCACTTTTCCAACTACGCTGCCCCCTGCAGGTCCCTAAGGGGAGAGAGGTAGCTGCTGCCTTCTGTGGCCACTTTCTCCTTGCAGAATATCCACTGCCAGGTGCCCTGTGCCCAGATGGACAGTGGCATAAGCCACACAGCCCCCAAGTGAAGCTCACCCAGAGTCATGTGAGACAGGGCTACCCAAGCTTCATGATACCATCTGAGAAACACCTTTTGCAACTTGCCTGGAGCTTAAGGACTGTGACTAATTTGCATATAGAATTTGCATGACTGTTTCTCTTGAATATAAGTGTGCCCAATCAGGATTGTCTTCCTGTGCAGACGGACGAGAACTGCCTGCTCTCCTAGCTCCCAAGCAATTAAATCCTGTCGCTAAATGGCTTTGTCCCCGCCTTGTGCTTCTGGGGGTGTGTGAGAGAGAGTGCTCAGGGCTGCATTTTATGACTCCGGAGGCCACACATTGTGTCTGCTTGTGTATCTGACCCATCTCATGGTCCTCTGCCATAACTGTACCTTACAGTTCATGCTTTTCTCAGTTCTGCAGCCCCTGGCTTCTCCCCAGCCCTAGGATATTTGTTGTCGTTGTGTTGTAACTGAATGGCTGTTGGGGCTGGTTTATATTTAATGGGTTCATGTAATGAGCTTCACAAATTGACTTATCCAAGCAATCTGAATGCCCAGCCTGGGAAAGTTATCTTGGCTTCTTTAAGTTTGCCACCATTAGCAATAAACATTTTACAGTCCTGGTGGGATGGGTGATTTGTATGAAGCCAAAAATAGATCACAACTTCAAACAGCAGAGCTAGAGGAGAAAGCTTTAAACTGATGTTTAATCACTAAACTGAGCAAACATAACAGTCCGGTAATAAAGATAACCTACGTGCAGTGCCTAGCACATGAGAGCCTGGCAAAGGTTCCCAGGGTATGTAGGCTGAGCCTTGGGGGCCTACAAATGATACAAGCACCATGAATTTGCTCAGTATTTGAGTAGGGAGTTGCCCATCCTGAAATTCTTGGCTTTGCCTGTCAACCTGCAAAGCCAGGTCGCAAGAAGCAGAGCCCGGAATGTAGTTTGGGTAGGAAACCCCTGTGCGCAACATGGGCCTGATTCTCAGGTATTCCTGGGCGCATTTACACCACTTTGGCAATGTAAAGAGTCCTTAAAGTAGGTGGAAACAGATCCTGATCATTCCCACAACGCAGAGGGCCTCCTCTTGGTGTAAACCTGGCTCTGCTCAGAGCCTATGGCATAGGGGATGGATAAGGGCATGGCTGCAGTGCATCCCACTGCATCTGTTCTCTGCTTACCAGGGTTCATAGGGGGCCCTGGAAAGCGGAGCATAAATCAGTGAGGGCAAGGGAGACCCATGCACTGCCCCAGAATACAGGAAGCACAGAGGGAACTTAGTCATCTTTTCCCCCTAGCCCTTACATCCATGACCCCATATATAGTTTTGGCCTGTAGGATACTTTTATAAAAGTAAGGGGACTGTTGTCCCCTTACTAAGACTCAGTGGGGGTGTTTTGGTTGGCTAGCTCCCAGTACCAAAACAACTGGGAAGGGTCGATGGGAAATCAGGACACTGAGACTGATAGTCCCCAGGAACAATGGGGAGAAGCCAATGCTCCAGATCAGCCTGATTGACAGGGCGGGCAGGCTAATCAGGGAGTCAGGAGGCCAGCGTGGGTCCAGTCCTCCTTGTGAGCTGGAATTGCCTGGGTCAGACAGAGTGGGGCTGAGCTAAGGAGAAAGCAGGGGCGCGAGCTGAGCTGGGGAGCAGAGCCGTGCCAGCCAGCAGGGCCAGAAAAGCAGCCCAGAGAGAGCAGATCCTGTGCCGGGAGCAGGGCTGCAGCCACAGAGCCAGAGGGGCCAGAGAAGCAGCCCAGGGGGCTGGAGGCAAAGTAGCAGCATCAGGGCTGAGGCAGAGTGGAGCTGGGGCTGGGGCTGGAGCTGGAGCCAGGTGTGGTGAGCAACGGGGGCCAGCCAAGGGGGGACCCTGGGCAAAGGGTCCAGCGCAGAAAGACACCCTCAGCCAAGGGTCCTTGCAGGCCAGACTGGGAGGGGGATCTTAACCTGACGGGGGGCTGATGCTGGGAAGAAGGGTCCCACCACCCAAAGCCCAGAGGCATGTGGCCACCACCAGAGCAAGTGTCCAACCTGCAGCACCCCTGCAGCTCAGCCAGGGCCTGAGAAGGAGGCCTGGGACCTACAAGGAGCAGACTGACGTTCCAGAGACACTGTTTGTGATATTCCCTGCCACAGGGCGGGGTGATGTGTTTTCCTTTAACCTTTCCCATTTTTCCTTATTATTTTTTTAATTAATTGTTGATTAAATAACTTGCATTTGCTTTAAATTGTATGAAATGATCAGTGGGTCAGGGAAGTGCCCAGTGCAGAGAGAGTACCCCGGAGCAGGGACACCCTAACCCCTGTCCTTGGTGACTGCAGCAAGGTTGGGGGTTGAGCCCCCCAGGAATCCTGGGCCCAGCCTTGTTGGGGTTACGAGGACTCTGCCAGACAGGAGAGTGGAAGGGGAGTCCTCAAGGGCAGGGAGGCCTTTGGATAAAGGAAGTGGGAGCGAGGACACAGATCCTTTCGCTAGCCCACCCCACTGGGGTAGTGCAGAAGCCAGGAAAGTTCCCCACAATAGTGGGACCATTCCCCCACTTACATAAAGATGACAACTTTAACTCTGAGAAGGCATGTAAACATTCTGCTCACAAACATATAAACCTATGCAAATACGTAGTTCAGTTCACGAACGTGTAAACATGCAAACGGTTACAGTCAGCAACTACACACAGTACAGTGCAAATTCAACACCAACAGCCATTCATTTACAGCACAATGGCAACAAATATACCAACACATACAAATATGCAAACCTACGCAAACACACACAAACACACAAATCTGCTAACTTACACAAGGAGGCAATTGTATGCACACATACACAAACCTGCCCAAACACACCCACTCATGCCAACATGCAAACAGGAAACTGTAAACAAGCACACAGTCAAGTATGTAAGCATACACAAATACAACGTAAGCAAACGTGATACACAACTGCACAACGCAACACAGCCCTGCAAACGTATGCAAAGGGTAGTGTATTACATGAAAAAATTCATCATCCCTCCTTTTCCCCCAGCGTCTAGGTCTGCAAAAATGCCTGCATTTTGCAAGAATTAGGTTGAGAATAGACTATAAGTGGAGTGGGGGTGGGAGAATCCAAAACACCTTAAATATTACAGGATTCCGGTAGTCTTATTTACTCTTCTTTAAGACTTAGTCTTTCCCAACACTCCAGCACCCTGGAATGAAAGCAAAGCTAGCTGCACGGTTTTGTGGATCCTTTGGCAGATTAGTGATCTTGGGGGCAGTGACTAGGCTGTTCAGGAATCTGTGCCTCTTGCCAGTACCTTGATGGCAGCCTCAGCAAAGAGGCCCAGGATATTATAGAAACAGAGTTTGCTCTGTTTTGACTCTTAGAGGAGAGCGTTCCAGTAAGAGGGGCAGAGTAGGGGGAAGCTTGCCCTACTGATGCCCATACAGTAGCTGCGGGTTTGAAAAAGAGAGGCTTGAGGCTGTCAATCTGGCAGCTTTCACCAGCCCAAATTTCACTGGAAAGGAAAGGAGCAGCAGAGCCCTGCGAGAAACTTGCTGGGCTCTTTGTCATCTCAGCTAATTAATATCCCGGCCTGTTGCCTCAGCTCGGCAAACGGTCCGTGTTTCTCAGCGCCAAGAGAGAAGCCAACACTGGAATGAAGATCTCCCCTCTCGCATGGCCTCAGGATTGCGGAATGCTCTGCCTATGGGCTCCGCAGTACTGAGAGCTTTGGGGCAAAGAGCTGCATTTCATACAGGAAATAATCACACTCGAATGCAAACCTGTAGCAGATGCCCAGCCCTCCTCCAGGCCTGGAGCCTCTGGGAATGCAGTGGACTACAATCCCAAGGGACTAAGAGTATCAGACTCACATACATCTGACTCCAGGGGTAATTCCTAAGTGACAGCTGAGGGTGATTTTTGTGGAGTGATGAGAACGGTATGGAACTGAGGGGCTCAAATAGGATGACCAGTTGTCCCAATTTTATAGGGACAGTCCTGATATTTGGGGCTTTTTCTTATATAGGCACCTATTACCCCCAAGCCCCATGCCCCGATTTTTCACACTTGCTCTCTGGTCACCCTAGGCTCAAATGCCCCTATTTATGTCTTGACACTCTCCAGAGAGAGAACATTATCTAATGGTTAGAGCAGGGCATGGTGTCCTGACTCTGCTGCCAACAAGCAGCAGTACCCTTAGGGCACAGCCTCAGATTGTGCATCTGTGATGGCAGCCATTTTAGACAACACCCCAGGGAGTGAACCCAGGAGCTCCAGAAGGAAAAGCAGGAGCTGCGGCAGCTTGAGCTAAAGAGTAACGGAGTGGGCAGGCAAACCCTGGAAGTTCAGTTCCCAACTTGCCTTCATTTCCAAGCTCAGAAGAGGCTTCTTTCAGAGCCAGATCCTCAGCTGGTGTAAACTGACTTCAATGGGCCTGTAGTGCTTTACCCCAGCTGAGGAGCTGGCCTTGCTGAGTTAAAGGAAGTGAATGTGAAGCCTGACAGCACGGTGCTCGTCTGTTTATTCTGTACCTGCCAAGGCTGACAGAGTAATGGTGTTTTATTGGTGATTTGCAGCTCTCTCACTGTGTTTACTACTGACAGGGTCCCACCTTTGCAGGCAGTTTATCATTAGGAACTGGGAGGCGGATTTGGAATGTCCGCGCACTAGCCTCCGGCCACAAGTGCCATCTCTTTGAATGGAAAGGGTCTTCGTGGTGCAGAACAGAGGAGCTCGAAATCGAGCTGCAATTCTTGCCATCAGCCTTGAAGGGACTGTACAGCCTGGCACAGGGAAATGCCTGTCTCAGCAGTGCCACGTTGTCCCTGTAAGCTCCTGCTTTTATGGCTACCAGTGCTGTGTGTATACTTGAGGGTTTAATAGCAGCAATAGTTACTTTTGTCAGGTGTGATCTATGGGCTGTAAAACTCAAGTTACCATTCCTATGTTCCACTGAGAGATGAAAGCATTTGGAAAAGGGAAAAGTTCCGAGGCCCATTAGCTATTTCAGAGCCGGCTGACATAAGGAATGAATGAGATCCCATTTTACAGCACAACTAAAAATCCCACTTTCTCACAACGTGGCTTGGCTGTCAGGGTAAACCCTCACTGCTGGAGATAATGCTGCTACTGTCCAGAAAATGCTTAAAATCCAAGGGCCAGTAAAGGGGAACAAAGCACACTCCTGGTCAGAGATAGTGTAAGAAAATGATCTTAGAGAGAACAAAATGAACCATGGCCATGGGAGCCATTTAGTGGCAAGAGCCTTAGAAAGGGTAAAACATTGTTCTGCTGGGCCTGGGACAGCCTGAAGCTTCCCTGGTTGTGTCTTGTTGAGGGTGAAAGAGGAGGGAGTGTTGTAACAGTGGAGTTGACTTGAGGCCAGAGTTGTTTCTGAGAGAGGTTGTGGTTTTTTTCCAGCACAAACTGAAGGTAGCAAGGTAGGGACTACGCTGATTTAAAATAGATTAACTAGGCAAAGGGTAACCTCAGTGGAGCAATTTGTGGGCAGCAGTCCAGGAGAATTTATTGCTTCACAGATTTGATGTTGTCTATGGATTTACTGAACACATACCAAGGTAAAACAACGGCACCATTACACATTTGCTGGGCCAGATTGAGCGAGGCCTGGGCTTAGCTGCACATTATTAGAGGAAAGAAGCTGACCCCATTTGCTTGGACCAAAGCAGGCTAACCGCACAGGTGCCTGACTGGGAGATGGGAACTTGCCCTGCTACTTCCTTTGCTGAACCTGTTCAGTAACTGAACAGTGGAGTTCAGGTTCCAGGACTGTCTATTTTCCAGCTAAAGAAAAGCTTTGAAGATGTGACATGAACAACCCTAAAGTATGGGGAAGCTAGCTCTGAATTTGGGTCCTGGACTCATTCCTGCTGTCAACTTTCCACCTAAAACAGAATCAGGTTTCCAGGTGGCCTTACAACAGAAGTAGCTCCAGAGGTGAGGTGAGTGCCTGTCCCCATTGGGAAATAGACTGAGAATCTCCCAGCTCATTTCACATAGGCCACTGAGCAGCCCTTTGTTGGGAATGGCTTGTGGTGACTATCTGAGGGAGCCTACAACTGAAAGCCTCAGTCACCCCTCACCAATGCATGATTGTCTTTCCTTTGGCAAAGTCTCAGTTATTACAGAAATCTAGGCCTCAATCTCTCAACCTCTATTATCTTGCCAAACCTCCCAACAGGGGCTTGCCAGACCTCCCGGATTTGGCCTCAATCTCCTGGTTGCTATTGAAAGCAATCTGGGAGATTTTAATAGGCCAAAAGTCTGGTTGAAGAGGGCAGTGCAGCGGGCCTAAGGCAGGCTCCCTACCTGCCCTGGCTCCTCACAGCTCCTGGAAGCGGCAGCATGTCCCTGCGGCTCCTAGGTGCAGGCAGGAACGGCCACCTCTGTGCGCTACCTCCACCTTGAGCGCCGACACTGCAGCTCCCATTGGCTGGGAACTGTGGGGGCGTTGCCTTCTGCACCCTAACCCCCTGTCCTAGTCCTGAGCCCCCTCCTGTACCTAAACTCCCTCACAGAGCCCGCACCCCCACCTCCACTCCAAACCTCTGCCCCAGACTGGTGAAAGTGAGTGAGGGTGGGGGAGAGTGAGCGACGGAGGGAGGGGGATGGAGTGAGTGGGGGCGCGGCCTCAGAGAAGGGGCAGGGCCTCGGGGCAGGGCAAGGGTGTTTGGGTTTGTGCAATTAGACAGATGGCAACCCTAGCCCTGGGTTTCAAAGGACTGCTCCACTTTGCTCCCCCAAACCGCCTGGTCTGGTTGAGTGGCTCCTGTTCTGTGGGGCTGGTTGGGCTCAGCTCCCCACGTCAGGCATTTTGAGCTGGCCCCAGGAGCATGGGGTTGCAGTACCACTCAGGTTTGGCTCAGCCCCTCTGATGTTGCGACTTGGGGCATGCGGTTGCAGTGCCACTCACTCAAATTTGGCCCAGTCACACCCCATCAGAGGGGCCAGGCCAACCTGAGCATTGCTGCAACCCCATGAGTCTGGGCCCAAGTCATAATGCTCGAACCAGGGAGCTGAGCCCAGCCTGCTCTATGGGACTGGAGCTGCAGGAGCTGCTGCTGCAGGGTGAGTGCAGAGGGGGCTCACTCTACAACTTCCCCCACCTCCAAGGGGCAGCATCTGATCCCCCCCAACCCCACGAACTGGGAGCAGGACTCATCCTACTTTAGCCACCGGAAATGTTGGGATGTATGTCTTACGGTGCACACTATGGCTGAGATTAAACTCATCTGATCAGAAGGGCAGGTCATTAACTGCCTTCCCTAATTGTCAGTGTATTTCTTCACCTTCACAACCATAGAATCACAGGACTGGAAGGGACCTCGAGAGGTCATCTAGTCCAGTCCCCTGCATGCATGACAGGACTAAGTATTATCTAGACCATCCCTGACAGGTGTTTGTCCAACCTCCAATGATGGAGATTCCACAACCTCCCTAGGCAATTTATTGCAGTGCTCAACCACCCTGACAGTTAGGAAGTTTTTCCTTATGTCCAGCCTAAACCTCCCTTGCTGCAATTTAAGTCCATTGCTTCTTGTCCTATCCTCAGTGGTTAAGAAGAACAATTTTTCTTCCCCATCCTTGTAACAGCCTTTTATGTACTTGAAAACTGTGATCATGTCCCCTCTCAGTCTTCTCTTCTCCAGACTAAACAAACCCAATTTTTTCAATCTTCCTTCATAGGTCATGTTTTCTAAACATGTGGCAGATTAATTCACTTTGTCGTCCTTTTGGGCATTGTAGGCCCAATTCTGCCTTCATTTACACCCCCCTGGAACTAGTGGGCGTGGGGTATAGAACTAAAGCAGCATTGCCTCCTCGAAACAGTCAAAAATCATGAGTCAACCCCCCCAAGAATCATGTGATTTCCTTTAAAAAATCCTGGGATTTAAGAGAAATAGATTTTGGCTTCTTTTCCTGTACTCTCTGGTTTCTGAGCCTTCACTGCGTAATTTTTAACTTACATGTGTTCAAGCTTTTCTCTACAACCACGATGTCTAGAAAGTTACTTTTTCAAATGAAATTCTCGTGCAATCGTATGCTTCCAGCACCTGGGGCTTTAAGAAAAATACCAAATATTGAGAGACTTGTGATAAAATGAGAGTTGGCAACACTGTTGAAGACCCATTTGGTTTATGGGTCAAATTCAGCCCTGGTGTAATTGGGAAAACAAAGGTATGCACGCTCCCTTTTGCCAGAGTTAACTAGGGCCTGGGGGTTTAGAACTATGCTCCCAGAAGAAGAAAAAAATCCATCCGTCCAGGAAAAGTTAGAAAATATTTTTGCATTTATTTCTTTTCTTATTAATACAAACTCTAGTGAAGAAATATTCCTCTATTTCCATTGGAAGGCAGTAACCAGCAAAAAATTAGTGTACTGTACTGGGGATGTCTGATGCGAATGAAATGTGCACTGAGACATATTCCCCACACACTATCTCTACATACAGTTGGAAAAAGATGGTCTTGTTATTAAGTTGTTTGCATTTAATTTCCTGATCATAAATAATCAATGTGATTTACAAAATAATGTATAGAAAATGATTAGATTCATCATTGCAATAAATTACTCAGCAAAATGCTATCGGGTCTGACAGACAATACAATACTTTGATACCCGCAAACAGGGGCGGGGTGTTGGTTTTTGCATTTGAAATCCAGGGGCCATATCCGCAGCAGGCGTAAATCAGAGGAGCTTTCATTTACACTAGCTGGGGATTTGTCCCAAGAGCTTCTGGCAGTTGTGACTCCACCACTTCTTGATGTTCCCACAAGGCCAAGACCTCGCAGAAATACAGTGTGTGGTCAGGAAAAGCTAGTATTTCCCCAGGAGGTGATTTCAGTTCTTAGGGAGAGAGAAATCGCTAGCTTCATGGCCTTCTTTCCCTGTGGTGGGGGGAGCTGCAGGGAATAGCACCAATAGGCTTCAGTGAGCAAAAGAAAAACACAAGCAAAGTAAAACCCAGGAGCTTCTATGGCGAGGGTACAGGCCATGGGCTAGATGGGACATAATAAAACAGCAGAGTTTGAGGTTCCCTGGTTTTCTAATCGTCTTCATGCTTTGACAGTCTGTATCTTTTGGACTGTCACGACTAATCTCTGTCATGATATAAAACCCTATAAATCTGTGATCAACCAGTTGTACTGTTCTGTAGGAGAAGTCCACATGGCACCAGCCATGGCTCTAATTCATCATTTGGGATTAAAGATGGGCCTGGACCAAGCCGCTGGGTCCAGCTACTCCCAAGCCTTGAGGAACATGAGGTTCTGGTCTAACCTTTGTGTCTTGGGTCCATCTCTCATCTCTCTACCTCTGAATCCTCCCCACTCCCCTTCATGCCTCCTCCCACAATAATCTCCCATAAACAGGCTGCAGATAAGCTTTTGCTTATAGTTAACCTGTGTGAGTACCACTAGGAGGCACAGACATGCACAGGATCCCAGCAATCATCCTAGTGAGATCTGTGCAGTATTTCAGGGTGCTGAGCAAATATCGTCCCACCCCTCCCCCCATCTCTGTACTTCCCAAGCCCATTAGCTGAATCCCACAACTCCACCATCATTCCATTGCAATTAGCAAAGATGCCGTGGTAGCGTAGTAGAAGAATTTGCTGTCTTTGCCTCCTTCAGTTTCTGCCATGGGGAGGGAATAATGGTGCTGGGATAAGGAACCCCAGCAGCACCCCAACATACGGAAAGTCTGAAATGGCAGGGAATCCAGAAGCACCAGTGATTTCCCAGCCCAACTCACTCACCATGTGGACCAGACTTTGCCTAAATATTATCACAAGGGGTTATGATATCCCCGCCCCCGGAATGATGCTTTCCAGAGAATTTCTAGATCCATTAACATTGGCTGAAACTTGGGACTATTCTGAGAAGCGTTAAAGACAGCAGCAGACATCTCCGCCCTTCCTTCAAATGCAACGTCTGTATTGGACAAGTCCTTTCTTTTCAGTAGTGTCTGGTTTGCTTTGAACCCACTCCGAGGCAGTAAAGAAATGGCCAGGCGCAACCTCACAGCCAGTCAATGCAAATCTCAAAAGAGTCACCAGCCGGCATGAGTTTCGGTTCTGGCCCTTCGTATTAGGACTAATGATTTCACTATGTTTAACTCCCAGATATGTAACTCTCAGCTGGACCATGGCATGTGCTCTCCCTAGCTGCACCAAGACAGCCTTTGGTTTTGTTCCAATAAACAAGCTGATGCATTTGTGCCTGTGAATCCACCGATAGCGTCCATCTTCACTGGGACAGTCAGTCTGTTTTCCCCTATATAGTCTTTCTAAAACAGGCTGGTTTCCTTCTGGGAGATGCTAGATGACTTCTTGTTTTGTGATGGTGGGTTGTGGGATTGAGGCTGGCTGTTTTGCTACAGTAGCGATGGCCCCAGGGAGTAGTTTGTATTGCTCAGATCCTGAGCCTGCAGGGGGGGAAGGCTGAGGCGTTTCCGGAGTGGCTGCAGAAAGAAACACTATGTTACAAAGGCAGAAGGAGCAGACGCTACCGGGCTATGAGGATTCAAGATGCAACATTCAGATCTGGATCCCAATTCCATATACCCCAGAGTTTGGGGGAAGGCTAAGGATCTGGGTATGGCTGGATCCTTCTAGTCCTGGCACAAGGGTTACAGATGCAAAAGAGAGGCCAGCTGCTCTTCAATGAAAACATGGTTTCCAGTGGGCTCTACACATGCTGCTGCTTAGGCTGCACTATAGTCTCCAGTGCAGACAGCCGCAAGAAGCACAGGATCAGGGGTTCTGTGCCTGCCTTTTACTCTGTACTGAAGATTCACCTGGTAGGTAGGGTTGCCAACCCTCCTGGTTTCACTGGGAGTCTCCCGGAATAACGCTCTATCTCCTGGAGTCTACTGCAGCCAAACCGGGAGATTTTAGCTGTTAAAGGTCCAGCGCGGCAGTGGGGCTAAGGCAGGTTCCCTGCCTACTGCGGCCCTGGCCCTGTGCCGCTCCCGGAAGTGGTTGGCACTGTCCCTGTGGCTCCTGGGGGAGGCAGGTGGGGCTCCGCACGCTGCCCCCGCCCTGAGCAGTGATTCCACAGCTCCCATTGGCTGGGAACTGTGGCCAATGGGAGCTGTGGGGGCGGTGCCTGTGGGCGGGGCAGCGTGCGGGGACCCCCTGGCCACCCCCCACCTAGAAGCCGCTGTTGGAGGGATGTGCCAGTCGCTTTCGGGAGTCGCCCGAGGTAAGCGCTGAGCCCCTGACCACTTCCTGCACCCCAACCCTCTGCCCCAGCCCAGAGTCCGCACCCAAACTGCCTCCCAGAGCCCGACCCCTCACCCTCTCCTGCACCCAAGCGCCCTCCCAGAGCCCACACCCCCTCCTGCACCCAAACTCTCTTCTAGAGCCCCTGCACCCCAACCCCCTGCCCCAGGCTCAGCCTAGAGTCCCCTCCCGCATCCAAACTCCCTCCCAGAGTCCGCACCCCCTCCTGCACCCCAACCCCCTGCCTGAGGCTCAGCCTGTAGCCACCTCCTACACTCTTAACCCCTTGGCCCCACCCTCCCAGCCCAGAGGCTGCACCCCCTCCTGCATCTCAACCCCCTGCCCCACCCCGGTGAAAGTGAGGGAGGGTGGGGGAGGGATGGGGGATGGAGTGAGTGGGGGCGGGGCCTCAGAGAAGGGGCAGGGCAGGGGTGGGGCCTTGGGGAAGGGGTGGGGAACAGGGCGGGGCAAGGATGTTTGGATTTGTGCCATTCGACAGCTGGCAATCCGACTGGTAGGTTGCGTTTGAATGTCATCTCCGATATCTAGCTTTGTGCTGTGGCCAAGCGTGATACCCTAGTGTTCAACCCCCTCATGCTGGGTTCTTTGGACAGAAAGACAATGGGGAGGCCAAGACAGGGAAAACATTAACAGAAGTTTTACTGGTTTTCCCCCAGACATACCAGGCTAGTCTTTCGGGGCCTGATCTAATCAGCACTCAGGAGTCATGCATTGGATTGGAGCATTTGTCCCCAAATTAGAGCTACTGTAAAAACTACAATCTGCTAGGGAGTGTTCAGTTGAATCAAGCATTCAATCTAATCTACTCTAACCTCCCCGCCCCTCTGTGTGTCTTTCTGCAGAGGAATTTCTAGCACCATAATACCCATCTTGCATCACTGTGGCTTTGCAGTATAGAATATGCTGGGGTGGCCCTTGAGGCTCAGGGATGTCACTGGAATGCCAGCCTGATTCTTACACTTCTTACTCATTTCATTTAGCTTTACTCCAAACAAACAAGGTCTGTTTTGGCAGCTGTCAGTCCTGCTAGGGATACTTACACATCTGCCCATTGTGCATCTGAGCGGGCATCGTGTTCGCTACTATGACATTCGTCCCCAGATTCTCCTGGATCAGATGCGGGTGCAGAGGGTGGTGAGCATGAGGCGTTTCACTTGACGAGCCTAGAACCATTTCAGTGTCAGTCATCATGAGCAGGACGGAAGGGGAAAGCACTCGACAGTCCAAAAGAGTATAGCCCGGGAGGGCCAAATGTTCACAGCCAGGCCAGGAGTTCCAGGTGCACTATTGTGCAAATGATCAGGACACGCTCCCTCCCTGTCTTCCACTGAGACCACACCTCTGCCACAGCAACACTGGCTGCAGTGTCGCTCTCCTCTCCTCTTGGGCTTCAGGGGAAGAGCTAAGTGCAGGAGCAGCACAGGGGCAAACTGCTGCTCCACTGCATACATCACATGAGGTTATCTGAGCTTTCAGCAGCTAGTGGTAAAGCTGGGCCATGCTTTACCAAACCTTTCCATTGCCCTTTAGTGCACGTATTGCTCCCGTGACTCTCTTGGGGGAAACAGGACATGGGTAAGTAGCTGACTCTGTCTTTTGGGAGATGCATCCTCTCAATGTGCATGGGGGTGATGTAAGGACAGAGGGGCAGCTTGTCATCCCTTCAGCAGCTGCTTCAGTTGGGAAGCAGCACCTTCGCACCATGTAGCAACCTGCATGGAACCGGTCCTGGGGCCGGTTTTGTTTAATATCTTCATAAATGATCTGGAGGATGGTGTGGATTGCACTCTCAGCAAATTTGCAGATGATACTAAACTGGGAGGAGTGGTAGATACGCTGGACGGCAGGGATAGGATACAGAGGGACCTAGACAAATTGGAGGATTGGGCCAAAAGAAACCTGATGCGGTTCAATAAGGATAAGTGCAGGGTCCTGCACTTAGGACGGAAGAACCCAATGCACAGCTACAGACTAGGGACCGAATGGCTAGGCAGCAGTTCTGCGGAAAAGGACCTAGGGGTTACAGTGGACGAAAAGCTGGATATGAGTCAGCAGTGTGCCCTTGTTGCCAAGAAGGCCAATGGCATTTTGGGATGTATAAGTAGGGGCATAGCGAGCAGATCGAGGGACGTGATCGTTCCCCTCTATTCGACATTGGTGAGGCCTCATCTGGAGTACTGTGTCCAGTTTTGGGCCCCACACTACAAGAAGGACGTGGATAAATTGGAGAGAGTCCAGCGAAGGGCAACAAAAATGATTAGGCGTCTGGAACACATGACTTATGAGGAGAGGCTGAGGGAACTGGGCTTGTTTAGTCTGCGGAAGAGAAGAATGAGGGGGGATTTGATAGCTGCTTTCAACTACCTGAGAGGTGGTTCCAGAGAGGATGGTTCTAGACTATTCTCAGTGGTAGAAGAGGACAGGACAAGGAGTAATGGTCTCAAGTTGCAGTGGGGGAGGTTTAGGTTGGATATTAGGAAAAACTTTTTCACTAAGAGGGTGGTGAAACACTGGAATGCGTTACCTAGGGAGGTGGTAGAATCTCCTTCCTTGGAAGTTTTTAAGGTCAGGCTTGACAAAGCCTTGGCTGGGATGATTTGATTGGGGATTGGTCCTGCTTTGAGCAGGGGGTTGGACTAGATGACCTCCTGAGGTCCCTTCCAACCCTGATATTCTATGATTCTATGAACCTGGGAGGAGCACAGGTTGCAGGAGGGAAGGGTTTGGAGGAGGCACAAGGAAGTCAGTCTGTGTGCTCATGGCTAGGAATACTAACCTGAAGCTCTGTAAATAGTTGCATAAACCAGAGACGCCAACTTACTGGTTTCCCCGGGGATGCTTGATCCCTGCTCCGCCCCAGGCCCCGCCCCCACTCCACCCTTTCCCCTAAGGCTCCACCCCCTCCCCTGAGCATGCCCCACCCTTGCTCTGCCTCTTCCTGCCCCCCGCTCCTCCTGCACACCACTAAACAGCTGATCACCGGTGGGCGGGAGGCACTGGGGCGAGGGAGAAGAGCTGGTCAGTGGGGCCGCCGGGTGGTGCTCAGCACCCACTACTTTTTTCCCGTGGATTCTCCAGCCCCGGAGTACCCACGGAATCGGCGCCTATGGCAGAAACAGCCAGTTTTGTGTAATTAGAGCACAGTGCTCTCCTGTTATTACCCAGCACATGGTACACGAAACAAAATGCAAGCTGCAGGGGGAGGGAATTAATTACATCTCTCACAAGCTGCAGCTTCTGAATGAAGATAGATGGTCTCCTTGGGTTGATGTGCTCAGCTCCCTGCATCAGGAGGTCTGAGCACAGGACTGGGAATCAAGGACACTCCCCATTCTGATCCCAGCTCTTTCCCACCCAGTGACGAGAGGGTGATGGGGTTGTGCTGAGGATTAGGGTTACAGAGGCTGAGCACAGATACTCACCCCCTAGCAGCATCTCCTGCAGCAGGTTGTCAATCTTGGCCATGCCAAAGAGTTTGACAAACTGAATCTGCTCAATCATCTGCCAGGTGATGCTCTGCAGGGTGGGCAGCAGGAGCAGCAGCTCGCCAAAGCGGCCCCGCGAGTCATACTGCCGGTCATTGATGTAATCCTCCAGGCTGACCTGCACCTGGTACCGCATCCGCTTGATCTTGGTGGGGTCGCTCAGCCCTTTGGCGTCTGAAACAAACCACGGAACATAAAATGGAGGGCTGTTTCCCAAGGGAGAGCCCCTCTCCAGTGCCATGAGCTGTGGGCTCAGCCTGGCCTGGGTTGTCTTTCTGGCTCCCTGCAATCTGGTTTTATAGACATTCGTGGTTCTTTTTCTAGGGCTGAGTTCTCCCCTGCATCCAAACTTGGCTTGGCACAGAGGCGGGAGCCATCCATAAGCCAGTTATGCCTCCGTTGTTCTGCACCAACCTTGCCCCAGCATCCATAGGCGCTGCCTAAGGACTGTGCTAACTAACACCACTGGTGTAAGGTCCCTAATGCACATATCATCAGCAGAGGTTCAGTGTAGCACAGCTCTATTCTGTCACCTCCAGGCCTTCCTTGACATGTCCCCTTCCTTACCTGGCAGGCTCCTGCCATGAATGAGGAGGGGGTGAGCTGGCATAAGAGCCCCATTCTCCAGGTTTAGATGAGAAAGGAGGTCCCTTCCACAAGGGGAATTCTCTGCTGACTATTTAAGGCCAGGATCTAGTCTCTTTGTGCCACCTGAGCAGCACAAAGTGATCATACCATCCTGGAGAATCATAGAATCATAGGCCTGGAAGGGACCTCCAGAGGTCATCTAGTCCAGTCCTCTGCATTCATGGCAGGACTAAGTATTATCTAGACCAGGGGTCTCAAACACGCAGCCCACGGGCTGCATAGGCGCCGACTCCACCATCAGCCAGGAATTCGCTTCACCAGTACACATTGCATTTTGCACCAAGAAGCCCCGTGTAGTAAAAGTCTACAAATGAAGGAAGTTAGGGATGTAGTCTGGCCATTGACCCCACAGGAACACTGTGGAACCAGCACCTTCCCAGAGTTCCAAGCTCTGCTAGTAACAATCCCATTGTCTTGCCCGGCAGGGCTGCTGCCTTTTTAACTGTATTCAGGGGGTCAAATTCCTCTGTCATAATAGGCCCAGCACTATCTCACTGTATCCAAATGCCAGCACCCTGCAAGGAGACACAGGGTCCCAGAAGGGATTTGGGGACCTGAAGGGGCTCTGAAATCACTGAGGAAACCACCTTGAGAAAACCAGCTCCATCCCACCAACACTGTACCAAATTGCTGGGGCACTGGCTAGTGTGAGAGCAGGGCGAAGCTCTTGTGTGGTTGCTACTCTGGGTTTTGTAAGAACAGATCTTTTCCGGTGATTAATTGTTGAAGGTTTGGGCCTACCTGGGTCAAAAAAGATGATGGCTTTCAAGCAGGCATATTCATTGTCATCAATCTGCAGCTCCTGGAATGGCAGGACCAGCTCATCGAGGATTCGGATGGCCACACGGATCACCTCCACCAGCTCAGGGCAGTTCCGGGGGATTATGTGGTCATTTCCTTTAGGAACACAATAGAACTATATCACCAGCTGCTCATGATCAAACCAGGAACAAAGAGGCACCTGAGCGCCTCAGACTTTATTACATTCACCAAGACTTACAATGCTGACCAGGGGTTCACACATTCACTCCTCACCTCACATGACCAAGACTGGAATTAAGTGTGGTATGTGGGTGTGAGTGTAAGCGGAGACACATGACTCTGGCCTCCTGAATCAACAAGCACGCAGGATCGTTTGTAGACTTCAAGGACATCACAAAGCTGCTCCCCACGAGTGGGCCATGCATGGGACAGGTATCATTACTTTGGGACAGGATGCTGCAACATGCTAGTGGTTTCCTAATGAGCACAACAGGCCTGGGCTTTAGCAACTGGGCTTTTTTCTATCTCAGAACAGGAGTAAACCTACCTGGGACAAGTGAAGTTTCCTCTTCCACTCATCCCCGAGCAGCAAATGGGCCTGTCTCTATATACATCCACTGCCTTCCTCTCCTGTAGCAGAAGGGATGTGCTGGCCATAAATGCTGACCTATGTTACTCAAGCAGCCTCTTCTCACTCTATTACTGGGCAAAGGAAGATCATTGCAACAAGGAAAAGCTGAATGAAGATGGAGGCTTTGCTTCTCACTTACACTAAGGCCTCTTTTCACCTCTCTGGCAGCGTGATGGGATCTTAATGGGGGGCGTCAATGACCTGTAGGCCCCTCTACCCTGCTGGAGCACTGTAATGGAGCTTTATGGTGGAAATGTGAACCAAGCCCTTAGATCTGAAACACCAACCAAACCCCAGGGCAATGCTGGGTTCCCTGGATACATGAGAATTCCGACCCAACGCGCCATTCAGCAAAAATGACACAGGACAAAACATAATGCCCATCCCCTTCCAATACACAAATAGGATGCTCCTGTGTGAGTGTATCTGCTTTACTAGAGGAAGCAGCAGCATCCTGGCATAGAGGAGAAGTGGTTTACCTAATAGCAAGATGTCTTTGAACACCATGGACCTCTTAGCAGCTCCCAGGAGCAGGTGTTCTCCTGCGTGTGCCCTCAGCAGTGCCACCTGCAAGGACAGAGACGTATTATCCGGGTGACTGGGAAAAGGGGGGCAAGTGCTTTGATTCCATATAAGTAGAATGTAGAGGAAGTGCCCACTCCTGCATTGAGCATTCTGCATCAGGGCAGAGGAGTGGGATCCTCACTCCTGTATATGTGAGGGTTCAAACACAATGTACTCCTCCATCTCACTGCTCCTCAGGTGTAGCACCTCCAACCCCTTGGCCAGGGAGCCAACAATCTAAACCAAAAGATGCTCAAGATACTAGCCCAGCACCTGAAACACCCAATTACGAGCCACTGGGAAGAACAAATCAAAGCGAGCAGCAAGCTGGACTGGTCCAGATCCCTGCACAGAATTCTCACCCACCTCACTGCACTGGCATGTGCAGCACTAAGGCCGACTCTCACAACTGCTGATCACACCCGAGAGGTGGAAATCGGGAGGCACAAAGCCCAGTCTGAGAAGCAACTGTGCACCCAGCATGGCAGCAGAGACTGAGAGAGACACATACACTTCCTGCTCCAGTGTCCCAAGTATAAGGAAGGGCAAGAAGTGATTAGGAGAAACTGTGACTGACCCTGGGAGAAAAGAGAGAGATGGCATCATCCCACAGAGCAGCCAGCCACTGGCTCAGGAACGGACAGTCGTGACAAGCAGGGATCAAACCCCAACGAGTCTGTGACCCAGCCTGGTGGGGGGCTTCCTGCCTCTGACAGATACCTGAGATGTCTGTCTTTTTCTCACAGAACCTGTCACACCAATAATATCACATTGACTGGAAAAGAATTGGACACTCACACCAGAGAGGCAGAGTGACTCCTGCATGATACGTGCCCTGCTAGAGAGCTGGGGGAGCAGGGGTCACTCCTGCATAATGCATTCATGCCAGGGGAGAGGGCGGTCTCCATCTCACATTCTACATCATGACAATGAGTAGGATCATTTCCATGTCCCCCGTTTGTCCCAGCACTGAGAGGGGTCACAATCTCACACGCTACATCCCACCAGGAGTGGGGTCACCATCTCATGCCTTACATCCCACCAAGAGGGCGGTCACCGTGTCTCGCACTACATCCCACCAGCGGGTGGGGTCACCATGCCATGTGCTATGTCCCACCAGCGGGTGGGGTCATCTTCTGGTCATTTGCTCCCCCAGTGGCAATGGACCGTTTAGACCAATGAAGGCACAGAGATGTTTTTCTGCCCTGACGTTAATAATTGACGTTCTTCATGTTACACCCCTCAGTGGTTCCTGAGAATGTCCCGGATCTTTCGCCCCACTTCTGTTAACAATTTCAAAGCTTTGGTAGAAATAAAGGTTAACTATTGGACAGTGTGGCCAAGCTGCTTCTTAATAGCTAGCCAGGGATGTTGGCCGAAGAAAACAACTATTAAACATTAATGGAGAGACTTGGAAAAGTGTGTCCTAATGAGGATGGTCCAGCCTATGTTCTATGTGTTGAACAAACAGAGGGAGAAAAGGAGAATGAAGCAACGGAGCAGGAACATATCAGTTTTCCAGGGTGTTATCTTTCACTACCAGATGAAGCCAGGGAAAACCTCACTCTACCATAAGTGTCAAGAGAATGCAAATGGGCTAGAACAAAGCTCTGATTAGAAAAGATGCTGACACTTGAGGGGACAAAGGTATTATGCAAATAAATAGAACAGGGACTTCTGCAAAAAGGGTGAATGCTTCAAGGTGTTGTGAAATCCCCATTTGTGCAACACAACGTGAAGTGCATGTGCAGATGGCCAGATGTGTGCAGTCGCCCAGTTTGTTGTGTAACTACAGCTATCTGTGTGTACTGGAGCTGATCAAAACTGGAACCTGTCATTCCTCAGGGAATTCTGAACTTAAAAAATAAATAGTTCTGAATCAGAACGAAAAGCTGAAGTTTCACAGTTTCCTGTGAAATGAAAATGCCAAAATGTTTTGAGTCACAACTGTTGAAACATTTTGTTTCAATAACTTTGAATTATGTTGTTAATGTTGAAATGTTTTGTTTTGATATTGTTGATTCATTGTGACTTTACATTTGATTAAAATATTATATATAACATATACCAATGTACTATTAAGATTAATATTTTAATTGAATATAAAAGTCTAAACAAAATGAATCAAAAATGAGAAAGCTGAAATGAAGTATTTTACCTTATCAGAACAAAGTGTTTCAACATTCATTTGTTTTGACATCTTTCTGTGGCAAGTTTCACTGAAACTGACGTTTTCACAATACATTTTGATTTCCACAAAACTGCATTTTCTGATGGAAAACTTCTCTAGTGTCTCCCATGCAGCCGGCTCAGGGACTCACACACATTTTTGCTGCCATGTTTTTCTAGTTGTGGCTGCCACACTGTCATGTGGTTCATCTTCTTTTGAAAATGTGGGTCTAATTATGGGTTTGTTTTTTAATGTGCATTTCAGAAAAAAAAATCTAATGTTTTCCTCCTGGATTCTTCCCTGCAATATTGGGCCAGACTGTGAGCCCCTTACTCACACTGACGAGCAATTACTCAGACCAGGAGTCACACTGGGGCAGGGGGCATGTGAAAAACCTCTCTTCAGTGTGGCAGGCAATCTGCTCCTTGGTTATTTCCTTTCTAAAAAATTCCCGTGACTGAGCCAAAGACACTTGGTGAGGACGGTCCATGTGCAAACTGCTGTAGATCCTACAAAGCATTAACTGGGTTTTACAACATCCATTCCAAGTGGCAGTGAAAGACTTCATAGAACAATAGCTGCATCTAGTCCTCTATATGCTGCAGCCTGTTTGCTAGGTAAATATAATTTGCCGTTGGACACCATTTTTTTTTGTGATTTCTAAGTGTATTTGCTTTAGGAATTTAGCATGCTGTTTATCACTGTAAATAATTCAAAGCTAGCACCCAAATGGACAGAGATGGGAGCATTCCTAAAGGCTGTAAAATATGCAGACTTCCCAGTGATCTGCATTGTGAGATGACTGTGGGTTTTCTTGACTAGCTGGGCACTCTCACTTTCTAAATATCCTAATCTTCTTATTCGGTAAAAACTACCTCCCGATCCGGAGGTCATTGGACTGGTCCCTGATCCTGGATGAAAATGACCCTTTTTAAGTTTGTGAACAAAAAACAATTAACTTGGAAACATCCTCCTGCCCCATCACAGGCACTGTGAGCCCTCCGCAGAAATGGACTCTCACTAGTTTTCTTACATACCCCCACTTTCATGTGTGTGAATTTTGAGGAAGAGTACCTTTACCCTGCACATACATTTGTGCATTTTCACCACTTCAGCAGTTGCACACAACTTTAAAATGTAGCCCTTAACACTGAGCATTTCCTTGTGCCACTGAGGCTGCTTTAGGGCATGTCTAAAGTATGATTGCAGCTTGTGTAGACATGCCAAAGATAGCTTCAATCTAGCTAGTGGGGGGACCAATAGCAGTATGCAAGCCTTCTTGGAACCCTGCATTCTTACTTGGGTGGCCGGCCTGTGCTGAAGCCCGGGCTGCCATGGACCTGAGCTAGCTAGATTAAAGCTAGCGAGGGTATGTCTGAAATCATACTCTGCCGGCAGGGTAGACATACCCTTAGATCTTATGGTTCAGTTCTTAAAAAGGGAATGCACAGCCCTCTATCCTGGTCTTGGTAAGTAAGCTACTTTAATATCTTGCTTTAAATACAAATATATTTGCAACTTTTCTGTCTGCAGAGATGCTGCTGTTGGTTTGGGAGCTTAGACGCGTTTTTATTATAATTTATAAATCACTATCAATAACAGTTACCACTGACACCATGAAACCACAGGCCCGGTGAATGAATTAAAGATAGATTTTTTTAATCTTAGGCAACAGAAAGGCCTTCAAAAGTTAGGCCAATATACAGTACCTAATCAGTCTAATTATCCTGAGCATTTGTATAGTGCTTTAGGTTTTCAAAGTGCTGCAGTAGCATTAACCAATGATTCATCAACCATCTGCCCATGCAAAATTTTGTTTGCAAAATGTGTGCACGATTATTTGTCTAGCTGAGCACATTGTTACAGCCATTGTGCAAACAGTCTGCTTAAGTGCACATGCAAATGGCCAGTGCTAGTATTGTATGCATGCAGTTATCTGATCTGCTTGTGCAGTCATGATAATTGCATAAACAATGTGCAACTTCTTTGCAGATCGGGCCATTCCTCTTGGCCACAGATTAATTTCCACTGGAAAGAGCCAGGGGAAGTCAAATGGCAGCACTAACCTGATCATCCAAGGGAAGCTCACAGAAGGCCGGGATGTACTTGGCCCACTCCACCAGCACCAGCAACTGCTGCTTCATGGATTCACACACATCTGTTATGTTCGCAATCTTCTTCCCTCGGATGTCTCCGTTGATCACAGAAATTGGGGATGATATCTGCAAGGATGAGAAGGGACCCATGTAGGATCGTCATATTTCAGAGCTGCAAGAGCCAGAGATATGAAAGTCCCAGAAGCTGGGAAGACCCATGAAAGGTGGGGGCAGCATCTTTTCTGCCTTCTCTGATACTCCATGTAGGTTTGTGGCTCTACAGAGATTAATCAAAGAACAGATCAAAAGGCAGGCAGATATCAATGGAGTCAGGAGCTTTTTTCTCCTGTATAGCTGAGACGTCAGGAATGATGCTCCGTACTAGCAACTGATCTATCTCTAAGACAGGCCTGAACGGGGAGCTTGGATCAGTACATATGCCCCCCTGAAACTTAGGAGTTGGATCGAGATTTGCTTTCTTTCTTTATCGCAGGAGGAAGGGAATGACAACCAGAGGCAAAGCCCAGATACCCCCATTATCAAAATGTCGTTCCCTGACCAGACTTGAGTGGCCTGTAAAGCATGTGAGAAACACGTCCAGTGTCAAGAGTTCTTCCTCCCATTGAGTAAGTCAGGTTTCGATGGATTTACACCAGAGCCCAATGTGGCCTATACACGAAGCTGTCATTCCTTCTTTCTCTAGCACGGTCACTGATAAAACCCAGTTTCCCTTCAGCAGAGGCTCATCAAGGCTAGTGCTGGTGCTAGAGAAAAAACTTCTCCCCACCAGCGAGGGTTCAGAGAACTACCCTACCTGCCATGCCAGCCATACCCTGCTCCCAACCAAACAGAGCCATCACTGCCTTTGCCGAGGTTTTTTCATTAATGTATTGAACATAGCACCTGATTCTCCTCTCACTCATGCTGAAATAAATCAGGAGTCTCTCCACTGAGGTCAGTTACCCAGCGGTAAAGCTGGCTTAAGTGAGATCAGAACATTTAAATTTAAAATCCCCATCTGAAATACTGAAGCCCCAGTTTAAAGTCAGAAACATTTTGCCAAACTGTACATGTGCAAATATGCCCACGAAAATACACTGTGTGTTCAATTTGCATGCAGAATTACTGTTAATGCAAAGGCAAATGGTGCCATTTCACTTGCAAGTGTCTGATCTGGCACTTCTTCATGTGCTGGGACCCCATTTGCATGCAAAGGTGCAGCAAACTTCCATGCCAATCAGATGCGCAAGTGCGTGCACATGTTGCATGCACAGTTGCATACTCAGCTTGTTTCAAAATCTGGCTTTAATCACCAGTTTTCCCTTATGACTTTGTGAGTGATTAACCAGACCCACCACTCTCTTCCTTCTGCCCTCTGGAATCCCGGACAGCATCAGCGCTTCCTGTCCTGTGCATTCCAGCACTTTCACCTCAGACCTGGCTCCCTCTTTCACGGCCTCACTGGTTTGAAAGGCACCAGCATTTTCCCCAGGTTGCATTTCTTGGAACCTCTCCAGCTCTAGAGCTGTTATTGAATAAATAAGATTGTAAAAATCTCACCAAGTATTACCCTAATCAGGGAGCTGGGAAGGCTTAGCAAATAAACACAGACCTCTGGGTGAGTGACCTGAGATCCCAGAGAAAGCGGCTCCTCAGCAGTATCTTGTTCTAATTAGCCAGGCATATATAAGTTACCGATTAGCACGCTAGGGTCCCCAGTGTTTAATGAGTCTGCATGTGCTCTGCTGGAATGGAACAGCCTCGATGAGTTTCTTCAGGGCTGCTGGCTTTATCGGCAGACCTGACTCAACAGAGGATCATGCTGCTTCAGAACATCCAGTCTCATTGTAAAATGCTCTTCCCTTGCAAGCCTCGTGGCAAGAGGACCCTTATCTCACCTTGCAGCACAGTGCGATGTTATCTTTACAGGGCCCATAAATGTGCTAGGAGCCTCGCAGAATGAGCTAAGACGTGGGCCAAGATTTTCAGAAATGACTCATGATTTGGGGAGCATTGGTTTTATGCTGAGAAAAATCAATTGGGCACCCGACTCTGAAAATCGTCTCCTGTTGGGCACCCGGAAGCTGAGACAGAGACACCCCAAATCACTAGTGGCTTTAGAAAATCTTCGCCAGACATTCTACCCAATGCACTGCTGAGAGTAGCACCAGACAGGAGGTGGTGGAAGGGGAAAGGAAGGACAAGGGGGACAATTAAAAAGATCACATGGTTACCCACTAGGCCTCGATCCTGTAGGCTACTGAGCACTCGTTTGGGATCCTGAATGCCCTCAACTCCCTTTGAAGACAGGAATGCTCAGCACTTCTCAGGATCAAGCCCTAGAGCTTGGACATGGAGCTGTGTAAATTAATGTGATTTTTCCGGTTTGCTGGCCGTTCCGAAAAGCAAAACAAAACACTGTTTCACACTGTTCTGAAACAAAAAGTTTTCAAAATTTGTGGTAACCCAAAAAGTAAGGAAAAAAATAGTTTCAGGTCAAATTAAACATTTTGTTAATTTTAAAGCTTTTACAAAGTTTTTATATGTGTTTTAAATGAAATTGAAATACATTTCAAAATAAAAAGTCATTTCAAATTTTAAAAATTGAAATAAAATTTCAATTTTTTCAGAATTTTTTTTTTTTGGCAGGATTGGTTTTGTTTGTTGGTTTGACTGAAACCATATGGCAAATTTGACACAAATGTATGAAATATTTCAATACCCCAAATCTGCATTTATCAGCAAAAAAAGCTTTGGACAAAAATTGTCACCCTGCTGTGCTTGGAAATGCCTTAATGCTTCTGTTAACTTCCCTCTTTCTCCTTTCTTACCTATCCTCCCTCCGGCCCTTCTTAGGAGAGATTTGAATGAGGTGAGGGAGGTGGTTTGGCTTGGAGATTTGGGAAGATCATTTCAAGTATAAGCAGCAACATGGCACAAGACGTGGTGATGCCTATCAAAGGAGATAAAGACCCTGGAGGAATTGAGGTTGGCATCATGGGCAGAGCAGAGAGGGCAGGAAGTGGGCTTAAGGCAAACAGGTCTGAAATGGGCTGGGTGATGCATGGTCTTGCAAGATGACCTTTCTTGCATTGTAGTGGTCATGGTTTGAATGACTTTCTTGCATTATGTCACTGGATTTAAGGCTGCACAGCTGGATATTGCCAGTGCTTTAGATTCAGGTTGTCTGATGGCGAGGAGATTGTTTGAAATGCTTTCTGACCTGGAGGCCTGATAAGAACATCCCTAGTGTTTGCCTTTCTTGGAATTCTGGGGCTCAGTTCTTCCCAGACAAAGTCAATTTTTTTAAGCCTGTGGCTATTCATTCAAATTCTTAAACAAATTTGCTTCCTCTTCCTGGGCCCCTTTCTGTGAATATTCTAGCAAATGAGTGTCCTGACAGGAATGTTTACAGAAACAGAGAATTTTAAGCAAACATTGGCAAAAATATTTGCATAAAGTAAACCTTGAATTCATAAATCACAACTATTTGCACCGGAAGCCTGATTCCAAGAGTTATTCTTGTCTAAACAGGGAATAGAAACATACCATATGACCTACAGGCCAGATGGTGTAAGAATATAAGAATGGCCATACTGGGTCAGACCATCTAACCCAGTAGTCTGTGTCTGACAGTGGCCAGATACTTCAGAGGGCATGAACAGAATAGGGCAGTTTTGAATGATCCTTCCCCTTTTGTCCAGTCCTAGCTTCTCGCAGTTGGAGGTATGGACAGTTGAGCATGGGGTTGCATCCCTGACAATCTTGACTAATAGCCACTGATGGAGCTATCTTCCATGAACTTCTCTAATTGTTTTTTGAACTCAGTTATATTTTTGGCTTGCACAACATCCCCTGGCAACGAGTTCCACAGGTTGATGGTGCATTGTGTGAAGTGCTACCTTCTATTTATTTTAAATCTGCTGCCTATGAATCTGATTGAGTGTAAGTCAGCATTGGTTCCATTGACTTCAGTGACGCTACAGCAGCTCACATCAGCTGAAGATGTGGCCTTTTGTGTCCGGTCAAAATAGCTGAAATGTCAAGTAGTTGCAGCAGCCTATTCACAAATCAGCTTCAGACCAACCATTATACCGCGAATGGTTTCAAATAACAACCACATCTGAGAACCATGGTGTTCAGTCTGCAGCTAAGTAACAACCTCCCACCCTGCCCCCGATGGTAACCCTAGAAAGAGTGATGGGTTATTCACCTGGCGCTGCTGAACGTTTGGCACTGATGCTTTAGCAGTAGGCTAACAGGAAGTAAGGGGTACCTGTTGTGCAAGGACTTCTGCCTGCAGTAAGACGTTGATGGAAGGCAAGCTGCTGTCTTCATAACTGGATCGCCGGGTGCTGATTCGATCACGTTCATTTTGTACAGCTGCAAGGAAGTATTTTTGCTCAGCCAAAGCTCAGTCAGGAATGTGTTTACCAAACGCCCTCACACTCTGTTGGTGTTACCTTTACACACTAAATCCTCAGCTTTCTTTAGCCAAGGTTTCACAGCTATTCAGTGTGGGAGGCAGGTCAGTATGAGGCTGAATCAAGTTTTAAACACAGGGAGCCTGATTTTCACACATTGGTGACCAAAATGTAGTGCAAAATTCAACATTTGGGCTCTCCTTGGTGCCTAAAACATCTTGGTACTGAGCTATATCAGAGTGCAAGGGCTTGCTTGAACCAATGCTCATTGAGGTCAATGGAAAGCCCCCCCATGACCTCAGTGGGTAGTGGACCTGCTCCCAAGTGCAGAAATGGGTGTCTTCACTTGGCCCCATGCTATAGTGCCAGTTTTTTAAAGGAACCTCTTAAGCCATGCATGAAAAATGTCCATGTACCTCGTTAACACTCACAGCCCCCGCTCCCAGTGACTTGTGACAACAGGCTGTCATACACACAGCTATTCACTCTGTACACACAAAAGCTGGTGCAAATAGATTTTGTGGACATAATTTTGGAAGCCCTCAAAAATGTGGCCAGTACGGCTTTGCCTTCATGCAGCATAGAGATGTACAATAGTGCTGTGGGGAACCACCTGTATGCGTGAATGATAAAGGAAACAATGACGGTGTTACTGCAAATAGTTACTGTGCAGCTGAGCAGTGTATCTAAGCTCTCGGTTAGGTATGACACAGAATATCTGAGACTAAAGAGAGTCACAGTGACAGGTATGTTTCTCTCTCCTATATTTCCCCGGTTGGTTTGTTCCTCTGAAGGGCTTAGGCTGTGAGTCTAAGGGGTGTCGGCAGGCTGCTGTTGGAGCAATAATGCTGAAGGGGTTAATTCCAGTATCTGTTGAAAGGCACTTGTGCCGATTGTGACCCATGGTAGGCAAACCACGCTGGAAGAGATACAGTCATCCGAGCAATCTGCTGGAAGAGGCTATCGATCTACTGTATCATGAAAATCTCTGCACAATGCTTGTGGCTCCCTGGATTTATATTTTCTGAATGTATAATTCAGCCTGATAAAAAGCAATAACTAGGCTAGGCTGAAATAAAAGCCCTGCAGTCAGCAGCTGTAAATAGGAGCTCTCAAGGTTACGCTGCTCATTATCAGTGGCCGGGCCCTGGGTTCAGTCACACCAAGATGTTTTCTAAATGTTTGCTCAGTATTAGCTGGTCATGGACCTAATGTAACTTCTATTGAATATTAACAGACACAAGCACAGCTTTGAGCACAAGATGAGTAGGCTCTAAAAAGAGAGGATTCCTCTGTCCTTCAGGCAAACTTAAGGCAAGCTCTTAGCAATGCCTAGTCCCTATTAGTGTGGAGAGAAGTGTTCCTCATGGAAGGCAGGGTTAGGGTGTTCTCAAAGGGCCCATGTTTTGGCTGCAGGAGCTTGAGGAGGCTGTTATCTTGGGAGGTCGCTTTATTCTACGGGCTGAGGGCAGAGAGGACACAGCTGGAATCAGGAGAACTCTGGGTTTTAAGTTGTGCATTTGCAGAACCAAATTCATCTCTGATGTTACGCCACTGACCGGCCCATCGTGTCTGTGTTACAGATGCAGGAAACACTGCAGAGGTCCCAAAGGTAGCTGTGCAGGGAGTGTGTGGAGCGAAGCAAAGCCGTGGTGAGTAGCCACACCTGACAGTGGATATTTTGATGACCATTCACACATTTTACTCACGGTGAATTATAGGCACTTTCCACCAGGGTCTTTCTTGAAGGTGGAAATGCACCATTTTGAAGTGGACATTTTGCCATTGCCTGTGTATAGGGCAACACTGATCTCTGTGCAGAAGGCCAGCATGAGGTCTATGCACCACTTGGGATTAAGTGGGAGTTAAGTGGTACATGGGCCTTTTGCTGGGTCCCTCAGAATGCCCCACACTGTGGATAATTCTCTGGATACTAATGAAAATTTTGAGCAAAAATGAATAAAGTTTTGCTTTTTGGTAAACTTGTGAAAAGGCATTTCTTTGTGTGTGTAAAATGTCCCTGGTTATTTGTTCCGTATATAAAAGCCACCAGCAATTCCTCAGGATCAAAAAATATAGCAGGCAATTCATTCAAAAATGCTCTTTATTGAAAATAGCCCTTTGCACCAATCCCTATTCAGGGCAGGAGGATCAAGAATTTTCTAACTTTGCCATGACATAAAAAATTGTTGGCCAGTGTTTTGAAACACAAAAATGTCTGCCTCCTCCAAATGGAGACCCTCACGTTCCCTCATCAGCAGAATAAGTTCAATGCCAAAGAGCAAGGCCTAGTGACTCATCCCAGAAAGAAGCAGATACAAAACACTACTGAGCTCTTGTCTACACGGGAAAGTTTTACTGATTATACAGCTACACAAGTATAACTCCCTTTGTGGATACTTTATTCCACTACAGACGTACTCTTTTTCGGTTTAGCTTCCCAAGTGACATAAGCTAAATCAAAGACGACCCCCTTACACTGGAATAAGAGTGTCCACACAGGGATTTAGAGTAGTATAACTATATTGATTTAAAGTCACACCTTAGGTTTGGTTTAAACTTAAAACTTATATTGGCATAACTGTCAGTCAGGGGTGTGAAAAAAACCATACCCCCAAGAAACAAAACTCCTTCTGTTGGTGTACACTGTGTCTACACTAGGTGGTTATGCCGGTATAGGCTCTGTAGTGTTCTACTGAAACAATTCTCCATTGCAGAGAAGGCCTTAAGTAGTTGGAAATCAACTAGGTAACCTATCCTCTAGTTTAGGGCACAGGCCAAATGAGGAAAGGCCAAAAAGTCTGCTGGGCCCTGTGGGACACACTGGTGGCTACTCAATTCCCAGTGACTAATCACCGGACTCCAGAATGATCAGATACTCCAGAGAACTTGCAGCCAACCCCAACCCCCTCAAAAATAATTAATATAAAGTGAGAGACACCTCATTTCACACTGAACAGACCTGACGTGCTTCATGCACTCAGGGTCTTAATTACGTGACGATCTTCTTGGTATCCAGACTAACTGGGGCTCTGAAGCTTGGTGCTTTTGCCAACATTATGAAGCTTTAAATGGTTCCGCGATGCTGGTCCTATACATATGTAGACAGCTACACTGGGTGTGTAAGTGCAAGGTATGTGTGTGTGTCTGAGGGAGGGAGGGAGGGAGGGAGGGAGTGCCTGCCTGTAAATATTTTATATGTCTGTAAGTGTAAGTAGATGTTGGTGCGCAGGTGGGAGTTTGTAGCATCTTGGCGTTTCTCTGGAAGTGTACATAATTGGGTTGGTATGTATTTGTGTGAAATTGTATGTAGGTGTCTGTGGTTGGCAGGGTAGAGGCAACCAAACCAGCTGTGTAATTAGTGTTACACAGCTGTGTAATTGGTAATTGGCCAGCGGCTGGCATTAGAACAGACAGAGCACACGGTGACCTACCTTCTTTCTTCATCCCTGCTCGAAAGCACTTCTTTAGCCTGCAGTATCGACACTGGTTTCTTTTGTCCTTATCTACAACACACTGCCTGTTAAACCTGGGGAGGAGAAAGGGGGATGAGCAGCAGCAACAGCCTAGAGCCTAAGGAGAGATCCTTGTGGTCTGAGACATAAAACCAGAGCAGAGTCCCCGATCCTGAGGAAAGAACACTGACACTTGGCCTTTCCAGGGCTGCTTTAATATGAGGCTCTCAATTAACCTACAATTCCCCCAGGAATGGAGGAAGAATTATCGCAGGTAAGGCAGCGCAGGGAAATTCAGGAATTTGGACACACAACTCCCATTCATTTCTATGGGAGCCAAGAAACCTGCCTAAGGTTGCAGAGCAAGGTAATGGCAGAGGTGGGAATACGAGCCAGGAGTCCTGACTTCTAGCCTTTTGCTCTAACCACTAGACAAAGGTTGATCAAGATGGGGGTCACAGCCCCCAGCAGGGTCACACACAGGTGAGTCAGAACCAACCTGCCCCCCTGTACTGCTAAATGAGTGGGAGGTCCCCAGCAGAACACAGCTAGATAGGAGAGAGATCCTGGAGGATGGGTGCTCTGGTATGGAATATGTTGAGAATCACTGCACTACACCACAGTCCCTCCCAGAGCTGGGCTTAGAATCCAGGCATCCTGACCCCCAGGTTCCCGCTCTTTATCACCACACAACACTGCACTAAAGCCTGAACAGACCCATTTCCCAGTAAAACAACAAGGAGTCCGGTGGCACCTTAAAGACTAACAGACTTATTTGGGCATAAGCTTTTGTGGGTAAAAATCCACTTTTTCAGATGCCTGGAGTGAAAATTACAGATGCAGGCATTATATACTGAAGCAGCTTTGCCTCTCCTGGAATTGACACCTCCTCATCAATTATTGGGAGTGGACTACATCCACCCTGATCGAATTGGCGCTGTCAGCACTGGTTCTCCACTTGTGAGGTAAATCCCTTCTCTTCATGTGTCAGTATATAATGCCTGCATCTGTAATTTTCACTCCATGCATCTGAAGAAGTGGTGTTTACCCACAAAAGCTTATGCCCAAAGAAATCTGTTAGTCTGTATCCACAAAAACAACAAGGAGTCCAGTGGCACCTTAAAGACTAACACGGCTACCCCCTGATACTTGATACCATCTCCCAGTATAACCCCCAAACTTTACTGATCAGAACCAAAGCAACTTCTTCCTTCCCCACTGCTATATCCAGATCCATGACACTCCCTTGTTTATAGCTCTAGTGTGTAGCACAATGTCAACAGCCGTTTGCAGTACAGATTTTATTGTCACGTCTCATGCTCGCTATATAGTTTTCAGCTGGCTGATCACGTCAGGTTACTAAACCTGTGAGTATGGCGTGTAGGGTGACCCAAGGGACAAAGGGCCCCCGCCATGTCAATTGTTTAGCTTTTGAGAGTGCAGGTTTCGTTGTGCTCTATTAAAGCCCATAGCCAATATTTTCCAGGATAGGTGCCTAGCAGTAGCCTTCTAAGTCCATGTTTAGGCACCTAAATAAGTGGCCTTGTTTTCCAAACTACTGAGTGCGTCACTGTGACCACTGGAGTCAGTCACAGCTGCTGGATGCTCATCCCTTTGGAAAATCAGGCCACTTATTCAGGCGTCTAAGTATGGATGCAGGAGTCTAACATTAGGCACCCAGTTTTGAAAAGCTTAGCCCTAGGCTCCAAGCTACACTTCAGATTACATCTCTGTCACACATCTGGGGCTCCTCTCTGGTCCTCGGGTGCTGCATTCACACCGCCATGCACATTCCCCAGCCAGCTTCCCCGTGGTCTAGGGTACCGTTTTCAAAAGCAGCTCAGTCTCATTTTCAAAAGGGACTTTGAGGCCTCATTGTCTTTCAGTGAAACTTAGGCACCCAATGGCCAGATTTGTAAAAGGATTTAGGTGCCTCCAGTCGCCACGGGGGCACCGCTGACATTTTCAAAGCTGCCAGTCAGGTGGTGCCTAAACCCCCACGGTGTCTACGTTTCTCCCTGTCGGCATTTTCAAGGTAGCCTAGTGCTGCTGTTGCCCCACAGCTAACAAGCTGCTCAGAGCCCCAGCTCAAACGGAAACCCCAGAGGCCCCAAAGCAGGATTCTCAAACTCGGTGCCCCATCCCATAGACATGCTCTGAGCATGCCTAAGACCTGATGCCTGCTACCCCTAAAGCAGGAGGGCTGGCTGCAGATGGTGAGGGAAGCTCAGCACCTGCTCACGAGACAGCCAGGGTCACAGATATACGCTGGGCGAGAGTGAGTGAGGTACTGAACGTGAACAGGAGCCAGAGCGAGGTGGTTCTGGCTGCTAGGCCATGGGCTATCTAGGCTTAGGTGCATAACTCCAGGAGAGGGTTTACAGCTGGGATTCCCAGGCGGAAGGAGGTGTTTATCTCTGGCCCATCAGCCAGGTGCACCAGCTCAGCCACTTAGGCCCCTAAGTCCTGCTCCTCTCTCCAGCATTTCATTTCTGGCTTGGTTAGGCAGCTCCCTGCTCAGCAGGCCAACTTCTGCTTTCTTAGCTGCTCGACTATCCCCTCGTACTCTATAGGGAGCCTAGGCGGCATGGAGCTACCTCACTCCAGGCTGAAAATTCCACCAGGAAGAGGGCTGCCGAGAGTTTAAGCGTAGTTCTGCTCAGCTGACGTCCCTTTAAAAATCTGGACCCCCCCTCCCCAAGTGCCTAAGTCACTTTTGAAAATGGGCTTTAGGCTTCTAAAATTATTTCAGTACTTTTAGAAATTTTACCCCAGACCAGACTGCTGGGATCGATGCAGGAGTAATATCCCAATGGCCTGTTGCACTGCCCCGCACGGAGGGATGGGAGTTCAGCACCACACCTGCCCCTCAGACTAGGAGTGTGGTGGAGGCAAGGTGCTCAGCCCTCAGCAGTAGGAACCATCCTACCTTGCTTTGCCGTCATTCCCTATTATTCTCAAGTGACCCCTGGCTTGAGGCTGGTGAGGAGCTCTGCTGGGAGATGTGTCCAGCCCTCCTCAGCTGGAGGGACAGGCCAGTACTGTGAGATTTGGGGTAAAGGGAGACAACAGGGAATAGTGACCCCAAGTTCTGGGGGATTCTCAGCGCAGTTCCTGGTAGACTCGTTCCCCCTTTTGTCTATGGCACACGCCCTGCTGCAGCTGGAGCCTCGCACAGCACGATGCCCTGGAGCCCTCAGTTCATACCTGCAAGAGTACATGTGGTTCTTCCTGACGCTCCTCCTGAAGAAGCCTTTGCAGCCATCACAGCTGGAGGCCCCATAGTGCTTCCCCGTGGCACGGTCCCCGCAGATGGAGCACAGCGCGCTCACCCCAATGCTATTGGCGGCGTTGAGGTTTGTCGCGTCTGATGGAGACGTGTCTACATCGGGAAGAACAAAGAGAAGGAAACAATGAAGAGTCAGAGAAGCCGCTCTTTACCCAAGGAGGCAGGAGGTAACCAGGGGGACCCTGTTGCATGCACATACACACACGCAGGGATGCTGGAACAATTTGTATCGTGTGGGTGCTGAGAGCCATTGAACCAAACTGTAAACCCTGTATATGATGGAAACCTCTTCAAGCCAGGGGATGCAGCAGCACCCCTAGTTCCAGTACCTATGCACGCACACACATGCATGTACTTCAATATCTTGCTATGGATGTACCTAGCTGGGGGTGCTTGGCTCCTTGGAAAATCTGGCCCCAGGGTCAAAATGTTCCAGCTTGGATTCCTAAAGTTAGGCACCCAAATAAGTGGCCTGAGTTTCTGAGGAGCAGGACACTTACAGCTCCCATGGACTTCAGTTAGGGGGTTGAGTGCTCAGAACCCCTTAAAATCAGGCCACCCAATGGCTCAGTTTAAGGGGGATAGTAAATACTTCATGTGTGCAAAGAGTATCGAGACCCTCTGGTGAGAGTCACTGTACACACACCGTGTGATTAGCATCCAAACAGTCTGGAATCCAGACACAGCCTCAAACTTTGTGGCAGCACAGCTCACAGCTAGCACTGCACAGAGCCGTTATTCATTGGGTATTTTCACATTTCAGTTTCTGTTTTGCGGTGCTGAGCACAACGCCTTGAATTGCCCCTGGAAGCAGACAGCTAGTCAGGGCAGTGCTTCGAGCATAGGTGTCACGTGCTCAGTGTAGGCCACCCAATTTAATAGGGAGGCAGCTGCATTCTGCACTAGTTGTAGCCTTCAAAGAGCCCAGACTAGCCCTAAGTAGAATGTATTAGAGGAGTGTGGTGACAAACACAGGGATAGTTATTGTGAGGTTTGCATGACAGTCTTTTGGCCAACTGCTGATGGAAAAATACCTTATGGGTCACTGTTTCCAACTGGCAATCCAGGAGCAGCAATTAATCCAAAAGGTCTCTGAGGGCATCAACCATCTTGGTGGAAAGTGTGGACAAACTCCCTCAAATGCAGCCTGAGCCCACTGCTCTAAATGCTTCTTCCTGTCAACAGGCACCACACCTGGGTTGTCAGGATAGGCCGCAGACAGTTCATTTTCATGACGATCCCTAGCACAGTCAGATACAGATTGGGCTGTCCTTACTGAGGTGAGGGAGCCCTTCCCCACATGATGAGCCCCATTGACTTGTGTGAGTCAGTGCTCCCCCCATCTGAGCAAGGGTTGCACAATCCAGCCCAGAAAGAGAGGGGTGAGACCGCAGAACTTGGGAGACATAGATCCGGGCATCCTCGAGTCTCTGAGAACATTACACTCCAAGCCACCATCTGGGAATAAGGACAACCCAGGGAATTACAGACCAGTCACCTTAGCTTCTGTACCCAGAAAGATAACAGAGCAAATAATCAAACAATCAATTTGTAAGCACCTAGAAGATAATAAGGTGATAAGTAACAGTCAACATGGGTTTGTCAAACCAACCTGATATCCTTCTTTGACAGGGTAACAAGCCCTGTGCACAGGGGGGAAGCAGTAGATGTGATATATCTCGACTTTCGATACTATCTTACATGACCTTCTCATAAACAAACTAGGAAGATATAACCTAGACAAACCTACTATAAAGTCAGTGCTTAACTGGTTGGAAAACCGTATTCAGAGAGTATCTATCACTGGTTCATAGTCAAGCTGAAAGGGCATATTGAGTGGGGTTATGCTGGGAACTGTCCTGGATCTGGTTCTATTCAATATCATTCTAAATGGTTTGGATGGTAATATAGAGAGTACACTTAAAAAGTTTACAGATGATACCAAGCTGGGAGGGTTTGCAAGTGCTTTGGAGGACAGGATTAGAATTCAAAATGATCTTGACAAATTGGGGAAATTGTCTGAAATAAACAGAATGAAATACAATAAGGACAAATGCAAAGTACTCCACTTAGGAAGGAACAATCAATTGCACACATACAAAATAGGAAATGACTGCCTAGGAAAAGGTATTGCAGAAAAGGATCTGGGGCATTATAATGGATCACATACTAAATATGTGTCAACAATGTAACACTGTTGCAAAAAAATCAAACATCATTCTAGGATGTATTAGCAAGAGTGTTGTAAGCAAGACAAAAGAAGTAATTCTTCCACTCTGTTCAGCACTGATAAGACGTCAACTGGAGCACTGTGTCCATGTGTACATGGCACATGGAAGTGTCAGTCATAGTTACAGAGTTAGCAGCATTCGATGCCATCAGCCGTAAGGTTTGGTTGGCTCCCATCCTTCCCAGTCAATGTTTATGCAAAGCCCCCGAGGGAGATGATATCATAGAAATGTCGGACTGGAAGGGACCTTGATAGGTCATCTAGTCCAGTCCCTTGCATTGAGGCAGGACTCAGCATTCTCTAGACCAGCCCTGACTAACCTGTTCACAAAAACTTCCAGTGAAGGAGATTCCACAACTAGAGCCCTGCGTGGATAAAAGTTATATCTGTTATCTGCGGATATAAATCGGTATCCATGGAACTGCAGGGCTCTCCCGGGAACCTCAGCAGCGAAAGGTGCAGAATGTGGGGCCACCGCTCCCAGGAGCCAGCGCTGACAGCTCCTCCCGTGTGGCTGTACTGCCCCCATCACCGCCCCATCCCTTCTATGCAGCTGTCTGCGTGACTGCATCTCTTGTCTGTGGTCCATACAGTCACGCCGCAGGACAGAGCTGGGGGTGGGGTTGGGGGCAGTACAGCCGTGCTGCACAGACACCTTCGCCTTTCCCAATGGAAATTCCAGATTAAAATTTTTTACTGATTCCGGATGGCCATAGAAACAGAGAAATGAGTCTGCTGGTCTTCTGATTTCTGCTGGTACCATCACTGTCCTGCAACTGACACTGATAGAGGCCAGTAGGAATTAGGAGAGACCATGAGAAAACCCTAGAAAGCTACCTGAAGGATTCTAATGGAGACTGCTGGAATTTCTATCGCGGCTCTAGAAGGCCATCATCAACCATCCATGGTGATGCAGTCTCTGTTCCATACCCAGGTGTGAAACTCAAAGCAAAAACTGAGGGAGCGTAAACTAAAATTGAACTGGAATCCTAAAAAAGGTTTGAATGAACCTCTGCCTTGCACACTGCAGACACTGGATCTCATGGGACTTGGGGGGTCAAACCCATCCTTGGGGTAACTCCACTGGCTTCCTTGGGCTTACACTGTGAATGACTCTCTGCCCTAATCCCCACAAAGAATCTGTCTGCTCTGAGAGGAAGAAATCCATTATTCTACCCACCATCGAGGTCTACCCATAATTTCCTTTCCTGTTGTGAAGGGATGTATAGACCTCCCACAGGCTCTGGCAGGAAGAGGGTTAAGACTCCCTCAGGACAGGCCACAGCTGCCTTGGTGCAGAGATCCCTGGGGAAGCAAGGCTGGGCAAATTAGGCCTTTCACCAGCACATGATAAGAGGGCTGTGCACGGAAGGGCTGGGGCTGGCAGCAGGAGCCAAAACCCTGGGGTGGAGAGGAGGGTACGACAATGCTGCTGGCAAAGCTTTGTTGCTGCAGAGTTCATTTAGAGGCCAGGCTGAAGGAGCCTCGTGAGCCCTTTGTCTAAAGCCCTGCTTGTGGGAAGTTTCTTTTGTTTGCCTGTTTGTTTAACCAGGCTCCTGGGAGGCTAGAGAACTGGACTGCTACAGCCGAGGAAATTGTTCCCCTGCCCCACTGCATAGAGATATATGGCACCAAAACTCCCAGCAAAACATCTCCTTGCTTACCTCTGAGTAAGGGCTTGTCTGTGTGAGGAAGTTATATACTGGTATAAGCTGGGGTGTGAATTTAAAGCACTGGAGTTCTACTTCCCAGATGGCCACTCTTATTCTGCTACCAGAGGGCCTTTTTCTGGTTTGCCTTATGTCACTCAAACTCAGCGGAAGCCTACTTCAGAATAAGAGTGTCTGCATGGGGGAGTTATACTGGTATAACCAGAGTGGTTTAGTTATATCACTAATAATTATACTGATATAACTGGGCAAATCTCCCATGCAGACAAGCCCTAAGGCTTTGGGTCTGCTCGATCCATCCCCTGCAGCAGCAGCAGCTGAGGCTGGGTGAGAGGGAGGGTTCTGTCTGGATGTAAGCTTTCTAAGTGGCTGCTTTTGGGGGCTCTGAAATGTTGTCCAGTCCAGCAGGCTGTCTTTGCATCTTGCCAGGAATGAGAGGACCATACTGAATTTACACGGAACATAATAAATTGCAACCCCCCTCATCTCTAGTAGGGAAAGGTGATCATACGGAGCATGCAATGTCCCCTGTCCCCTGGATCAAGGTATATGCGGGGGGCTGTAGTATCAGCCTGCACTGCCATGTTAAATTTGGAGCTGGTATGATCTCTCCTGTGGTGGGCTAAGGAGGGTTATTTTTTACACTCCCTTCCTGTCCTTCCCTGCAGCCTTTGTCCCCTTTACAGGCTTCCATCTCTGATTCTAATTCCAGATCACCCTCTGGATTTTCGATATCATCCATGAACTTGCTCCTTCTCTGAGCTCATATCTACCTGTCCCCATGCATTCTACCCTTCTGAGGTTTGTTCCCTCTCATTGGTACTCTGGATTTTAGGGGTCACTTTCATAGTTGTGCTGCCCCATCTGGCACCTGCCCCCTGAGTGAGTGAGTCCCATCTCGTTAGCTTTCGGCTAGTAGCCTATGTGATGCTTTGCAGGAAGGCTGCGGCCTATAAACATGCCTCCTCTTGGTGTGACAGTTCACAGGGTGAGAGTCTCAGACAGTCAGAGAGAAAATCATGTCAGAAAAATGAGTGTATGTCAATTTCCTCCAAACACATATAACATAAAACGAAGACATGGCAACAGAGAAGAAAAACATCAGAAAGTGCTGCACACAATCACCTCATTATTTATGACATGAATGACGGTAATCCCCAAAGACTCCAATCAGGGATCAGGGCCCCTTTGTGCTGGGCCTGTACCCGCACATAACAAAAAGAAAAAGAGGACTTGTGGCACCTTAGAGACTAACAAATTTATTTGAGCATAAGCTTTCGTGAGCTACAGCTCACTTCATCGGATGCATTCAGTGGAAAATACAGTGGGGAGATTTATGTACATAGAGAACATGAAACAATGGGTGTTACCATACACACTGTAACCAGAGTGATCACTTAAGGTGAGCTATTACCAGCAGGAGAGCGGGGGGGTGGGTGGGGGAGGAAGGGGGAGAAACACAGGACGGGATGAACTTTTGTAGTGATAATCAAGGTGGGCCATTTCCAGCAGTTGACAAGAACATCTGAGGAACGGGCAGGGGGTGGGGGGGTGGGATAGTTTTACTTTGTGTAATGACCCATCCACTCCCAGTCTCTATTCAAGCCTAAGTTAATTGTATCCAGTTTGCAAATTAATTCCAATTCAGCAGTCTCTGGTTGGAGTCTGTTTTTGAAGTTGGAGAACACTTCAATCTCTCTGGTCACTCGATTGCAGACCTAAAAGTGGCAATACTTCAACAAAAAAACTTCAAAAACAGACTCCAAGGAGAGACTGCTGAATTGGAATTAATTTGCAAACTGGATGCAATTATCTTAGGCTTGAATAGAGACTGGGAGTGGATGGGTCATTACACAAAGTAAAACTATTACCCATGTTTATCCCCCCCCCCCCACCCCCCCACCCCCACACACTGTTCCTCAGACGTTCTTGTCAACTGCTGGAAATGGCCCACCTTGATTGTCACTTTAAAAAAGCTCCTTCCCCCCCTCCCCCCGCTCTCCTGCTGGTAATAGCTCACCTTAAGTGATCACTCTGGTTACAGTGTGTATGGTAACACCCATTGTTTCATGTTCTCTTTGTACATAAATCTCCCCACTGTATTTTCCACTGAATGCATCCGATGAAGTGAGCTGTAGCTCACGAAAGCTTATGCTCAAATAAATTTGTTAGTCTCTAAGGTGCCACAAGTACTCCTTTTCTTTTTGCGAATACAGACTAACACAGCTGCTACTCTGAAACGTAACAAAAAGACAGTCTCTACCCCAAAAAGCTTACAGTCTACCGGTCTCCTATTCTTATTGGCTGGAAACGGAAACAGAATTATTTGCTAATGGATAATTTTCAAACTATTATTATTTGTATAGTGTCAGAAACTTAAATGACTGTCCTCTGTCCCTGGCTGTCCCAACAATGCCTGTTTAATGGGAATTAGTCAGAAGTTAGGACAAACAAGATGAAAAAGCTAATTCCCTTTTAAAGCCAGGGAACTAATCAAACTGAAAGTAATCTAACACTTATATAGCAATTATTACCCTGACCAATCCCAAAGCATTTTCCAAAACTAGAAGCATCAAAACCATAAAAGGAGGTATGAACTGCATCCACCATTGAAATGCAGCCACCTCTGGAATAGAACATAATGTCTGTTTAACACCACACAGCAGCACTTCACAGAGACCCCAGTTGTGGTTGCCTGAGTGGGAATTTTGTCAGAATGTGGAGTTAACCCTCATGTCCCCATCCTTTCTAAAGATGTAGACCAGTGGTTCTCAACCAGGGGTACACGTACTCCTGGGGGTGCACAGAGGTCTGCCAAGAGTACATCAACTCATCTAGATATTTGCCTAGTTTTACAGCAGGCTACATAAAAAGCACTAGTGAAGTCAGTGCAAACTAAAATTTCATACAATGACTTATTTATACTGCTCTATAAACTATACACTGAAATGTAAGTACAGTATTTATATTCCAGGTGATTTATTTAATAATTATATCGTAAAAATGAGAAAGTCAGCAATTTTTCAGTAATAGTGTGCTGTATTTTGTATTTTTATGTCTGATTTCATAAGCAAGTAGTTTTTAAATGAGGTGAAATTTGGGGGTACACAACATAACTCAGACTCCTGAAAGGGGTACAGTAGTCTGGAAAGGTTGAGAGCCACTGATGTAGACTTTTACTAAAATCTTCTCCATTATAGCTCAAAGACCCCGAAGTATCACATATCAAGAAGAGGGAAGCTGTTCAGATGAATTGGCTGGGTTACTAGCAGACTGTTTCTAGGGCATTTTTCCTACTGGGCCTGAACACACAAACTTCTTGGAAGAGAAAAGCTGTAGGAAATGAAGCTGATACCCTCTTCCTCTCCCCACAGGGTCTGTGGCATGGTGATCACCTTTGCTACAGCTTATAAAATCAGGGCTATCCCTGTAGAATTTGTCAGCCGTTTCCGCTAAAATGTATTTAAGCAAACTCGGTACAGATAGTGTCTGCTCTGGCCCTACAAAGCTTCAACAGGCTTTCTAGACCTTAGAGGTTGTGATGACTCCGCACAGATGAGAGGGTTCAATACATTAGATAGATGGTACCAGGGCCACATGGGGGGCCTAAGCTTAGTAGTAAAGCTTAGGTCCAGCTGTAAGAATAAATATTGGCATCTCTGCAAGTCAACTGGTTCCATGCAATTCAAGGTGATGGAGTGTGAAGGCAGCTGCCTCTCTGTGCATCCCGCCACCTTGTATCCCCTGAACTCTCCAAGCCAAATTGCTCAGCCTGCCAAGGTGCAAATGTGGGACCAAGACCCAAAACAAGGGCTGGAGGAGTTACAGCAGATGAGGGATGTTTCAGGGCTGTGGAATTAGTTTCCATAGCATAACCCATTATGTTCTCTCTCTCTCACCCATTCTGCCCCTAACTAGCCCCTTGGCAGAGGCTGGAGATTTAATAAGTCTTTCCCACCTCTAGCTGTCAGATTTTCTGACAGCATTCTTAGCCAAGCTGCATGAGACAGCACTGGAGAGGGGAGCTCTGCCTACTGGGACTTGATGCACTGAACAGCCTTGATGCAGTTAATGGTAGTTACAGTCCATGCCCCACTTCAGGCAGATTATACCCACCGCTCAGGTCTGCTCCCTCTGGATTCACATGCTCTGGAGAAGCTGACCCCATGGAGTACTGAGCAGAGGAACAATATACAGGGGGAGCCCAACTCTATATAGATGGTTTATGGCAGAAGAAGTTCTCTCTTGCAGCCACAGTGAGACGAGATCAGTGACAGGATTCGGTAAGTAAAAGCTGTTTGTGTCTTCAGAGCAGGCTCGTGTTCAGGGAGCTGACCAGGGAGCGGGACGTCATTCTGGTAGCCCTGAGAGCTAGTTAGTTGCTTTCTGCAGCATACTTAGCTTAGCGATTAACCCAGTATTTAGAGAGGACTTGGGGGGGACCGAGAGAGGAATTTTCATTGACTGTGTCTCTGAGTGTCTAATAAAAAGAAATCCTCACAAGTTCCAAAATATAATCAGTGGGACAATGCTGCAAATCCTGATAGAACTGTGATTCTCCCCAGGGTGTGTGGGTGAAAGTGCCCCTTTATCACCACTATAAGATACACTGATACTATTTCCAGTTAAAGGACTGAACCTTCTCCTCAGAGCCCCACATGTTTCAATTCATACCACTTATGCCATGCAAAGGGGTTCAAGCTAGCTGCGGTCAGGCTGTTGTAAAGAGAAATGTCATACCACCTGTGCACACGAGCAGCTTGTCTCTATGTGGAGGTATTACAATCTGTATGGTGCGATGCACTTTGAAACCTTCTGGGGCTTTCATTCTACTTCACTGCTAGAGGGGCTGCTCTCTGTCCAGGTTCACTATCCCAACTTTGGGCTTCACAGTATCTCTGTCAAGCCATGGCAAGCTCCTTACTCAGAAGCCCTGCCTAGCAGGGAGGTAAAGAACCACACTTCACTCTGCAGTCTCCTTTCCTTTGGGTTAGGGACTTGTGAGAGACAGTCGCTGTCATCTCGGGCTCGCAGTCCCTCTGCTGTGTCTGCCGGGGCCAGATGTTGAGCAGGAAAATTCTGTTCTATTCAGGTTCTTGTACTACACCCATTGCCTTGGTATCTGAGTTAATGTCATTCGGTCAGTTCAAGTGGCGTGTTAATTAAACAGAAATACTTCTTTACAGAAGCAGGAAAAGTCCCCCTCCGACTTAGTGCTTCAGCTCCCCCTGTGCCCTCTGCACCAGCTACATGCCTGTTGCCAGATGACCTGTGCTCCCGAAGGCACTGGCTGGCTCTACCACCGATCCCACCTTCGACTGGCGAAAGCAAACCCGGAGGCAGACTTACCGTTGCCCATGGCCAGCACCTGCATGTTCTCAAACTCCAGAGTGGTGTAAGCTGGGTCCAAAGCTGCACTATAATCTGCCATCTCCATGTCTATCAGGGCTTTGGAGAGACGCATTATCATCAGCAAACACGGGCCAGATTGCAGCGATTCCCTCGTTGGAGGTTATTGGCCCTTCAGCCTGCCGCTGCCTTCACTGCGTCCCCTATCTGTTGTCTTTTATTTCAAATATTTCTCTGAAAGGATTTGCTGAGCTTCAAGGCCTATACTCCCCAGAGGGGTGGAGGCAAGAGGCGGGGGGGTTAATCTTTAATCATCTCACCCACTGGTGAACGCTAAGCTGGATGGTTGGTTTTTTTTTTTTTTTGGTGGGGCAGCAGTGATTTTGTTGACTGTTTATTATTGAATCTACATGCACTTTGCTGATTTCAGCTTCTGGGCACATGCCGGGGTGGCAGCACTTAGAAAGAGGAGCATTCTCCATGAGTGAAGTACATTTGCTGGGCTATTGATCTTGATGCTTCATTGTTATTATTGGTCTTAATTTTAGCTGAAGTGTAAGAACTTGGAAAAACCCTTCCTGGAGAAAGAAGTTCTTGCCCTGTTCCCTCCCCTTCAATATCCTCCGGCTTTCTCTCCCTCTCGTCCCCCACACCCTTTTCTCTCTCTCGCTTTCCTTTCACAGAAGGTCACTTTAACCGGAATTGCCATTTACACATGGTAACAATGGGGGACTTTCATTTTACTTCCCTATAAACCGAGTTTTACAGGGCCAGAGCTCACTATAAACACCTCTCACTCCACAGCCTTTCCCAACAACTTTCAGGGACAGATTTTCAGAAGAGCCTGGCATGCAAAGGTACGTGTCAAATGTGAGCACGAGTGTGACTCTGTGTGCATTTTGAGCGCACGGTGGATTAGGCATAAAATTGCACTGACATTTTTTTTGTGTGTCTAACATTTTTGAAAAATCTCACCCTGGAAGAGCAGCTCATTTTCCTGTAATTGATTTTCAAGGGCCAATCTGAAAAATCTGCCCTGTGTGTTTGTATTTTAAAAATTCCACCAGGCATTTTACAATGCAACAGAACTTTATTCTGCAGGGTGTCTTTCTTATATACTATAGCACGCAACACATGCTGTAGAGTTAAGTCCTGATCCAAAGCCCATTGAAATCAATGGGAGATTTTCTATTAACTTCCATGGGCTTTGGATCAGACCTTCGAATAATACAGGACAGTAAGAATGTACGTGACAAATGTCAGAAAACAGAGGTGCTCTTTTTCTGAGCTCCTGGCTTCATCTGGGGGTTTTATGAGATGCCAGTTTATCCAGTGTGTGGCAGTGGTTTGCATTGGGAAGGTTTTGTACAATCCACTGTACACTGGTTTTGTACAATCCATTTCCATTGCACAATAACACAAGATCAACAAGTGAAAATCAATTTATCACTTAACAGCATCAGCTGAAATTGCATAGAAGGGCCAGTAATTAACGATTAGTGTCAGCTCTCTGTGTAATCAAAACATCCCAGTTTATTTCTCAATCAATGCAGGGCGATTTAATCTACACACTGCGAGTTAATGGCCCTGAACTAGTTTTAATCACTCTTCACAGGCACACAGGACAGGCTGGGCCACGTTGAGTCAAAAAGACTTGACTGATAGGAATGGCTTCCCTATGACAGCTCAACACTGAAATCCGGGGGCCTCGGATTCCGAAATGGTACATGCCACTGGGCTGTGACATTCGACACATGAACGGAAAATCATGGTGATGTCCTTCACATGGTGTTTTGCAAAGTCTGTGCCCAAAGACACTGACAGTCTATATCTGAAGGCACAGACACCATCCATACCCTGAGGCTACTGCAGTATGCGCCATAGGGTACCTTGCTTCAACTTGGTTGCTGGAGGTATGGGAAAGCCCCACATTCCTTTCTTGGGATTGATGTCTAGTGTTCTTCCCTGGGGTGGTTGCAGAAGGATCATTAAAGATACAAAGGACCCCCCCTCTGAATTCACATGGCTGGTATATCAATTCCCCTTCAGCAAGGAGGATTCTGAGCCAGGAATTCATTTGTTTGAAACAATGTGTGTGAGGTGGGGGTGGTAGAATACAGCCCCTTAACAGCCTCATTCCTGGGACCTCAGTCCCAATCCAGGCTTGGCCAGAGTGATCCCTTTGATTAGATAAATGGTGCAGACACTAAGTCAAATATGTGCAGGATTTGCCATAGTGTCTAGTAAAATATCATAAAAGCATGGCCCATTTTGCTTAGTTCAGCAAAACAAGTCTTTGTTCAGCTAGGCTGCTGACTAAATAAGACCGAAATACTTGCTTGCTCCCATTAGGTCTGGAGGACATATGGCAGGGAGGGTTCAGAATGCTAGGAATAGAAAACGAAGAGATGTATGTGAAAGGGGAATGGGGGAGCTTGAGGAAAATTAGATGGCACAGGAGGCTGGGAACTGTCAACAGGACATAGGAGCCTTTCACCTCTAGGTTGGTGGTGACTGCAATTCACCATTACTGGTATTTTCAGTTCAGTTCCTAGTGTACAAGGCCCAGATCTTCAAAGACACCTATCTCCCATATCACAAAACCCTTATCTCAGCAGAGAGGTCAAAGACTGACTGGGACAAGGAGACTACACACTTCCTGCATCCTAGAGGATGGTCACACCAAAGCAGGGATGGGGTACATGACTGGCAATGCTTGATTTTGCTCCCATCAACAATAGACTATCCTACTCATTAGTCAAGTTACCCAAGCTCCAGTCTAGTATGAGAGGATTCCCCTCTCCCTGAGAGACTGACAACTTCTCTATTGGGAGTTTAGGAGAGACTCCCTTGATGAATCAGTGGTAAATTGGTCCCTGCGTGATGGCATCTTTGAATGACACACCGACCCATCCTGGGCTAAGCACATAGACCAGGACTGGCGAATGGGTGGCCTGAGAGGGGACTCCTTAAAACATTATTTAATGGACAAATCTTCTCTTCCTTTTTAGGCTGATTTGAATTTTTCTGCCCCACTTAGCAGATGTTTCCCTTTTAGTACCAGTCAGAGGGAGGGACAAATTCTGATCTCACTAGTAACAATCCAGAGCAAATCCACTGACTTCAGAGGAGTAAACCCACACTGGGGCTGACAAAATGGCCTTTGAAGTCACAGGAAATATTCTCATCAACTTCAATGGGTCCAAGATCAGGCCCATTGACACCAGTGCAGCTGAGAGGAGAATTTGGCCCAGTTTCAGCAAGTAGCAGCAGCTGGAGAAAGAAGGCAGAAGCTATGGAGGGTTTAAGGGTGGAATCTGGGCTGGACAATGGGTCTCTCCATGATCTGTCCTGGTGATGAGAGTCCCGGTGGATGGCAGCTCCACATGCGCCGAGCAGAGCCCCAGACAGAATCCAGTTGGTTAGGGAAACTTCCTCCTACCACCCCACCAATCTTTCTCCCCACCTGCCTTCCCAGGACTTCATACTACATGAGACAGCTGTAATAGGAAACTGTTAGAATTCCAGGAACCAGAGTACCCTGCATATGGGGCAATCGTTCAATTTTATCAGAGAGCAGTAAATTCTCCTGTGTTTTTCCTCATACAAGGGTGATATGAGACTAATCCTGGCCCATATACAGACTGACAGGCTTGGCAATTTCAGTAAGAGGAAAGGGGATTCCCAGCAAATAAAATACACGCCTCATTAAATGAGCAGGATACAGGGCAATTAATAAACAGGCATGGGAAGGATATCGTCATCCACAACTCCTGTGTGCATAGAGACAGAGAGAGACGCACTCAGAGAGACACAGGAGCGGTCTGTCTGTACTACCTGCACAGAGCCGCTGAAGTTATAACATGGCTGTCTGCTGATCCAGTTACAGTTTATACTGTGAACACGACAAGATTCCAACATAGATGGTGCCTGTCCACGCTGCTGATTGTAACTGGGTCTCTTGGCCTGCTTATATGTGTGGTGTGGCTGAGCCCAAAATCTATAACAGGCATATACTGATAATTTTAGATTGTTAATTCTATTACAAATAAATGTAACAACCCCCTTCTAAATAGCAAGGAAGAATAAATTTGGAAGAAGGGAAAGGGATGCACAACTAGCTTCACAGAGGGTGGAAGTGGCAACCCATTGAATTCGATGGAGCTATACCAGCAGAGAACATGACCCCGGCTGCATAACCCCCACTGCCCTATGACTAAAGTGGGACCCCTTTCTATGTGCAGATATTTAGGGATGTGACCTTTGGCAGCACTTCCATACCTTGTCCTGTCAATGGAGTTATTGAAAGTGGATTGAAAAATCATTGTTGTTCTTTAGGGAGAAAGGAAAACCCCAGTGACTTCTTAAAACACAACCTGTCATGATTCAGAAGCCATAGCCAGATGGGAGGCATGAGAAGCAGTGTTCCTACTGGTGAGAGCAGCAGACTGGGCGTTAGGATTCCCATTCTGCTAGCTTACTCTGTGACTTTGAGCAAGTCACTTCGCCTCTGTGCTTTGATTTATCATCTGTAAAACAGACAAAGGCTGAAGTAATTAATGTTTGTAAAGTCCTTGAGACCACTGGCTGATTGAAGGTATTAGCTGATAGACACTCAAGGCATTTTATTATCCAGTAAGTGCTAGCTGTGACAGCGAAGGATGCAGGGGAAGCAATTCTTCAGGCCTCTCCTTCCATTCAGCCTGGAGACGGCCTTCCTCACATCCAGGAAGCCTGAGGCCTGTAGTAAGCAGAAGCCATTGGAAGCAGAAAATGATATGGCAGAATAATTTTGTGAGGAGTATTGCCTCAAAAGCACTGCATTGAGGCTCCATAATCTGTTGAAAATAGGATTCCAAAGGTGAGCTTTGATTCCCCCAGAACCAAAGACAGATGCTCTGTCCTGCACTCCCTACGGACCCCAATGGCCATCCCAAGGCCCCCTGTTCACTTGCAAGGTTTCCATGCAGAGTCAGATTAGCAGACCAGAAAAAGTGAAGTTTTGCGCTGCTGCAGGAGAGCTAGCTGAAGAGGCATCAGAAGAGGACTAAGGCAAGAGTTACGGCTCTGGGCTGCTGGAAGGAGTGGGAGATGGCAAGATGAGTAGTGAGTGTTTGCATCCCCAGTCCCACAACTGGAGAGGGAGATCGGTGAGCCATGAAAATCAGAATAGGACCAGGGAGCCCTCAGAAAAGTGTGTCCTCAAGTGGTCAGTTGCACTGTTGTCCCTAAAGCAGACCCTCGATCAGAAAGACCTAGAATAAACATTCTTAAGGTCCCTGGTGAACTTTTGCCAAAGCAGCAGGTAGGGCTGCAGCCACATGATTTGGAGTGAGTAGTACCTGGAGCATGGAATCTCAAACACATACAAGTTTACAGTAACCATCCAGGCTTCACCTTCAAGATCTGTTTTTCAGCTGGGCCTCCCCCTAGCCTCTAGTTTTTCATGCACAATGTTGTACCCACAACAAATTTCAAGCCCAAATGGCAATAACTGGATATCGAAGATCCTGCATTACACCTTCAGGCCTAGAGCTAGATGTCCAGTTGCTACAATTCGCAGGAAGAATTCACAGCTGGTGCAAATGTAGAGGCCATTTCTAAACATTTCGGCCTACATTCTCCAGGCCTCCACTGTGACCAAAGTGGCTTTGCCATGAGTGTATGTAAACCAGAGCTGGGTTCAAACCCAAAATACTGGGTCTGAACCCACCCCAAATTTTGGAAAAGTTTTGTACTGGATTCCCAGCTTCACAGCTGGGACGTGTGTTTATTGCCACATTGAATGTCATCAACAAACATCTCTCTCTCTCTGTCTGATCTTTCAGTCTCTCATTCACCAAATAAGCTGAGGGAGAAGCGCAAACCGCCTGAGTTACAAGCTAAAGAACAAAAGTCCTGGGGAAATGACATCAGCATAGTCATCTCCACACCCGGAAAGGTCTCTTCTGCTTTTCTCCCTTTGAAATTTCAAATTCCAGTTTGTGGACAAAGTCCTGTCTATCTGAGAATATAGATCTCCGACCACTGACCAAACTCCATTCCAAGCAACTACCTAGTTATGCTTTTTCCCTGCCTCGCAGTCTCTTCTGTTCACTCGCTGGATCTGCTGGGATCATACTGAAACTCTCACCAGAACGGTCGCGCACATACAAAGTGGATTTCCACATTTTCGTCTTAATCTAACAGCTTCCTTTCGAAGTTGGGAATGGGGAAGAAGATGCTGATCATCTGTAATAACCCAGGTAGGACCCTTATCACCTGCAATTCCTGTGCACAGCCATTATAAACAGAAAAAGAGAAGAGAAAACAAGGGTTCCCATTGTGCTTATACTAGCCATTTTAGGTCATTACTTAAATTTTAAAAAAGGCAATTTAAAAGGGTACAGAAAGCAACAGGCAGAATTAGCTCTTGGAAGCAGAGGCACTTCATGTGGTTAACTGATAACTCCAGCTAGCCTCCTCACTCTCTCATTTCCCCAATTCGGCTGAACTTGCTTGCATGCTAATCATTTCTTGGCCTGTTTATTTTGCATTAAAAAATTAACAGAGAATAGTTTACTGCATGACTTGCTCACACACAAACCCTGCAAGCTAGCAGGCAGGCTTTAAACCCTTATGCAAGACTTTGGGGTCCAGCACTGCATCTGGGCATCTAGAGAGATTATTTTTTTAAAGAACAGTTTTTCTAAAGTCAATATCAATTTCCCCCCCTTCTGTGCCCTGAGTATATTTGCTCTGTGGCTGTTTCCAAATGGGAAAGATAAAGCCAAGGGCTTGTATTTTGTCATACTTTTTGTAAACAGGGATATTTTGGCCACATTGTCAAATCCCATTTGCCTTTTGCCGGAATTTGTCCCATAAACAATTACAGAGCAGAGTTTTCTGTGTGTTAATAAGCAGCTCTGAGGAATTTGACTGGAGTCAGTCTGGGGCGCAGGGAGCTATGGTTCTCTAGCCAATTGAAACAAGCATCAGGTAAAGAGCTGGTGTCGATCAGCTGACATACAGCAGCTGAAGCTCTGGCCCAGTAACACTTCCTGGAAATATTCTTGACAGGTGGGAGAAGCCTCCAGGGAGCAGAAAGCTTCAGCAGAATTAATTAGGGGTCTATTTTCCCCTTGATCTCCACATATAACTCTCACTAGGACATATATGTGGCATCGCGAGGGTGATGAACTGACCCCTAAGGCATAATCCGAAAGCTATATAGTCTGTGAAGTGGTGAAAGTGACGAGTAAGAAGCACAACAGACTCAGACTCCTAGGGTAGACCCAGTATTTAAATTCCTAGGAATTATCTGTACATCTGGTCTTGGCACCTGGGCCAGTTGTTTCTGGGGGCTGGTGTTTAAAGGAGATGATGATGCCATGCCTGCATCGCCTGGGGCTGGCATATAGCACGTTAAGGCAGCCAAGTCAGACTGGTTGCTGGGCCCCAGGGGGGCCCACACACTGTGACAGATATGCCATTACTTGCACATTTTGTAACATGTTGCCTGCTAACCGGAATTTGGGGCTTGATCAGGGCACAACAAACTAAACACACTGCAAGGTGCTTAAATCAACCTCAGGCTAGTTCACCACTGCAGACAAGAGGAGTTCTCTGAAAATGTCCAAGCCCAGGAAAAATCAGTCACTTGTCCATAAAATGTGCTCTGCTGCCAAGGATCCACTGGGAATGGTTTAGGGTATCGAGTATTCCAAAGCACTTGGAACATGTGGAATAAGGCATGCTTGGGAGTAGGGAAAAGATTCCACTAAATCTCCATCCACGCATTTGAACTGGAAGCTGCAAAGGACATTCTCAGAGAGCCTGAGCTAATTAAAGGAACAATAATAAACAGCTGCCATGCAAAAGGGATAGGTAAAGAGAACTGTCAACACTTAGACACTCAGACCGTTTAAACATATCCCATGGTAAGATTAGCCCACACAGCGCCTTTCATCCCAGGATCTCAAAGGGCTTTATTAATGCTGACAAAACCTCTAAACACCCCTAGGAAGTAATTATGGTTACTGCCATTTTTTTGTTTGTTTGGTTGGTTTGGATTTTTTAATAAGACAGTTAACCCAGAGAGCTAAGGCCCAGGTTTTCAGAATTGCATACAACTGCACTCACAGATATGCCAGTGCAATTGCACATCTAATCTGCATGCACAGTCACTGAGTCTGCATTATAGTCATGGTAACTGCATGTGCAAATGGTCAGTTATATGTGTTGGTGCACACAATTCCATGTGTGCCGCTTTGAATATCTGGGCTGAAATGATTCAATCAAGATCATGCAGTGAGTCACTGGCACAGCTGGGAAGAGAACTGAAAAGTTCCGTGTAGTTACTTTTATACAGCGCTCCCACAGCTTGGCTAAAAATTGCAGACTCCATTTCATGTTTTATTTTAATATTGCAAATGGACCTATTTTTGCCCCCAAATGCACCACATGTTTGTGAATAGTTCATTACAAACTTGATTTCAGTGAAAATTAGCCTGTTCTGGAGCAAAGCAAGAGCCAATCTTGAGGGGAAAGGTGGTTTCAAAGGGAAATGTTCAAAATACAGTGTATACATTTTGGCAGATTTTCAGTTTCAAAATGACCATTTCGTGGAAAAGAAAATTCGAGGAGAACAAAAGGGCAAGAATGAAGTGATGCAAGTCTGGAGCCTGTGGGAGATAAATGCCACCCATTCTGACTCAGGGAATCCCTGCAGCTCTGCAATGCAGGGATCCCTGCTCAGCATACAGCTCAGCAGACACAGCGAGCGCCTTGCCACTAGTCCCTGCAGGCCATTTGCAGTTCATTTAGGTTTCATTTGCTTCTACTTCATGTTCATTATACACACATGAAAAAGCTCCTGGATAATTCCAGCCAGTGGAGCGATACCCAGAATCGCTGCTGTCAGAGGAGGAGAATTGCCAAAATCAACAAAGGTTACAAAGCAATTTTTATTTTTTTTGCAAAACAATTCCTCGGAACGACCTGCCTGCCGGAAAGGGCCCTGATTCACTGTTTGTACCATTTGCATCATCCACTGCCAGGACTGGGAAATGGACAAATGGGGCTAATTGCAAGGGACCATAAGAGATGGTAAACTGCTCCGAAGCCCAAATGGATTAGGAGCTGGGGCTGTGTAGGAAAGTAGGGGATCCACTGACCACTATGTCCTGCTGAGAATCTCAGTCCTAGCATAGATAAGGAAAGAGGAGATAAAGTCACTGCTTAGATAGTAGATTTCCCAAAGGACAAAAAGCATCTTCCTGAAACAAAAGCCTTCCTGATGGATGTCCTGCACAGGATAGCATGGCAGACCTCTTCTGGGCATTGGGCTTTTCACTCTAGACCTGTCAAATGGAGTTAATCCATTAATGGAGTCCCTCATCTGGGGCCCAGAAATGCTCTGGATGCATCCTACATGTTCACACACTGAGACTAAAACATGAGACCTCTGTGGTTCATAGGCAGCGGCCGCAGTAGCAGCTCGCCCAGTTGAACTAAACATTAGCCTCTCTCTGTCTGAGCCAACAAGGAGCTGTAATGAATGGTCTCACCTGGAAGAGCCTCTTTGCTCATGCGAGAGTAAGGTTGGTCTTATGGTGGTGGGGGTGGGAGTTCTGGACAGGGATTCAGGAGAGCTAGATTCAATTCCTGGCACTGCATGGCTTCCCGGTGTAACTATGGGAAAGTCACTTCATCTCTCTGTGCCTCGGTTACCCATCTGTAAGACTTCATTTAAAATGCGTGGGGTACTCAGGTACTGCAGGGGTGGGGCCACTCAAAAGGACAGATCGATCTGACGCATTCCACCACATGACTCCATGGGGACACAACCACAAACATCTTTCTTAAACTACAGTTTCTGCCTTGTACTATAATTTATCCTGGTAGTGTAATGCCATGCCCTGGTGGGTTGTTGGCAATGTGGATCAAACCTGTGACTTCTGGGTCATAAGTATGAACTTCTCTGCCTGAGCTAAAAGACCCAGCTCTAGTCCATTGAAGGCCTCCCAGTACTGGGTAATATCTGCCACGTGTTTTTTTTCACGTTGCTACTTGTTTATGTGAGAGAAGGCAAGGTCAAAGAAATGTGCCTTGCGCTTGGAATGGAAGGTAGGGAGGTGTGGGATGGTCCTTAGTTCCTGTGGGAGTTCATTCCACAGTCTGGGACCAGCTCTGAGAAGTTCTGTCTCCCACATAGACGAATTTTCCACTTTTTGAAGAAAGTTCCATTGTGCCAGAGGAGCAAAGTTGTTGACCATGGGTGTCCATCCCACCGTTTTAGACAATCTTTTAGATATACTGGGCCCAGGCCATGGAGCGCCTTGAAGATAGGCACCAAGACCTGGAACTTGATGTGGTATTCTGTGGGAAGCCAGTGTAAGGAGGAGAGAACAGGGAGGTTTTATATGCTGTGGTAGCCTGTGTCTATGATAAGATGTGTACGGCGTTCTGTACTGCTCTTTCTATTATCCAAGATGGTAGCAGGCTCGTCAAACTCTGGCGGTGGCCCAGCCACCTCTAGAGGGGAACAGAGCCCCACACTGAGTGAGCCTACATTACAGTAGCACCATGATACTGAACAATATTTCATCTCTTGACACCGCATCCATCTTCTCCAACCATTCCCAGCAGAAATGACATTGTGCTATTTGCTGTTCAAAGCCTCTTTGTATTAGTTTGACACCAAAAACACCTGAAGATTTCATGTGCAGTTTGGGGCATCCCAATACAAAAAACAGGGATGGGGAAATTGTAAAGGATCCAGAAAAGAGCAAGAAAGGGTCTGATGGGAACTGAGAACTGTTGAGAGATATTTCAAGGGTATCAGTATCAAGGAGGGAGCAGAACTGTGTAGGTGGAGGAATAGATCAACAGAACTAGAGCAAAAGGAAATATCAAGCTGGACATTAAAAAAAAAAGTCTCAAAAGTGAGATTCTGGGATAATCCTGATTTCTGGAGTTGGTCAAAAATAGGCAATGCCCCAGGCACTCGTCCACACAGGCAGATACACTGGATGACCTCATATTCCTGCCCCTAATATTTCTGATTCACTCATTGAAGAAAGATGTCATCTATGTAATGTTAGGGCACAAGAATCACCAGTAACTCCATAGCAGGAGAGGTTTATAATCCAAACAGTCACTTAACAACACAGACATGGATGCTGTAGCGCCATCTGGCTAACTTCCAAGATAACACACGTCACCGCAAATCATTAGTTCCCCTTTAAGCTGAACCCGGAACTCAAAGGCAGAATAACATTATTATTTATCACAATTGGTTCCCCCAGCACCCTGGGCTAATGGCCTCTTCTGTCATAAAAGCTTTAAAATATATTATGACCATAAACTGCATACATTGAGTCAACTAAATGTTTCAAACACCGAAGCCATGAACTTTTCTAAATCAATCATCAACTGATAAAGAATGCAATGATTAACTGGGTATAACTCCCAGTACAAGTGCCCCCAAAGCAGGTTTAATCAAAACATGCTGGCAGAGGATGACTTTATCTAGAGAGATGGCTGACAGGGCATGGACGGGGCTGCTTCTCGGAAGCAGCAGCATGTGTCAGAAGCAGAAACAAGATGGGAACGTTTTACAAAAACACATCCCTCCATAATTTCTTTCTCTCTTGTTTGATTCAAATGGATTTTAGTGCCAGTGAAAAGGGAGAAACTGCTAGCTCTGCAGACGGGAACCCTTTAGCCAAAGGACAGGCGCAAAACTGAACACGAGCTGCAGTTGCAGTGTGGGCAATGCAGGCAACCCTGACCTGAGAGTCTGCTTCTATGGAGAGTGGGGAGTTCAATCTCCATGCCCCATTCAGTCCTTGGCCTCTCTCCTGAGGGGGGCCAACAAACCAGAAATTGCACTGCAGGCTACCAACCCATCTCACAAAAGGTATCAACAAATTGTTCAATGGCAGTGACTACAGAACCAATATCTTTATCAGGTGTTGTGGAGGTCTATCTGTCTATCCTAATCTAAGAACATATACCATGTGCGTTGGCATAGTGTCAGTCTTGGGTTCATGTGCCTTGCGGTCTACAAAATGTCAGAATTAAATTCAGGGATGTTGCTAGGAAGTGTTGTAGGCAGGAGGAGGGCAGAGCCCCAGTCTGGGATTTCCCTAGCACTGTCTGGGGAAATCTAATTTTTCCCTAGTGAGCTATGAGAGAAAACACAGGGAGTCCCAGGCTAGTTAGTTCAGACTTGGCTAGCTAGGATTTTGCATATATGGCACTCACCAGGCTTCCTGACTGTAGGACTGTCCCTGTGAAGCTTGCATAGGGGGTAAGGGCTAGTAAAAAATAATCCCATCATCATCTACTTTGTCTCTGACTTTCAGAAGGGATTTGGCCAGTTTCAGCCTACGAAGTTTGCATCTGGAGAGTCTGATATTCCCGAGACTAGGAGCGCCCTATTCAGTTCCTAAAAAGTCCGTCTCCGCCCCATATGGACAGAGCTAGAGGGGATTTGAGTGCATGTGGTGGTAAGTGGCAGGGCTCAGCAGAGCAGAGAGACCCTGAGAACGTAGCAGCAATTCATACTGACGTCAGAGTGTAGAGAGAGTTAGACACCACCCAGGGACTTGCAGGCGAAGGGTTGAAGCTTTGTCTCTCAGCACATGATGCCAGGCTTCATTAAAGGTACATCAGCCAGGAGAACAGCGCTGGGCTCTGCTGAGGGAGTTTCCCAGTAGCTTCAGTGGGAGTTTGTTTGGGCCCTAAATGAGGACTGAGCCCTAGAGTTCTCCTCTGTCTCGGCTGGAACTGGGTGCCAGCTGCTTTCCATCCTGGGCCTATAGGGGTACGTCTACGCTGCAGCTCAGAGTGAGCCTCCCAGCCCAGGTAGACAGACTCATGCTAGCGAGGCTCGAGGCATCATGCTAAAATTAGTGGATGTTGCAGCTCAGGCTGCAGCTTGGGCTCTCAACCTCCCCAGCTTCCTAGGCTTGGGGGCCCACGTTCCTGCCCAAGTCACAACAGCCACACAGCTATTTTTAGTGAGCTAGCTCAAGCCCTGCTAGCGCGAGTTTATCCATCCAGTGCACATATCATGGGAGACGGGCTAGAGGTAACCCCTTTGACTGCATTTACTTGACCCTCCCCCATAGTCCTGTGGGTTGTTTGCCTTCCTCTGCCCACCAGCTTCTGGGCCTGGCATTCTGCGTAGGGTTTAGCCCAGAGTGAGTGCGGGACCCTGAACGGCAAGGTTCCTGACCCCGAGTCGTCGGCAGACAGGAAGAATGCTCTGGTGACAAGAGGAGGTGTGTAGGTGAGGAGAGCTGAGCAAACGACCGGGAGGATTGCCAAGTCTCAGTTCAAAAGTGAATTTCAACCACATTCCCTTCCTCTTCCCTTTCAGCGAACATCCCAGCCCATGGGCGTTATAGAGGGAGTGTAATGTCACCTCAGGAGTCTCTCAGGCCTTCTGCACCCCCTGATAGAGATGTTCACACCCTAACAACACTCTGCTCAAGGCAAACCCACTGTCTCAGACTGGGCTACCAATAAGACTTAGTCGTTTCGTGGCCTAGAAGGGCCAGGAGGAGATGCTGACCAATCAGGAGCCAGCAGGCCAGTTAAGAAGGCTTGCCTGCTGCCTCTCAGGACAAGCGTGGGGTGAGACTGGGACAGAGGAGGAGCACCCAGTGCTAACCCAGAATGCCAGGGCCAGGTCAGATCCTTGCTTTCAAGCGCTGCAACCAAGCATATGCCTTTGATGTTTGATTGTTGAACGTACAGGCCGCCAAATTCTGTGTTTGTAACTGCACAGAGCCTGACGCTGAAATTACGGCCCAGGCTGCCCTGCTCCGAGCAGGCAGCCACAACTTGTGGGGTAAGGCAGGGAGAGGCTGCAGTACCAGGCCTGGCCCAATGACGCATGCTGTGGAGCAGCCCCACTGTGACAAGGAGCTAGTCCCAGCTCGCAGGTGCATTTTCCACTCAGTGAGCTGGGGTTGAATTCTGCAGCCTCGGGGTGGTTGAAGAGCGAGCAGCTTCCAGTTTACACTGTGTTCCTGCGACTTGTGTGCCCCTCGGGTTGGTCTGAGGCTGTTTTCCCATGCACCCAGGGGAGAAGAGGCCCCTTGTTACTCAAACACCTTCTCCTAACAAAGCCCCACCTTATGTGAGGAGATGCTGTGACTATACGCATCACGGTATGTCACCTTGAAATGATACATGTTCATCTGAAATGGGAGACCCACTTGGCAGGACTTGTGATGTCCAAGCAGAGTCCCTGATTTCCGCTATGCAGAAATGGAATCCTAAGAAGTCCCTTTTGGCTGACCAGAGTGCCTGGTGGTTTGATACCTTTGTATTGCTATTCTAGCAGTCCCATCGTTCCCGAGGAGCAGAGACATCACGGTCACCACAATTCAGGCCATGATCTCACTACACAGTTCACCCTCAAGAAGGCAAAATGCATCGCAGAGTAATCAGGGATTTCTTTGCCTACACTGCAGCTGCCAGTGAATCGCCAAGCCTGGCCAGACAGACTCGCACTAGTGGGGTTTGAGATAGCAGGCTAAAAATAGCTGTGTGTGCAGAAACTTGGGCTAGAGAGCAGAGCTCGAGCCTAGGGGGTCAGGTGGCTAGTCTTAATCACTGCCAGAGTGGTTACAGCCACACAGCTATTCTTAGCATGCTAGCTCGAACCCTGCTAGCATGAGTCTGTCTACATGGGCTGGCAGGTTCGCGCCCAGCTGCAGTGTAGACATACGCTTGCAGGCCTGAGATAGGGTCAGTAACATGGGGGTGAATCCTTTGAGGGTCCTAAACCTATTTTTCAATCACTGTAAATAAGGGAGAATGCATTAGTCCCAGGTACTCCAGACTAGTAGGAAATGCAGACTACTTCTGGCCAGTGGCAGGGGGACCTCCAGGGGACAGACAATTCAATACAGGTTCCAGGCAGTAGCCTAGTGACTGGGATAACAGGACTGTGGCACTAGATTCAGGCCCTGCCCCAGAGACTTCAGGGTAACAGAGAATTCAGTGCTGGCTGCAGAAATTCTGGTCACCCATAAATAGCTGGCAAAATATAAGGGGCAGATGGGGGCTGAGGAGAAATGTTGGTTTGGGAGATTCTTAAACCAGACGAGTGCCATGATGGTTACACACGAGGTACCTCAGAGGCAGGCAGAACCCCCCTGCCTAACCCTGAAGGATCCCTTAATGCACTGACCCCAAGGGATGTTTTCCCAAAGCCACTGCCCAGGAGCTTTCTCGGTGCTCTCCTGTTCTCTCCGGTGGGGGTTTCAGAGCAGTCCGGCATGTGGACAGCAGATGTGGGGGAGGGTCATTAGCACAGCTCTGCTGAATTCATCTGGATGAACTTTCACAACACTTGCTATGAAAATACCATTCTTTCCCCACTAGGCTGACTGTAAAGTTAAAGACCTACTACCAGTACCTGGCATCTCCTGGAGCAAGTTATAGCTGCTGCCATTCATTTTCCAGAGGATCCGTTGGGCCCCAGGAAGAAGCTAGAGCAGTGTCACCCCCAGACAGGGATTTCTACCCAGCAAGTACCACAAGGGCTGTGAACAAGGAGCCATGTTCAGCGCAAGTAACCGGGAAGCCAGCTGGAGTAAGGGCTGCAGGGATAAGCTAATCTCTTAATGCTGGTCACAATGAGATTTGATTGGAAGCCGGAGTTCATACAATGAAGTTACGGCTTTTAAAGAGTTCTGACAAATGCTTGAACATGAATTATAAGGTGGCCCGAGCTCTGCACCCTGCGACCATGCCCCTAGGGGTGCCCTGTGCCTTCTGGGCCACCTTTTCAAAGGGTCCTAACCCTGGCCTCTAATCTGGCACCCACGTATCTGCACACACACAGCTGCAGCTTTTGGGGGTGCACAACTGCGTGTGCAAATGCAGAGGCTGCTTTTGAAAACATGCCATGCTGAGTTTAGCAAAACGACTCGGTGTGAGTCCGTCTCTGCAAGGTAAGGGGGAAGTAAAAGGCCTTTATTTGAAAATGTTTCTGTACAAACATCCGTAATAAAATACCTTGGTACAACAGCCTGCGCTTGAGTCTCCTGTGCTACACAGAGGGGCACATGTTCCACAGTCCCCATTACGAAAGGATAGGGAGTGATGTAATAATCGAATGCACTGGGCTGTTCTCTATATGGGCAGTGTTACTAGCACTATTACTGTCAGTGCATTGGAGCATGCTTGATATGTAGCTTTCCATCTTTGGATGTACCCGTGGGAATAAGCTCACCTTTGGGACCTCCAAAGGTGTGGGCTATACAGCTATCACACCTGGGCTATCCCTGTGGGCTATACAGTCCTGGTCTCGTTATCATGGCAGTGCACTCTATATGGGGCTATTACTGAAAGCTACACAAGCTGCAGCTCAGTGCTGCTAGCCAGATGGGGAATGTTTCGCTGAACGGGTTTCCTCTTGTTCACTCCCAAGTGTCATACGAGGCGCTGATATTGACCTACAAAGCCATACGTGGCTGTGGCTACCTACACTATTGTAACAGGTGAAATCAGCAGGGGCACCTCGGCTAAGAATCCCTGCATCCAAACATCGTGGGGAGGGGGCGGTGTCAGGGAGCTCTTGAGGGGGGTCGCCTTTTGTTCTGGAATTAGCCCTTTGTTTCAGCAGAACCTGCCAGGTGCACAGAATAAGGCTCCTTTATTTACCCAGGCTGCTGGCTGACGGGGTGTATTTATTGTGGGCTAGGACTCTTATCAGGTTGACATTTGTCAGCAAGTTCCGTGCATTGGTTTAACCGCCAGTCCCTTCCCTAGTGAATCTATCAGAGGTGACGGTAGAGCTGAAATCCAGGTCCTTCAACATGCAACACAATCAAGAGCTTTCAGCTGGAGTGATCTCAGGCTGTTCCTGCCCCGGGGGCCCTTTGTGGTGTGGCGTGCAGGAGGGACAGGCATGGTCAGGCCTGGTAGCAAATAAAGGGATTTTTTGGCTGGCAAAGTAGAACGAGACCTTGAGAGAGCCATTGCCAGCCTTATCCCAGGAACTGGGATGCTATGGCCTCTATTGATCTTTCTGTTCCTGTTTGGCGGCAGCGCTGCTACGACCTTTCCATGCTGGCGGCCTGGCGCAGCAGTACAGGGCAGAAAATGCTGAGATCTGACACTTCACCGCCTAAGCTGTTTGTGTGGTGGGGGGATCCTGACCCACTCCTGGAGGAAGGAAAGATGATGCAAGAGAGACAGGCAGCAGGGCAGCTCTTCAGTGAAGTCACCCAGACCCCTGGAGGGCGGGCGAAGGTGTTTCAGGGCAATGGATTTAATGCTCATACCCAAAAGCTGTTGTAATGTCCCTGTATTCAGCATGATCCCGGGGCTGGGGCTGCTGGAAATCTCCCACTCTGGGACAAGCCTAGACCATGCTTCCTTCTCAGGAGGTCTCCAGGGATGCTCCCTTCTACACTTGCTGAACCTGCTAATCTCCTCCTAGTGGTCAGTCACTGAATCTGAGAAGTCACGTTCTTGTGCACGGGGATTTCAGAGCCCAGGTAAAGAGGCTTCCCTGTTACTAGAAACCACTGAAACTCAGTCTGCAGGCTCAGGAGCTCCAAACCTCTCTCTTCTCCACTCAGCCCCCACCCCACGGGAATCTCGCCTGCTCCCCTGGATTTCATCACAAACGCCAAACTAAGAGCAGCTTCCCAGAGAGGATCCCTGAGATTCACAGACCTGGGGCTGTTTGACAGTTCTGTGCCCTGATCAGACAGAATCCACAGTATCAGTGTGAAACCAGATCGATTTTGAGTTGGGCTCTGAGATCTGAAAGGTACAAGAAACACAGGGCAAGGAGGGGCCAACTGTACCCCTCGGGACAGAAGTCAAAGGAAACGCTCGTCGCACCAACCTCTGGGGAGTGACAGACCTACTCTGCTCCTGACACCTGTATTAGGACCAGAAAAGGACCCGGAGTGACCTCACCCCCATGACTATAATATTCCATTATATACAGTCAGAGCAGCAGTAAAGATTCTCTACTTTAAAGCAGCTGGAACAGTCCCCTTGGAGCCAGTCTGTCCCCCAGGATCCCTGGAGCAGTTTGCACTCTTGCTTTACTCCCCTCCTCACCCCAGATCATGACCTGCGCAAAGGAGAGGAGAAGCAGCTGGCATAGAGCTGTCCTGGAGCACCCTTGGGTTTGTCTACCATCTCCCCTATCTCCTGCCTCTGCTTTGTGTTTCCTCATCTTGTCTCTCTGGTTGGACCGAAAGCTGTTTGAGGCAGGGTCCATGGCTTTGTCCAGCTCTGCAATGTCTAGCAGCACTTTGGGATAAATAACAAGGAGCCATGATAAATCCCAGCCCAGCCCTGTGGTCGGTCCCCAGAACTGTTCTCTCCCGCAGCCCCCTACCCCCACCTGAGCCTCTGAGCCCATCCTCTGTGCTGTGTACCCTGAGGGGGCATGGATATGCAGGAGCCCTGCTCGGCTCAGGGACTGATCATGTCACACCCCACTCTGTTACACTCCCTTGTCCTGGTGGGGTGGGATGGACGAATGCATCAGCATTCCTGTATGGCATGGAGGAGGGGCCCAGATGTGAACTCCACTTGACTTTGTGAAAGCGCCCTCCCCCTTGTGTTCTGCACTGAAATGTAGTGCTTTGCCACCTAGATCAAAAGAGAGTTCTCCAGACAGGCTTGAATGCTGCACACCCACAGGCCGATCTCGAGCCAGTGGAACTGCTCCCAGGCGCACAGACAGCGCAGAGCAGGCAGCTGGGAATTATGGGGCTCCACCGAGAGCTTACAGTGACCTCAGAAACGATGAGAGTGGAGCCTGAGGCACCATCTGGAGATGAATTAGAGCCCCATCATTCAGTGTGTGTTGCGGGGTATCTGTGCCCGGGGTTCATGCTGTCACTTCCTCTCCCAGCTTCATCTTCCACTCCTGCCCTGACATTGCCTCTGTCTCCAGCACCCACCGCTCCCCTCCTTGCTCTCACTATGCCACTGATCTTTTCAGGCTGCTCGCTGTTGTTCCTGGGGGGAGGGATAGCTCAGTGGTTTCAGCATTGGCCTGCTAAACTTAGGGTTCAGAGTTCAATCCTTGAGGGGGCCAGTTAGGGATCTGGGCTAAAAATTGGTGATTGGTCCTGCTTTGAGCAGGGGTTGGACTAGATGACCTCTTGAGGTCCCTTCCAACCCTGATATTTTATGATTCTACCCAACCATCACAGAAAGCTCCAGCTGAGGCCTCCTCCACAATCTCTTGCCTGCTGTGGACAGACTTGGATCATCCCCTTGGGGTGGCCTTTCTACTGCTCTGGTGGCTTCTTCTTTACAGCAGACCCAGCTGCACAGAACCCCGAGATCCAGGGCCCCGCTGGTGGGTTTGCTCCTGTTCCCCATCAGCACTGTGGGCCCAGCATCAAGCTGGGTGATTTTACTCTGGGCAGCTGCTTTTTCAGTGTCCACAGCCTATCTGAGAGGTGACTGTTGCCAGCAGCCGACCCAGATCTCCAGTATTAACACTCCTTGCCCCCACTAGCTGAGTGTGGGTAAGTGAAGTTAACCTGAATGGAATCCACTTTCTGGGCTGGGGCATTTATTTCAGGAGGTGGCTGGGATGCATCCCCAGTGATGTTACTGATTTGGGGGCAGAACTCACTCAGCGAGCCGGAAAGCAGGGGCATGACGCTTGCTGTTGGTAACAAGCACTGGCACACCCAATTTCACATGCTATGCTCTGACCACACCTCCCATGACTGGGGGTGGGAGTGGGGGGCAGCACAGGCTGCTTATCAGTGTACTCGGGTTGCAGTGGAACAAACACCCTTTAAAAAAGCTTTAAAGAGCATATGGTGGAGAGGCTGCAGGCTGGTGATTTGAGAGCCACAGTAAAGCAAGATGTAGAGGTAGGTACCTGAGCTCTACAAACTCCACTGAAGACTCCAGGCCTTGAGTCATAAACCTCGGGAAACCCCGGGCGGTAGATGTAGTTTATGTGTCGGCAAATACTCTTAGTGGGCCCAACTATTGATTCTGAACATATAAAACGCTGTCGTGCCACTTGTTCAGGTTTGCACAGGTTTTACAGCTCTTGTTCTGAGAAGTGCCCGTGTGTTTGGTTTTTGCCTTCTTCCTCCAGGCCTTCTGTTGACACTGGCTCTGCTGAGCAGCGTGTCAATGCCATCCCAGGAAGCTGAATGTATGGCTCTCCCAACACCTCCCCCTTGCCTCGAGGCTATAAAATCTGTGACACGCCCATTTTCAGCCACAGGAGGTTTTCTGTGCAGAAGGCAGGTGAAAGGTACCTGCCACCTGCAAGCATGCAGTGTCAGAGAGTTAAGGCTAGAAGGGACCAGCAGATCTGTCTCGTCTAGTCTAGTCTCCTGAATATCACAAGCCAGCACCAACACCCAGCACCCTCACACTTACCCCAACAACGGAAATGAGACCAAAGCATTACAGCCCTCAGGAACTTCAACTGTTATGTGCCATAGGCAGAGAATAGGTGGAGCTGAGCGGTGCCCCAGTGTCCGAGGCCCCCACAATGGCAGGGAAATGAAAAGATCCACCCAGATAATCCTGGCAAGTGACCTGCACCCGCACACTGCAGAGGAAGGTGAAAACCCCTAAGGTCACTGCCCATCTGACCGGGGGGAAAATTCCTTTCATTATACAGCGATCAGTTAGACCCTCAGCATGTAAGCACGAACCAGCCAGCCAAGCACTGCAGGCAGGAACTGCTTGGTGCCACCTCAGAGCCCTGGCCCACCTGGCCAATGTCCCATCTCCAGCTGTGGCCATCCCTGATCAGAGGTGCTGGAACTAGGGGAGCTGGGGGTGCTGTCACACCCCCTGGCTTAAAGTGGTTTCCATTATATACAGGGTCGTACCCCCTGGCTTAAAGTGGTTTCCATTATATACAGGGTTTACAGTTTGGTTCAATGGCTTTCAGCACCCCCCTACTATCAAAATTGTTCCAGGACCTCTGTCCTTGATGCTTCAGAGGAAGGAGATTTTTTTAAAAAAATCTTCCCAGAATACACTTGGGGGGTGGGGAGGGGAATCCCTTCCTGACCCTTGTAGGTAGCCAGCTGAAACGCTGAAGCATGAGCTTTTAGGAACATAAGACATAAACTGGAAGTGAGCCCCAGGGCTGCCGAGCCCTGCCCTTTCCTTTCCTTTTCCCATCCCAAGCAACCTCGTCATGCAATCGCACTTGTAGATTTGTCCAGCTGTCTCTGAAATCTAATTAAGTTGTTTGCCCCCACAACTTTTGGCAAACCTCACCCTCTGATAGTTAGGGTACATCTACACTTCAACCGCTACGGTGGCACAGCTGCGCTGCTGTAGCTCTTCAGTGTAGACGCTACCCAAACTGGTGGGCTGGGTAGCTAGCCTTTGGGGTGAGGATTTACTGTAGCTGCTGAAGCCGTCAGGGTATTTTTACAGACGTGTCAGGTGCGCCCCGGCACGTGCATGATTCTGAACATTTGGGCCTCACGGGCCTCTTGGTTATTTTCCTCCTCCCCCCCACCCCCCACCAGAAGAGAGTCACCTCCTGCTCCTTTGCACTGCTGTTGACACTGTGTTAAAATCACTGGATTACCAAGTGCTATAAAGTGTAAGTCCTTCCTGTGCCATTTGTGTATGTATTTATGGATTAACCTGAAGCAGGTACTATGTAACATTATTTACAGCTGCCACAGGAAAACATCACTTACACAATGCTCAGGTGGGAGGGGAGAAGGACATTTCTAATCCCCATCCCTTTGTGATGTTGGGAGGAGATGCTGTTCAAAACTGCCCCAAGAGCACAGTGGGTCCTTCTGGGAGGTCTGGCTGCTGTGGCTGTGGGGGTGTTGTGTATCAGAATGGAGCCTCTCTCCTCCCTGTCTCTCTGGGATTGTTTTCTACTTCTAGATGTAACCTGACCCACCGTAGCACAGCATGGCTCTTTGTACCCCTCGAATGGCTACACCAATCATAGAAGTTTACTAATCCATCAGAGGCTCATGATTTTAGATACAGAGCTGCTGGGGCCATTCCCTGCAGATGGCCCTTTACATAGCAACTAGCACTAAAAGAAAAGGAGGACTTGTGGCACCTTAGAGACTAACCAATTTATTTGAGCATAAGCTTTCGTGAGCTACAGCTCACTTCATTGGATGCATACTGTGGAAAGTATAGAAGATCTTTTATACACACAAAGCATGAAAAAATGGGTGTTTACCACTACAAAAGGTTTTCTCTCCCCCCACCCCACTCTCCTGTTGGTAATAGCTTATCTAAAGTGATCACTCTCCTTACAATGTGCATGATAATCAAGGTGGGCCATTTCCAGCACAAATCCAGGGTTTAACAAGAACGTCTGGGGGGGGGGGGGGTAGGAAAAAACAAGGGGAAATAGGTTACCTTGCATAATGACTTAGCCATTCCCAGTCTCTATTCAAGCCTAAGTTAATTGTATCCAATTTGCAAATGAATTCCAATTCAACAGTCTCTCACTGGAGTCTGGTTTTGAAGTTTTTTTGTTGTAATATCGCAACTTTCATGTCTGTAATCGCGTGACCAGAGAGATTGGAGTGTTCTCCGACTGGTTTATGAATGTTATAATTCTTGACATCTGATTTGTGTCCATTTATTCTTTTACGTAGAGACTGTCCAGTTTGACCAATGTACATGGTAGAGGGGCATTGCTGGCACATGATGGGGGTGGGGGGAGAGAAAACCTTTTGTAGTGGTAAACACCCATTTTTTCATGCTTTGTGTGTGTAAAAGATCTTCTATACTTTCCACAGTATGCATCTGATGAAGTGAGCTGTAGCTCACGAAAGCTTATGCTCAAACAAATTGGTTAGTCTCTAAGGTGCCACAAGTACTCCCTTTCTTTTTGCGAATACAGACTAACACGGCTGTTACTCTGAAACCTGTCAACTAGCACTAAGTCAGTCATTTTGCATGGAGTCACTTCTCTTAATCTTTGCAAATTATCTAAAAGTAGATCACAGGTTTTTAAAATTTCTTTATTACTGAAGTGGTTTGCTGAATACTTTCTATGGCTAATTCTTGAGCTGAAGCTTGTGCATAAGCAGTTCCCTGAGAAGAGTTGATACTCAAAATTTCAGCTGGTTTGGTTGGACGTGTAGGTGACAGGGTATTGTTCCGAATCAAGTTTCTGGTGCAATCATAAATGTGAAATTTGCCTTCCGTGAATATTCTGCAACATTCACTGTTTCCACAGACATTCCTGCCAGGAAACTTGTTTGCTAGAATATCTAAGGAAAGCAAACACAAAAGGAGCCTGAACAAAAATATTCAGTATTTTTTCCCTAGTATTCGCCCAGTTCTGAGTGTGGCAGCAGTTGACAGAGACATACACTGAGAGGTGCCTATCGGGGTATTCATGGCACCAACACAAAGACAGCGGAGATGTGGCACCAAGGGCACCAAGCAGCACATCCTGGTCCAGCTGGTAAGCTTTATTTACAGACCTGAGACCACAGCTGGGCTGCCAGTAATGCAGCCTGAAGTCCTCTGTCTAGCCACAAAATAAGCAGGGCTAAGCAGCAGCAATGTGAGCTTCCTTTGTGCCACCCTGAGAATGTGCCCCCTTCCAGGACCCACTGGGACCACCAGAGGAGAGTTTTGTCTCCCTGATCATTCAGTCCTTGGCCTTGCAGCAGACTAGCTGCCAGCTAGTGTGACAAATAGGGCCACAAGTGCCGTCACTGGCATTGTTGGTTTTTTTCAGCCGCATGCCCACTAGAGGCAGGACTTGAGCTCCAGGTGACAGCTGATCTCAAACACGCTATTGAATTGACTTTCAATCACTGTCAGCCTTGGCTGGATCAGGACTGATATTGGTGACCTATGGGGGAGAGCTTTGTACCCAATTCCCAATATCCCGAACCACCCAAACTCCCTAATAACTTAGGGGTAACCTTTGCTTACAGAGTGTGATTCTGTTCCCCATTAGTGCCTGGACACATGGAGGCTGAAGGAACTTTCCTGCGTACTGGATACGAGTGCAGACTAGTGACCCATCATTTAAAGGCAGAGGGAAACAGGATAGATGGGTTCCATCCACCCACCCACCAGTGCCAGCAATGATGAGAGTCCCAGAATAGATGAGCTGCTGGCTACTGCCAGCATTTAGCACCATGTTGATAAGCCTGCTCTGAACAGGGTTACATGAAACTGGCAACTGGGGATCCAGCTGTACTAGAGGTCCCAGCATTGCTAACATGAATGGTGCTGAGCCAGTGTCCCCAATGGTGGGGCATTTGTAGAGAAATTCCCTAGTGTAGACAGGGCCTTACAGTCCAATCAAGGCCTATCAGCGGGAGCCAGACAGTCACCAAGGGGATAGAGAAATGCTATTGTTAGGAGGCAAAAATATTTGCAATACAAATTTCTGCTCTGCTGTTGTGCCTTATGCTGTCTTGTGTCCCGGAGGTGGGCTGCATTTCTGTGTATAGATTGTAAAGTGCACCGAGGGACCACCATTCGGGAAGACGCTGAGTGCTATTAAGTTTATATTTAAAGAGCTATTTGACTAGGACTTCCATCAGCATGCCACGTTGTCCACCCACTTAGTGCTGTTGCTTCCAAATGAAACTCACTGAGACTTAGGGCTTGTCTACACTTACCGTGGATCGCTGCGGCGATCAATCTAACAAGGGTTACTTTAGTGGGTCTAGTGAAGACCTGCTAAATCGACTGCAGATCACTCTCCCGTCAACTCCAGTACTCCACCGGAATGAGAAGCACAAGGGTAAGTCGACGGGAGAGTTTCTCCCGTCGACCTAGCATGGTATAGACACAGCAATAAGTCGACCTAAGCTACGTCAACTCCAGCGACATTATTCACATAGCTGGAGTTGTGTAACTTAGGTCGATTTAACCCTGTAGTGCAGCCCTGCCCTTAAAAACAGACACTGCTGGAGTAAAAGATATTTCTTCTGATTCAGGGTGAAATCCTCTTTTGTCTACACTACGTGGGAAAGTTGATCTAAGCGACGCAATTTGAGTTACGTTAGTAGCATAACTTAAGTCAACGTAGCTTAGATCTACTTACTGCGGGGTCAACACTACGTGATGTCAATGGGAGACGCTCTCCTGTCAACTCCCCTTACTCTTCTCCTTCTGGTGGAGTACCGGAGTCGACGGGAGAGTGATTTGCGGTTGATTTAGTGGGTCTTCACTCGACTTGCTAAATCGACCACCGCTGCATTGATCGCCGCAAGTCGAACCCCCAGTAAGTATAGACAAGAAGACCTCAAAGTAGGCCTGAAATGGGACTTTAAATGCTGCACAGGCCTCAGGCTGGCCCTCAGCACAGGGGTAAATGTCATAGTCTATGACTCAGGATACTTTGCTCTCTCACGCCCTTATAAAAATGGCATGGAGTTGTGTAGAACTAGCTCAGAACATGGCAGTATCACTATTGTCAACTGCATTGCTACAAAACTGCACACAACCCACCTTTCATCTCAAGGTCTCCGCGCACCCTACAAATGCAGTTAATGAGTTCTCCTTGTGTCCCTGTACAGAGGCGCTGCATGTTCTCAGCTCCATCGCCCAGGCATTTCCTTATACGGTGTGGATGTTTTCATGAATAAAGAGCCTCTGAGCTCCAAGGGACAGCCCGGTAGCTATGTCCAGGGCAGCTAAAGTGAAGGACTATCCTTTGTTTAGTGTTTAAGTAGCTTTGCTTATTCCTTGACGTAGCAAGACACCTTGCTCAGCTGTTTTCTGGCAGGTAAATCCTGCCCCAGACAGTCACAGATGTAAACCCTGGGGTGCTCATTCCCAGTTTGACAGCTGACTCTTTGGAATGAAAAAAGAAACGGATCGTAAGCAATCTGGGGCAGGAAGCATATCCACCCCTATATTTGTATAGCACCTGATGGTCCACATCTTCATCATGACCTCAGGGCACTACCATAATGTTGCTCATGCACTCAACAATCAATCATAATCAGAGTAGCCATATTTTTTAAAATTTAGATGTTCAACTTCATGTGCAATTGTTTGCCTAATCTGTGTGCACAGTTATTGAGCCAGCACCTGCAAATGGGGTAATTGCCAACATCATTAGCACTTTGTTCTTCCTCTCTCCCCCGTGATACAAGAAAAAGAAAACCCTTGACACAACTATCAATCCTAATAATACTTAGCACGTCTCTAGCACCTCTCACATAAGGGTCTCCCAGCCTTTCACTTAGCATTACACCCAGATTACAGATGGATGTGGCCAAGTTCAGCAGTGGCGATATCAGTAACAGACTCCAGGCCTCCTGACTTCTGTTGCAGATCCCTACTCTAACCACTAGCCCACACTGACTCCCAGGACAGAGAGATGCTGTGATAACAGTTACTGCCATGTGAGGAAAAATGCAAAGAAATGGCCTTGGCTGGACTAGTCTGGCTCCTCCCTCGTCTCCTAGCAATGGAGCACCAGTAAGGACCCCGGCTCCTTTTCGTTGTTCAGAGAATGATGGGCCTTCTGCCCTATCCCTGACCTATACGTTGTCTATAAGGGTAGCCAGCACTCTTCTTAGTCTATCTCTCCATTGCTTACCCTCTCAACAGCCTCCAATTCCTCCTTGTTACCACAAACCTCCAGCAGCGCCAGCAGGATGACACCATGCTGGAGAGGTATTTTCAACACATACCCCTTTCCCCTGAGTTACAGTTAGGAAGGTGCAGGCAGGCCCATCGAGAGAAATATGGGGCCCTGGTACATCATGTTCCCTGGGGCCCAATCCCCTGCCATGTCTCTTTATTTACACAGACAATACAGATATTCTGGGGGGGCCCATTGAGCTCAGGTCCCTGGTACAATTGTTCTGCCCTCCCCTCTCTCATCAGCCCTGCTGGACAAATCCTTCCAACTCTGCATCACCCATTTCTGAGGAATGGCCTATAAAATGGAAGAGTTGGAATGTGGAAAACTAGTGTGCCCTACTCTGTGAAAGATCAGGGGATGCCTTGCCAGCCGCCCACCAAACAGCCCCCAAATAGACGTGCCAAGGCATCATTGGGGTCTTTTAAATAGAGCTGGGCAGAAACTAGATTTTCCATTTTGCGGGAAATTTTCTGATTTCGAATTTTTTGCCATTGCAAAATGGAAAGGAAACAAACAAACAAACCTTCGAATTCTCCTACGAAATGAAATTCTGGGGGGAAAAATAATTTGGGGTTGATTGAAACATTTAGTTTACGTAAAACAAAAACATTTTGTTCCAGTTTTGGCCTTTTAAAACATTTTAAAAAAATGTTTATATAAAAAACTGAATTTTGGTCTGACAGGTGGTTTTGAAATGAAAAATCAAAACGCTCCATTTCGAGAAGATTGAACCAGATGTTTTGATGTTATCGGAACACTTTGCTTTGGGATTTTTCCTCAATTCCATTGCAATTGACAAAAGAAAGGGAGCACAGGGACTGACATGGAGGCTGACCCCACCTCTCTTCCTGCAGGACGTTGCTTCAAGACGTGGGGAGCAATTCGGAGCATATTGGTGCACGTGGCTGCTGCCGGTGCTGCCCCTGTTTGGGGGACAAACGGGATCAAGGCTGTGGGTGAGGCACCTTTCAACAGCCTGAAAATGTCACCAAAAAGATCTCCAGATCTCCACTGCATGCAAACTCCCCTAGGACAACATGGAGGGTGGGCTGCCGGAAAGCTGGCTGTGGCTCCCAGATCCTGCGCCACCCTGATAAGGAACAGCCGCAACTTATGCCACTGGCCAAGTTGCGCCAGCATAGACTCAGTGTAGCGCACTCCGTTCTGCTGCACCCCCTCCAACATGCCCATTTCCTCACCCAACCCCCAGTGCTGGGGACAAGAAGAGGTGGCTGTTCCAGGAGGCACCTATGCCACCTTCACCAGCTTTATAGTGGGAAGGAGTTCCCCTGCCCAGGGGCAATTCTTCAGTGGCTATTTCTGGCCAGTTCCTGTGCACTTTGCACCACTTGAACATTATCTATCTGTCTATCTATCTATCTATCTATCTATCATAAAGGCTAGCCTGAAGCTCCATTTGAAGTGTGTCCATGCAGGACTGAGATTCCAACTTTCGTCTAAAGAATCCTTTTCCCAAACTCCATTTCATGCCAGACACTCCCTGGGTCCCTGCTCTCAGCCAAACCTTCCCCTGCTTGTATTTGGATAACTTTTTAACCTAACGGTGTACGAGGGCTCCCCTTCTTCTGCCAGCATTCATTGGCTCCTCTTGCTGTGGTCTCGGAGGCTCCTTTTTTGTTGTTTTTTCAAGAGCCTCGGACTCAGCTAGACTTGGCAGGTCTTTCCCGTGACAGACTTTCAAACAGCGAGTGTCTGTTGTGAGATCTCCTTTGTTTATCCATGAAACAGATGGGGAGACCAACCCTGCAGGTGGGATGTGGAGCAATTCTTCCTAAGTCTAGCTGATATGGCAGCGTTCTCCTCCCACGTGTGTCCTGCACGCAACCTGCCAGCTCTTCTCGGCCTCTCATTTGCTTTTGATCGGGGCTGGATTCTAGGAGAAAATTAGCTGCAGCAATATTTGACTCAGCTTGATTACAAGTTTCCAGTAAATCTTCTATAAGTTGAGGCTGGCAAACTGCTGCCCATGTTAAAGCCAGATGCAAGGGGACACAGTGACTTTATCAATAAGTGATTTAACAGCTCATTCAGCCGTTTGCAATACTATCAGCCAAGCAGGGATGAAGGCAAAGACCTGCTCATTACGGGGTGGGAGAGAGCTCTGAACCCCAAGTCAAATGTGTGTCATAAACATTTTGAGTGCAGGGAGACCCAAAAAGGGGGTGTCTTGCACCTCCAAGCTTCCTAGCCATGGCCCCATGGGAGAATCACTCTAATCCTTCCTGTTCTGCAGCAAGACATCAGGGTATTGATTGATCCCTGCTGGATAAAACAGATGGGGGGATTCATTCATGAGGAGCAGGTGGCGGGAGAAAATTGCCTGAATCATGGAAAACTAGCCTGGACAAAGCTGCATTGGCAGATGCACCAGGAGAATGATCATGCATTAGCTGGGGGGGTGAGGGTGGGCGATGAGACGGCCATACGTTACGAATTGTTGTTGTTGTTGCACTAGGACCTAGAGGTGGGCGCATAGTAACAGACCTGCCCCTGCCCAAAGGGTTTAAAGAGACAAGACAGACCAAGGATGCGTTATCACCTTGTTTCCTTTGTGCCATCCACCCTCAACTCCTAACTATTCCTTTTGCTTCCTTCAGCTGCTCTCATCTTTGCACCTTTCCCCCATGCTGCCCCTGTGCCTGGAACTCCCTGCTTCTCCCCGGGCACCTCTCTCTCCTGCCTCCTCAAACATACCGGCCATGTCAAGCCTTTCGATGATAACCCCTCTGAGATTCCAGCCCAGGCGCCGGCTTGTGCCATCCCCGTATGGGGCCAGCTCTTCTGCATGTGTCTGAGCCAAGGTGGAAGCTCCTCGGGAGAAAGGGCCATGTCTCCGGAGGTGTTTGGAGGGCACTGAGTGTTCTGTATGCCCAGCAAGAATCATCATGAGCTCGGGCCTGATCCTGCAGGGTGCTCAGTGCCCTCTTCCCCTCTTGAGATCAATAGAATCCTTGCAGGATCAGCCCCTTTGTGCACATTGTTTCCGGAGGTGCCAAGCATTTGTTTGAGCTGCTCACAGAACAGACTGGGTCACTGAACATCCCACGACCCTATCTGCCTATGCAGCGGGACTGGGCACACAAAAGCATGGCTTACCAACAAAATACTGTTCATGCAAAACTGATCACCCAATTTAGAGCTCACTTTTACCCAAGAGATCCTTTCCGTCCTCTGACTTCTACGGCTCTGTGAAATCAGCTGGGCTTTTTACCGATTGAAAACTGCAGCCACGCAGACCAAGGCCCAGACAGGATACTCACAGTCGGACAAGCAGACCAGACCCCCTAAACGTACTTTATGAGATGTCTACCAATCTCACTGAGGGTATTTAACTTATCCTAGCAGCAGTGTAACAATAGGCCAGATCCTCAGCTGACGTAAACTGTCATAGCTCCATGAAGCAAACGGAGTGACACGGATTTGCACCGACTCAGGACCGGGTCCAATAAGAAGGTCCTGGAGAGAGGTCTGTGCATGTCTAAAGAAAACCTATTTGGAGAATATTTAAGTGATCATCTTTGCATCCAGTTCCAGGCTGGTCAAAAGAGTGTGATCAAAATCCCACCCTGATAAATAGCTTCCAGGTGTTTGTTGGCATATGGGCATCTTAAACAACCCCATGCCAGCGTGCACGGGCTCTTTGTTCCTAATAGTGACTATAGGGCAGGCACAAGATGTCAGACTGAACAGCTCTGGAGGCTTCTGTTTTTCCACAGAACAGGGACAGACCGGAGAGCGACAGAGCCAGTGTCCAGCCAGTGCCAGGCCAGAGACCAGCTATTAGTGCCTTACTCCTTGTGTACGCATGCAACCACAAGGAATAAGCAGGATGGCTGGATGGGCAGGCTCAACTGGCAGTCAAACTGGTTGTTTCACCTTCCTTGGCCTGGGCAGCTTTGACAAAGAAACACTGGGTCCCTTAGGCCCTGCTGCAGAATGAATAATGTTAAACCTCGTGGAAGCTGGTGGGTGTAACAGCTGTCTTTTATTCAGGATAAATGTCAAAAAGCAATTAACCTCCTTTGTAGAGAGCTGAGCTAATAGGATCCTCCACCCAAAACAAGGCTTGAGTAAAAGCTGAACCATGTGGCCCGAGGGGTTGCCTCAAAAAAGAAAATTTAGCAAACACAGGGTATTGATTGGTAGTGCTATGAGTGTCTCTATGTGTGAGAGAGGCAGCAAGAAAAACCAGGGAAGCTGAGAGAAGGAGCTGAAAGCCAAAACCACAGCCAATCAGCCACAGAAGCCCTGGGAGCGGGATCCTGAGAAACAGCTAAGAGAGAGAAGAGCTTTTGGGCAGAGTGCGGGCTTGGACCTGAGGCTTGGAACTGTGAGTAAAGAAACTGTCCTCTGTTGTTTGGCTCCTGCTGTGTTCAAGGTAACAGAATGTTCTACATTCTTTGTAAATAAACAGGTCTGCACTGAAGAAATACCTGACTCTGTCATCAATTTCTTCTCCTAATGGAAACAATCGACAGGACTCTGAATTTTAGCTACATTGCTTGGGTCAAAAAGGGGTAGTAATAATAATAATGATACCAGCATCCAAAGGAGGAAAGTGACCATCACCCTCTATTTACAGTGAAGCTCCTGGCATTTAGCATCTGGCAAAGCAAAACAGTCTCCTGGTGCTGGGGATAGTGTGGAATTGCTCATTCCTAACTGTTTTGTGTGCACAAGTAGGGTCACACCCTCACGGCCATGCAGGGCCTTCTTGGCTCCTCCTATGGAACCCAGGTGTTCCTAACCAATAACACACCTCCTGGTGTGTGCCTCGTTCATGCCATTTTCTCCTTGTGGGCTAAGCCCGCAGCCTATAATCCTCTCACTAGGCAATACTAACAAACCAGCCCCTCTCAATGGTCAGCCGTCTCTGCCTGTTATTGGGGAAACCAGGCCTTGTTGTGACGAAAGCCTGCATTGTTACTGACCTGCCGCACGCCACCCAAGTGCTGCCCGACGCACAGCAGGGCCCGGCTTTCATTTTGATTTGTTCTCCCACTGGTGCAATGAACATGGCACATCAACGGGGCCCGCAGACAGAAACCCAGGCCCTGTCCCGAGCACGCTGACGTTTTGTGAGGGAGGGGACACCTCCGGCTGGACTGCGCTGCTCCGAGCGCGACAATAGCACAGATTCCTCCTGCCTCACGCAAAGCAGAGGGAAGAGACTTCCAGAAAGAACCCTGCTTCTCTTCTCCATGCCGGTTTCCAGGCTCGGAGACCTTCCCCCTACCCCCTAAATCCTTGTCCATAAAGGCCCAAATCCTGGGGGTCCTCACTCAGGCAAAACTCCTCTTCAAGTCAGTGGGAGTTTGCCTGAGCAGGGCCCTAAGGATCGGGCCCCAGAAGTGTAACTGCCACACACACTGCCAGCCCATAGCCTCCTACCTTCCCTGACATTTGTTCCCACGAGCAACGACTGCCCGGAGCCAAGAGTCGCAGCAAGGAAGATGGTAACCCACATACTCACCGTACAAAGCCTCCATCTTAGCGCTTAGCTGGGCGATTACATTGACCATGTCTCGTCGACTAATTCTATAGGAACCACGGGCCAGAAAACAGAATGCGTAAAATAATAAATATATGTACAAGGAGTGAGGTGAAGGCAGGAGGGGTTGTGGAGAGGGAGGGCGAGGAAACCTGCCTCTCCTGTTATCTTATTGATTCACTTAATCAGGGCTAATGTGGGTGGAGATGTTAAATAGTAACCAAGCTCTTATGGAAACCAATCTGCAAGGTGCTGCTGTTGTAGCTATAGTAACTGCTGCCAAGCTAGAAACTCAAACATGGCTTTTATTGCTCACTTTTGGGGCTCCCACTCACACCAGGCTGAGCCCAGGGCCAGGGGCCGTTCTCTCATTACTCTCCCCGGTAGTGGTGGAAAAGTGGGCTGATGGCAGAGCCCTGCTGGCTGGGAGCGCTGAAAGGGGAAGGGAGGGGAGAACCAACCCAGCCTCTGAGATACAGCCCTTTTTATTGCCATTGCCAAACAAACAGAGAAAACAAAGGCTCTGTGTCTGTGTACATGGGTGAGACTGGTGCACACCACACGCATGTGTGCCCAGGGACACATCCCTAGGCATGTGTGTGTGGGGGCAGGGGGTGCATATGCAATGTGTGTGTAAATGTGTGTTTGCATTTGTGCCGGGGTGAATGTGCATATGCACATAAGTGCATTTATGGGAGGGGGTGCAAGACGTGTGTCCTATGTGTGTCCTGTGTATGAGGGTGTGTTTAAACATGGCTGTGTTTATAGGCAGGTGTGTGCAAATCAAATCACATCTACCACAGAACTATCCCATTAGCCGGTTACCTCAGGGCAGGGAAATGTACAACTCTAAGTCAGACTCTCCCCAAATACAGAATCAGTGACCACCAATTAGAGCTGGAAACTGAAGGTAAAAATCCCAGTTCAACCCCAGAGAGGAGAGATTGTGCGCTCAGTGTGACAGAGGGACACTCTCTACTGATCACCATCCCTGTATGGGGTGGTTCTAGATAAGGTAAGCCCGCCTTGTGGCTTTTACACAACTTTGGGGGTTCCTCCATGGGCTCTGTGTTGGCGCCCGTGGGTATTCACCTCCGTCCCTTCCCCCCAGACAAGCCACCTTCCCTTTCCTTGCCTCCTGCTCCCAGCTTCAAGGCTCAGACTTTCTGCTGGGCGGGCAGTGGGTACATTCCTGCAGGGACCAGGAAGTTCACCCAGCTTGCAGCAGTTTGTAGTTCTCACTGCTGCTGCTGAAGCACACTGGACCTTGGGCCACACCTTGTAACCAGTTGCTGGGCGCCTTGTGTCCAGTTGCTGGGCACCTTGTGTCACCTGGCTTGTGTGCAGTATCTGTGGGTTCCTAGCAGACTTGTTGGGATACATTCCACATACAGCCTCACTTTGCACCTGGGAAGGTGCAGTTGAGTGTTCTGCACCCAAGTTATCTTGCATGGATGCATCACCCTGGCAGGGCTGTGTTCGCTGCACAAATACACCCAGGCTTGGTGCTGCTGCATAGTAGATGCTGGTGGCAGTGGTGAGATGATGGGGAGATAGGGAGGTCAGGCTTGGGTTAAGAAAGCAATCAGCTTGCAAGTAAAGGGTTGAGTCCATAACCACCCAAGTCTCCAAGGGTCAAATGGCAGGCCAGAATAACAAGTGCTTCCCCGCAGAAAACAACAGCATGATCTCTGATCTGTACCTACCGCCAGCATCTTTCTGCTCATCTGTGCATCCCCTGCAGTCCAGTGTGCTACAGCCCCACAGCTGCCCCGTGCCAGGAGCCAGGCACCAAGAGTCACCATGGGATTCGTTTCCTGCTCCTAGGCTTTGGTAGCCACACCTCTGAGCTGGCCGATGGTGATGACCTGGAGAGTTCTGCAGGGGGCCACAAGACGAGGAGGGGCCAGAGAAGGGAAACTCAGGCTGTTCACTTTCTGAGCGTAGTCACATCCAGCGCCAGCTCATTGGGAGGGGAATGACAGAAGGGGCTGAGCAGCCTAGGGCAAGGTGTGGGAGAGGGGCAGACACCGCCAGTTTGGGGGATGGTGTGTCTGAGGTGGGGGCAGGATAGAGGGGCCTCTGAGTTTGAGGCAGGAATGTCTGATACTGATGGGCCCTGTTTGGGGCAGGGATGTGTGTCATGTGGAGGCCGGTGCAGGCAGGGGTGGGTGATGTGAAGTGGCTCCATCTATTGGGAGAGAGGGTTCTACCCAGACCCTCTGGGCTGGGCAGGGATAGAGCATCTCCAGCAGCTTGGGGCTGGGCTGTGTGATGTGCAGGCCCCCACAATATGGGGTTAGGGGTGTGATATGGAGGATGTGGGGCTGCAGTTTAGGGGGATGGGGTTGATACAACGACTCTGAGTTCTTTTACCTTCTTTGCTTTGCATTATTGTCCCCCTTCCCTTTCTTCAGGATGGCAGCAAGGGGAGGGGGATGGGAGTGGGGGCTGGTGGCCCAAAATGCTCCTGCTGGGCTTCCCCAGTCCAGTGGAAAGACGGGAAAACCAGATGCTCTGCTCCTTTCTGGCTTGTCTGTCTTTCACCAGAGAGCTGAGATAGGAGGGTTTCCCCACAGCCTCCTGAGTAAGCCAGACTGAATGCTGGGCTGAACCCTCCCATTGTCAGTGCAGATAAGAGAGGCACTGCCCTTTGTTTGCTGCTTAGCAGGGGGAATCAGCATTATCTGCCCTTCAGTGGCCACTGCCCAGACACTTTTCCTTAGGCCTGAAGTAGTTGTGCAGCAACTCGAGGAGAGTCACTCACCACCAGCGGTGTGTCTTCGCAGAGGAGAGGTCTTGATCTGAGCTGGCTGAGACCCACCACACTCATGTCACTGATGACCTAGGATTTGCCCTCACATTGCCAGGTGGATAAGCCAGGGGGTTCATGCAATGTGCCACTGGATTCCCTCCTACCATTGCCCTGCCGTGTCCTCCATGCTGCACAGCACACCTCCGTGTGTCCAGATCTCAGATGTTTGAGCCCATTCTTGCTCCCAGGTCAAGGGAACTATTCCAGCTAACCTCACCCCCACCCATAGAATCACAGAAATGCAGGGCTGGAAGGGACCTTGAGCAATCAGCAAGTCCAGCCTCCTGTGCTGAGGCAGGACCAAGTAAACCTAGACCATCCCTGATAGGCGTTTGTCCACCCTGTTCTTAAAAACCTCCAGTGATGGGGATTCGACAACCTCCCTTGGAAGCCTGTTCCAGAGCTTAAATAACTTGAATAGTTAGAAAGTTTTTGCTAATACCTAACCTAAACCTCCCTTGCTGCAGATTACTTCTTGTCCTACCTTCAGCAGCCACAGAGAACAATTGATCACTGTCCTCTTTATAACAGCCCTTAACATATCTGAAGATTGTTATCAAGTCCCCACTCAATCTAAGTACGCCCTCAAGACTAAACATACCCAGTTTTTTTAACCTTTCCTCAAAGGTCAGGTTTTTTAAACCTTTTTATCACTTTCGTTGCTCTCCTATGGACTCTCTCCAATTTGTCCGTATCTTTCCTAAAGTGCGGCACTCAGAACTGGACACCGCGCTCCAGCTGAGATCTCACCACTGCCGAGTAGAGAGGGACAATTACCTCCCAGGTCTTACATACGGCACGCCTATTAATACACCCCGAGAATGGTGTTCGCCTTTTCAGCTACAGCAGCACAGAGTTGGCTCATATTCAGTATGTGATCCACTGTAACCCCCAGCTCCTTCTCAGCAGTGCTGCCACCTGCCCAGTTGTCCCCCAGTTTGTAGTTGTGCAGTTGATGTTTCCTTCCTAACTGCAGCACTTTGCACGTGTCTTTATTAAATTTCATCTTGTTGATTTCCGACCAATTCTCCGATTTGTCAAGGTCGTTTTGAATTCCAATCCTGTCCCCCAAAGTGCTTGCAGCCCCTCCCAGCACCCCCTGCTGCTGTGCTTGAGTCCCACCTGAAGACCAAGGAAACCTCCCTAGGTGCCGACTTCCCCTCTTTGCCATGGATGCTTGACGCCCCTCCCTGCTCCCGCCCCCCACTCCACCCCTTCCATGAGGCTCCGCCCCTTCCCCGCCCCTTTCCACCCCCACTCCAATTCCTTCCCCAAATCCGCGCCCCAGTCCCGCCTCTTCCCCTGAGCGCGCCACGTTTCTGCTCCTCCTCCTCCCTCCCGGAGCATGCTAACGCTGCCAAACAGATGTTTGGTGGCGGCCAGGCGGGAAACGCTGGGAGGTAGGCGGAGGAGCGGGGACATGGCGTGCTCAGGGGAGGGGGAGGAGGAGGAAGAGGAGGAGGAGGTGGGACAGGGGTAAAAGGAGCTTGGATGCCAGTGGGCGCAGAGCGCCCACTAATTTTTCCCCGTGGTGCTCCAGCCCTGGAGAATCCACAGCGTCGGTGCCTATGCCTCCCTGAGCCAACCAAATGGGCAAATTGGCCAATTCATGCATTTGGGCCTTTGGGTCAGATAAATTCACGGGCAGGGCAGAGGGAGATATGCCAGCCGGCAAGAAACTATGCCTACGTTGTGTGGACTTCCTGGGCTCTCTTCCCAGCAAAGCAGCCCCTTATCCTCTCCCCCATCTAGCTGTAGTAGCCCAATGAGAGACTTCAGGAAAGAATCTCACTTTTGATGCACGGGTGATTTGACCTCACTGCAATACCCTCCTTCCCCCACAAGGTAGAGCAAATTACGCAAGCATTTCCACATGGGAGCTGCAACAGCCACCTTTGGCAATAGAGCTGGTGGGGGTTAGCAAAAGGAAATGCCCCAGCTGCAGGTTTGTGGCTGGCTTCCCCGCATGTGTGTGGCTGGAGATACTCTGCCCCTGGACCCCCCAGCCCTCCCTTCATGGAAGAACAGCTGTATCTCTGCCAGGGCTGCCAGCACCATCTGTGCTACGATAAATGGCGTCTCGCTCCAAAGAGGAAAACGAAGCCTAGGGGGTTTGCTCTGTGTTGCAAGGGCGCGTTCTCTGGTGACGGGCCAGCAGCAGAGACAGGCACAAACACCTTGGGCCCAAGGCTTTTATTGTAAAGTTCTGAGAAAGAGGCTTATTGTTGGCGGGGGGAATGAATGTGGAGCCACTGACAAGGGAGGCCGTGGGTGCGCAGTGTCCTCCCCACTGCTTGCTCAGCCCCGAGTCCCAGCTCTTCCCTGGACCCTCAGTTATGGGGGACGCTCAGAGGAAAGCCTGAGCATTATTTACAACAATCATCTGTCTTACTCGTGAGCTGGGGGAAGGGGGCACCACAGAGCTGGGAAAAGGACAGACATCCCACTACGACTGCTACCCTGGGAACCTACCCGCACCTACTGCCCTCAGAGGAACACCACCCCACGCGCTCCCTCGGGAGCTGTGTAGCACAGAGACAAAGTGACAGCACAGCCATTCCCTCCACAGCATTAGAGGAACGGGCTACAGCCGGGATAGAATAGAATAACCATAGGGAAAGATACTGCCAGCTCTTCAGAGCCGTTACTGACTAAAGCTTCCTAAATGCAGCTGAGGGGTTCAGGGGAAGCAGCCTGGAATGTCACTGTTATAAATAATTCTCCTAGTTTACACAACATTGTACACGGCATTTCCCACGCTCTTCTGTCGCCAGCTGCAGCTCCGCTTCTCCAGCCGCCGGGAAGAGCTCGCGGAGCCTCAGAACCAGCTCACTTTGTTGGATTTGAGTCCTGTGAAGCACATGTTGTTGCTGCAGACGCCACCGTAACTGGGTGGGCAGGCCGAGCACGGTCTCCCCACCTTGTAAGGAGCTTCTCCTATCCAGTTGCCCCTGGAAAGGAAGGCATGGCATGGGAGTCGCAGCACTCTTTGGATTGTGCTTGTTTGTGCTCAGAGAACGTGTGTGTGTGTGCATGCGTGCACACAGGCCATACTGCCCCCTACTGGATAAATTCACGTCTGTTCAACAGTGTCTGACCATGTTGCCCTCTAGTGCTGTAGACTGCAGGTGCGATGAACTGTAATATCATTGCAGCCCAGGGAGATTTCTTTACCTCAAAATGGGAGAGGTCTGTACTTTTGAAGCAGAAGAATCCTGGGCTCTGTATCCCCAGTGAGCAGCCAGGAAGTCTGTTCAGCTAGCGATGCATGTGATAAAACCAGTGACTGCAAATAGCACTTGTTATGATAGATAACTTCCCAGTTGGGGGCGCTACAGTCTGATCGAACGTTTGTCTGGAGGGTAACTCCATTTTCAGGGAGTGCTTGATGGGAGAGGACAATACACATGGAGGAAGGAATAAAGCCAGAATGTTGCACTGTCTTGGCTCTCTCTGTAATAGAGTCCTAAACAAGCATCACAATGCCCTGTGCACGTGCAATCTGGTCAGTGTGTCTCTGTGTCTGTTTGCACGTGCGTGCATGCAACAGTGTGAGTGTGCATCTGTTTACTGACATGGGGGGGTGAAGGAGTTTCAACTCTGGATCATTGGGCTAAGGTGAAGCTGGACACACACTGCGTCTAACTCACGCTCAAATTGCTAAGGTACCTCCACTGTCCCAGCAGCATACCAGTGTAGGATGGCTCATGTCCAGCCCCGCTGGTGCCCAGGGAGTCACAGCTGCATAGGGAAAAAGTTACCTGAGGCTGATTAGCAAGAATGTTTTGCATCATGGTCAGTGCTTGCAGCTCTGGCTTTCCCCAGAGGGACTCTGTATGCATGTATTTCCTAAGCCCCTTTGAGGCAAAAGAAAACACTCTCAAGGGCTAATCCAGGCACCAGAGGAGAGCCCAGACTGAGCAAAGGCTGAGAGCAATAAGGGTGTGGGTTACGCTATCTCCTGGCTGGGCTGGGGCAACTCATTTGCTGCCGAGCCAGGATGTTCAACACATGGTGGGGCACTGTGTTTGTGAGCACACCAGTAAGGCTGAGAGAATTCCCAGCTCCCATTTTGCCTCCCCTCCTGCAGGGGTCCCTCAGGCAAACCAAGAGCAGGTTGAGATGGAACCTGATCCACAGGGCAAGTTCGTTATGTGAACGGCAAAATCAGGCAGGTGTGTTGGGAGAGGGGAGGCAGCGCTCACTAACCCCCAGCTCCCATCCTCTCTCTGAAGTTGCCTGTGGTCAGGGAGAACCTTTCCTTAGCTCACTTACTTGATGGCATAGTTGCACACTAAATACACCGCCTGCCGCCACGTGGTGCCCCACACGTTCATGTTGGTGCAGGTGTTGATGGCACAGCCAATTCTGTTGGAGGAGGCCCACACCATCTGCATCAGAGACAGTCAAACAGAAGCTATCAGGATTGTGCGGCCTACACCAAAGCAGAAGCATCAGAGGTGGAGAACCATGGAGCCTGCCAAGCAGAGGCAAATGGACCTCTGTTTACTCTACAGAGAATAAAAACACCCCCACTTGATTGTCTTGGTGGATGCCTACTGCTGTATCTGCCTTGTGCTTTGTAAGGCACAATTTTCCAGTCAAATGGTTGTAAGGCCAGTTTTCCAGCCAAATGACTTCCCTTCTGTGGGCACAATTCATGCCTGCAATATTGACACCTGCCTTGTCACACCTTAGGTTGAAATGAGCTGCTCAAATCTGAGTATTTGCTTCCCTAATTACAGGTACACATCAAACAGAAGAGCAAGGACTAGGCAATGCCCACACTGCAGGATTGTACCCACAAAAAAGGGGTACAGCCTCAGCCCTTTTGAGTATGCATCCCGTTGGGAGAGCCTTGTGCATGGACGTCTTCACACACTGATCAGAACTAGGAAAACCATCCAACTTGCTCAGGTCATTGAATTGAACTCTTCATAAAAAGCAGTTGTTATTTTTCGAGTTCACTCCCAGATTCCCTAAAGCCACTATCCAGACGGTGCTTAAGTCACAACAATAACAACAGCTGCAAGGGGACTGAGACATATTCAAGCTCTCAGACAAGTCAGGAGGAAAGGGGATGAAAAGTCTATGTAAGTGGCAGACACCCATGGAAATACTGGCCTGGGGATTGCCAGGGGCCAAGCAGACTGAGAAGAGCTGTGGAGCCATACAGCGCACTGTTAATTAAAGGGTAGAAATGCTTTGCCACAAACCATGGAAGTAAAGGAACATTTTCCACCTTGTGCTGGCGGCACTCCTCCTGGATGTGCTCTGGGGGATGAGGGAGCCGTATTTCATGAGCAGCCAGACATTTCCGCACACTAAATAGCCGCTCTGTTGTGAAGGAGCTGATTCATGATCAGCAAGGCAGGAAGGGGCTCCCCCCCCCCTTTTGGAGACTTCGAGGTGCTACTGGTGTAAAGAGGGGAAGCTGAGGCCAAATCAAAAAGGAGCATTCCAGCCGATTGGCCAAAATCTCCTGTCTGTGCTCCAGAACGTGGCGAGAAACCTCTCTGCAGATACAGCCACAGCTCTTTGATGTAAACAAACTGATCCACCTCAAAGCAATGTGTGTGTCACAGGGCAGCAGTGCTGGGCGTACAACGCCGTGAATAGCTGCCTCTCATGCTGGCAAATGCTCTGCAAGGTATCCCAGGACAATACTGCTGAGGGCAGGCAGCCGGTCAGGAATGCTAACTCCTGCCTTCCTTTGGCCTTGTCTTTATGATTTAAACCAGACAGCCTCCTGGAGTTGGTCCTCCTCCTTCCATCCAGCTAGCTCAGCCGCGACAGACAACATCTCCCCGGCCAGCAGACGGAGCAGTGGAAAATGCAGGCACTGCTGCTAGGAAAAGAGCTGGTGTTTAGACGGTGCTTTTTTAATGTGCTTGTTTGCAATGAATGTAGTGCTAGCAAAGGGGGCCAGACTGACAGCCCTGGCAAGGGACAGATCAAGGGGCTCTGCTGGTTTCTTTAGGTGATATGGCTCATTGCTCTAAGAAGCTGCAGCAGCAGGATAATGCCACTGATGCTCACTGAGTCCCCGTCCAGATGTGTTACAGAAGGCTCAGCAATGCCTGAACCTGCCTTCCTCAGGCCTCTCATCCTCTGCCACAAAACACAAACCTTGGTCAGTCAAAAGGACTGGCTTCCCAGGAAGTCTGCTGGGATTTTTTGCTAAATTGTAGCGGCTAGGAGTCCTCGTCGTGGGCCAGGACCCCATTGTGTCAGGCGCCGTACAAACACAGAGTTGCAGGGCATTCTATCCCGCCAACACAAAAGAGGATTGCCCAGACCTCCCACAGTGCAACGGAAAGCAATCTGATCCTGGTACATTACCATCTAGCTCCTCGTTTGGGCATGTCAGCATACTTAGTAATACCACTACCCTGCCCCACATGACTCTGGCTTCGTACCTGGGTGTAATGGCTGCAGACAGAACCACTGCATTTGGAGGGACAGCTGGGGTTGCATTCACGAGGGTAGGGGAAGGAGTAATGCTGTTTCTCATAATACCAAGATTTCACAAGATCCACAACTGACCGGTACCTGTGGAAGATCACACATGTTATCCCCTGTTATTCCTCCATGCTACCCAGGCCAAGGAAGCAAACCCCAAGGAGACCTGCCAGGGCAGGCCTGTCAGAGACTTGCCCCTAGGTGCACTCATGTATGTTTTCTAGAGAGGTGCTTTGCCTTAGCTGTGTTGGAGCCATGCGAGCAGGTGCTCACCTGGCTCCCTCAAGGACCAAGAATGGAACTGAGTTCCCAAGGGGCTGGGAGGTGACATCAGAGAGTGGAGGAGGAGGAGGCCCCTTTGTGCTCATAGTGAGTGAAATGGGGAACAGAGCAAGAGGGATAGGGTTTGAAATGTGAGTGCAAGTTTCCCCGGGTCTCTCCAGGTGCTAAGGACTCTGGGGCAACATAATTTTGCTCTCCTGCATTGTGAGCTGTGTGTGTGCATGCCAGGGGCATGTACAACAGTGACTCTAAAAATCTGGCCCTCTCTGGCTGCATTAAATCACTCCTTACTCCCATTAAACCCCCCTGCGTGTTGTCAGTGCAAAAAAAAAGGGGACTTTAACCAGCAAGGAGAAAACTTCTCAACTGATCCAACTCACACATTGACTCATTTATCTCCGGATGCTTTCATCTCCATTTCTTGCCACATTCGTTAATTTACCCAAAGTGTTTTGTTTTTGAACCAGAGCTTTTCTCCTTCACAGCCCATCCCCTGCTCAAGTTGCATCCTGCAGAGGCTCTAAATACAAATCTCTTCACTAACGCCAACAGGAACATGGCTCTGGTCCAGTGGGTTTCTCTGAATATCAATGGACTCTTTCTGCTACCGACAGCTGAGTGGCTCAAGGTCTGCAGATCAAGCTGAGACGTGCCCTTCAGATTCCATTCTGTGGTAAGTCACACTCCTCCCCAAACAAAGGTGGAGCGTTTTCTCTAGGCTGTGACTCAGACTCAGATTCATGGATTCAGCTGCACCTCCTGAGAGCAACAGTGAACTTGGCCCAGACTCGTTTTGTCTGTCCTGGGCTTGTCCCTTGCTCCCTTGGAACTGCACCTCACTCCCCCTGGTGCTTTCTTTCATTTAGCTCTCAGTGGAGCAAGGTGCTACTGAGTGTGAATTAGGGGTGACAACCGGGTCCTAAATAACAAAGCTGCTAATAATGATGTCCATAGAAATAGATCAAATTTTGTTCTAGGCAGGGTTCTAACAAGACTCCCCAGTTCCTTCTGTGTCTGCAGAGAATGAGGACTTTGACCTCATTTGATGCAACATGCATGATCAGAGCACGGCTGTGGATCACTTACCTGCCAGAGTGAATGGAGAGGTTCTGACCAATGTATCTCATCAGCTGTGGCGGCCCATGGTCCCATATGCACTGTACGGCCCAGGCTTCAGCAGACTTGGCTAGTCTCTCGTCCCACACCTAAGTGAGGGAAAAAAGAAATGGTGCAACAACATATGTCATTAGGCTACGGCCCAGAGCAGGAAAGAGTGACTCATTCCTTGAAAAATGAAAGAGAACCATTTAACCATGACATGTGTACAGGGGAACCACCTTAGAATCCAAGAAAGCTGGCTTGGAAAGGACCCTTAGGTTACTGCATTATGCAGGGCACTTCCCTCCATCATTCCTACTCGTGTTTGTACTCGTTCGGAGAGGAGCAGTGGGCTTGCGGCTAAAGCCCAGGACTAGGCATCAGGAGGCCTGTCCTCTGTCCTCTGCTCTGCCATTGACACACCGGGTGACACTGAGTGAGTCACTTCCTACTCTGTGCCTCACTTGCTTTATCTGTTGAATGGGTCTGGAGATACTGAGCAGGGCAACTGTGAGACTAAACTCCCTGGTGTTTGGAAGTTGCCTTGAGATCCTCAAATGGATGTCACTATAGAAAGGCAAAGAATTATCTTTATATTTTTATCATCACCATCTCTCCCGGCGTTGCTGCTTCAGCCACCTCCTTTATTGTCTCTCCTAAGGCCTAATCACTCTCACAGATTGAAAATGTTTCCTAGCATCCATCACAAAGTGTCAGGTACCCCGTCTTATCTGAGAGCATGAAATACAGCCTAAGCAGTGTCTGCGTCAGGCCTGATGTGGAGGTCTGGTGACCCTTTAGTTCTGCCGGGCTCTGTGGCATATGTGTTAGGAGGCCAGGTCCCCTCCCCTTGATTGAGCTTTGGGATTGAAGCCCCTGAATTTCACCTGGGTTTCTAAATAATGGGCCTGGTCTGTGGTACTTTCCAGCAAACGCTGCCTGATGTTCAGCTTTGGGCAAAACCAAAGAATGGAGGTTTTCTCAAAACCAGCTGGTCAGAGAGTCATACGGTGTGTCTACACTGCAATGTAAGGCCAGGGTTCAAACTCAGGCTCAAACCCAACCCCCTTCTGTCTACACACAAATCTCACTAACCCAGGTCTCAGATCAGGGTCCTGGGACCCCCCACCCGTGGAGGGTCCGAGCATTAGTCAAGCCAGGACCTAGGGTTCAATTCCCATTGCTTTGCAGTGAAGACGCAGCCGCACTGGACTCATGCGCTGGAAGCCGGCCGATCATATTCCACACTCCCGCTGGCTGACTTTCTTTGTCCTCTGGACAGTCAAGTTTTCCCACATTACACCATGAGCAAAGGGCTAGAACGGTCTTATTTTGGGAGGCACTTGGAAGTCTGGGATGTGGGTGGTTGGACTTGGGCCCAGGTTGGGACCCAGAATTCAACAGTTCCTAACCTGGGGTTACAAATGAGTGTAGATCAAGGGTCGGCAACCTATGGCAGGCTGCCAAAGATGGCACGCAAGCCGATTTTTAATGGCATGCTGCTGCCTGCCAGGTCCCAGCCGCCGGCCCGGCTCAGCCTGCTGCTGAACCCAGGCCGGCAGCGGGCTGAGCGGGGCTGGCAGCCGGGACCTCGGCAGTCAACAGCGTGTCATTAAAAATCCTGCCTGCCCCCCCCCCAATGGGGGCAGGGTGAAGAAGCTTGGTTCTGCCGGCTGCTGCTGCAGGGCAGGCAGGTTCCCCCTCCCCTGCCTCTTCCCGCAGCATGCTGGGTTCCTGCCCCTCCTCCTCTCCCTCCCTGCCGCCCATCAGCTGATGGCCCTTGCGAGGCAGGGGGAGAAGCGGAGCCGCAGCGCGCTCACTGCTCCGGGGAGAAGGCGGAGAGGAGGTGGGGACAGGGCCTTGGGGAGTGGGAGTGGAATCAGGGCATATCCCCTCCAGCCCCCTGCTGTGAGTCGCTCTGTGAGCACCCCCACAACCCTAGCCCACCCCCCCAGCCCTCTGCCCTGACCCCCGCACCCCCCTCACACACACCCAGCCCTCTGCCCTGATCCCTGCAGCCCCCACACACCCCAGCCCCCTGCCCTGACCCCTGCACCCCCCACGACTGCAGCCCTGACTCCAGCATCCCCCACACATACCCAGCCCCCCCCACCCCATGCCCTGACTCCTGCACCCTCCTCACATGCCCCTAGCCCCCTGCCCTGACTCCTGCACCCCCCACACACCCGCAGCCCCCACATGCCCCATACCCTAACTCTTGCACCCCCCACATTCCCACCCCCACCCTGAGCACCAAACGGGAGCTCCTACACCCCCACCCCACATTCCCACCTGCACCCCTCGCACCAAATGGGAGCAGCCCAGGTAATCACTCCACACCCAAACCTCCTGCCCCAACCCTGAGCCCCCTCCCTCATTCTAGCTCCTGGCCAGACCCTACACCCCACCCCCAGCCTGCTCCTTCACCCCCAGTCCTGTACTCAGTGCACTCCCACCCTCATCCCAGTGCAGAGAGAGAGGAAGAGAATGGGCTAGAACCAGGGAGACGGTAGGTACCCACTCTATGTGGGCAGGGCCGGGATCCCAGACTGGCAGCGGGCTGAGTGGGGCCGGCAGCTGGGACCTTGGCTGGCAGGAGCCGGCGGATGGAATCCCAGACCAGCAACGGGCTGAGTGGCAGCGGGCTGAGCCGCTCAGCCCACTGCCGGTCTGGGGTCCCGGCTGACGGCCCCGCTCAGCCCACTGCTGGTCTGGGGTCCCGGCTGACGGCCCCGCTCAGCCCACTGCCGGTCTGGGGTCCCAGCTGCCAGGCCCTTGCCAGCCGGGGTCCCGGCCACAGGCCCCACTCAGCCCGCTGCCAGCCTAGGTGAACGGAACCCCAGACCAGCAGTGGGCTGAGCAGGCTGGCCGCGTAAGATCAGCATTTTAATTTAGTTTTAAATGAAGCTTCTTAAACATTTTGAAAAACCTTGTTTACTTTACATACGACAATAGTTTAGTTATATAATATATAGACTTATAGAGAGAGATCTTCTAAAAAACGTTAAAATGTATTACTGGCATGCGAAACCTTAAATTAAAGTGAATAAATGAAGACTTGGCACACCACTTCTGAAAAGTTGCCGACCCCTGGTGTAGATGCTCAAGAACTTGGTTAACAAACCCAGGGTCTGTTACCTCAAGTTGTATTTACTCGGGGTTACACTGCAGTGTAGACATACCCGGAGACTCCAGCCAGCTGGTATATAGCTCATGTAGTCTTTCTCATGGGTTCTGCCCTATAGACCGTTTTCCAGTGCCTTGTCCAGCCAACTTTTAAGAGTACCAGGGAGACGTGCCACAGCCCAATACATCTCACACTTGTAGTTTGGACCAGGGGAAATTCAGCTGGTTTCTAACACCATTACGAACATTTCACTAATTCAGAGGCAATAAGCCCATGAAAGCTCCCCTCCCCCATTGCAGTGACATGCATGGCCATTTGCTGGGTGGGCACTGAACGGAGACTCAGAGATTTTAACAGCTGAACCCCTGCTCTCCTCTCTGCTCTGCGATGCAGGCTGCAGCAATGGTTCCAGCTTCATTTTCTGTCATTGCCTCCATAACACGTGTGGACAGCTGAAAATCCAGGACCCAGTGCAGGGGGCTTACAAGTTAGGGCACATGGTTCCTCCTGCCCGGAAGCAGGAAGCCAACCCCAAAGGGAGAAAAGATGGGAGTGACAGGAAATACTGAACTTGTAGCTTGTGGTAGACAACAGAAGGGAAGGCTCCTGTATCACCCATTGTCCTCAGACATCTCAGAATCACCATCAGGATCACAGGGCAGAGGCTACAGAGTGAGCCAATTTTGGCCACCACTGGGCAACAGATTCCCAATAGGCCAATTCTGGATTTCACTGGGTAGGGGATACCGTGGGTTGATTCTGGGTGTCACTAGGTGGGTGACACACAAAGGGTCAGCTCTCAGTGCCAGTGGGTAAAGGACATAAGTTGGCTCCAACAGGAAGGGTGCATTATGGGTGGCCTCTAGATGTTGATACATAAGGGATACACGATAGTTCTGCTTGTGTGGTTCTCAGATTGGATCAAACTTGCCTATGTGGGGGTCTGTGCTTCACACATGCTTGGCCTAAACTAGTAGCTTCCAAAATCAGACCCGTGCCTTTCCTTTTCTCTCCCAGGCATGACTGGGGCTTGTCTCCAAAGCAGCTCAAGGTGAGTGAGGACAAAGGAAACAGCTGCTCTAAGCCGTTAATAACGAAGGGACTGTGGCTGTGGTACTGGTACTTAGCTGATGGATGCTGTTGCACACCTACAGCAGGAAGCTCTAGCTCTGGAGCTGGGTGTGAGGTGCCTTTTATCTCTGTAACTCTGACTCCTATTGCACCTTCAGAAAATGGGGCCTAGTTCTCAGCAGTGCTGATATCAATGGGAGCTGGAGGTGCTTCAGCACCTTTGCAAATTAGGCCTCTAGCTATCTCCAGGCATCACTTGCTGGGTCAGACCTGTATGGATGGTGTGTGAATTAGACTGCAAGCCCCTGGAGGCTGAGGACAGGTCTTCTTCTGTGTATGTACAGCACCAATCATGCTGTTAGCACTTAACAAACATTAACAATAGCAAAGCCGAGCAGGAGTAGAAATGACCAACAATCGCTTTGCCAGGCCCCCGGGGAAAGGATGGTACATTTCCACAGGGGGCAGATAACCCCAGCAGATAGCGTTGTTGTTTGGGCAGCACTGGTGGAAGTGGCCTGGGGCAGATCTCCCAAGGTGCACACAAACAGGGCTTCTCTTTGCATTTTAGGGGGGATGTCTGTTCCTGGTTTGCAGCAGACGACGTTTGGTTTTGCCAGGATTCTAGAGTGGAACCAAGCACAGGCCTGGTCATGAGAGGTGCTGACTCCCACTGACTTCAGAGGGTTAAAGATGCCAGCGCTCTGCAGAATCAGGCCCATAGGAGGTCTCTTTTCTGTCTGTTGTTGACGATTTTCCAGCAGATCCCCAGTGCCCATCTCCAGAGCATTGAATGGAACCTAGAGCTTGGTGCTTTCCCTACAGAGTATCTGTCAGCAGCTGGAGTTTCTCAAGCAAACACAGCTGCACTTTTCTCCTCAAGGGCCTAATCCAAAGCCCGCTGAAGTCAGTGGACAGACACCCACTGGACAGACTTCAATGGGCTTTGGATCAGAACCCTGGTTATTTTTTATTCATGCTTTTTAGTTACTGCAGGTTTCTCCTCTGACCTTTTTTGGACACATGAGTAAGAAAAGAAAAGGCACAAAACCAACAGACTCAGCGGTTAGCATTAGCTACTGAGTTAGCAATCAGTGTGCCAGGAATTGCATAAGGAAAGCAAGCCAGGGCTTCCCGGAAGATGCTGTGAAATATCAGTTACCTTCATTGGACTCACCACCTCCCCGGCCCCAACCGCTGCACTCGGAGCTGCTAGCTGGGGAAGTCAATGTGATGTGGCAGCCTTTCATCTTCTCTGCTGACAGCAAAAAGCAGCTACTACAATTATCATGAACAAAGAGCTCACTGAGTTCAGAAAGGCTGTCTCCACAGGGCCCTGCAGGCTGCATGGTACCGGCTGATGCAGCGCTCAGCCACTCACATAAGGATCCCTCCCTTAGCTCTTCACTTTTTCCTTTGTGAAATAAGCTCTATACCAAGTGGGCCCCTCCCTGTCTGCAGGTCTAGCCCCCCCGCCCCCTTCCAGGTGCCCACAGTCTGTGGAAACAGCTGACTAATTAGGGCTTGTCTAACACAGAGGTTGCATTGGTTTAACTAAAAGGAGGATGCTGACCTGGCATAACTCTGCGTGAACCTGGCCTGTGTTGGTTTGATTTGTACCTGTTACCTTACAGACATAAGCTGAACTGATATAAGCCAATGTCATAGTGTTTACACACAGAGCTGCGTCGCTTTAGCATCACACCCTTAGTTAAGTGGGTGCAACATTGTGTGTAGACCAGAGGGAGAAATATACCAAGAGCTGGAGCTTCGATTAACAAACTGATCCAGAGGGCACTGCTAGTCCTGGGGGCTAATGCTGGCATACACTGTACTGAACCGATGGGCACTGCTTGGCTGGGCGTAACATGTGACAGGCAAGCTCTGTACTCATTAAAGAGCTTTAGATTCCCCTTCCCTTTCCTCATTCAGGTCCCTCCTAGATACTCTGCTGTCTCACAAGAAGTAATCGTAGAAAACAAAAGAAGCCCAACTTAATAGCACCCAGTGTGGGTTTAACTTCCCTGCACCCTCTCCCCTCCCCACACCTGGTTAGGCTCTTTATGACCCTTGCTTGTGTCAGGTTTGACTTTGGGTAGGAAGCGCATTGGGACCGGGGCTGTGACTCTGCACGCTGCTGTGCAGTGCTTAGCACACAGCTTGTTGCTGAGAAATAACAGATCACAATAATACCATTGCCAGTGCCTGAGCATGGCATCCGCTGTGCTGGTGTAACGGGCTCCATTCTGCAGCTCTGCAGTTTTTGCTTTGTACCCACTTCCTCAGCAGATGGTGCTAAGGCATTAAACCTGCCCTTGACCCCACTATCATTCCTTCTCCCTTCAGGAAGCATGGCAAAAACTCACCATATACTCCATGTTGGCAGCTGATGGAGACACCTGTGCCCGCACTTGGTTGTGGTAGTCCAAAAGAGCGCTCATGTCCTGCAGAGAGATGTATCGCTTTCGGCGACTCCTTGGCACCCCGAGGCCAGACACCAAGCCAGCCTGTGTGTGGCTGGAGGGGTACAGGAGCTCGGTGGCATTGGGCAGCACAAAAGAGCTCGATTTTGGTATAATCCAGAAGACCAAGCCAGTGAAATACAGGTGCATGTGCAATAAAGTCATTTTAGGTTGTTGTTGTTTTTTTTTTTTTTTGCAACTGTCTACTGTCAAATGAAACAAAACAAAAAGAAATGAAAAAATAAGGCAAATCTTCTTCTTTTTGATTGTGTATCTAAAAAAGGAGACAATAGAGGCACCGTTTACTTTTGCATTTCACATGAAAATTCCACCTCCCCAAAGATCATGGAAATAGTTTTTCCAGGTTGAAAAACAAAACAAAAATAAAACACTGACAGATGCTTTTCCACAAGCAAACTACATTTAAAAAGAAAGTCTCTTTCATAAGCTGGATTTCCTGCTCATATATAAGAGCGAATTCCCTGGGACCAGCTGTGAAATCTGCAGAAAGTTGTTGGTTTTTTTTTTTTTAATTTGAGTGAAAAAACTTCCCCAAATTTTTCGCTTTTCACAAACCCAGGCTAATGAATTACATGATGCTACGTTAGCTTAAGGTTCCAGCCCCTCTGATTTCACAGGCTTTTGGTACGTTGAACAAATCCCTCAAAAAACCTGAAATCTTACTCAGACAAAGAAACAAACGGCAAGTTCTAAAAGGATCAGTGAGAGAGTCTAAATAATCTTTTTCTTTGGGGAAGCAAAATCAACCACTTCAAAACCAAGATTTAAAAAAATCTCTTTCTTTTTTTTAGTCAATGCACCTTCTACCATCAGTGAAAGACATTCCCCAAAAGAGCTGAGAGGACATTTCCCAGACTACATACCTTGAGGACTGAGCCAAGAACAGCTGAGAAATGTTCGCTGCTGCAGCAACAGACTGGGAGCTTGACCTTTGCAAACAACCTGCTCAGGCACATGTGGCAGAGAGATTTAACCTAGCCAAGTTCTAGGAGCCTTTGATAGCATCTGACGCAAAATCTACTTCTTAACTCTTCCTCTGGGGAATGTCCTACAGTTTGAAAAGTGCTCTGCTAGGCAATTTATGGCCTTTTCCCTGTGTACACACAGCCCAGCTCTGCCGAGTTCTCTGCTTGTTGTGAGTGGTGTGTATTATGAACCCGGTAAGGCAGCAAACAGTATAAAATTAATATCCTGGGGCCTATTTTATCAGAGTCAAACACGGCTTCTCTTTAGCTGCAATATGCATGTGGGGCCCTTGTACTGTGCTTGTGAGACATCTAATAATAGACATTTCCAGAGACCTCACCTCCCTCCAAAGGACTATGCTAGTAAATTTGCCTTAATTTTGAAAGGGGTAGAGGGGCACATATTTTGCCCTGGTGAGTCAACCCTGTTGGCAGCTCTCTGGGAATCTGAGGGCTCCCCGTAACTGGTGTGAAATAGAGCAGAATGCAGCATTCTGTCCTCACTCCTGTGGAAGGGTGCCCAGAAGAGACCATGAGTTCCAGCCTGCAGCACTCTATCTTGAATTGAGCAAATGGGCATTCCAATCTGCCACCTTGGCAAACCGCCTCTCCCTATGAGTGACAGGGCCATGTTGGAAAGCACTTTTCCTGGGCTGTTCTCTGGCCACCCTGGTGTTCAGAGCAGCTGCTTCCTAGGTACTGATCAGAGTGTTTATAGATTTGAGGTAGGATGGAAATGAATCCATGCCAGTGATAATGGCCTAATCACGGTGTCCCAGGTGGAAGGGAAAGGGCTTTTTTCTGCAGAGCGCTGACATTCATCCAGCTTAACAGAAGTTTAGATCTCCATCTCAGTTAGATGAAACCACTGTATAAATCAGGCCTGAGAGCCTCACACATGCTTTCCTATAACAGAGTGAATAGTAACAGTTCCCTGGGACTGAATGAATTACTACAGGCCAGGAAAGTTTGACATGCTTTCTTCCTCTTCTCTTTATACAGAATCAGGCTGTATTTTTTGAACTGTGTTGAGATTTGTTGCTATTATTTCACACAGCGTTAGCTTTATCAGACAGTGCAGTACATACTGTATGGGGACTCCATGTTCAGCCAGCTTTGCACATAGTTGAATAGGCCCACCGAACTAGACACACAGCCCGTTTTATTGCATAACCTTGGCATTTGCACAGCTATGACGTGCACACACTTACAGGTCTGTGCACACAAACAGGACAGGAGGGAGTGCCCAGATTTGCAGGTGCATATGCAGACATGGGTGTGCAAAACAGAAGCTGGGCCTGAAAATTTGGCCCATTCTGTGCAGGGGGAAATGGGATCTGTAGAAGCTCTGTTGCTTGAGACATTGAAGAATGGACTCAGGCGTGCCCATGAGAGCATACTGTCCCCTGGGATAGGCTAGATGGACCCCAATAATGCTTCCTCGGGGGGGCATGGATCAGTGTTCACGTCACACTCCATCAGTACCTGGCCCAAGCTGGGGAAGCTAATGATTCAACCAGTGGACCAGGGGTGCATTGCATAAATTAACAATGCTTCAAAATCTCATAGAAGGAGCTACATCCTCCCCTTCCTCCAATCAGCCAGAATCACAATGACTTGAGAAGGGAACAGGTATAGGTGGATATTGGTGCAGAGGTTTCAGAAACCCATTTAAGCAAAGGCACACACAGAAAGCTGGCTGTCGCCCTATAGATGGCACCAGGTCTCTAGCAGCAGAAGTGAATCTCACTGCAGTGGGCCATCCAAGGAAGCTGTCTCCAGCCCCCAGAGTTGATCTCGAAGGCTATGCAATATCACATACCTCCAAGTCATGGGTACTAATACAGGCCTTTCAATATGGCAGGGGTAGCTGAAGTGCAACCTGCAACTACATGTGTCCCACAGAACTTTACAATGCACCTCGCACGCTTGGCTTCTCCATGGAAGATGGGGCCCATGTAGCCCACATTTCCCAGCATCACTACTCTATCTTGATCTCACCTGTAGCCTTTGATGGCCCGCATCGCAGAACGAAAGATGAGGGCAGCTTCATTCTGCACATGTTGGGTTCCGGGTAAGAGACCATTGGGTGCAACCAGACACTGGGCAAAGTTGAAGTACCCCGGCAGTATAGGATGATCTGAGCCGACCAGAATCAGTGATGACATCTCTGCTTGGACTGGAGCCAGCTAGTCTAGAGGAAGATGGTGGTAAATGGCTGAGATTGGACTGGAGTGAGAATAGCAACAGAAATTAAGTGGGGAAGGGGGCCCCTAACAAACCCAGAGCCCCACTTAAGTTAAACAGCAGCCAGGAGGAAGGGGCATGGGACACGGAGCCTAATGATGCCCCAAAAGTGGGTCTGATGTGTGAAGGAAATGCAGTCCTCCTTTCCAGCCCCCCAAATCCTCCTGTGTGACTCTGTCTAATGAAATCGTCCCCTGAGACTTTTCCTGGCATCTGCTCTGGTGAAAAAGTGAATCCAGCTGCCTGGCGCTCCTGAGGGTGGATGGAGAACACCACTGATGTGTGGTGGATGGGCCACCGACACCACACACTCCTGTTTGCCTCTTGCACAGTGGATGGAATAAAGAGGTAGCCAGTGAGGCAGCAGAAAAACCTTCCCCCATGAGCTTCTCCTCGGGACTAATGTCATATTTCAAATGCATCCTCCAAATCAGCTCCAGACACAAAGGAAATGGCTCTGGAAACCTCCTTGCAGTTGAGTTTAGTATCTAGACCAGGAGAGTTCAGCGTGTGGCCAGAGAGGCAAACACAGCCCACAAGCCCTGTATAATGCAGCCTGAAGCACTCAGTCGCTGCAAACACCGGGTGAGATTAAGCCGAATCGGCTGCAGGCTTTTCCTTGCTGGTGATCTCATGCAGCAGGAAGATGCAAGTCCCAGCAAAGACTGTGCTTGGCATATTTACTTTTGATGATAAATGGGTATGTAAACACACAGTCGCAATTAAGCCTTAGCCCCCAGCCAATGTTTGGGCACGACTCCTGCTCTCCTTTGAAATCCCACGTGGATGAGAGCTGTGAGCAGGGAAACAATGCTGCATCCAGCTTGATTAGAACCATCTTGATGACAGGAGGAGAGGGTGGCCTGTCTGTGCACACTCTAGGAACAGGAATTGCAGTGACTATTTTGCTTCAGTATGGCCAGCTCTAGATTGGAGCTGCCTGTTTGGTAATATGAAATAGCCAGCGCCATCCTTGGGCATTGGTGGTGCTGCTGTTTGTTGGTGAGACCATATTTTTCAGCCCCCGGTTTCTGAAATGAGGGACAGTGACCCCTCAACATGAGCAACAGTGAGGCAAGAAGTGAACAGATTGGAGGCATGAATTGGGCAAGCCGGGGACATGGACTGGGCAGACTGGCAGAAGCAGCCACCAGAGTATTCGTAAGTAGCTTCGGCATACAGAGAAAATACTGATACATAGTTGAGTGGGGGTATTAGTGTTTTCTTTAAAAAGCTCCCCCTCCCCCCACCTAGGGAGCAAACACCCATCTAACACTGTGAAAGGCAAACTTCTGCATTTGAGAAAATAGTTTTGTGTCTCCCAGTTTGACATTTGACAGATTGAATGGGTTGGAGAGAGTGGACCAGCTGCAGCTCCCACTACCATAAAGTGAGCTAACGGTGAAAGAATCTTATGCTCAGAGACTGTTACAGGTTTTTTCTTGGGTGCAGATTGAAAGTGCTGCTTAATCAGCACTCTGATAGACAATTTAAATTCCAGGAACTGGTAGGGTTTTGTGTCTCTGCCAGGCGTAATATCCTGCAGCCTACACTGTCCTGTCTGCCAAAGCATACGGTATCTGCAGAGAGGACCTCACGGAGAGCCAAAAGGCACATGCATTCAACTGGATTCAGCAGCCAGGCCAATGAATTCTCAGTTTAATGAGCATGGAGGGAAAGAAAGAGAGGAGATAAATCACCGGGTTAACAGCATTGTCTCAGACAAGATGTGCACCAATGGTTTAAATGCTGACACACATAGCAACTCGCTACATAATAATACACAATGGAGTCTGAAGATTTTCTCTCTCTCTTTCTTTCTCTCTCCATCCAGTTGTCTAATGACTTTATGAGCCACTGATCCCCATGCTACTACATGGCACTGTGCATAGCTTATCCTTGCTCTGTGGGATTGCCAGGGAGGCTCTGTCTTGGGCATCCTCGTAGATCAAAACTGCCCTGGTGTAAGAGGATGAGGTCAGTGGAATTGATCTGCCCACACCAGTGCTTAATTTGGCCCTTCTCCTCAAAGTGAAGTGCTGCCAGTGAAAGGCACCGGTGCCAGTTCTAGAAAATGTATATCTCCAAAGCATGTAAAACCTCAGCCACAGCACCTCCAGCTTCCCCCACTAATGTGCCCCTAGGGCAATGGAGGGAACTTGGGCTCCAAGGCCATTCACTTCATAGCTCTGCTCTGCCAACACGAGTACAGAGGAGTTCTGAGTTCTGAGATGTTGCTTCCTGTCTCACGAGGAACCAGATGATGGAGACTCACCCACTCATTTCAGGCAGGTCACTAAGCAACCATCAGGTCAGAGCATCTTCCAGTCACTACCATTCTGGACTAGGCTTGTTCCTCCAGAATTTCTGGGGTACGTCTTCTAAGTGGGCAGTTCCATGCACATTTGTTTAAGTGCTGCCCTGTGGCAGCTGGAAAGCTCGAGAGACCATTACTGGGAACCTGATCTAACGCCCAATCAAATCAATGGAAATTATTATTATTCTTTGTTTGGATTATGGTATCACTGAAGAACACCAATCAAGGAACCAGGTCCCATGGTGCTAGGCACTGCACAGACAAATAACAAAGGCAACAGTACCTGACCTCGAGAGCTCACAATCTGCATGTCAGACAGGATACAACTGGCGGCTGAGACAAAACTCCCATTGGAGTAGATGAGATGGACTTCTATTTAATTCAATGGGCTTTGGATCAGATCCTGGAGCAGCCTTACCTACGTAATGTCTCTGACATGTTTCCTTTTCACTCTCACATCTCAGGCTCCCCTTTGTCACTTCTACACCATTGCTCCTAGTTCTGCTGATTTCAGACCTTCATGAGAAGCCCCAGTGACAGGAAAGAAGAGATTTCAGTAATCAGCAGATGTCTTCTGTTTATTGTGAGACAAAGGGGAGAGGTGAGGGAGAGGGAATATTTCTTTCTGGTTGGGTAAAACAATATACCCTTTCTTTATTAGACCTCTTTGTCCAGAAAGTGTTAAAATTCTGTGTCTCTATAAAAATCCTGCCAACTGGAAAAATGGTTCATTTTGATGTGAATGCTGATATTAACTCCAGCTCCTGTGAAATGAAGGAAGGAAAAAAAGGGTTTATTTGATTCTGAAGAGTTTTTTTCCGTCTAGAACCCTCCAGTGGTCTAAAATTTCAAAAGCAATGGATTAAAGCAGGGTTCTTTTCTCAGAACACCAGGGATGTTTTCTGACAGTGGGGCAAAATCTCTGTAAATGCCAGCAATTACCAGAGTTCTGTAATGTGAGGTCACTTAGATTTAACTAATTTAAAGTTAAGTTTGAACAGTTCTGGAGTAAAACACACACAGTTATATTGAAATCCAGCGAGCTCCTATGTGTAATCACCTGTCTTAAGTGGCTCCTTTAAAGTACCCCCAAAGTTTGTTCAACATTTGGCTAAAATGCAGTTTCCATTAGGTGACCTTCTTTTGCAGGTGTGGCCCTGGATACATCTCACTGTACATATTTCACCCCAAATCACTGAAATTAGAAATGGAAAACATTGGGTACTGCTGACTACGGGTAACACCTAGGGTGAAACCCAGCTGTAATTAAGTCAATTGCAAAACTCCAATTTACTTTGGCAGAGCCAGGATTTTACCCTTAATGATTCAAGGATATAACACAGGACACAGGAATTGCTAGACAGGAACAGACCCCAGATCCATCTATTCCTGTGTCCTGTCTAATGATAGTGGCCAGCACCGGATGCTTCAGAAGAATGGTTAAGAACCCCCATAGACATGGGTAAGGGATGATCTGGCTCCCCTGTTAGGTCTCATCCTGCTCTCCAATGATTAGAGATTGTGTTAGGCCCTGAAGCTTGAGGTTAAATAGCCCTTCCAAACTTGTTAATTTGGAAAACTCTGAATATTCTTGATATCCCTGTCAATGCCCAATCCCTTTTTCCAATCTTGGTCTAAAGGAAGTGGTGTAAAAAACCCAGGCCAAAGCTTATGCTGGATAGGCAACAGCCAATAATGTTTTAAGCAAAGTATGAAATCACACACTGGTATGATACAGTGATATTTCCCTCTGAAACTGAGTCTATATATTTTACACATACAGAAATACATATTGATTCATGTAAATGGTTATTTGCATGTCTAGCTGCTTGCTTTACATGTGGAAATTTGGCATGTGCAAACAAGTGACTATTCAGATTTTAGATGCTGGTTTGAAATTTTGCCTAAAATATTAAAAATAAGTAATACATGTTTGTTAATTCTGCTTCCAAATCTACCATTCTCAGATTTCATTGGCTAACTTTGTATATAGTTATAACACTTATTATTATTACCACAGAATCATCAATGTGTGCAGTATAGGGCAATAGGTAAAACATGCCATACAGATACAAGAGTCCCTGCCTTGAAGTGCTTATGAGCTATAGAAAAAACTGGCTCAGACTAACGAGTAAGCGATCTTGTATCTTGTTGTCCCCTAAAGTTTCTTATGGGGTCATCATTTGATGCCCTGTCCTGTTTATGTGGATTTTTCTTTTAAAAACATTTCCTCCTTAGTTTCCAAGAGTTTTCTGTGAAATACCTTTGAGTAAAATCAAATCACTTCAATCCTTTCACACATAAATAAATGTCCTGGGGATGCAGGCTGGTGGGACAAATTGTTAAAGTACAAACGAAGGTCTCACAGACTGAGGCCTGTCTCTCCTGCAACAATTGGTGACTGTGTCATAAATTGAGACACTCCAGACTTTCCTGGAGCCTTTGGAGTGAGTGTGAGCCAAGATGTCCTGAGCTGGTTTGCCAGAGCTTGCAGGATTATTTATTCAGGATTCATTTATTGATTTGCACTGAATTTTCGGACCCCTCACCACATTCCACAGCCTGTTAGTGGTCACTGCCTCCTCACCCATTCGGACAGGAATTATGTCTCCTGGCTGACGTTTCTGCTGCTCATAGCCAGCTGGCAGAGACCGATGAGGGTCTGGTTGTGTGCTACCAGACCGTTGGGGAGTGAACATTTCACCTCTGCGGTGTCTGTAACTCCTGGAGGTTGGGGAGCGAAGAATGTCAGAGCTTGGCCAGGCTAGTGAGGAAGGTTTATGGGACATATGCTATACTGTCAGAGAGAATCAAGTCTGGGACACCACGTTCCAGACAAAGGGGCTACCACACCAAACTAAGCCATATATCACGCAAGCCACAGCATGGTGCCCAACGCCAGCCATAGATTTTGAGAAAGCCCCTCCTAGATTCACGGTCCGACTCAGAGAAGGGAAGGCAGGGCTATCACTAGGTTATTCTATTTAGCACCGTGCCCAGGCAGTCACTAGACAGAAGAGAAAGGTTTGCAGTAAATAGGGCAAACTGGCTGGGTCGCAGGTCACAGATGCATGTCTTCTCCCAGTACAGAGTCCCTGCTCCCTGTCTCTCAGGCACCTGTCCCCCCACCCCCCAGATCATGCCCCAACTCACTCCATTCCCCCCTCCCTCCATCACTCACTCTCCCCCACTCTTGCTCACTCCCTCATTTTCACCAGGCTGGGGCAGGGGGTTGGGTGCGGGAGGGAGAGAAGGCTCCAGCTGGGGGTGCAGGCTCTGGGGTGGGGCCAGGAATGAGGGGTTTGGGGTGAAGGAGAGGGCTCCGGGCTGGGGCAGGGAGTTGGGGTGTGGGAGGGGTTTTGGGGTGCAGGCTCTGGGCGATGCTTACCTCAGGTGACTCGTGGGAAGCTGCCGGCATCTCCCTCTGGCTCCTAGGTGGAGGCACGACCACATGGCTCTGCACACTGCCTGCAGGCACCTCCCCCTCAGCTCTCATTAGCTGCAGTTCCTGGCCAATGGGAGCTGCTGAGCTGGCGCTGGGGGCGGGGGCAGTGTGCAGAGCCCCCGTGGCCATCCCTCTGCCTAGAAGCCGAAGGGACATGCTGGCAGCTTCCCAGGAGTCGCACAGAGCTGGGTAGGGAGCCTGCCTACGCTCCCAACCAGACTTTTAATGGCCCAGTCAGCAGTACTGACTGGAGCCGCCAGGGTCCCTTTTCAACCGAGCGTTCTGGTCGAAAACCAGACACCTGGCAACCCTATGGCCTCCCCATATTACAGCTCTAAGAAAGCCTCTCTACAGCTGTGTCACACTGTCTGGAGTGGCTCATGACCGTGAATGCCTACCGATGAAGTGAGCTGTAGCTCACGAAAGCTTATGCTCAAATAAATTGGTTAGTCTCTAAGGTGCCACAAGTACTCCTTTTCTTTTTGCGAATACAGACTAACACGGCAGCTACTCTGATACCTCAGGGCAGGCTGCCAAAAGCAGGGCAGACACCCCAAGCTGGTGGTGTGTTCTATAATTAGCTTGCACCAAGCCAGTGACAAATGTGAACTCCTGGATCACTGTAATCGTCTTATCATGGAGTCACAGACAGTCCCCTTAGGCTCTAAAATGTATCTTGCCGCCCAGACAAGCTGGACTTAGTGACAAATGGTCACTTATACCAAAAAAACCCACAAAATATTCAGGTTGCTTCCAGTCCCAAGAGACCAGTCACTTACCCCAGATCAATTGTTACCCTGGATTTTACACCAAAGACAACATGTGTAGCAAGTCTTGTAATAAACTGTCTATGGGTTTATTAACTAGGAAAAAGACATGAGAGTTATTTACAGGTTAAAGCAAGCAGCTATATACACACAAATGAGTTACCATCTATGATTTCTAAAGAAGACAGAGATGTGGGAATCTGTCAATTCAAGATGTCTTTCAGAGCAGACCCAGGGGTAATCCCTGGAGATCTCTGCCTCAATTTAGAATCTCTGACCCTATGCAAGTTCAGAGAGCAAAGAGATGACATATTTTCCTGTGTCTTTGTTTTTATTTCCTTCAGTCAGCCTCCAAGTCTATAGGACCATCTATCTTGCACATAGCATTTCCAAAGTGTGACAGGGTCGTTCACCAATCCTTTGTATTGGGTCTGTGATGTTCCTTTGAAGGCCCATCTGATTTTGATAGTTCTTCTGAATGCGGGGGAGGGTGTAGGAGGGGGACACCAACAATATGAGTTCACAAGTTTAGAGCAAACATTTTTCAAGTTATAAAGCAAAACTTACATATTTCCTTACAGCATGGAATACAGACATTACAACTAAGATTAATGCAGGCAGAAACTTACAAACATTCTGTAGAGCCTAAACATTAACTACATTCTTATAAGACTAATACCTATTTTGAGCAACAGTAACATAAGAGAAATGGCCTGGTCTCCAGCTATGAGTTTGTCAGTTCTCAGCTAATGCCTGCAGCCCTGGCAAGAGCTGGCACTTTGTTTACCAGTGTCATGGGCAGCGTGTGAACCGCCAGCTCGGGGAGACTAGCCCCCAGCCCCGCCCCTTCCGCCTGAGGCCCTGCTCCTTCGACCTCCCCACCGCAGTCCCTCCAGCCCTGGAAAGCCGTGAGGGAGGGCAGCACTGCCCCTAGCCCCAGAGTGCCATGAGGGCAGCCGGCGTCACCCCAGACCCTGAAGCCAGGCTGCAGAGCAGAAGCAAGAGGTTTGGGGGTGGCATGTGGGCAGAGCCATGCCTGGCTGTTTGGGGAGGCACAGCCCTCCCCAGCCTATGATACTCTCCATTCATGACCAGCATCAGCTTTCCCTATGAGGGAACGATAGAGGCCTGCCTGGGAAATGGCCTGTATTCTTTTTTTTCTGTATTTTTTTCAGGCTCTCAGGCACCCTCTGAGTGGACCCTGGAACCAAGTAAAAAGAAGGGTGGGTCCAGTGTTTAGGGCACTAATCTAGGACTTGGAAGACCCACGGTCAGCTCTGTGCTATACCACAGACTTCCGGTGGGACCTCAGGGGAGTCACTTAGGCCCAGCTTTTTACAGGAATTAAGGTGTCGCAGCACTCAGTATTGCAAGGCCTAACTGATTTAGAAGCCTAAATCTCATTGTCAAAAGGGATTTAGGCTCTTAGGAACCAAGTCCCCACTGACAGTTAATGTGATTTAGGCTCCTAAGTGCTTACATTTCTTTTGGCAATGAGATTTAGGTTCCTGAATCAGGGTCATTCCCATCTGTTACTTGTATGATTTTCTGAGAAACTTGGCGCTAATTTTTCTTTCCACATCAATTGGATTCTTTTCCATTTGGTAATTTCCCCTGAGGTTTTAATAACACTTCTTCCAAAGGGCTCCTATTTGTTTATCTCCTTGTTAGTGCACCGCCCCTGAGATGCCAGCAGCAGTGGACACAATTCTGGAAACAGTATTTGAAACTGAGCTGCAAAGACCCAGGGACTGTCTTGTGGGTCTGTGGCTGTACAGTTGTTGTACAGTGCGTAGCACAATGGGCTCCTGGTTCATGACAGACGTTCCTGGGTGCTATGATCATACAAATAAATGATAATAATACTAATAAACAGGCTCCTATCAGCTTTTAATTAATTAATATTATGTCTAGGGCATCTCCTGACCTTCACATGTCTAGAAGGCTCATAGCACCACCTCAATGGCTAGTTCGTTAGAAAAAAAATTGGGGGCACCTCCCCAAAAGTCACTCGGAGGGGAAAAAATCTAAGAGCTCTTTCTGCCATCTGAGCCCACTCTTGGCTCCAGCACTGAAAGCAGAGATCGATTTGAAATCCCCTCCTATATGGTCATGCTCTTCCCAACTCTGTCTGCTTCCTGGTACCATTTTATGCACTGGAGGCAGTCAGTAATTCATGCTCGCCGGGAGACACATTGTTGACCTTGCTGCCAAGTGCGGTAGTTCAGTTACACTGCTGAATTCCAGGTGTCCTGGCACAGAATGAGGGCATCTGCCCTGAAAGTGCTTATTATCCTTTATTCTCTACCCAAGCCAATTCCATGGAGGGTGTTTATTTTGGTGTACAGCATTTACTTATTTCCCTGAATGCTTCTCACTGGACCAAATAGGCGTTGAAGAATGTGTGTGTGTTATAGTGAGTGGTGTGATCTATTCAGGCACATTCGGCACCAAGGTTTCACCCACCTCTGTGGGATATACTCAGAGGGGTGTAGAAACAGAGTGGCTTTCAGAATAAAGGATTCCTTCAGAATCAAGGAAAACAGCTGAGATACTGACTAACCGGGAGCACAGGGACTTGAACAGGCAGCAAAAGAGAGGATAGCCTTGAGCTTGGTCTAGACTTGTCTAGGAGGTGCCTAGGCTTTAATGGAACCAGTTTAACACATTAAAAGTACACTGCCTTGTCTCCACTAGGCTGTTAACACATGTTAGTTAACACATGCTAGCTAGCACCTTCCAAAACCTAGTTTAGATAAGGCCTTGGCTAATGTGTTCCTCAAACCTCAAGGGGTTTTGTTAAATGAAGAAAGGATCAGGTGTATCTAGTAACTGAGGGTAATTACGTAAATAAATGAATAATACTTTGCTATTTTCTGCTGTCTCTTCATCTAAGGGTTTGAAAGCATTTACTAATGTTTCCAAGCTAAGACTCTCCACACCTAATGCAATTAATGATGTTACCATATCAAAAGCCCAGGCCATAGCTGTTACCATAAAAACAGATACCAGAGCTGTGCATTGTTGCCAGTGCCAGAGGCAGGATATTGGACTGGAGGGACCAAATGGTCTGATCTTGTGCGGCAAATCCTACATTGTTAGAGCCATTTTTACATGTCTTTGGAGTAGCTCAGGAGACTGCTATTGCCTCTAAGATCAGGTAAAACGTTTTCCTGTACCCATGTCATTTCTGCTCACATATTTGCTAGAGCATGAGAAAACCTCAAAATAAATGTGAGAAAGTCCTTTTCTGGTTTATAGTTAGTGCTGCCATTGAGGACTGTGCAGTGAGTCTGTGTGTGTGTTTATGGCCACCTGAGGTGGGCTTGATGAGAACTTCACAAAGGGGTTTTGGAGCTCTCTTGTGTTTGCACAAAGCGTGGCTACTAAAGCCGTTCTCAAAGGCAGAGCTGGCACCCAAGTACTGAAAATGTTTCCTTCTGTTCCTTTGGTCTTGTGCAGTAGACCAGCTCCTGGCTTGGGTTCTGGCCTGTAAAGGGATGAGTACTCTCAACTGCCACTGAGCTCAGTGGAACTTCAGCTGAGGGTGCTCAGCACCTTGCAGGATTGGGGCCTTGGTGGAATAAAGCAACAACCACTGAGTTTGGGATCCTTACTGCAGCAGAAGTGCCCACACATTGCGGATCTCAGGGCAACACTCCCAATCTGCCAGAATACCCAGGGATGCATCTGCTTTACGTAATGTTTGTAAGTTTCTGCCTGCATTAATCTTAGTTGTAATGTCTGTATTAGAAGTGACTTTAATACAGGAGCTAGTCTGTGGAAACAGCAGGTTCCACACAATGTTCTGGCTCTGGGCAATGTGGATCAGATCAAGAGGAAGCACAGTGTGCTGGGTATCGTAGTCTCCATAAGCCATATTTTGATATTAAGGAGGCTGTGGAGCACATTGTATCCACCCAGGCACTAAGATATAATTGGAAGCTTTGAAGAGTGAGAAATTTTTCTGAGGTTTCAAGAAATAAATGTCTGTGAGGGTGGAATGTCGTGGACTGTAATTTCTTCAAAGATATTTTTTATGATAACAAGACTACATTTAGGAATTCATTTCATAAATAACCTGGGAGCTACTCACAACACAAGTCATAAGAGTCAATTGTCCATTTACTGTTTGCTAACAATTTACTTTTTTAGCCCAGTGACTTTGATTTGTGATGATCTCAGTGCATTCGGCCAACATAAGAAGAATCTAACAGGTACACGAAAACAAGAATCCACCAGGCCATAAATCACTCTAGAAAACAGAGAGAACTCACTCGTAACCCATCCCTCTCCCCTACCAGCACACACACCAGACACCTATAAACCACTCATATCTGTGATTTACATACACCACACTCCAATGACTAGTGCACACATACTTATAGAACACAACCACAGCACGCAGCTATACAGAGTCCTCATTATACCCCCCAAAAAATAATAACAAACCCAAAAGCCACACATAGACACATGCTCACACACCCCTTCCTCAAGTTTTATGAAAAATGTAAACCTCAAAAACAGAGCGTGTCAGTCTATCTATGTCTATGCATTTTTAGCATGCTCATCCTATAGCATCTAAGTCAGTGGTTCTCAACCCGCGGCCTGGGGGCTGCTTGTGGCCCAATCAGCACACACCTGCGGTCCATGTGACATCCTCAGGACCATACAGGGAGTATATATATTATGTGCATGCGACCCACATAACACATAGAGAGCTGCATATGTGGCCCACAATGGTAAATAGGTTGAGAACCACTCATCTAAGCACTTAACATTTCATCTTTTGCAGAATGAAATTAGTTAATCCTTTTGCGTGGGGATAAGATTTTCTTATTGCCATGGCCATTGCCTCAATTTACGTATCAAAACCTCTGGCACAAAGATGAAATACCTAACATTCTTGTGCATTCCCATTGCCCTGCATTCCCATGTTCAATTTTCTGCTGGGGGCTTCATCTCTGGTAGCTAACTGTATTGTTTCCAGTCCCACCGTGATACTCTTGTGTTGAGAGGGAGGGCAATGGCAGTAAGGAACAGGTTAGCATGTGTGAGCATTGTGGCACCTGTTGTATTTAATTTCTTAACATGACTATGCAGAAAGCCTCCCACCACAATAACAATTGCCCACCTGCTCTTGTGAAAATCTATCTCTAGATTACCATGGTGCCACCAGTACGCTATCGGTTGTTTCCACAATAATGAACACTGAACAGAGTTCTGCAGTGTGCAAAAATGTGTGGTCAGTACTTACTTGAATTCAGTGTATATCCCCAGTTCATATCTGAGGACACATGAGATCATCATTCTCGGGGGTTCTGACACCGATACCCCTACACAGGAGCTGTGCATTGGTCAGGAAAGGGGGCTGAAATTTCTGGCTCAAACAGGGGTGCTGGAACAATTTGTGCAGTGAGGGTGCTGAGAGCCATTGAACCCAACTGTAAACCCTGTCTATAATGGAAATCACTTCAAGCCAGGGGGTATGGCTACACCCCCAGCACCCCTAGTTCTAGCACCTGTGGGTTGGGGTAACGTAGGATCAGCCACTGTTCTGAGGGCTTCTGATCAAAGGCTACCAAGGACTGTAAAACCTAGACCCAGTGAAGTGAAATCAGGACACCCTGGCAGCTGTAATGTGTAATTTGCTTGCTTGGAGGCCGTGTGCCTCAGCTTCACTGTAGTTCCTGTGTATTTAATTTGCTCACTTTCTTTCCAAGTCCAAAATTAAGATAGAAATTGAGCAGCTGGCACCAGTTCACAGGCAGATTTTCACCACTTCACAGTAAGCTCTTGTTATCATTGTTTCTCTTTTGGTTTCCCTTCACACCTACGCAGGCTCCCCTCTCGACTGTGAGTCCCTGCGCCTGGCTGCGCATGTGGCTAGGAATCAGCCAATGAAAAGGGGTCTCAGTTAGCAGGCTCTGCCTTTTGACCTTCCCAGCAAGATGCAAGTTTCGCTTTCTCTAGCTGCAAAATGGTTTTGGTGTAGAAAAGATTCTTTATGTTTGTTTGTTCAGCTTGTAACAACATTACCATGGGGATAAAAGAAATGTTTCTGTTCCTGCCTGCCTGTGATGAATAGGGACCTGCTCTGTAATAATTTAGTATTAATACTGTATGTTGGCCTGGTTATTGGTTTCTGTATGTGTATTTCATTTTAAGTACTTCTCACTAGGGGGCTGTCTAGGATCTGTCAGGCAGGAAGGGTGAGCATCTTGAGCCATGTCCTCCAGCAGCTGACATTTAAGAGCTACTAAGGGACAATTCTAGGACTATTAGCTCTGAGGACTCTAGCTCAATCCCCTGCCAGGCCTATGGGGTGCTTCAACCAGGAGAAGAAAAAAACCTGCCAAGGTTGACTGACAAAGAACTTGACAGAATTTTAAAAGGCACAGTCTTGGGGAGTGCAGGGGGAACCAGATGGGAATCAGGCTCAGGCACTGGAACCTGCTGGGGGGTTCTGGAGAAGTGAGGCCTGCCAAGGTCACCATTACGGGATGGTAGTACTTTAGGTAAGAAAGATGTGTGTAGACTGTTGTTTAAAAATCCTATTTTTTTCTAGTGTTTTTTTCCTAAATCCAGTGGCAAAATCTGGATTTGTGTGGAGCTTACACAACTTACTAAAAGCATGTACAGAGAAAGACACATGCTTCCCACAGTTGACCAGACATTAGTTCAGTTATCAGAAGCCAAAGTCTTCTCAAAAGTAAATGCTACAGTAGGCTCCTGGCAAATACCCCTTGCTAAGGAATCTATACCATTAACTACATTCATCACCCCGTTTGGAAGGCACTGTTTCAGTTGTCTTCCATTCAGCATATCTTCAGCACCAGACCACTTCCAAAAGAGAATTTCCCAGATTGTGTCAAGTTTGCCTGGCATTGTTTGCCATGCCGATGATGTGTTGGTATAAGGCAGAGATAAAAATGAACATGCTGAGTGACTACGTGCAGTTTTCAGATGCTTCCAACAAGCCAGCCTCACTCTGAATGAGAAATGTGAATTTGGAAAGGAGCAGATAAAATGGGTAGTACACATAATTAGCAAACAGGGAATTTAGCCGGCTTCAGACAAACTGAAGGCATTACTTGCCTTATCTGAACCTAAGGATAGGTTTAAGAAGATTCCTGGGCATGACAAATCATTTTGGTTTCAGAGTAACAGCCGTGTTAGTCTGTATTCGCAAAAAGAAAAGGAGGCATGCATCCGATGAAGTGAGCTGTAGCTCACGAAAGCTCATGCTCAAATAAATTGGTTAGTCTCTAAGGTGCCAGAAATCATTTTGGGAAACTCTTACCAAATTTAGCTTGTCTAACAAAACCCTTAAGAGTTCTCCTGAATGGTCACAATATGTGGATCTGGAGGAGCATACAACAAAATACATTTAATAAAATAACTGACATCTCCACCTGTTTTGGCACAATATTCAATAACCTGTCCAACAACCACAGCAGCAGACTCATCTTTATATGAGTTAGGAGCAGGGCTCACACAAAAGCATCCAGAAAGAGACCAGAGACCTGTTGCTTTAATCAAGAAGCCTCACAGAAATAGAGCAGCGGTATGCTCAAAAGGAATCTGTAGCAGTCAGGCGGGCCTGTGAATAGCTCAGTGAATATCTGTTTGGCTTGAATTTTATCATAGAAACAGGTCACAAAGCTTTAGTGGCATTATTGAGTTCAAAACCAGTGGATGACCTTCCGCCGAGGATTCAAAGATTTCAAATATGGCTGATGTGATTTTCTTTCAACATTGAACACATACGAAGAAAAGCACTCAGAGCAGTAGACACACTATCTAGACCCCCAGAGCTGAGCAGCCACCAGTGGAAGAAGAAAAGGCTTTAGAGAAAGATGTCAAAATCCACACAGACCTTCTGGCAGCAATTCCAGCACCTGCCAACTGACTTCTGCCACTTGGAGATGAACAACTAAAGGATCAGACTCACCAGAAACGGATTTAGCTCTGCCAAAGAGGGTGGGGTCAATGGAGTCAACTTCCAACAGACCTACTAACATATTGGCAGGAACAAAGTGACCTTTCACATGGTCAGTGGCCTGCTTCTGAAAGGATAGCACATTGTTATCCCTATGGTATTTCAGAAAAGGATACTCTCCAAAATCATGAGGGAAACCAAGATATAAATGAGTGTAGGGCACAAGCACAACACTCTGTACAGTGGCCCAGTCTTAGGTGACAAATTCAGACCTTAGAAGAGGACTGCGAAATATGTAACAAATTAACAAAAAAATCATCTCCAGAGCCATTATTCTGTGCAAAACTACTTGACAAATCTTCGCAGTGGGTAGCCACAGATTTGTTTTTCTGGAAGGGACACACACGCATTATTATAACTAATTACTTCTCCAGAGATATTGACTTGGCTATACTTACACTGATTTCATTGGCACAGGTCGTCCAGAAACTAAAGTCAATATTTGCAAGATACAGAGTTTCTGAAGTCCTCGTGTCTCATAATGGGCCTCAATTTACTTCTGAGCCATTCCTAGCGTTTGTGTAGGACTTTGATTTTGAACATCATACTATTTGTCCACATCGCCCCCAGAGCAACAGAGAGGTGGAGAGAGCAGCACAGACTTTTAAAAGACTTTTGCAAAAACCAGTGGACCCATATAAAGCACTCCTGGCATATTGGTCCACACCGCTTGTGTTTGTACTATCTCCATCAGAACTTCCGATGGGAAGGCGACTAAAGACAGCTTTACCTGGAGTACTGATACAACTTAAACCTAAACAGTCCAACCTGAAAGAATTTTTGCAAACAGGATGCTGAAATAAAATTTTGGCAACAACAAAATGTCAATGCTCAGCACAAAACAAAAGCACACTATCTGCACTGAAACTAGGGGAAATGTTTGGCTTAGAAGCTCCCAGACATTTTGAAGTGTTCAGTCTTTGACAGAAACTCCCAGATCCTACCTAGTGGAAACTCCAGAAAGACTTCTCTGGAGGAATGGGGGTTATCTTCAATATTTCCTAACACAATGAAAAGAGGATCTGGGACCTGCTGGTACTTTGTCAGGAAGTGAGCCCCTTCCACAGGGAACTCTATACACAAACTCAACACAGTCTGGAAGAATTGATCAGACCCTCTCAAAGACTTGATCTTTAGAATACTCCTCAGGACTAATTAAATGCAAATTGAAAAAGGGACTGTAGCAGGGTGGCTTGCTCCATGGGCTGGGGAGCCTGGGGCTAAGCCACCCTGAGCCTCATCTGAGGAGAATCAGGCAATTCCCCATAAAGCAGAGAAAATGACTGCTTTAAAGGAGGCAGAATCAGGCTTGAGTGGTGATAAAGCCCAGCTGGGGTAGGAGCCGGAGGGAGAGCTAGGTAGGAAGCTTGGACAATCAAGGAAAGCTCTCCAGGCAGGGAGGCCTGGGAGAAACCCTGACTAACCAGGGAAGAGACTGGGAGAATGGAGGGGAACTTAAGAGGCCGAGTAGGAAATGGAGGAGGGAAGACTGCACCACAGGTAAAGGAGCAGACCTAGCTGTTCAATACAGGGCCCTGGGCCAGAACCCAGAGCTGAGGGTGGGACTGGGTTCCCCTACCAGCCCCAAGGAAGGGGGTGTACAAGCCCATTGTAAGGGTTATTGAGCCTAGCACAGGGCTGTAGACTGAGCTGAAGAGTGGGTGAGGAAGAGTCCCTGGGAGAGTGGAAGGATTTTGTTTCTGTTAAAGACGTTTTTTGGACATGTAGTTTGGGACAGTTGGGACCCTGGCAGGGGTGGACTAAAGATGGTGAGCCAGCCAGAGGGCTGTGTTACCAGGCAGAGACATACCACGGCGCTGGACCAACTATCGGCTGGGGCTGCTAGCCAACTGAGAGAGCTGCGACTCCATGCCTGGCCACAAAGGGATGCCTAGTGGTGAGTGAACTTGGTTACAGGGACATAGTAGTGTAAATAGCTTTAAGGGATTTGAAGTTTATTTCACACTGTTGTGTGTGTATATACACATGGCTTTATAATTTGTTTTAATCTATTGTTATAAAGAAAGGGAGATGTGGAGTGGTTATAGAGTTCCAGGTCCTCCACTGTCTCGAGAGATGACCAGGATGTGTTGCAGCAGGGAACTTATAAACGGGGGAACTTCCTGATTAGGGAATTCTTTAACTGCTGCTTAAAGCTTGGCTCTTTGTGTTCATGTCCTCACGCTACAGTAGAACCTGAGCACCTTTCACTAGCGCACTAAGCAACCTTCCTTGGGTGGAAATAAGGGACAATGCTTTATTTTAAGGGACATTTTAGGGAAACACCATTGCCCTTAGCATATTTTTCTTTAAAGTGTGCATTTCTTTTGCCCTCAAGCAAACAATGCAACTATCATAAACGTCAATGTGATGTTTATAATGGTACCTATGCTCAATTGTAAAACATTTCAATATATCTTAAAAAAAGAGACAGGTCACTGAAACAAGGGATGGTCCCTTAAAATAAGGGAGCCATGGTCACCCTAAATGTGACTAACATCTGTCATGCGTGGGTCATTCTTTTTCTTGTCCTCTGCTCAGAGGGAAATTGTATGCGCAATGAGCGGGGGTTGTTAGGTTTTGAAGTTTTTTTTAAAAAAAAGTAAATGTGGTTCTTTTTATATTCGAGAAGGGAGGGTGAAGTGCACTTTGCACTTTAAGCAGAAGGTGGTGAGGTACCAGTGAAATGTTCCCAGTGTGGACATAGCCTTAGACCAAAAGGTCCAATAAACACTAAACTTCGTATTTAATATAGTTTTAAAAGCTTCAGCATCCTCATGTTAAAGACACCAGCTGATGGGGAGGCAGATTGGAATGGGGAAACCTTCCACCCCTGGGAAACTGGGTCAAATCCAGTCCAGGTTAAATGAAGTTCATGATCATCTGATGGTGGTATGATGGGTGAAATTAGCTGGTGGGTCTAAGTCCATCTTGTTAGTGAACAAGTGCCCACATGGCAAAAAACAGCACACAGCTGGCATTAATCAGCTCCTCGACTGACTGCCTCAGCATAAAGGCTGGGACGTGAATGGGCCCCTGAATCTCAACTCTCCAGTCCAACGACCTTTAAACTTTGGTGGGTGGGTCTGGATAGAAACTAAACCTGAATCTAGATTTAACAATTGGTCTGACTTTATAATGGGTCACCCCAAAACTCCAGGATCAGGAGACCCATAATCAGTCATGTCTGAAAATCACAGCTATAAGGCATATTCTGTTCTCAAGGAATACAGCAAGTGGTGTGACTCTGGAATAACCCTGCTGATTCACTGGAGTGACTCTGGATTTATACTAGTGGCAATGACATCAGAATTCAGCCCTTTACTTTCACCACGTATTCCTGACCAGAAAAAGGCGTTTCTTACTGTTCGAGGCATCAAGCTGAGCAAAAAGTTGATTTGTCCTCGTGAGTTTATATGGAGAATATAGGAGGGGAAAATTCCAGTTCAGGTACAAATCTCTCTGTCATTGCATTTTGTGTGCACCCATCTCTGCAGCTCTTGGAGGGGTTCAGTGAACTAGCAGGATACACTTCAAAGCCTGCTGAACTCTCTGTCCAGCCATCTTATACAGTTGATCATTGAAATGACGAGGAGGGTTCATCGGTGCCTGCAAATATTTACATGTTCTTTTGAGTTTAGAAAAACTTCGCTCTAGCCCCCAGCTTTGAAGTGGAGTTCAAAGGCCCAGCACCTGTGTGATCCCTGGTGGAGCAAGCTCTCACAGGCATACAAAAATGCCACTCTGCAAAGGTGGGAACAGAGCCACCAACTCTCCTCATCTAAGCATCAGCAGTTGTGCTGGAATCCTGCATTATCCTTCGCAGGGTCCTGCTGATCTCCCCACACTGGAGTTAGAAATGCCCTGCCAATTGTTTGGGGCCTACATTAAAGGAACATACTGAAGAAAGACCTTTTTCAGCAGAACATACATCTCATGTATTTTTCCTAACATCTGAATTGTGTCAACAGAGATTAGGTCAAGTCACACATCTGTGGTGTATTCATATAAAATAGATTTATTTTTTTTTAAATTGTACAGACAAATACAACTGAAAAGAATCCTGTTTCTCTTAGTGAAGCTGGTTAATGCTCTGATTAATCCCAGCACTAGGATTTGGCTTCATATTTTTTACTGAGCTAAATGCTGGTGAAAGTTTCCAGCCCTAGAAATCTGTTTATTCTCAAAACAGGTACAGTCCAGGCCATAGCAATGTGAGCTTTCCCTATGCCCCTCCCCATATTGCCAATTGGATTCATCCGGGCAGAGACTCTCCATGTCCATTCAGGCTGAGACTGCCATCAGAGGAGACACTTATAATTTGGTGGTTTTATTATTTGTGTTACCACAGCACCTGGGAGTCCTAGTCGTGGACCTTGGTCTCACCGTGCTAGGTGCTGTACAAACACAGACCAAAGGACAGGCCCTTGCTCCAAGCGATTTATAAACTAATAAGACAGATGAGGTAGTACAAATGAAGAATAAGACAATACGGGCCAGCATGATAGGCACACCTCAGCACACCCGCTGTCTAGCTGTTATCAAGTTTTTTGTAGGCCTTATGTAAAGGAGAGTTTTGAGGAGGGATTTGAAGGTGGACAATGAGGAGCTTTATGGATGTTTATGGGAAGCACTCCCCAGGCAGGTGGGGCAACATGGGAGAAAACACAAAGGTGCTTGTTTGAAACATTAATAAGTGGGCAGTGAAGGCTGGGATCATGGGCTGATCAGAAGCAAGCAAGCTAATGAGAAAGGATAGGGTGGGGATTGACTGTGAAGGGCCTTGAAAGTGAATAAAATCTGCTTATGTTTGATGCGCTAGACAAGGGGAAGCCAGTGGAGGGATGCAAAGAGTGGTGACTAGGAAAACTCTTTACAGCAGCATTCTGAATGGGTGTGAGCAAGACAAGATTGCTTTTGTCAAGGCCAGAGAGAAGACTGTTGCAGTATCTGAGATGAGGAGAGCTTAGAGAAGAGGTTTAGCTGTGTGGATGAATAAGAAAGGCCATATCCTAGAGATATTATGCATACAGGTCCACGTCCATCTGTCCACTAGGAATCTTGGCTGAGGCCCAACTACTTATTTCACATAGGCCATTGAACAATCACCTAATCACAGCGTAGTCTGGATTTGATTTAAATTGCTAACTGAATGGTGAAAGGTTCCATATCTCAGTCCTAACCTTGTGTGTAGCAAGAGGGACCATCATATTCTGGGGCTCCGTATTCCTTGCAGAACGGGAGGCCTTGCCTAGAGCAAACCTGAAAAGTAGCCAAAGTCTACTCCATTTTGTCAGTGTGGTGCATGGGAATTGCCAAACCATATCAGGCCAGTGGTCTGTCTAGTCCAGTCTCTCGTCTCTGACAGTGGGCAGCACCTGATGCTTCAAAAGAAGTTGCATGAAACTCCTTAATAAATACTTTTGGAATAACTAGCTCATAGGGGACACTTAGTCCTAACGTTAGTAGTTGTCTTTTACCTGAAATAATGAGGGGTTTGGTCCCTTATGTTTTGTATCATATCTAGCGTAATTATGAATGTTCTCATTATCTATGTCTAGTCCTTTTTCTTAAAAAAAAAAAATATTGCTAAATTCTTGGCTTTCATTATATTGTGTAGCAGTGATTTCTGCAGGTTCACGCTGTGCAGTGTGAAAATATTTCTTTTTATCTGTTTGAAATGCGTTACCTTTCAACTTCACTCAGCGTCCCTGTGTTTGTGGTATTATGAGAGGGTAAATAGCAGTGTCCCAACAACCTTCTGTGCACTATTAACTATTCTATGTACCTTTATCATTTATCTCCTCTTTCAGTTGAACAGTCATGATTTTGTTACTCGCTTCTAGCCGGTACAGCTCTGAGATTCCTCAACTGGAGTTTGGGCATTGCTCCTGACCCAAATGCAGCCACTCTTGGCACTGGCACCAGGAGCTCCTGGAAGCCATGAATTTCAATTTTAGCAGCAGACCCAGCACTGCTCATTCTGACTGGTAGCTGCTATCTTTTTCGCTAAACAGTGAATGAAACGGGAAAATGTTCGATGCCAAAATACAAGGATTAGCTGGAGTGGAGGTGCCAGGTATGGGGGATAGGGTGGCAGCTGAGTGTCACCTAAAGTGCTAAAAATCCAACTAAATACTGCCCATTTATTTCTGAAGAAGATAGGGGCAGGGAATAAAAAGAACCAAGACCAGATAAAGTGAAGTGTATCCCAGAGCAGAGTCTGGGGAAAGGTTTCAAACTGTCACTGTTTTCCCTGGCATCTGAGCCACATTCCAACTCAAGCCCCCAAAGTTCTGCCTATCAAAATTTCCCCATTAGTTTAGATCCAGAAAAAGCATTCAGTTCTTCTCCTAAAGCCCAGTAGTGCAGCGTTCTTCAGACAGGATAACTGCTGAGTTCTGTGCCCAAGGTGGCTACATATTGGCGATGGAGATAAATACTGCTGTTATAACATACGTAAAGTGCTTTAGGACTGTGCAAAAGGAAAGTTGCTAGAGAAGTATCAGGGAAAAATATAAGTAACAGAACGCTCAGATCCCTACTCTAACCACTAGCCCACAAACCTTTCCAGAGCTGGGAACAGAACCCCAGAATCCTGCGTCCCAAGTCTAGCCAAAAAGCCTATGCTCACACCCCAGAATCCTTGATTTATTTTGGATACTGCACCATCACAATATAGTCCCATAATGTAATGAATCTGCTCTCAGGAGCTCACCACTCTGTGTCCTGAGCTTGGTTTCAGCTCCTCTGAGCTTTGTTAGGTCTTGGCTCATGCAAGCTCCCCCAGGGCTGTACTCGGACAGCAAGCTCCTGTTCCCCTGAGAATTGTTGGTAAAATATTTCCTGACAGCTATTGACAGCAGAGGGAACAGACATTGACCCACCTTGCAAGGAGGAGGAGGGAGACTCAGTAGGCAGCTGGAAAACATTCGTTATATGAGGGAGACTCTGAGGTAATTGTGTGAAACTAAATAAATCCCTGTAGTTTAGTCTATATTTTGGTAAACCAGCTTTCATGGAGCTGGAGCAATCTGCATGTGGCTGAAATGCCCCATATCAGGACTCATGTTCTGTTCTTATTGCTGATGGTGGGTTATTATTGCTGTACCTATAAACTCTTGCCCCTTAAGAGAACAGCAGAGTTCACATTATTTTTGCATTATTTATTATCCCTAATCAGTAATGAAATTCCTGCCCAGAGGTAAATTTATAGAAAAGCATGTGATCCAATAAGGTATTTCAAAATAAGCTTTTCCTTCATTTACCTGCCGCGACCTGAATTCAGAGCTGGCAACAATAATGACTATTGTTGTGGAAAACGAGTCACACCATCTGTTTGGTTCAAACAGTCTGAGGTCTTTTATTGAATACAAGCATGCAGGGAGAGGGAGACAGAGATGGTCATACGCAGGTGCCACCCTGGTCTCCCTCTGACCTGCCCCTATAATACCAGTCTTATATAGGTTACAAATTCAAGCCAAATGATACATTTCCTTATTTTATCTCACATTTTTATCAAGCATTGTTAGTAAAGCCTTATAAGGAGATAAAACAAAACTGTTTCATAACTAGTACTGTGCTGACACATTTTGTTATTATCAAGATCTGCGGTTTGCTTGTGACAGCGTTTTTGTTTAGGGACTTTTGCAGGGGTGGAGGTGGGGGGGGAGTTGCATATAATGGACAGCTAGGGACTTTTGCCTCTTTAGCTCTTTTCTAGCTAGAGGTTGGCCTAGTCCGTTATCTGGGTCAAATGCCATGGCCCAGCATAAGCAAATGCTTAGCTTAAGCTAAATCTTACAGGATGCAGGCCTGTAGGCCTCTTGCATTACCGCTCTTGCCTATGTTCATGAAGTGCATAGATCTTGCCGCCGAATGATCAGAATGCCGCAGTCAGGTCAGCAATATTTTCCCCCACACTATGCATGCAAATTAGATGTCCATTTTTATATTAAGTTGCATGCCTATTTTATTTAAAAATAAGGCGCAGTCATATTTTTTAGAGATAATTTGCTCTATAATGAGACTTGCTCACAGCTTTGTATTTGGGATAAATACTTTTATGTTTAGGCTTTTCTGGACTGTATCACCATTCTATCTGAGCACCTCATGAACAATAATGACTTTACTCTTGAAAGACTGCAGTGAGATAGAGAAGTCTTGCTATCCCCATTTTACAGATAGGCTATTGAGGTAACCGAGAGATTAAGTGACTTGCTGTGACCATTGGGGGAATCTGTCTGTCTGGACAATTTATGAATTCTGTGTGAGAGTATGAACTCTCTGTATCTTTATCAGACTAAGGACTCCATTGTGGATGGGGGGGTTCTTTACCTTCTTTGTTCTCCTGTTACCTCTATGTCGGACTGCAATTCCAAAGGCTGGTGGTAAAGGACTGACAATAGAGGGCCATTGATTTAATGGTTCTCACGGAAATGGAATTGTTCTAAAAACCAATAGGTCAGCTCCCACCCAGGAGAACTGTTTTATCAAGGGAGAGTTTGCCTGCTAAGGGTCTAAGATTACCTGAAGAGGCTGACCTGGGAGTCATCTGACAGGGGCAGGAAGTTTATAAGAGGGCAGGAGCTGATCCATTCAGTGTCTTTGGCCATTTTCACCTGCTCACAATGAAGGAAGCTGCTGCAGGAGCCTGATGAGGCAGGGGAAACTCTGGCTACCTGAATTCAGATGGTCTCCCACGGAGAAGGGGGAGCTAGAGTGAGGGGTATTACTCTGAGGAGGTTTGATGTTTTTCTACACAATCTGTATGTCTCAGGCAATTAAGTAAAGAGCAATAGTGCTGTAGGCTCCCGTGCAAAGTGTGTGCACCTTTTATGTGTTATACCTTATCTTGTGATCCTTGAAGAGGTAGAGCACAAGATTCACACTTTCAGCTGGAGTTCTGGAGGAGGGTGTGTTCTAAGCAAAGGGGTATGTGCTGGTCCTGGGTGTCTAAGGGCAGGTGGGCTGCAGGGGTCCATCTCTCTGAAGGGGTGACAGATCGAGTTGGTGCCCAAGAAATGTTCAGGAGAGGCCAAGGAAAGCAGCAGTGCTACAGCCTGCTGAGACTCAGGGAAGCTTGCAGCACTTGGGAGATTCACTGTCTGGACCTCCTCACGGCAGTCCAGTGAGTGACTGGAGGGCAGGGGGAGACCGACCCGATCTGTGACGCTTCCCAAGGTCACAATGGAACTCTGCAGCAGAGCCTCAAATTGAACCCAGATCCTCTGAATCCCAGTCCCGTGACCTAACCGCAATACCATGCTCCTTTTAAAATTAAAATCTGCCATTGGGCTACACTGCTGAAGTCTGGCTTTACAGAACAAGAAGTCTAAATGTTTTGTAGCCTTCGGTATTCATTTGTTGTTTTGTTGCCACTGAAAAATGAACTGGTCTCTTTATTACTCTTTGAATCTGTAGCTGCCCCATATCCCACATTATTTTGATATTTGGATATAACCACCAAATTTGCTGAAAATTCCCTTTAGCCAGAATCGTATCCTTTTTATTCCTTTGAACAGTCTGCCAGGGAAATGTATGAGCTGCAGAGGGTTTGATGCTGAGAACAGAGATAGTTCAGTTTGTACAAATTATCTGGGGTAAGTTTCCACACTTGGTTCCAAAATTCTTGGTTTATGGAGTGGAGAAAGCCTACCACTTGTTTGAACAGCCACTCTGGTTGTGAAATAGCATTTTCTGTCACCTCAGTTACTTGATTCAGTATTTCTGCTGTACATAATGTACCATACACTCACAGAAGTGAGATCCATAGGTCCGCATGGTACAGAGGCAAATCAGGATCTAAAAGCATCTGTTGTAACAAGGGACAGGCAAAACACCTGGTCCTGTGTCATGGAAAGATTGTCACATCCCTCCCCAGACAGAAGTTTAAAGCCCTGAGAGACTCAAAAGTGATCACAACTGTCCAGCTAAACACACTCTGCCAAGCTTATGGTGAGTGGGGCATGCTACATTGCTTGAGGCACTGGAAATCAAAGGCAGTGTCCCAGGGAAGGTCCAGTACCCCAGAACTTCAGGCATAAGCTCCCATTAAGCAAAGAAAATACTGTGCAAATTATGCTTATGTAGCACCTCTTATGCAAACATCCCAGCACACTTAACAATCAAAATCAAACAGAATCAATCACCGAGATGTAAGCAGCGTGAACTAAGGAAAACAAAGAGCAAGAAGGACTTGGCCAAGCTCCTGCAAGAATGAATTCCCAGTACAAGCAGCTCAGCCACTAAAAGCACATGATGTCCAAATGATTATCATTTTAAAAACACTGGGGGGGCGGGGGAGGGTTTGAAGAGAAGCAGCCATGGAGAACCTCCCCAGGGGAAGGAGCTGGCAGATAATGAGTGATAAGCAGATCCATCTGGGTTGCAGGTGTCCTTCTGGGAAAGATCTGCAAACTGGGGAGAGAAACAATAGAACACTTCACAGGTGACTTGAACAGAAGTCTAAACAAGGATAGGATATATGTAGACTTGGCAAAACTTATTTTTAAAATAATTGATGAATAATATTGATATTTATTTTTAAGCTGTTTTAAATTTTTATCCATGTAAATTTTCAATTGTGCAAAATTATGGGTCTTAAGCATTTTCTATTAAATTTTCACAATTGCAGGAAATTATGGGAGAATCAGACAATTATTTAATGACAGTAGATGTTGAGATTCAAAAATTTAAAGATCTGTAAACATTAAAACCCACGTTGTCAATATCACATGTCAAAATATAGAAAGTAAATATCCCTAAATCAAAGTTCTCAAGCAGCAGTTTTCTTACTTTGCCTTTGAAAATTTTGATTATTACAGATGGAAATGTTTTTTCATCGGCTTCTGTATGTATGGTGAAACTGACATTTACCAACCTTTAGTGATTAAAAATCTAGTCCTTCCAAGCCTTTGTACATGGTGTAAAAACTATGGATAGACTGTGCTTGGAAACAATAAGAATCCGCCTGTACCTTTCCCCCAAACTCAAATCAAACTAGAACCAACACTGGTTCTAATAATAGATGAAGGCTTGTATGATGGGGATCCTATTTTATCTGAACCAGATTGCCAATCCTGACTTCATATGTTTTTCTGACTTCTAGTTCAAAGAAGCAAATGCTAGAGAAGCACAGAAGGTAAAGAAGCAGTGAGAAACTTTCTGCATAACCATGACCACTTAGAGCAGAGGTGGGCAAACTATGGCCTGCGGGCCACATCTGGCCTGCGGGACTGTCCTGCCCGGCCCCTGAGCTCCTGGTCTGGGAGGCTAGCCCCTGGCCCCGCCCCTGCTGTCCCCCTTCCCCACATTCACACCACCACCAGGTCACTGTGGCTTGCGCCCGCCCACCTCCCAGACTTTCCAATAAGCCTGTCCTGCCGCTCTGAGTGGCATGGTAAGGGGGAGGGGGGTAGATAAAGGGCAGGAGGTCCCGGGGGCAGTCAGGGGACAGGGGCGGTTGGATGGGGGTGGGGTCCTGGGGGGGCAGTTAGGGATGGGGGTCCTGGGAGAGGGTGGTCAGGGGACAAGGAGTGGGTGGGGGGGGTTGGATGGGTTGGGGTCTCAGGGGGCCTGTCAGGGGGCAGGGGTGTGGATAGGGGGTGGAGTAGTCAGGGGACAGGGAGCAGGGGGAGTTGGACAGGGGTTGAGGTCCCGTTGGGGCAGTTGGTCCTGGGAGGAGGTGATCAGGGGACAAGGAGCAGGGGGGGTTGGAGGGGTCAGGGGTTCTGACGGGGGCAATCAGGGGGCGGCAAGTGGGAGGGGGCGGATAGGGGGCAGGGGCCAGGCTGTTTGCGGTTCCCTACCCGACCCTCCATACCGTTTCGCAACTCCTATGTGGCCCTCGAGCCAAAAAGTTTGCCCACCCCCGACTTAGAGTATACCTGCACCGTATGCGCATATAGGAGCAGCAGCAGAGATACTGACGCTTACTGAGAATCCAATAGAGTCCCAAAGCGGTTAACAGGCCAAATACAGTGTAACAAGCACATTCTTTGACACATTAACTTTCCTCATTACAATACAATGCATTTTATTTTCCACAGAGTCAAGATGCTTCCCAGGTTTTTATTTTACAGTCCATGGGCCAAATTCTTTACAGATTTATACCCTTGAAATCAATGGCACTGCAGTACAGTGCAAAATCTGGCTCCCCTCTGCAAACACAAGGAGGATGCATGTTAAAATATACAAAAGAAGGAAGAGCCGTAGGCTATATCTGCTTTCCCCCCAAAATCAATTCACATAAATATGGATTTTGTCTGTCACAGTTCCACCAGCTGTGGGGGAACTGTTCCCTTACAAATCTTCTATAGGCAATCCCCATAGAGGAAACGACGTGGCCTTCTCAGATGCAAAATCAGATTTCTCCATGTTTAGCTAAACTGAAACCTCCTCTCTGAGTCCCTATAAAGGAACAGTGATTGGTTCTTCTAAACGAGTATTGGCATGAGCTGGTGGCCCCTGGCAGCAGACACAGGTCAGACGTGGAATACCCCATCTACAAAAGGACTCTAAATAAGGAGGGGGAATTGCTCCAAATCTGCATCCCTGGAAACCATCAGATTTTTCTCACTGAACATTCTAGAACTCATGACCTCAGAGATAATTCTCGTGTTTCAATTTGGAGTGAAGATAAGAGATCTCGAGCCCGTGACATCAGCTCCACTCATCTAAAACTAGTGCCAACCTTATGAAAGTCTATTCAGATGCCACAATATGTTCCATTAGCAACCAATCAAGCCACCAGTGAACTTCAGCTTACAGTGCACCTCTTTGAAAAACAATCTGAAGACAGCACTACAAATCTGGGAAGCAAAGAAGGAAAAGTTTCAAAGACAGCTGTGCCCTAGCATAAGGGGTTTAAGCAGACAATACTTAACTCTGTGAAACCCATTCCCAGCTCCTATTATCCTCAATCATTTGCGTGAGTGCAGCTGTCTTTTTTTAATCCAGGGATATGATGCTGTGGCTAGTAACGCTAGACAAGGTCATGGAAGTATTTCCAGAAACAACAGATAATTAATTGTCAAATGCCATTATCCTGGATTGCCTTCTTAGCTGAAATTCTCAGTACCAAATGAAGAATGTCTCTGCAATGTAAGCGAACTCCAATGTATCCGTCTCTTCTTTCAGACTGCACAATGTCACAGATCTGCTGGTGATGACTTTGAAAAATGCCTTGATGAGAAACCCTTTCTCCTTCTGTCTCATACTGGGTGTCGTCCCCTCCCCCCCTTGTTTTTATTACTAAGGACATTTGTTTGAAAACCAAGATGTTTGTTCCATAGCAGTATCTCTGCGCCACGCTGCTTTTTAATTTAAAAAAAATTGATTTGAAATTACTTCCACAACAGCTGTTTGACAAATTAAATCGCTCATAAATAGGATAAAATCACAGGGGGCCAAATTCATTACTGGTGGAATTCCATTGAATTCATGCTAATGGTTGCATAATATATCTCTTAGTCTCACTCTTGGTTTTTGTTTTCGAGGTGACTAGTAATCTATTTTACATTCTAATGGGACCTCTCTGACTGGTTAGAGAAGTGAAAGAGTCATCTTTGTCAGTTTAACAGGTTAGATTATGAAGCTGAGGTAGACAAGAGTTATTGATGTACAATGCACTTTATTATTTGATGTACATCAAGGAGCCCACTGTATTTCAATGGAGTGTCCCAGTGTGTGATCCCCTCTGAAACCAAACAAAAACTCTGAACAAACAGCATTATACATGCCATCTGCCCAGGACATGAACTACTAACCCAAGGCTGACCAGAGATACTATGACTATCAGAAGATGTGTGGACAGGTCTTAGATCCTGCTAGCAGCTCCTGATATTCCCAAGTGCAGAGTACTACATGAAGAGGTGAACAAGACAAGGAAATCTCAAACTTTGGAGATTACAATGGACGTAGACCTACATAAGGATCTTAGGACAAAATGTTTATTTTTATTAAAGACTTTGCCTTTTCAAACGCCACACAGGTCTAGTATTCAGGCTCCTTCTGTCTACAGAGTGCAGCTGGACAGCCTTTCCTAGCCCTAGGAAACATGGCATTTCACTAGAATTAATTGCCAATTCACTTCTATATCACCACATAAAAAATGAAGAGACCTTGAAAAGGCTAGCAAATGGGGTGTTCTGGGACTGCCTCTTTGGCTCTGCTGTTGAGAAAAGAGCTCAGCTCTGTGGTCAGACTCAGCCAGACGTGTCCATCACTGCAGGCCTGGTAGATCTGGCCTCTGAGATTCTCAAGAAGTTCCTATCTAGATCAAGCCAAAGGAAACGTATTTGTCACACTACCACCTACTATATTCTGCTATCTTAATATATCTCAGGGGCTCAGTGACAGAGCTGTGTGATACAGCAGTTTCTGTTTGTGTGGAGTGTGCCAAGGTAGTCTGCTATTGAGGATGGTAGCACAGAGTTGTTAGCCCACCCTACCCCCCGGCATGGCCCTTTAAGGCTTCAGAGGGTCCAACAGACATATATATATAAAGACCTAAGGCTCCATGGAATTAATGGTACTTGAGGAAAGAATCTGGACCCTGCACCCCTCTCACCCAAACAACTGGGAAGGAGTTGGGACCTTGGGAGCAGCATAAAGGCTGCCTCCGCCTTCAGAGCAGGCAGACCCTGACAGAAGTCTACCCTGCAGAACGCTCCAGAGAGGAAGGCTAATTGGTAAGGATGTTCAGCTAAAGGAAACTGGGAATTTAAGTCACAATCACAGCTCCAGGAAAAGGGCTGGGGAGGTAATCCCTGCTTAAGGGAGGGTAGGAGTGATTAACCTAAGGCAAAGAGGCCTGGGAGAGAACCCTAGCTCCAGACAGAGGGTGGACAGGGACCTTCTACTCAGGTGAGGGTAGGATTGGCTCATCTAAGCTAAAGAGCTAGGAGTTACTTGTCATCTCCCAGCTGCTGGAAGTAACCTTGAGGGGGTAAAGCTGTAGAGATAGTGGTGAGGAACCACAGATCCCAAGTAGGGATATTAGAATCCGGAGATGTGGGGAAAGATGTTGACAAGATAAGTAAAAGATAGGAGCAGCCCAGGAAAAATGGCAGAGGGATTGAAGGAACAGTCCTTGGCTACCTAAACAAGGTCCTGGGGCTGGAACCCAAAGTAGAGGGGGGGGCCTGGGTTCCCTTCCCTCTTGGTCTGGGGAATGATAAGGGCATCAGAAAGAGAAGAGGTCAAGTATTGTGGGCCCCAGATGCAGGTTGAGGACTGAGCTCAGAAGCCCTTAGACTTTGGGGTTTCCTATCTGGGACTTTTCTGTTAACCTGGAAGAGGAACAGATTGGGCAGTGACCTGGCTGGAGGGCTAGGCTACGTATAAAGACAGATGTTGTGACACCAAGATAGATGTTGTGACACCAGAATGACTACAGGAGGGCACCAGGCTGAAAAAAGCCCTGCAACACCACACCCAGACTCAGGGAAGTGGTCTGGAGGTGAAAAGCATGATGACGGGGGGCTATAAAAACTTTGTAAAGTTTCTGGCCTATGTTAAGTTCACCACCCTTCCCTCTGAGTTCTGAATTTGAACCCAAAACCTCAAACCTCAGTCAAAACCATCAAGTTTTATCTGGTTTCCATTCAAAACCACAAAAGTTCCTGGAGTTTATTCAAAACATGATTCACATGTTCTTGCTTGAAACTTGACCCAGGTACACTGAAAGATTCATGAAGCTTAGTAAAAGTCGGGTAAGCTTTGGGTCTGTAATAAAACCCCAGAGCAGGTGAATTTTGTGCCCAGTTTCTGGTTCATTATTAAAGCCTCACATAGGTCTGCTAACTAGTGAGACAGTAACAATCTATGGAGCAATTCATTTTTCTAAATGAGGCTGGATTCAAAGCTGCAATTTCCAGGTGTGCAATACCATTCTGCTCCATTTCTTGGCATTTGTATACACAATGGAGGATTTTTCCAAACATCTGGACAGTGATGCATATTATTATTTGTCACTTTTTCCAGTGTAGGAATATCAAGAAAAGTTCATATTCATTTGGATGATGATGAAAGATCTGGGAATGATTTGTATTTCCTCAGTTGGACCCAGCCGGATTCATCTCTGGGCCTTCATTAAATCAGATAAATTAGAAATGAAAAAAGGCCTACTCAATCAATCAGACCAGCTGCCTCTTTTGCTACTTTCTACAGTTCTTCTACAGCTTTGCAGTTTGCACATACTTTTCAGATATCTGTGGATTCTTATCATGTCCCCCCCGCCCGTCATTATATAGTCCATCAAGATATAATTAGCTTTTTATTCTTTCTTTGTAAATCTCCAGTTTGCGACCATACCCTTCACCAGCTGAAGTGTATCTTTTTCTATTGCGGGAGTAGCTATTGCAGCCATTTCTACCATATCCTATTTACCAGTCTTAATATAGCAGGTGAGACGTTTCCGTGGCAGCTTACAACTGTCTCCATAGGAGTCCTTCATCCGCTTTAACAGGGTTGGTGTGGGCCTCCTGATCAACACAGGACAATCAATAATATGATACAAATTCCTACAGGGTACCTGAATTCTCTGATTCTCAGACTGTGGACTCTCCCTAATTGTTTCAGTAAGAGTCAGTCCTGAACTCCCCTACATCTGGTCAGCTCACACAAAAGCTGTTTGTTCCCCAGTGTAAAACAATCAATCATTTTAATATTGGATGGAAAGGCAGACAGAGACAAACACATAGATGTTTGGGTTGGGTGGGCTGTTTTTTCTTTTTCCAATTAACCTTTTGCGTATCTAAGGCGGTTTCCAAGGAGACAGAGGAATTGTTCAACCCGTTGACAAATGGTTCTCGTCTGACACTGGAAACGCTCTCCTCAGAGTGGGGCCTCTGACAGCCACATAATATGATTGTACTTGGCAGAGCAATTCCTTAAATTTGGGGGGGGGGGTGTCCAGAGATTTACTCAGCTGTAGCAGCTGATGTGTTTACCAAATGAGGTTCTGCCATACAGTTCTCAGCAGTAGGACAAACCTCTATATGGGTCTGTAGCTAAGAGTTATAAATTACTTGGACAAAGGAAGAGAGAAGAGGCTTTCTGTGCGGTTACCTTGTAGCAAGCCATACTCCCCAAACCACTGTGACAGACCCAGCTTCATTACCCAAACCTGGTCTCCAGTGCCAGGAGCCACTGGTGTCTGGCAGAATTAAAAAACAAAAAACTATTTAGCCACTAGCATGGGGGAACATGGTGCCTTGTTGCTCTACAGTTCTTTGTGTGTCCCAAAAAAGAGTAGCATTGATGGACCCTGAAAGGGACCTATCAAGTACTTCTCAGCCAAAAATACCCTCCCGAGAACTTGAGATTCATAAGCATGTACTTAGTCCCTGTCCCAAAGATCTTACAGTCTGTCTTTTTGCTCTGTTTGTACAGCACCTAGCACAATGGTGTCCTAAGCTCCATATGCAATGCAGGAGGAGAGAGAGGCACCTAAAAATGGGATCCACAAAAGCCTGCATGCTAGATGGAGAGTTGCCTAAGTTAGCCAGTAGGAGATGCCAACCCGAGGGTGTATCCTAAGCCCCACCCCTCTCGCAGAGGTAGGCACCTACGTACAGGCTGAAGGCAGGTACCCTTTTGTTTGTGATCTATAGCCAGGACCACCTTCCTGGAGTAAGGCACCTTAGGCGCTTAAGATGGTTCTTGGGACTGAGTTAGGCACCTGCCTAATTTGAAACAAAATGGCTAGAAGAGAAGGTGGTGATGTGGTACTACTACCCCTGTAACTTTTAGCCCAGAGGTTAGCACACTCACCTGGGATGCTGGAGACCCAGACTCAATTCCCCACTCAGCCTGATGGGGTAAAAAGGATTTGAACAGACTCCCACCTCTCCTGAGAGTGCCCTACCCACTGGGCTATGGGAGGTTCTGAGGGGTGTCCCTGAATCTCCCCTATTGAGGCTGTTTTTGGGGCCAGTGAGAATGACTCCACAGCATGGTGGTTAGGCAACCCACCTGGGAGGTGGGAGAGCAGAGAGACTACAGTATCTGGAGTAAGGCAGCAGTGGGAATAACAAAAGGCAGAAATTTAGGTGGGTTAAGAACTTTTAGAGCAAAAATAGGTGGCAAGTGAGTTTAGGCCCTGGCCTGGGGAGTTAGATGGCACCAGATCGGAGCAGGGCAGTGGTGTCTAAATCTCTTTGGGGATGTGGGCCGAGGGGTCTAGTCACTTGAGGCCACATGGAGCATTTCAGAGGGATAAGCAGAAATGAAACAGGTAAACTGATGCAAACACCCCCCAACCCCCAGGATCTGGTGCTATCCCATGGCTGGCAGGAGTAGCCCGGTTCCTTCCTTTCCTCAGGCATGTGGTGCCACTTAGTGGAAAGCTGTGAAAAAAACTCCGAGTTTACTGAATTATATCAGCAAAGGAGCCAGGGCCGGTGCTAGCGAAGGGGGAGCAGGGCTCACGCTGGCTTTGAACAGCCCCGTTCCCGAGGCAGGTGCTACCGCTCCGCTCTGCCTGCGGGGCTGCCCAGAGCCTTTGCCCCCAGGCCTTGCAGGGACTTGCTCGCCCCCACCGGCGGAGGGCGCTGCCGGGCAGCCTCGGGAAGGCGCCCGGGGGCTGGGCTGGGCTCCCCTGGCGGGTGGCGGTGCCCGGGCTGGAGCCGCAGGGGGGCCGGGCCGGGTGAGGCCCAGCCACCGCTTGGCTCTAGCAGCCGCCTCCGGCAGCCCAGTCTGCCCTGCGACGAAGATAACGGCGCCTCCCTGGGCCTGACGGACGGACGCGCGGCCCCGCCCGCCGGGCCGGGAGCCGCAGCCAGCCGCCCGCCAGAGCCCGGCCTGTTCGCCCTGAGGCCTACCGATGGGAGCCGGTCCGGCGGGCGGGGGCAACCCCAGAGACTCGCCCCGGCGCGGCCCGCCCCACTCCGGCCCTGCAGGGGGCGCGCGCGCGGGTCCTGAGCAGACCCGCCTGGCAAAGTTGCCCAGTCTCACGAGGTACAAACGCGACCCCGCCTTTCAAAAACAAGCCCCCGAACAAGCAGTCCGCGGCGACCGGCGCTTCCCCCGGGCCAGCGCGGCCTGGCCCTCGGCGGCCGCTAGAGGGCGCCGGTGCCCTTGGACTCCCGTGGGAGCGGTGCGTCGTGACGCACGCACGCACGTGCGGTGACGTAGTAGGGCGGCCGGCCGGCGGGCAGGCGCCGCCGGGGCAGCGTGATCGTCTCGTCCGGCGGGAGTGACTTTGGGCTTGACCGCGCCCGGGATGGAGCCGCTGGATCGCTGCGCCCGGCCGCTGCGCACCGTCCTGGTGCGGAGCTCGATGCGGCTGTGGCTGCCCTGGGGCCTGCTGGGCCTCATGCTGGGCGGCTCCCTCCTGAAGGCGCTGGCGCCGCTGCCCGACTCCTACCTGAGCAGCAAGCGCAACCTGCTCAACATGTGAGGGGCGGGGCCGCGGGGCGGGGGCGGGGCCTGAGCCGGCGGGGGAGGGGGAGGGTGGTCGAGGAGGACCGTGCCGGGGGTGTGAGTGACCCTGCTGGGTGGTGTATGGCTGGGGGCGGGGGGCTGTGGCTGTGTGAGCCCTGATCCAAGGGGCCCCAGCTGCCGGCACCGTTGTGATCCAGCACCAGCTGGCGCCCCAGCAGTGCGTACGTGCCTCCCTCCATGCAGCGCTGCGGAAGGAGCCTAGAGAGTCAGGACACCCGTGCCACGCTCCTGCGGCTGGGCCTGGTTGCTTGTAGGACACGGAGGGGCAGGGGAGCCCAGTGCAGGTGGCCGGCTAGCACCTTCCGTCTGCGAGCAGCAGCATTCAAGGGGCCTGTGAACCTGACAGTCCTGCACCAGCCTGCCTGTGCTGTCCCGGCTCGTGTTCCTGTGATCCCTGAGGTTCCTGCGGAAGACAGAGATGAGAGAGACAGTAGTTTTACATTGTGCATCTGGCAGCCTTTTGTGTGCAGTCATTTTGTTGCTCTGTTAGTCTTTCCTCTGTGTAGTAAATCAGTTTTGTCTGTTTGGATCTTCCACTCAGAAACAGGGAGGCCTATTTTTTTAAATTGAAAAATGTAGTTGTAAAGTCCCAGAAATTGGCAGGGAGACTTGGGGACAGGATCTAAGAGCGATTAGATCAGATGGTGCTGACTCTTTCTTTCTTCTAGCTCCTAAAACACATTAAATATTTGGCCAAGCTTGTAAGGTCTTATGCTCAGTTTGATGGCATATATCTGGTTATACTGTATAATGCAGGGGTCTCAAACTCAAATGACCATGAGGGCCACATGAGGACTAATACATTGGCCTGAGGGCCGCACCACAGGCCGCACCACTGACCACCCCCCGACCCGCTGTCCCGGCCCTGCCCCCACTCCACCCCTTTCATGAGGCCCCACCCCTGCCCCGCCTCTTCCCACCCCTTCCCCGAAACCCCCACCCCAACTCTGCCTCCTCCGTGCCCTCGGGGGTGCAGGGGACTCAGGGCAGGGGGTTGGGGTGCAGGAGGGGTGTGGGGTGCGGTACGGGGCTTAGGGCAGGGGGTTCGGCTGCAGGAGGGGTTCGGGGGGCGGGTCCGGCCCGGCGCACACTGGGGGCAGGACAGGCTGCCTGCCTGCCCTGCCCCCGCGCCGCTCCGGGAGGCGACCGGGACCTGGGGGAGGGGCACAGGGGTCTGTGTGTTGCCCTGGCCGCGCCTTCAGGTACCTCCCTCGAAGTTCCCATTGGTCGGGAACTGGAAACGGTGGCCAATGGGAGCTTCGGGGGAGGTACCTAGAGGAGCGGTCAGGGCAACACACACTTTGCCCTTTGCACCCGCCAGGTCCTGGCCACTTCCCGGAGCGGTGCTGGGGCAGGGCAGGCAGGCAGGGAGGGAGCCTGCCCTGCCCCCGGTGCGCACCGGGCTGGAGCCGCTCTAGGTGAACGTTGGGGGGGGATCCATGGGGAGCTGGTGGGCCGCAGAAAATAACATGCGGCCCACAAGCTGCGTGTTTGAGACCCCTGGTATAATGCAATAACTTTTGAATGTTGGAAAATTGGAGGACACTTGAAGACCCTGCCGTATTTTCAAGTACCTCTGCAATTGTCAGTAGATCAAAGAACTGGTTGATGGCAACAATTAATACCTTCCAGCATAACAATACTCCTGTCTCATCTCTGTTCATATAATGTGTTGACACCCTGAATGATTTTTCTCCAGACAGAAAGAAGTAAAATAATGATAGTGGGCAGCCCCTGGGATGAGGGGAAGGGGGAGTAAACAGAGCTCTCGGTTTGGGAGGAATGGGGAATCACACAAACCCAGGGGGGAAGTGAGGAGCGGGAGGCACAGAGAAGCCCCAACATGAACATGGGAGGTTGCAGAGAGTCCCTGGAGTTGAGAGGGAACTTGTAGGGGAGAATGGAGGGATGCAAAGAGCCTCTGGTGTATGCAAATGAGCAGAGCCTACAGCAGGGGCAAAGTGTGCAACATCTCCCCACCCCCTCCCACCCCCATTCCCATGATGTTGATATTACTTTTTCATGTTACCAATTGTAGTTGCTATGGGGATGTAAATCCATTGTGGATTGGAGGGCAGGAGAGCCCAGATACTCCAGACACTCGTGAAGAGGGAGGGATGTGTCCACAAGACAATCTATTTGGCGGTCACTTGAAAGCTTAAGAACCCTTGTTCTCCAGGTTTCTAGATTAGATGCTGTGGTGTTGGGTGCTGTGTAAATAACCAAGGTAAACAGTTGTGAGTGATGTAATTTAGAAACCTCTTCCATGTATACCCCTAATTCCTACCCCTTCCTTGTTGTCTCGAAGGTTAATATATTTATACGTTTCCTTTGGCTTCTCCCTGGCAGCTATTTTGTCAAACTGGCCTGGGCCTGGACGTTCTGGCTGCTGCTACCCTTCATTGCCATCACCAACTACTATCTCAGCCGAAATGTCCTGGGGGTGCTGCGGCGTCTCGGCACCTTGCTGGTGGGCACCGTGGTCTGGTACGTCTGCACTAGTCTCTTCTTGCGCATAGAGGATTTCACTGGCAACTGCTACAAATCGCCAGCACTTGATGTGCTGTTCCAGGAGCACCCCAGCAAGTGGCAATGCCGCCAGGGTGGTGGCTTCTGGAATGGCTTCGACATCTCAGGGCACTCCTTCCTCCTAACATACTGTGCCCTGATGATTGTGGAGGAGATGGCTGTGCTGCACGTCCTGAACACTGACCGGAGCCCAAGATTACATGTAGTGGTCAATGCCCTGTTCGTTGCCTTGAGCTTTCTGACCCTGATCTGGGTCTGGATGTTTTTTTGCACTGCTGTATATTTCCATGACTTCTCCCAAAAATTGTTCGGCACCCTAGTGGGTCTGTCAGCCTGGTATGGAACATACAGGTTCTGGTACTTGAAATCCTTTTCTCCTGGACTTCCTCCCCAAAACGCTAGCTTGAGTTCAAAGAAGCCTAATTGTAGCAGATAAAAATTTCTGTAATTCAGATTTTGTTTTAAATACAGGAATATTAGTTTGTCCAATGCTCCTTTTTTTTTTTTTTTTTTTTTTTGAAAAGAGCATATTTAAGGGGATGGGAAGAAAGGCCAATAGTCTTTACAGCCTGATGCCTGGCTTGTGGCTATGGTCCAGTTCCTGGTGAGCAAATGTTGATATCACAGAACTGCCTACCATGATTGGGTGTAATTGGCTACCTAACTGAAATCTGAGCAAAGAGGCCAAGGGTTGGATCCAGCCTGGAGACTGAATTCTCTTCTCCCTTTCTGGGGGTCCTGCTGGGGCAAGCTTGAGGCCCATTGGCAAGGTGATGTAAAGAAAGCCTGCACTGCTACTACCTATGCTCTCTCTACCTGTTCTGTCAATAAACAGAGGATCCAGGATTGGCAGAGATCTTCAGTCTTTAGGGCTGTCAACCCAACACCTTTCACTGATCTGAAATTCATCATTCTCTTTCCCACCCCCATCATCTTTTTTTAAGATAAAATATTTCACATGGTCCAAACCTTGTGCTCGGTTTTAATTTCTGACTTTTTGAATACTCTAGTTGTGATCTTTACAAATGTGCCTGGGGCAGTGTAATGGTGCTAACTATTGCAGCAGACTTTTAATTGGCAATCAAAATGCACTTATTAAAGCAGAATGTAGCTGGGTTGTGAAACCGGAGCACCTCACATTCTCAGACTGTTAAATACTTTCACTTCCCATAAATTTTAATTGGCCATCTGTATATTCAGCAGCAAGAAGAGAGGCTTTTTGCGACCCAGAGCCTAATGTTAGGTCACAGCTTTAAATTGACTCCTCCTCTCAATCTTTGAAAATGAAATTCCTAAAAAATAAGTTTTATTGCTTCAGATGATGATAAAAAATTCAATTTGCTCCTTTATTCTTAACACTAATTGTAAAAATAGCAAGATGGTATGTTTTGTTAAAATGTAATAATAAGATGACTCCTCCCAGTTCTCTGTTAATTGGCTTGTACAAAAATGTTAATGATTTAAAAGATTTTTTTTTCAGATGTTATAAGTTGCAAATTTTGTATTTGCAATAAAAAAGCTCTGTTTGATGTGTTCCTTTCAGACGGACGCCCAGCGGATTTCTGGCCTCATGTAACAAGTGCACTGGCTGGACCCATTATATCTTGAATCATTCTCTTTGTTAGGGGTTGTACGTAATATAGCGTTTCTGCCAAGGGTACTATAGCAATATGCTTAAAGAAATACTTATTCTTATCTTTTTGTTGGCATCAATAAGCTATTTTAACTGCATACTAAGTTGTGGCAAAAAGTGGTAGCCAGTAAAACCCTATTATGATGTACAAATTGGGATGTCTATGTTCTGTCCTTCATGTGAGATGGACATTTAGCATAATTTTTAGTTTAAAAATTTTATCTGTTTTACAAAAGCCTTATTCATGTCATGAGTAGACAAACCAAAATCAGTTTCACAACAGTACTAGTGAGTCGAGCAGGCTATCAAAAGCTTTTGGTAGCTCATCTGTATGTCTTCTAAACTTAACTAGTTCTAGTAGCACAGTGATGGACCTAATTTTCTACATCACTTGATTTTGAGTTGTGTTTTGCTGCCTTTAGGACAAGGGGTTCCATACCCTGATCTTAATATGCTCATGTTGCCACCTTAACACTTCTTTCCTAGCCAGAGAGGGAGACCGTCCTGCAAATACAAACAGGTTAATTTCTCATTTGGGGCCTGATCCTTTGAAATGCTGACTTCCCTCTGTTCCCATTGAATCAAGTGATGGTTGAGGGTCCTCGGGAGCTCCCAGAAGGCACAAAGCAGATCTCAGGATCAGGCTGTCTCATGAGATTCCTGTGAGTAGGTGAAAAATACAGCTTTGTGTTTTGGGTTGTTCTTTGGGTATGTCTACGCTTTGAGCCAGAGGTATAATGTTCAGCTCAAGGAGACATACCTGCACTAGCTCTGTTCAAGTTATCACACTAAAAAGTGTAGGCATGGTGGCAGGAGGTGGCAGCCACCCTGAGTACAATGCTGTCCAAGCCTCTCTAAGAACATACTCAGGTGGCTCGCTCAACATGCTGCCACGGCTACACGGCAATCTGAGATAATCTCTTCAAGCTGGAAATTACAGCTCCAGTTCGAATTGTAGTCAGATCCATTATGTCGAACCACCTTTCAGCTGCTTTACTGGACACCTTGTCTACATGAGAAAGTTGCATCAGTTTAATTTAAATCAGCATTTAGACTGATAGGGTTTCACATTAGTTTAACTATTTGGTTTAGCTTAAACCTGTTCCCAGTAGATTTAAACAAAACTGCTAAAAGCCCAGACTCCTGGGCGCAGACACCCCAAGATCCCACTCTTTCCTGAACTGATATTTATACTCCTTTATATTGACATGAGAGGCCACACACTGGTTATATCAGTTTTACTGTATCTGTTTAAATTATGCCGGTGCCACGTTCCCATGTAGATAAGGCCTGAGTAGAACCCCAGTATTATTAAAAACTATGCAGTTAAACTGACAGGCTTTTAAAGCTTAAGTTAAAATTAGCTTCGCCTCTGGAAAACACTGTTTTTGTGCAATCTGTTTACAAATACTTCCATTCACCTAACCAGTGTGTCATAGTAACTGTTTATTATGATTATTAAAATTAATAGCATAGGATATGAAAATGCTTGAAACTTTACTGTAACCTCAATGCTAGTATGTTAGACAAATGTAACTGATCAAATTCACCTAGAGGACTTACAAGGGGTTGTGTGGTTGAGGTTCAATTTCTGGAGCCTCTAAAGATAAATTAAGGGCCTGCTGCTGCTACTTGTGCCCATGTAGTTAATGGGACTACTTGCATGAGTAAAGACTACTCTGGTGAGTAAGTATTGCAGGATGAGACTTTTAAGTTTGTCATTGAGAATTCCTATGGTATTTGGACACTTCGGTAGGGCCCAAATTTTCGAAAATATGAGGCACGAAAGTGTATGAGCAAAACAGGTGTTCTAACGTGTGTCCACTGTGCAGACTGATTGTGTAATTGTCTACACATAAATACCCATCTGAGCAAACTATCTTAGTAATACACCTGCGCTTTGTGCTCCTAGAGTGAAAACTTTGCCCCATTGAAGTCAATGGCAAAACTCCCACTGTGTGGCCTGGATTTCGTTCCTAATGTGTTTGAAAATCTCGGGGGTAGGTGTCCAGCCTCAGTACAGAGGCCACACGTTTACCATTGACTCGGAGAGTTTGCTTGCTGCGTTCAGACATTGGAACTTTTGTGCCTTTTGATCCTACCACAGGCAGATGATCTCGTCCTTTTCGTTTTCAATGTTAATCTAATAGCTGTCTGAGGAATTCAACGGCAGGAAATCTTCTCTCCATGTGTATTTTTTTCTCTTTATTTGGGGGGGGCGGGCAGTTTATATTTACCACTGGAATGAAAATCCAGTCCCTCCACATCAAGGGTAAATTTGCAGCAGAGAAGAAAACTCCACTCTAAACAGCTGGATTTGGTGTGGATTGTTGCCAAGTGGACAGATCTTTTCTTTGAACTTGCTGGAAATACATCTGGAATTTGCATGAGTTTTAAAAACTAAAACCTGGAAAAAGTATTTGAGAGGACAGTATTCAAATCTTGCAGTGGATGGTGATATGAAGCAATTGTAATCATGAAATTATAACTCATAACAGCCTTGTTTGACTTCCTGAATTAAAGTCTCTTGCCTACGTTCAGTATTGTGTCCCCGGTGTCTTTGAAATTATTTAGGGATTTTTTTTTCATCATCATCCCGCTACAATACACAAATAAAGTAAACAAAATACATTTTTAAAAATAGCTTTTTGCTTATTCCTCGCTCTGTATATTTAAGGTTGTGGCTTATTTTTCGGGGTTCTATATAATGACGCCATTAAAAGAAATAACTTCGGATTTTTTGGCATTCCAGATCTCAGAGCTTTCACCTAGCCAAGGGCCTGTTAAGGAACGGAGGGACAAGAGGAATAGCAAAGTAGGAAGTTTTAAAAAGATTTGGGATTAATTTAACTTCATATTACCATTTCCTATAACATGTTTTATCTGTTTATATCCTAACGGGTAGGAACAGAATCACAGCATGGGGCAGAGGAGAGTTTAGGTCTTTCATAAGAATAGGGCGAAAGGTCAGGTTTTAAACAAAACTGAAACTGCCTGGGTTTCGATGCTTTCTCTTTTTTCCCCTAAGTCCCATTTCTGCCCGTAAATTAAACTTTGCTCTCTGGCCTCGCACGCTAGGGTTTACACCCTACTTTTGATTTGACCATTTATTGATACCACAACCGTAAAACCTTTTAGTGATGTCTGTGTAAGAGTAGTGCAGTTAGGACACCTCCCCTCTCAAACTGCCGAACGTTTTGAGTCCACCTCTATTTCTGGAGTGAGGCTGTGATAACAGAATCATACCTCGGGTGTAATTCGTCTGCATTACAATTCATGGTGATGCCAGATTATGACCCCGGGTGCATTTTTATGGGCAAACTGGGTGCATCCAACTTTTCTGAAAAACTGAGGCCATTCCTGTTAAAAACCAGTTGGGTGTGAGCGTTTTCAGTGAAATATGTGGCTTCTGACTGTGCAGCAGCAGGTGATGGTGTTCCCGTACCTTGTCTGAGGTCATCTTTTTTTCAGTTCTTTGCCATCAGTTACCTAGTCAGTCTCTGTTCACTCACACGCCTCTTCCTCTTTTTATAGCTTCTCCTGACCTCTTAGAGCTCCATTTATTAAAAAAGGGTGGTTGTTTTTTCTGTTCATATTCTTAAAGCATTTCGTCAGCCTATCAGGTGGAAGTTTGTTAGCATTTGTGAAAAGCCTCTGCAGCTCTGAACTATGATGACAGTCCTCCTTATGAACAGCTGGGGTAGCAATTGTAAAGTTGGACTAAAATACCCCAGGGCTAGCATGTGATGGAAATGTACTGATATTCCATGGGTCTGTTCTGCACTGTGCAGAGCTGTACCACAAATGCACTGGGTTCCTGGCAGAAAGGGTGAATGTCACTTGGAGATGGCCCCTATCGTGGTCACACAGCTGCACAGGTCCTGGAACTACAGGTGCTGGGGGTGCTACCGCACCCCTAGCTTAAAGTGGTTTCCATAATATACAGGGTTTACAGTTTGGTTCAGTGGCTCTCAGCACCCATGCTATACAAATTGTTCCAGCACCCCTGCACAGCTGTGTGTTCTGTTAGGCTGATCCCTGTACTCATTGGTAAACCTAGTGTCTCTTGGTGGACTAGATGAGGCTGACGCTGTGGTTGTCTTGGAGAATGGGCATTGTACGCTGCAGTAACTGGCATAAAGAGGGGCATTGGTGACACGCTCAGCAGGAAATTTAGTTGCTGCTTAGACCCAGGAAGGATGTTTTGGAGCTAAAACTGAATGCACAACAAGGATACAATGGGATAAAAGTTGGGGAACGGAGGATTGAATATCCAGGATAAAAAATGTACAGAAAAACATGTAATGTTTAAGGGTCACTGCAACCCTATGGATATTGAGCCATAATATGAGGTGAGACCCCACTTGTACTGTATACCTCTCTGATGTCTGGAAAGAGCCTTGAACTGTTAAACAAGAGAAGGTAAATATGAATAACAATCTAATTGATCTACCCTATTTCTAAGACCCTCTATTTAGATGTCCAATCTAGGTGCATCTCTGCATGTGTAGGGGGCGTGTTTCAAACCATGTCCTACAATGTAATGAATTTTAGAGATCAGAGGGCAGATTCTTAGCTGGGGTAAAGTGTCATAGTTCTGTGGAATTCAATGGAGCGATGACTGTTTACACCAGCTATAGATTTAATCCCTATTCCATAATGTTTGTCATGTTGAAGTCAAACCTACCTGAACCTCATGCTGTTACATGTCTGTACAGCCTTCCCCTGAAGTATTCCCGTCTTTCGAGAGAGGATACATTTACGAGAATTGCAGGTGATGTGAGGGTGCCTGTGATGGGCTCAGCAGACCATGTCTTAGAACGTGGGGTTAGCTACATCATTAAAGAGGGAAACCATGGGACTATAGAAAGGACAGTGCTTTGAAACTTGTCTTCCTGGTGTGGGGCGCGGCTGAGCTCTGCACCAGATTCATCTTAGAAAGAGGTGAGACTGAATCCATGAAACTTGCTGTCTTTTTGTTTTCAAATAAGCTCCTGCCTTGTTTTCAAATAAGCTCATTTCCCCTTGGGCCCCATGCTCTGACCCCAAATTTGTGGTCTGTTTCACCTGCAATAGTCTTATGCACTGTTACTTTGGAGTGATACTCACAGTGCAGCCTCCACATTTTGGGATGGTCTCTACTTATAGATCACAGAAACAAGCACCTGTTTGTTCATGTTTCACATTTGTTGGTAGTTTAGTTTAGTTTGTATTTATGGACAGTGGCTCTTCAAAGTCTCCTGCATTCCAGGCTCCCAGCAGCCTGTGGTCAGAGCCTGTTCTTTCTGGTTTGGTTTGTGGAGCAGTGTGGAATGCTATTTTTTATCGAATCAAATTGATCTCATTTTTTAAGATTATAGGTAGTTCCAATGGTATAAAGGGGGGAGGGGCGGAAGTGTTTTAGGGGCAAGGTTCCTCCCTGCTGGTACTTTTGTAAAGGTTAGTAGCTTGACATATTGCAAAAATCTGGTTATTGTAAACCGATTCAAAGCATGTGAAATATTAGCACAAGTTACGTGTGACAGTTTCCTTTTATTGCAACAGATGACAAGGCTGGCCTTAGATTTAAGGCCCTGGCCTGAGCCTCGGCAGATCTGGCTTCAGTTCCTGGCTCTGTCACAGATTTCCCAACTGATTTTAGGCAAGTCAGTTAGGGTGAAGCTCTGGCCCTGTTGCAAGCAATGGCAAAATTCCCATTGGCTTCGTTCACTAGAGCCAGAATATCACGCTTCATGTTTGTCACCCATCAAACTGGGGATGACAGTATTTCCCCGCAACGCAGGCGTATTGTGAGGATAAATCCACTAATGGTGAGCTGCTGAGAACAATAGAATGCCTTTGAGATCATTTGTTTAAATATAACTATTGTCACTCAGGTAAAAATCTGCCTGTTATTGTCTTGGTGACTCTTTCTACTATCCAGTGAGGAAAGGGAAAGAATTGGCAAAGTGGTAGCTACCAGAAAACAACTCTGCAGACACCGGATCGCCTCCAAAATAGAGACCTCTTATTTGAGTCCAAGTGTTTTCACTCTACCAGTGGTACAGGCTAGGGGATGTATTTTCCTAGAGGTGGGGACTTATACACATGGAATTGGGATGACACTTTCAAAAATGTTACCTGTTTCTGGAGTGAGCTAGTCTCTGCTCCCTGGTTTCTCAAAGCAGTGTTTGAAATCCCCTGTCGTAGGAGAGACACAGTGCTGTGAAGCTCTGTGTAGATCCTGACATGGGTCCCAGTACGATCTCCTACAACTCTTAGGAACATCTTTAATAAAAAGCAGGACAGAAGAAGAGGTTCATGATAAAGACCACAGCTGACTGTCCCCTATGGTGTGTAAAGGACTGGAGAATAAACCGCAGGGAATAATCCTGCGCTAGTTAAAGGACCGGGGCAGCAGGATATAGATTAGATGGCTGGGCAGTGAAGGGACTTTTCTCTCTAGTGTCTGTGATGCCAAGTGGCACTAGCAGCTCACGACAGGCCCACCTTTTAAACGAAATATATTTTGGGCATCAGGCTTTTTTGATTCTGGCATGGAATCATAGAAATGTAGGGCTGAAAGGGCCCACAAAGGATCATTTAGGCCAGTCCCTTGTGGGGAGGCAGGACCAAGTATACCTGCCCCTGGCAGATAAGAAGGGGTGCAGAATCATGCCAAGGAACTGGAGCGTGTGAGCAGGCCAGGGGAAGAGTGGACATGTAGCTGGTGCATCTACAAACTACTGTCCATGGACCCACTGGCAAAAGCCCCATGTAAGGGATCACGCAAGGCTATAGCTGCTGCTACAGTCCATGGGCTGTATCTGCATGTGAAATAGCTTTAGTATGTCTTTACTCACTTCCCATTATATATGTCGCTTGGGCCTGGGTAAATAATACTGTTGAGCTTTGATCTTATGTCCTGAGAAGCATGATGGGTCTCTGGAGAGCGCTCAGGGTGATCCCATCTCTCATTCGCAGGCAGCTTTCTTAGTCTCACCTGTAAACCTAGCGCTTTTCTCTAGCGTTGAAATCCTGAAAGTGATTTAACTCTTCATTCATCAAGCTACACTCATCTTTCCTTATTCACATGACTTTATCCAAGTTGGCTGATCACACCAGTGTATGGCCCTGGGTTATCAAGACAGAACTGAATCTTTGAGCCAACTGTATCCCCGATGTTCCTCTAATTGATTTCAGTGGTTACCTCAAGGGAGGATTTGGCCCTTGGTGCGGCATGGGGCTAAAGGAACAAGTTTTTCTTGAAACTATGTGGCACTTCCCACCCAATAAATTACATTATTTGGACAGTCCCTATAGTCCTGTGAGGTAGCTGAGGGTTCTTCTCCCCAAGCTACAGATGGGTAAACTGAGGCATGAAGGAGTAAAATGATTTGCCAAAGGTCTCCCAGGGCCAGAACCCAGTTCCACTCCGCATACACTAAACCGTGAGTCTGCTATTCTGACAAATGCAGGAGCATTTCATTCTCAGCCAAAACATGAACCGACAAGTAGTTTAGTTTATTGTTTATATTGAAGCTGCTGTCTAGGAAACAAGAATTGGTCAGTGTTAAGGTGAAATGGAAGGCAAAGCAATCCGTTTTAGAGTGTTTGAGAGCTACAGCCAAAGCTGTATGTACCTACAATGCTAAACCTCAGTGTACAGACAAGGTCCAGGCTCTGGCTTCCATTCACTTCCACTTTCCCTGGTTGCTACAGATTGAGTTCCCTGATATTCTTGCTAAGTGCAATAAGTGGTAAAGAAATCTACAAAAATAAATCTGTGATGAACCAATTACCCATCTATTTTATTTTCTTAAAACAAGATTATAATATTTCCAATATACAAGTCATTTTAAAAAACCAACAGACTGTGTTCATAATGTCAGGTTTCAGAGTAGCAGCCGTGTTAGACTGTATTCGCAAAAAGAAAAGGAGGACTTGTGGCACCTTAGAGACTAACCAATTTATTTGAGCATCAGCTTTCGTGAGCTACAGCTCACTTCATCGGATGCATACTGTGGAAACTGCAGAAGACATTATATACACAGAGACCATGAAACAATACCTCCTCCCACCCCACTCTCCTGCTGGTAATAGCTTATCTAAAGTGATCACTCTCCTTACAATAAAAAGAAAAGGAGTACTTGTGGCACCTTAGAGACTAACCAATTTATTTGAGCATGAGCTTTCGTGAGCTACAGCTCACTTCATCGGATGGCTCATGCTCAAATAAATTGGTTAGTCTCTAAGGTGCCATAAGTACTCCTTTTCTTTTTGCGAATACAGACTAACACGGCTGTTACTCTGAAACCTCTCCTTACAATGTGTATGATAATCAAGTTGGGCCATTTCCAGCACAAATCCAGGTTTTCTCACCCACCCCCCCCCCCCCCCCCGCCCCACAAACCCACTCTCCTGCTGGTAATAGCCCATCCAAAGTGACCACTCTCTTTACAATGTGTATGATAATCAAGGTGGGCCATTTCCAGCACAAATCCAGGTTTTCTCACCCCCCCCCCCTCCAAAAACCACACACACAAACTCACTCTCCTGCTGGTAATAGCACGTTCATAATGTGTAATTCTTCATAGTGAAGGATGGGAAACTCTTGTAAATGTCTCTGTACGATAAGGACAATATACTAGCAAAAAGTAAAGTCACCTGGACATGCTAGGAAACCAAAGTAAGAACAAAGGATGTGAAATGCACTCATGGCTGTAATGCATTTATTTCAGACTGAACAAAAGATCCATCATTTTTGGCCTCAACCAGCTAAAAACCTGGCCTTAGTTTTATTCAGTACTGGAAATGGATTGGTCTGGTTTCCCTAGTTCTTGGTCATTTAGGCCCCAATTCAGCTAAACCCTTAAGCACATGCTGAGGTCTAACCCTGTTCACACAAGTGCTTATGCATGTGTTTACACCCCATTAAAGTCAATGGGAGTTAACCATGTGCTTGAAGTTAAGGATGTGATTAAGTGCCTTGTTGGATAACAAAAGCACTGGTTTGCTGAAATGGGGCTACGGGGCTTGATTCTGCCTCACTGAGTCAAAGAAAGCTTTTGTCATTGACTTCAATGTTGGGTCAGAACTTTATTCTCTACTATCCTATGAATACCTGCAGATGCAAAACTGCGATATTTAATTTCTGATATTCAGAGCAGTTTCCTTATCCTTGGATTATTCATTCAGTGACTTATCAATACCTAAAGGCCTTTAGTAATATCTGATAAATTTGATGCATTATTGTAGTGTCCTAAAACAGGATTTTGGAGCAACCTGGAGTGGTTTGACTTAACTCTTGATGGTGTTGACCAATGCTGTAGAGTTTCTTTTAGCATAAGTTTAAAACATGGCCTAATGTTAAGTAGTTTCACAAACACTATCATTTGCTATGTTTTTTTTTTTCCTTTTGATTGATGTCCCGGATGCAAAGTCCTGTATCTATTTAGTCTCAAACAGGCACAACACATGCAGTGTCCCTGCAAGCTTCCCCCACCCTGCCCCATCTATGGGCCTTGACCAAGCCTGACCTTAGATGAGCAATCTGAGAGGATAATTCTAGCTCCATGGCCCTGCACTCCGTACCCGAGCTGTTCAGGCTGCCAACAATTGTGTCACATGGACACTTGTCTGTTCAGAAACAGACTATGATCCTGCCACTAATTTCACGAGCAGTCACCAAATGTTCTTTGAACGCTACGAACCTGGGCATGGCTCCTATTGGCAATCTAGAATGGGAAGGCTCTGTATCGTGTTCTCGCTCCGCTGATCATCTGATCAGTTTTATTCCTGAATGCGCCATTTTGATGGGGGAGTTTCCGCTCTGCCTTGAAAAATGAAGGAGACTAGTAAGGTGTGACAGGACAAAATCAATTGCTAGATAAAATGACGTACTTACATTTTTCATTATTGAAGCTTTCAAACAAAACCCCCAGAAAAAAAAGAGATTTAAAAACCGTTGTGTTTTTAAAAATCTGAACAGTGGGAGCCATTTAAACTGGAACAGTAGCTGGGAGTAGAGATCAAATTGACTGGAATCTCCAGCTGAAAGTGAAAGTCTTGATTACCCAAAGGACACAATGTATCCACAGCTCACTCGTTGCCACAGAAAACATAGATCTCTGATCAATACTAAAAGACCAAAAGTTTTGAAAGTGGCCTCTGATTTTCTGTCCCCAAATAATTGCAGGTTCAGTGTTGAAGCGCAAATTTTTTTTTTTGAAGGCACTTAGATGTCTAAAAACTTGATTGCATCCACAAATCATGTAGTTAGACTTTTAAATGCTGAAAATATATCCGGGGCGGGAGGGACTGCAGGAGCAAAATCGAAAGCCAGGTTGAGGCCCTTTTAAAATGAAAGTTAAAACACTTAGTCTGAGCCACAATCTAGCCCTATGCCCCCATATAAGGGAAGAAGAATTCTCCTTACACACTTATGGGGGCCTTAGTTCAAAGGAGTAAGTGGGGCTACTTGTCTGCTTATTCCCTCCCAGGAGCCTGTAAATGGGCAGGGGCAGGGAATGGGTAGATCCTTGGCATGAACCCCCATCCCCGGCTTACCAGCCTCTGTAGCTAAGCCAGCATGGTGGGGGTAGCAACTACTGCTGCCTAGGACAGCTGTCAGTTACTACGCCCAGAAGCAGAGTGGGAATTCACTTGATGTCTCAGGCACGTTGCCCAGCAGCACTCATGTGGTGTTGCAACTTATGCCCCACCCCTTGTTCAGGGCTGTGCCTGAAGTCCCCATCTAACTGTAAGGGCTGGGGTGCCACGTCTGCAGTGGGTCACCAGTTCTGCCTAGCGAGAGCACCTCAGGTGGGGAAACCCTTGTCTAGGAGGGTTCTGTTGCAGCTGTTGCCTGGTTCCACGTTAAGGTTACAGTGATAGGGAGAGAACCATTTGTCACCTGAATGCATAGAAGAGGCATGCAGATAAAGGCCAACTCGTGGATCTGGAATCACATTTGATCATAACTGCCTCTAACTATAGCAGGACTGCACCGTAATGAAATGTGTGCATTAATATAGGTTGGTCGGAATGGTAATGCTCATCCAGTGGTTCATTTCAGCCGTGCCTTTGCTCTCCACCTAACCTCCACAACAGTCCTTCTGATTGCTGTTTTGTACTCTCATGGTCTTTCCCTGGAGTGCTTACTTTAGCCAGAGTCTCCAGCTGATTTCACTGCTGAGCGAATTACCAGGGAAACCAGACTCACTGACACTGGAAACATGCCAGGGTTGTTTGCCTCTTCCACCTTTTCTGAATTGTTTATTTAATCTACATCAAAATCTCTGAAAAGGACTCCTCTGGTAAGCATGACCAGCTAGTGCTCGCTGTCGGGTATGCTTCTATTCTAGTCCAGATAGGTTCTTTCACTGTGATCATCACCATAGTACCTAGGTGCCTCCAGCAGTGCATTAAGCAATACAACCACACATCTTCCGCGTATTTGTTGAACTGAACTGGGCTGCCCTTTCCTTTGTCTCCTGTCCAGTGTCCATAGGACTTTCTTACTGAAACAACATGTCCTAGAACAACAGGAACATTCTGTTTTCCCGGTCACTTAAAGTTCTCAATTGCTCTGTCATTTGACTCTCCTGTTGGTAAAAAGCAGCCACCTGCTTATCTGCCCTCCCAGCATCCCACTAGTGACTTTCTTCTGCATAGACCTCAAGCCAGAATCCTAGGAACTCTGGGCTCACTGTCATCTCTAAGCAGATTCAGTTGGGTCTTGTTCTTTCCATCACTCCTGGGACTTCTGCTCTTGTGGCTCCACCAACAGCAATGGCTACATTCTGCATCTGGCTTGTGCATTTCATTGTTCATCGGAGGGTGAAATCCTGGCCCCATTGAAGTCCATGGCAAAACTACAATGACTTCAGTGGGGCAAGGATATCACCTGGAAGTGTCTTTGCAGCTGCCTCCTAGGTATCTGATATAGACCATTGCTCTAGATCAGTGGTTCTCACATACCCCTGGGGTTACATAGACACCTTCGAGAGGGTACATCAACTCATCTAGATATTTGCCTAGTTTTACAATAGGCTACATAAAAAGCACTAGCGAAGGCAGTACAAACTAAAATTTCATGCCGAAAATGACTTTGTTATACTGCTCTATATTCTATACACTGAAATGTAAGTACAATATTTGTATTCCAGTTGATTTATTTTATAATTATATGGTAAAAATGAGAAAGTCAGCAATTTTTCAGCAACAGTGTGCTGTGACATTTTTGTATTTTATGTCTGATTTTGTAAGCAAGAAGTTTTTAAGTGAGGTGGAACTTGGGGTCACGCGAGACAAATCAGACTCCTAAAAGGGGTACAGTAGTCTGGAAAGGTTGAGAGCCACTGCTTTATAGGGACCCTTGGCCTGCTCTAGGGTGGCAACCCTACGTTTCTATATTAGTCTTTTCCTTTCAAGCTTTTAAACAAGGGGAGGAAATTGGGAGACTCTTCAGTCTCCCGCCCCCCTTAAAATGTACCAAATTCCTTGTCTCCTATTTTGGATACTTCGGACCAAATTACCACCAAGTTTCCACAAATACACCAACAATATTTGTGGGAATACGTTTACCCATGTAACATTGCACCCATTTAGTCATGGGTAAATAGACACTTATGTACAACTGCCCAGTTTGCATATACAAATACTGGTTTGAGGGTTTTGCATGTACCAATGGAGGCATGTGTGCATGCACACACCCAAATTTTGAAAAATATGGGTCTAACTCCTAAGAAAAATGTGTGCATGAATTGGGTACCTCATCTGTGTGCAAATGATCGCACACTCAAACTGAGTGACTGCATGCTCTACTGTATGTGTAAATGATCATGAAAATATGGAGTAAGTTTGTGCATTTTTGCCTGCACATTTGTCCAAAAATGTACACATTGGTCCCTCATGTTATTTCTGGTGAATTTTTCCATAATTTCATGACTCGCAGGGTGGGGGACCATGGATGTTGCTGTGAAATCCTATGTCTCATAAATGCATAGAGAAACTACTTTTGCCTCTTTGTATCAGAGGTGAGGCACAATGTGATTCCTAGCTCTTGTGCAGTGCTCATTGTTAGCTACCAAATCTAGAGATGCCGTGCTATTTGCCAGTGATCACTTGGAGCTCTGAAAACTAGGCAGAGGAAATTCTAACAGGCTCAGATCTCGCTAGAAAGATTTGATTGAAAAGGAGGGTATATTGCTACCACTTGGGCTTTATTTCAATCCTTACTGTGCAAGGAAACAGCACAAATCACCTGACAGTCCCTCCAAATACTGATCCCCTTTGAAATAAGAGTCAACTGATGTTAAACACATTTAGAAATGTAAAGCAGTTACGCCTCCCATCTGGTTTATTCCGGATCTCGTAGTTTTCTAAGCATGAGTAGCAGTGACACCCATTATTCTTTCCAACATGCAAAAGGCACAAGAAAGTGATAAACGTGATTCTGTGCAAAGTGTCTCTAAGATAATACACAGGGAGAAAATTACTGAGAAGAGCCCCCAACAAAAGAGAAAACAAAAGCATCTTCAGGCAAGTGCAGAAAAGTTCTGAGAACGCTTGCATTTTTCAGAGTCCCGAGAACTCCGTCGGTGAAAGGTGCTTTGCAAATCCAGGAAAGGAAAATCAAGGCAAAGAGCTGCGAGGCTAAAAAAAATCTGTTTCTGACAGAATTCAGCCTGGAAGTCAAAATGATATCACTGAGAAATAAATGTGGCTCTTAGTAACAGACACATGTTAAACATTAAAAAAAAAAAGAAAGCAGGTGGATACATTCTAAGAGCAGCTCATTAAAAATATTTGATTTAATGGAAATAATTAAGAAAATGAATAATTAAATCATTCAACTCCACCTTGATCTTGACTGGCTACTGTACCTCCCAACTGGCTGTGTCCTCTCTGCTTCCAGGAAAGACCCCAGATCAGAAGAGTGTAACCGTTTCTAGAAGAACATCCCCTCTACTTGCACTTGTGAAATGTGTGATGCAGCCAATGTACATTTTGAAAACATAAAGGTACAGCACAGAGTATCCAAATCCCATAGCGTAACCTGGTGTTTTGAAAACTTTCCAGGGTTGCCATCTCTCTTCCACCGGAATTTGCCTGCTCCGGGGGCAGTTTCACTCCATGGCAGGTGTGTAAGCCCAGTAAGTGCCCGAGTATGACACTCACCGGTTGCTACTGTTTAATACTTAAACCTAAAAAAAGCCATTTATAAGTTGACTTATTTTTGTGTCTTATTTCCTTGCAGTACAAGTTTCTACTTCTAGACTAGGGAATGTTACATCAACAATATAATTATTCATACCTTGTTTTAAATTTCATTACAGTTACTTTGAAGATTCATCGTGATTTCACACAGCACAGAGACACCAAACTAAACACCAAACAGCCAGCATTAGATGTATTTTTTCTTTAAATACCAATAAGCAAAATATCCCATTCCCCCCAAAGATCCCATAAGGAAGGAGGCTCCAAAGAAGGAGGGGGGTTTCCGTTTGACAAGCCGGAAGGCATTGGGTACCACGGCCGAGAGAAGGGTGGTGTGTATGTCTCCCAAAACTTTCCTGAAGGCAAAGCGGTTTTGTACCCTGTCAAAGAAGGACCGTAGGTTAGGTCTGCTGCCATCTTCCCAGTATTTTTTAGACAGTCCTAGAAACTTGAGGCGGTGCAGGGTGGCTCCCAGGAGGATGTCGGCCAAGGTAAAAATGCATCCGCAGAGCCAGAGTTCGCACTTCTGCCCTGGAGAATTAAGCCACAAAAACAGACAAGATGAGAACAAGCTGCTGTTTGGAAAATTGGGGCCTGGTCCAAAGCCCATTGAAAGCAATGGGGAGTCTTTCCACTGACTCCAGCAGGCTTTGGATTAGGCTCTAAGTACCGCTGCAGAGTTCGAGCTCATGAAGGAGCTGGTCTTCTGCAATGAGTTCCTAGGGAGTTGAATTGGGCCCTGGGGAGTTTTAAAAAGCTGGGCTGTGAGAACTTGCTGAATTTAGAACTAGTTGTGAACCTCCTCTGTGGGCTCATTATAGATGGTGGTTCCTTATCCTGCTTCCAGTGAGGTTGACGTCAAAACACCCTTTGGCTTCAGTGGGACCTAGTAAGTGTCCCAGCGCCAAATGAACAGCTGTCCTATGCACTCAGGGAGAGCAGTTACCTTTGTCCTTGGCTGCTGGTTGAACATAGTGCAGTGTTTCAGAAATGAAGGAGGCCCCAGTGTCTCGGCCAGTACTGTTCCCCATTTTCTATATTAGGGACGCTAGAAATACTTGGGAATCCAATAAATTTCCTACAGAGTGTGGGACTCGGCATAGCTGCTGGTCCCGCGCCTCCAGCTCTTCCTGCTGCCACTAACAAGCACCCTCATGACCTCTGGCGGAAACTCTATTCCAAGACACCAGAATTATCTGCACTTCTGTGATGGGAATCAGATTGCAGGGGGAGGCAATATTTAATGCTGACATGGGCTATGAGAACAGATACCACAGGGTTAAAGGCTCCCAGTCACAGGGTACCCTAAGCCATAATGTCACAGGAGAAGTGGTCTCAAAGAGAGTCTGTGATGGGGTGGAGGGACTCCTGCATCGGCACGGGCCAGGAGGGGGTTAAAACACTTCCCCAAACATCCTTCTATCCCTGTACCATGCTAACCGGCAGGGCAGCAGCAGAATAGCAGGTGAGCCTTGTTAGTGACAGCAGCTGATTCCCTTAAGAGTGGGGTTACATAAACTCACAGCGGAGCAAGGATTAGAGCTGAGAGAAGGGAAAAGGAGGTGGCAGGCTGGCTAGGCGGGGTTTCTGTCTCTCCCTTTAGGATTTTAGACCCCCCTGAATCCCTTGCTATGTTCTGTAGCTGTAGGAAGCTTTATTGTTTGACCCATGGGAGAAAATGTTTGGAAGTTAAATGCCCTTCATACATTTTTCTAAAATCAATAAACAGGCAAAATCTCTAGTGCTTCCAAGTGCTGGGACATGAGTAACTTTCCAATAATAAACCATTGGGTGCAGTACAGAGCTAGGGAGCCTCTCTACAATAATACACTAGTGTGTGTAGCAGAGCACTTCAGAGCAGCCCTACAATAACAAACCAGGATTTGCAGGGTGCGAGTGCTCATGAACAGATCTGCAATGACAGACCAGTGAGCCTAGCCTGTAATGTGGGGAGCTACCCTCTGCTATAAAAGGTTAGGCTTTAGTATGAGGTTAAAAGTTGTCACACACCCTGCAGGATATGATGCTAGACCACACTTCCTACGGACTCTCCCACAGACGCAGGGATGATTTTTTTAGGAAGAGGGAGACAAGAGAATAAAGCCAGGCTAGATTACAGCAGCATCTGTGCTGTGTTGACTTGCAAGCTATTTGTTGTTGTTAGGTAAATAAGTAAGTTATCCTAAAACCTGCCTCAGTCATCTCTGAAATACCACAAACCCTACATGTCCTTCTCTGAAGGACACCTCACTAATCTGAGGAGATACCAGAGGGTTGACAATAGCTAGAGGAGAAAGGGAAAGGGCTAAGTAGAAGAGCAGACCCAACCCCGAACAGGCCACGTTTGGGGGCCTGCAGGGGGATAGTGGTGGATTCCTAGAGCTCTGGGTTCATGTAGGGCAGTGGCATGGGGTGAGGTCCAATCTGCTCATTAACAAACAGTTCTGTTTGTCAGAAAACCAACCTACTTTGGCATGAACCCCTCCTCCCCCCCAGCTTGTTCTTCCCTGCCCTGCCAGCACTCCAAGCAAGGACTGTGTCCTGAATTATTCCTGCACTGTCCTGATTCTGTGGTAAACATTTAAATGGAGGCAGCTCTCAGCCCAATTCCACCCTCCGAATAAATTAGAGCTGTGGAACTAACGACAGAGAGAGAACTCCTGTGGACCAAAGGGAAGCCTAGCATTTCCCTTCTGAGGAAACCTGATCTCTGCCCTCTTTACCCTTCCTGAGCCTGTCCCCTTGTTCCAACCACGAAAGGGAAAGTCCCCCTCCGCTGGCGTATGCTCCCCTATCTGGGGATGAAGATGCTGCCCCCTCTGCTGTAGTGTAAAAACATGCATGCACTGAATCAAACCTTACTTGTCGTTTATTATTGCTGTTAGTTATTGCATTATTAACCCAATCTCTAGCCTTGCAAATGTCCATGCACTTTACAGAGAGTAGGGAAGACACGGTCCCTGTTCTGGAAAGCTCGTTATTAGGCAAGTGGAGCAGAAACAGACAATTTTTGGCACTGCCCAGGCGGGGAGCTGCAAACAAGGGGTGCCTGCCTGCTTTGAGAGGCTGCAGCAATGGAGCTAATGTTAATGGCAAGGCCTGGTTTTTATTGGCTTGGCAGCTGTCCTAATACTGCCAGACACACACAGCAGGTGACAGCACCGGTGCCTACTGGCAGAAGGGGTTTTACAGCACTGGTAGGCCACCACGGGGGAGACAATCTCACCCCAGGACTCAGGCCCATGTCTATAATGGGCCAAACCTGAACACCCCTAGGTAGCGCGGAAGGTCAGATTGAGGTTTTTCACAAAGGGGATCCGTCTCTAGTACAAAGCAGGGTGGCCGCAGCCCAGCATGTGAGTCACACATCGCCCAGTTTGTTCTACAATGCATCCCTGCTCTCTGTTAGAGAGGCAGGCCAAAGGGTGGCAGGTCCCAGCCCGTGAAGCCCCCTCTGGCTCCAAGCAGCCGGGTAGCTGGAGCACTGCGCTTCAGGCCCTGTAGCCTCAGTGGCTGGAGCGCTGGACTGAAGATGAGGGCTGCTGCAGTGCAGCTTGCGGGCAGTTTTCAAATAGTTGGCACCAATTGGATAAAGTTTGGGCACCCCCTGCTATGAAGCGGGAGATAGGGACCAGCCCTGTCTAAGTGGGAAGGAAAAAAAGTGCCTTTGAGAAACCTTAGCGGTGGCTCTTGGCTTCATGCCCCAGAAATCTCCCATCAGAGGGCACCATAATTAGTACTAAGCGTGAGTGTATCTGTTAATGAGAGTATTATCTGCCATGATTAGCAGGTGTAGGCACAGACTCACTCCAGTGACTACATGGCTTTCCATAATCCCCGCACCTGTGGGGTTTGCTGGGACTGAACTTGATAGCTATTAAGTCCCCATGTTGCTTTTGACTGGGAATGACACAACTCCCATCACACTCAGGACCAGTTATCTTGCCCTGGAGAGTGAAATGGCTGCAGGAATCGTTGCTTGACGAACCAGTTCCAAGATCTGTTCCAAACCTGCCACCCACGATTTTCAAGCCCCCTCAGTCCTGCTTGTCACACAGCTTAGAACCACTTTCATTGCATAGTGCCTGAGAGCGTGCTGGGTGCTTCACAGAAGTGACAGTCCCTGCCCCAAAGAGCTTATAGCCTCCGTTGTACTCCTGACAATGAAAGAGGGTGGCTAACAGAATGAAGGGGGCAGGACAAGGAAACAAAAGATTAAAGGTTATTAAGAGAAGGGCAATTCCTATGAATCCTTTATTAAGTATCAGTGAGGATCTGTTCCTTTCATTGGCAGCATTGGCCTTTGGGATGACTCTGTTCAGAGCAGCAATCCCCAGGGGCTTCCCATATTCCTGGCAAGCCGTTTCCCTGTCTGTTGTACAGCAGCTCAGTTCCAGATAGAATCTTTCTCTGCTCACATGCCAGGCTTCCTGCCGGTGGGGGGGCGGAAGCCCTGTTGGGCTGCTTTGCTCTTGTCTGGTAATTGATAGCTTTCTTTTCATCAGGCTTTCACTCTCTGTAATTGGGAGTTAATTGAATCTTTCAGGCTTCTGCAGGCATTTTATGTAGTACCCATAAAATACCTGCCCTCCATGAGCAGCACAAACACACTCTGGGTTTTCCATTCGCACTCCTGTCGGTTTCAGCACAGCTGTGGGACCATAACACCCCCATTCCCAAAGTCTCTGGGGCTGGGCAGATGCTGGTGGTTCCTGCTGTGGCCTGTGTGCGCATTACAAAGCATTTACTGAGGGACAGCTGAACCAGTCATGTCCTTGGGAATAACCCTGCTTTTCAGGAAGGCTGATGCTTGATGACAGGCATCAGCACAGCCTCCTCTGGAAGCCCAGACACCGGAGACTGGTGTCGATAATAGAACACAAGGGGAGAGGAATGACAAAATGGAAGAGAAGGAAAGCACAGGAATTGCAGTGTGACCAGTGATGTATATGAATTGTGATGTGTACTTTCTAATGGTCAGAGCATGGGATGTGCAATCACGAGGCCTGAGTTCTAGCCCCAGCTCTGACACTGACTTGCTGTATGACTCTGGGAAAGTCACTTAATTTCTCCATGGGTCCCTGTTTAAAAGGATACTGATCCACCTGACAGGGGAAGGGATGGTATGAGCCTTAGTCAATTGGTATTTGTGAAGCACTTTAGGATCTTTAAATGGAAAGCGCTAGAGAAGAACAAAGATTTAGGGTTATTCTTAATGGAAATGTCACCCCATCAATCTGTTTTCCCTGGCCCGAAACGTTCAGTGATAGATGATCAGAAATACCGGTGAGCAACTGCAGGCCTAATTTACACAATCAATTTCCTTGATTGCATGCAAAAGTTGTCCATATGTATATGTAAATAATTAGTGAGATTTATAAATGGTCAATTGTGCACCCAAAAATCCAGGTTATAAATGTGCATTTACAAAAACTTTGCATGCATATTAGGTGTACAATTGCAAATGCATTAAGAACAGAAGAACGGCCACACTGGGTCAACCAATGGTCCATCTAACCCAGTATCTGTATTTCATCTGCCATTCTGCTGCCCAGTCACCCTGTTTAGTGAGCTCCTTTTGTAACTCTTTGTAGTCAGCTTTGGACTTGACTATCTTGAGTAATTTGTATCGTCTGCAAATTTTGCCACCTCACTGTTCACCCTCTTTTCCAGATCATTTAGGAATATGTTGAACAAAACTGGTCCCAGTATAGATCACTGGAGGACCCCACTATTTACCTCTCTCCAATGTGAAAACTGACCTTTTATTCCTGCCTTTTGTTTCCTTTTAGCCAGTTATTGATACATGAAAGAACCTTCCCTCTTATCCCATGACTGCTTAGTTTGCTCCAGAGCCTTTGGTGAGGGATCTTGTCAAAGGCTTTCTGAACGTCCAAGCACATTATATCCATTGGATCACCCTTTTCCACAGGCTTGTTGACCCCCTCAAAGAATTCTAATAGATTGGTGAAGCATGATTTCCCTTTACACAGGCTGTGTTGACTCTTCCCTGACATACCATGTTTATCTATGTCTGATCATTTTGTTCTATAGTTCAACCATTTTGTCCAGTACTGAAGTTAGGTTTATAGGCCTGTAACTGTGAGGATAGCCTCTGGAGCCTTTTTTAAAAATTGGCATTACATTAGCTACCCTCCACTCATTGGTACAGAGGCTGATTTAAGTGATAGGTTACAAACCACAGTTAGTGGGAATATTTTTCTACATTTTTTTTGCAGTTTGCATCCGTAATCACTGAGGCCTCGTTCACACTACAGAGTTAGGTCGATGTAAGGCAGCTTAAGTCGACCTAGATCTGTAAGCATGCACACTAAAATGTAGCTCCCATCAGTGTAACTTGCCCACTACGCTGACGTAATAACTCCACCTCCGCAAGAGGTGTAGCGCTTAGATCGATGTAGTTAGGTTGATGGAGTGTCAGTGTAGACACTGCGCTGCTTACCTCGACTGTTGCTGCCTTTCAGAAGCTGTCCCACAATGCCCCACACTGACAAATCGACGCAAGCGCGCCCAATGAGGACATGCACCGCTGACACAAGGAGTGCAGTGTGGACATGCAAAAGAGATTCAATTACTGCGGTCGCTGTATGTCGATGTAACTTAGGTCGACTTAATTTTGTAGTGTTGACTTGCCCTGACTATCTTATAATATGCTATCACTTTGGACCTTTTGTATGACTCCCCCATTCCCAAGGAATTTCACAAATGAGTCACTGGGAGTGAATAGAAGCTTCTCAAATTAAACAAACGCCGATGATTTACAAAGCCATAAATCAAAGCCTGCACAGGCCAGTGCTAAAATGCACTGACAAGGCCACTTATTAGAAAAGTCATGTTTATGCAGAAAAGGCCAGTCTTTAATCCACCCCACTGCCTGAGCAGCGAAGGCTGCTCAATCTCTCTCTACAGAGTGCCCTGCTGTGTAACGCATGAGCACTGGTTTATTTAGCTCTTTCTAACGCAGCTGTGTATTTCCAAACCCTACTCAATGCATCTGAGCAGAATTCCTTGCTCCCCTCCTACTGCACGAGAAGTGGGACCGTTCCAGGTTTTCAGTTATACTCCTGGCCTCCCTGAAGTTGCATTACTGATTGTAGTTCCTCACAAGCTTGCTTGGGCTTCACACACAAACTATTGTTACTTTGCAATGGACTTGGCCACAACGGGAGCAGAGGAAGTTCCTCTGCCCCACCCCAGCTCTGACGTTTTCCGGGGTCACTGTGTAGTGTCAAAGCAGCTCTCACCACAGCCTGGCTTCCCGAGTAGGCATGTTCGACGGGAGGCGGGTGGAGCAGTCGATCTGAATGGCGAATAACAACTCACACTACTGACATTTCACCATAGCAGTTGAGTGCAATTACTCCTCTGCCTCTGAACTTTCATCTGGTTTCTTGGGTGGCTCATTATGAGGTGTCATCATGCAGCCAGCAGAGGGGAGTGAAAACAGGGAGAGAGGGATGTGTGGAACCATGTAACCAAGCATCTGAGATCAGCAGGGAACCCGTAACCCCTTGTGTGCTGCACCACACAGGCGTTACTTCCCAAGTGGTTCCTCCCAAGGCATCAAAACAATGTCACCCCAGGGGTAAGGGTGACTGTGGTAAAGAGAAGGAAATGCCTCACAATAACCACGGGATGAGAGGGTGTGACTGTCATGGTGCTGCAAAGCTACTGCTCTGTACTGGGCCAGTGCATCAGCAGTGCCTTACAAAACACCTCACAAAGCTGCCTACCTTGATACTCGAGTTTCCTCTTCTCCAGCTCGGCCTCAATCTGGTCTAGTACCATTCCCAGCTCGCCAAGGATTTTCTTCAAATAGCTCACATTGTCATGTTCCAGGATCTTGGCCTAAATAAAAGCCAAAGGTTTACCCTGAATGGGTGGCCCTAAGACCATACGTTCCTTGCACAGGTGCTCTTGGCATTAGACTGGGTGCGATGCAGAACGTACACAGCACCTTCTAAACCCCTTCGTCATTCTACTTATTCAACAGCTGCAGGAGGAGTTCACCAGACTCTGGAGAGGAGATTCATCTATGTAAAAGTGACTCCCTGCTGAGACCTACTCAACCATGGGGAGGCGACTTCCATTTTAGCCCAGCTCAGCACAGTTCCTACTAGCTTTGGCTAAGAGAAACCAACTCCTAGCCCAAGGTGGCTTCCAGCCGAGACCAGCACAGCTGCTCACGCCTCAGCAAGGGGTGGAGGACTCCCAGGTGAGATGAGCACAGCTGAGCTCTTGCCACTTTGGCCAGTGGAAGCAACTCCCCGGTAAGAGCAGCTCGGCACAGATCCGACTGGATCAGCCAGAGAGAGGCATCCTTTGGGCTCACATAACAGAGCTGCTTCCTGGAGACCACACAAGCCCCAGCTGGCATCCCAGCTGCAGTAAAATTCAGGATGCCCCATAGGGAGTCCAGCCCCTGAGAGGGGTGGGGGGGAAGAAAGGCTCTACTAGTGGTTTCAGCTCACTTGGGAGTCTGGTCCCCAAGTGGTACAGACACAGCATGAGGGTGACTTGGGAGGAAATATTCAGCACTTTAGAATGGACCCAAATGCTTCCCCGGGCTCTCAGTAGTATCAGGGCCCCAGCAATGGGTGCCCTTGGCTGTTCTTTGGGGTCCATCCTCCCTCTCCCTCCTAGAAATAAAGTCCCAGATGTTGCTGTAGACGTCTTACCATGAGTTTCTTCTGTTTGGAAAGGTATGGCTCGGTCAGCTGGGGCTCCCCTTCGTAGTCCAGCTTCATCAGCTCCGTGCTGGCATTAGCTAAGTGTCCTGGGGAGAGACAGAAGGACAGTTTGGGGAGCTGTTGCATCCTCTCGCACTGCAGATGGAAGGCTAGTTTCAGCAGTGGTGATGCCGACCTGGCACTGTGTGAAAAGAGCCTCTTGGCTACGAAACTGTCATTCTCCCCCCATTCATTACGCCAGGAAAAGTGGTTTCTGCTGCACACCTGTCCGGATAGTGGCCTCATTCAGCCTTGGTGTAAGCCTTGGTGACTTCCTTTTGAAGCCATTCTTCTGTGAAAATGGTACATGTCCAGCTGAGGATGAGTCAAAATTTTACCCCTGGGTGGTGGGCAGAATCCAGATCTACTTGCAGCCAAAAACTGCAGCTGCCCATGGACCTTGTGATTGTGCAAATCCTGGTAAAAACATGAAGGTAGATCCCCAGGTAAATTGGTGAGGTTCTCTTGAAATCAGTGTACACCAACTAAGGATCTGACCCATTAACTTTCACAGCAAATATTTACTGAGCCATTTTGTTCAGCTCTGGCGGGCTTATCCTTGGAGAGTGTAACTGATAGGGATTTGTGAGCATCATCCAGAGAAGAGTTTGAAAACAAGGCCGTTCATCTATAAATCACCTTGAGGTGCAGTTCATTTGTGTAAAAAGTGCTACTTGAATATGCAAGAACTTACAGTACCAGAAAGCACGTCAGCATATGCTTAAATCCCATTGAAACTGGTGCTTTTCTCAATCTGGGCCATGTCGAGCAAAATTCTGTTCTCAGTCCCACTGGTGGTTTCAATGCAGTTACTCCAGATTTTACAAAAGTGTAACTGGGATCTGAATCTGGTTTATTAATAATAATAACTGATCATTAATAAGCAACAGCCTGATTTAAGCTAGAGATGAGAACACTTTCCACTGTGAGCAAGAGGCATGGCTAGCGCCATTATACCAGGAAGATACATACTACCCCAGCAACAAGGAGTACGAATAGCCTCCCTGGGCACTTCTATGGCCTAAGCCTGACCCTGCATTTCTTTGGGATCCCAAACTCCCAGTGAAGTTACTGGGATTTGGGGATGTGGCAGGAATGCAGGACTTGGCCTATAATAACAACACCTTAAGTATAGATAGATGTACAGCAAGGTATGCAGTGCACATTCACCCTTCCTCTGAGAATCACCTATCCAGGACACTTTGCTTTTGGTAGCAGATGAAGCGGTGAACAGGTTACTAGATTAGAAACAGACACCTCTGCAGACCCTTCAATGGATAAGATAGCCCAGTAATGACTCTCTTCCCCCTCGCTTTCCTGTGCCTCCCTTAAATGATCACTGGTAATTATGACAACATCAGTGGCTCAGCAAGATGCAGAGCTAGATTATAAATCAGCCTCTGGCTTTCCCTTCATTCCCCAGCACAGCCAGAGTGATTAATGTCTGCACAGTATCACAGCCAGCCCACTGCTCATCTCCTTGAGAGGGGCGAGGTGTACCTGGCATAGCGGCCTGGGGTTGGGGAGAGGGTTGCGAGTACGATACAGATATTTCCTTATCCACCCCCCTCACTCTGCTGCAAGTGAAAGTTGGACCTGGCTGTTTATCCAGGTCACGGGACTGATTTTAAAGAATAGTTATGCCATTTGGTAGAGTCAGTAGTTTCTGTGCAAGAAGAACCCAGCAGTGGAATACAGAGTGAGTTGCAGGCAGCCTTGGGGCATGGGCAGAGCTGTGTCTGCGGAGCCTAGGACCCAGAATAGCAGTGCATGCTGTGGGTCAGGATTGAGATGATCAGTAAAGCCCCCCATCCTCCTTCTCTCTAACTCTGTTGCCTTGGGGATTGCGGAAGATAGCGATGGAGTCTGCCCCACATTTCCCCTATACCTGGCTCAGTTCCGTTCTTTTACTCTGTGATTTACACATGCATCCTACTGTGGATCATAAACAACTCAGAGAAAGAGAGTTCTTCATTCATCACCCAAAACTTCTTTAACGAGAGTCCAGGTTGACCGTCAGGGTTTCGTGAGTGCATGAAAGTTGAGTGCACTCAGACTTAAACCTCTGAAAACCAGGAAATGCAGAGTTAAGGTGCATGCCAGTCCCGGCCCCAGAATCTTAACTCTGCCCTCTATAAGGGATGCCATAAAGCGCCCCTGGCAGACATCATAGCTCACTATCCTTCTGGATGATATGGAGCACTGTGGGAACGACATGGAGCACGAGACAAAAACGGTCAGTCCATGTCCGTGCTAAGGCAAAAGTCACATTTAAGGTGGGCTTAGTGATCACCAACTGTCTCTACCTGGCCTAGACCAAACCACTTCACCTGCTCTGCACAAACCATCCCAGAGATGCCAGATGTTTCTACCGTTTGTCGCTTGTCCTAAGGATTCTCTCTAGGACATCACCTACACTTATCCCTGCCCATATGGTTATGTTTGCTATCAGAAGAATCTAAAGAGCAACTAACTAAAGACACAAAAACTAACAGCAAATATTTTTGTGAGTACGCCAAAAGCAGGAAAGATGCCAAACAGTCAGTGCGACCACTGGACAATCGAGGTGCTAAAGGAGCACTCTAGGAAGACAAGGACAGTGTGGAAAAGCTAAATGAATTCCTTGCCTCAGGCTTCACTGAGAGAATGTGGGGGAGATCCCCACACCCGAGCCATTCTTTTTTGGTGACAAATCTGAGGAAATGTCCTAGATGGAGATGTCAGTAGAGGACATTTTGGAACATATTGATAAGTTAAACAATAATACATCTCTAGGACCAGCTGTTATTCACCCAAGAGTTCAGAAGGGACTCAAATAATAAATTACAGAACTACTAACTGGTATGTAACCTATCGCTTAAATCGGCCTCTGTACCAGATGACTGGAGAGTAGGTAATGTAATATCAATTTTTTAAAAGGCTCCAGAGGTGATCCTGGCAATTACAGGCTGATAAGCTTAATTTCAGTACCAGGCAGATTGGTTGAAACTATAGTAAAGAACAAAATTATCAGACACATAGATAAACATGAAAGGTTGGGAAGAGTCAACACTGCTTTTGTAAAGGGAAACCATGCCACACCAATCTGTTAGAATTCTTTGAGGGTGTCAACAAGCATTTGGACAAGGGTGATCCAGTCGATTCAGTGTATTGGACTTTCAAAAAGCTTTTGAAAAGGTTCCTCACAACGCTCTTAAGAAAATTAATCAGTCATGGGATAAGAGGGAAGGTCCTCTCATGGTCAGTAACTGGTTAAAAGACAGGAAGCAAAGCGTAGGAATAAATGGTTAGTTTTCACAACTGAGAGAAGTAAATAACAGGGTCCCCCAAGAATCTGTACAGGGACCAGTGCTGTTCAACATATTCATAAATGATCTGGAAAAGAGGGTGAACAGTGAGGTGGCAAAATGTGCAGATGATAAAAATTACTCAAGATAGTCAAGTCCAAAGCTGACTGCAAAGAGTTACAAAAGGATCTCACTAAACTGGGTGACGGGGCAACAGAATGGCAGATGAAATGGAAAAAATTATCTTAAATATACATACAAAATGATGGGATCTAAATTAGCTCCAGAAAGAGATATTGGAGTCATTGTGGATAGTTCTCTGAAAACATCTACTCAAAGTGCAGCGGCAATCAAAAAAGCGAACAGACTGTTAGGAACCATTAGGAAAGGGATAGATAAGACAACTGAAAATATCATAATGCCACTATGTAAATCCATGGAACTCTCAGACATTGAATAGTGCATCAGGTCTGGTCACCATATCTCCAAGAAGATCTACTAGAATTGTAAAAGGTGCAGAGAAGGGCAACAAAAATGACAAGGGGTACGGAGCAGCTTCCATACAAGGAGATCAAGAACACTGGGACTGTTCATTTTAGAAAAGAGACAACTAAGGGGAAATATGATAGAGGTCTATAAAATCATGAATGGTGTGGAGAAAAAGAACAAAGAAGTGTTATTTACCCCTTCACGCAACAAAAGAACTAGGATCACCCAATGAAATCAATAGGCAGCAGGTTTAAAACAAACAAAAGGAAGTATTTCTTCCCACAATGCACAATCAACCTGTAGAACTTGTTGCCAGGGATGTTGTGAAAGCCAAAAGTATAACTTGGTTCAAAAAAGAACTAGAGGAATTCATGGAGGATAGGTCCAACAATGGGTATAAGCCAACATGGTCAGGGATGCAACCTCATGCTCTAGGTGTCCCGACACTTCCAACTGCCAGAAGCTGAGACTGGATGACAAGGGATAGATCTCTTGATAATTGCCCTTTTATGTTCATTCTCTCTGAAGCATCTGGCACTGGCCACTGTCTGAAGACAGGATTCTATTGGTCTGCCCAGTATGGCCGTTCTTATGTTCTTACACTGGTACAAATCCCCATGGCAAGAATAGACCATTTTGCTCCTCTAGAACAACCACCTCAGCCCAGAATTAAGGAGTCTGTGATCTCTCTGGATTCAGATGCACCTCTCCTAATATCACAGAGCACCCTGCTGCAAGCAGTCCTTGCACCAGGCAATACACTGTCCCTAACACAGTGCAGGGCAGCTGGATGAGAGAATGAGAGAATGCAATTCTGTGGGACACAACACACTGCAGAAAATGCCACATTCACCAAGTCATGCCTCTTACCTGCAGCCCAAGGGCAGCCCTTGCTGAAACATACTTGCAGCATATTTCAAGCACTTACCAGCTGGTAAACAGTAACCTGTTCTCAACCTTAACAATAGTGGTGGCACAGTCCCACTATAATAATAAAAGCTAAATGCCATGTCATCCCCCAGCAGGTTCATCCCAACCCCAGTGGGGTTCAAATGATTTTCAGCTCTTCATTTCCTCTTCTGGATTCCTATTAGAGCTGCCAGCATATGTACGTTTTAAAGCTTTCCTGAACACTTGCTGTTGCATACCTTGGTGCCTGCAGCTTTATCCCCATCAGATCAGCAGTTTGTGTTGTGTTCTTTTAACTCTCATTTGCCTTGTGCATACAAAATAGACATTGCTGGGACCTTTATAAGAGCTGAGCAAATGGTTTATTAATTACAAACTCTACCTTTGAAATTCTGTATATCTGTTCCCCTACGAGCCCTTCAATGCCACTGTTATGTAACAGCAACTCCTATCAAGCCTGACAAACTCACTACACCTAACACATTGCTGTCATGATATTTATCACAAAGAATGTTGTGTGAGATATCAAATGAAAGTCAGTGACATACTAGTCATTAATATCACTTTGAAGTGTACGTATTAACACTGTATGAGGAACTACCGATATTATGCTTTAAAGTCTGTGACCAGAGAAAGGGAGAAACAGGTTTTCTTCCAGACAAGAGGCAGGATAGTTATCTACAGGTTTCAGAGTAACAGCCGTGTTAGTCTGTATTCGTAAAAAGAAAAGGAGTACTTGTGGCACCTTAGAGACTAACCAGTTTATTTGAGCATGAGCAACATAATGATCCACAGAGGCCTGCCTACCAACATTACAAAAAGAAGGATTCTAGGTGGACTCCTCCTGAAGGTCGAAACAGCAGACTGGACTTCTACATAGAGTGCTTCCGCCGACGTGCACGGGCTGAAATTGTGGAAAAGCAGCATCACTTGCCCCATAACCTCAGCTGTCAGAACACAATGCCATCCACAGCCTCAGAAACAACTCTGACATCATAATCAAAAAGGCTGACAAAGGAGGTGCTGTTGTCATCATGAATAGGTCGGAATATGAACAAGAGGCTGCTCGGCAGCTCTCCAACACCACTTTCTACAAGCCATTACCCTCTGATCCCACTGAGAGTTACCAAAAGCATCTACAGCATTTGCTCAAGAAACTTCCTGAAAAAGCACAAGATCAAATCCGCACAGACACACCCCTGGAACCCCGACCTGGGATATTCTATCTACTACCCAAGATCCATAAACCTGGAAATCCTGGGCGCCCCATCATCTCAGGCATTGGCACCCTGACAGCAGGATTGTCCGGCTATGTAGACTCACTCCTCAGGCCCTACGCTACCAGCACTCCCAGCTACCTTCGAGACACCACTGACTTCCTGAGGAAACTACAGTCCATTGGTGATCTTCCTGATAACACCATCCTGGCCACTATGGATGTAGAAGCCCTCTACACCAACATTCCACACAAAGATGGACTACAAGCCATCAAGAACACTATCCCCGATAATGTCACGGCTAACCTGGTGGCTGAACTTTGTGACTTTGTCCTTACCCATAACTATTTTACATTTGGGGACAATGTATACCTTCAGATCAGCGGCACTGCTATGGGTACCCGCATGGCCCCACAGTATGCCAACATTTTTATGGCTGATTTAGAACAACGCTTCCTCAGCTCTCGTCCCCTAACGCCCCTACTTTACTTGCGCTATATTGATGACATCTTCATCATCTGGACCCATGGAAAAGAAGCCCTTGAGGAATTCCACCATGATTTCAACAATTTCCATCCCACCATCAACCTCAGCCTGGTCCAGTCCACACAAGAGATCCACTTCCTGGACACTACAGTGCTAATAAACGATGGTCACATCAACACCACCCTATACCGGAAACCTACTGACCGCTATTCCTACCTACATGCCTCCAGCTTTCACCCTGACCACACCACACGATCCATCGTCTACAGCCAAGCTCTGCGATACAACCGCATTTGCTCCAATCCCTCAGACAGAGACAAACACCTACAAGATCTCTATCAAGCATTCTTACAACTACAATACCCACCTGCGGAAGTGAAGAAACAGATTGATAGAGCCAGAAGAGTTCCCAGAAGTCACCTACTACAGGACAGGCCTAACAAAGAAAATAACAGAACGCCACTAGCCGTCACCTTCAGCCCCCAACTAAAACCCCTCCAACGCATTATTAAGGATCTACAACCTATCCTGAAGGATGACCCAACACTCTCACAAATCTTGGGAGAAAGGCCAGTCCTTGCCTACAGACAGCCCCCCAACCTGAAGCGAATACTCACCAACAACCACATACCACACAACAGAACCACTAGCCCAGGAACCTATCCTTGCAACAAAGCCCGTTGCCAACTGTGCCCACATATCTATTCAGGGGACACCATCACAGGGCCTAACAACATCAGCCACACTATCAGAGGCTCGTTCACCTGCACATCCACCAATGTGATATATGCCATCATGTGCCAGCAATGCCCCTCTGCCATGTACATTGGTCAAACTGGACAGTCTCTACGTAAAAGAATAAATGGACACAAATCAGATGTCAAGAATTATAACATTCATAAACCAGTCGGGGAACACTTCAATCTCTCTGGTCACGCAATCACAGACATGAGGGTCGCTATCTTAAAGCAAAAAAACTTCAAATCCAGACTCCAGCGAGAAACTGCTGAATTGGAATTCATTTGCAAATTGGATACTATTAATTTGGGCTTGAATAGAGACTGGGAGTGGCTAAGTCATTATGCAAGGTAGCCTGTCTCCCTTTGTTTTTTTCCTGCAAACCCCACCCCAAGACGTTCTGGTTAAACTTGGATTATTGCTGTGCACATTGTAAGATGAGCTGTTGCCAGCAGGAGAATGAGTTTGTGTGTGTGGTTTTTGGAAAAGGGGGTGTGTGGTGGGGGGGTGAGAAAACCTGGATTAGTGCTGGAGGTGACCCACCTTGATTATCATGCGCATTATAAAGAGGGGTTTCAAAAAAAGGGGGATGGGCTGTTGCCAGCAGGAGAGTGAGTTTGTATGTGTGTGTGTGGGGGGGGGGGGGGGGGAAGGGTGAGAAAACCTGGATCTGTGCTGGAAATGGCTCTACTTGAGGATCACTTTAGATAAGCTGTTGCCAGCGGGGGAGTGAGGTGGGAGGAAGTTTTGTTTCATGGTCTCTGTGTGTATATAATGTCTTCTGCAGTTTCCACGATATGCTATGCATCCGATGAAGTGAGCTGTAGCTCACGAAAGCTCATGCTCAAATAAACTGGTTAGTCTCTAAGGTGCCACAAGTCCTCCTTTTCTTGATAGTTATCTACCTGTCTCTAATGTAAATTTAGCAGGGTGATGCCAGAGACAACAGGCAGTTCATTTGCATCAGAGGTAAACAGGAGGAACAAATTAACATGAGGATGTGAACTCAGCATGGGAAGATGCTGGAGTCTGAATGCCAGGGGTTCATCATGACAGTGGTGACACAGACAATAAACTTGGCGGGAATATAAGGAGAAGCAAAAAGAAATTTTGGTAATCCACCACTGAGGGAACAAAGAGGTCAGTGCTCTTTGCATCCATGAACTCTGGATTCCCCACCATGTGGGTTGGTGATGCTAAGAAGTAGTGGTAGGTGAGAAAACTGCCTTAAGACAAGGTTTGTAGCCTGCCAAATTTAGTCACTCAAAAGCTCATTATACTTTTGTTTTATTTGTAACCAGTTTGTTCCTATTATCCTTGCCCATTATCACTTAGATCTCTGTTCACTATTAATAAACCTGTTATTCATTTTACTATAAGTTCATCCCAGTGCAGTGTGGTTACGTAAAGTGCGAAACTTCTGCCGAGCCAACAGGCTGGTGTGTATACTGTCTTGGAGACAGCAGACTTGGTAATCTCTGGGAGTGTCCAGTGGCAGGGGCTGGACACTGCAGAGGAATGCACTTCTGGGGGGAAGGCGGGGGGGTTGGGGACTAGGGTGTATCAAGCGTTACCTGCCAGGCAAAGAGGGCTGGCAGAGTCCTAGGGAACTTGGTTGGCTGGCTAGCAACCTGGGGTGACACCCACAAATCTCTCTTTTGCTAAGGCAAAGGGGTAACAAGGTCAGCTGGAGTTCTGGTCACCCCAAGAAAGCATCCCAACGTTTACCTCCCAAGCAAGGAGTACTCAGTCAGTCCTGCCAGGGCACTTTCTCCCTCTAATGAATGTGCTGTCCCAGGAGCTGAGGAGTTCAGAATTACAACAGTAAATAATAAATGGCTTTAATGGTATGTTCTTTCATCCTACGTCCCTTTCTCTCTGTTCTGCATTTCTCACCCACTGGCACTAGATCCTCTGACAAGGTGGCTGCCCAGCAGCTCCAGTCCAAAATGCACCCTGGCTTCTTGGTTCCACTGATCCAATGGACTGGCATAATTCTGACCCTAGAGAACTTCTTTTAGGCATACAGCTTGAAGCCTTTTACTTCACAACCGCGTTGTCATCAAGTCTTCATAGACATGCAGCATAGGGAAAAGAACCCACACTCTTATGCTTGCTTAATCGGTACGCTCTTTGGAGCAAGGACCGTCTTTGTAGTCTGTGTTTGTCCAGTGCCTAGCTCCTAGGGGCTACCGCAATATAAATAGATACTGATAATCATCACTGTGCTCCAAAACCTCTAGGTGGTACTCAGTAAATTGAAATAGTGGCACTAACTTCACCAGTAGAAGGGACTACTATCCACATGAGCAGATCTGCTTCCACCCATTAGAAAGCAATAGTGTACGTGTGCACATAGACACCCATACATGTGATGGAGTGCAACCATCTCGACATAAGAAACCTACTGAAGTCAAGAAAGAGCCCACCATATGCACTGACCAATAGGAAGACTTGAGAAGGGAATGAGATAGAAAGGGAGGTGGTGCTTAGCCTGAGGTACATAGGGAGAGGATAAGTAAAATGGGGAAAGAGAAAATGAAACAGCAAAAGACCCTGAAGAAAATCTGGCAGAGAAGGACCTTATCAACAGTAGAAGTTTGATTGTCTGTGATGCATGAGCCGAGCTTGAATTCCAGGTCCTAGGATGGGCTTGTCAAAGGTAAAAAATCTTTGTACTTGTAAACTGTGATCCATGAGCCATTCTGATCCAGAGTCCTTGAGAGGCAATAACGGTGGGGCCCTCCAGTGTCATTTTGACAATGTCACTTTCCGGAGGAGAACAGTGCTTTAAGAGTAGTCCTTGCAGCTGAGTTATATTAAGTATTGTCAATGTTTCATGAATGCTTGAAGGTCAAGTACACAGTCTTACGTCACTTCATCCAGTGTCTGTAATTGAATCCCTGTGCAATCTCCCCTGTATGACCTTTAAATTATTGAAAATAATAATGAAATAACCCACTGGAGGTGTGGGGAAGGTGAGGAAGAAAGAGAGCAGGAGAGAGCACACATGAAAAAGAGCAGAGCAGCAAGGAGAAAGCATGCATGAAAGAGATGGAGAAAAAGAGAGACAAGGAGAGGGAGGAAAGAGAGGCTGTGATTTGGACACTTGATGTGGTCCATTGTGATATTCCTCCTCCTGCTCAAAACAAAAGTACTTGGGTTTCAGGGGAGGCACTTGGCAGTCTTTGGGGGTAGAGTCCATCCCCCAACCCACAGGCAGGCCACAGGGCTAATATATCCTCCACCACCTCACTCACATACCCATGGCTGCTACTCCACCTACCTGGGCCTTGCAGGCCACTGGATCCACACAGGCCTCTTCCACGCACAGCCCTGCACCCATGCTGGCTTGTTTAGTACTGGTGTGGATCCCCCTCCATGGTGTGAAGGGGGTAGATAACCCCTTTGTGGCCAGGACTCCAAAGTCTGTACTCGCCAAAATGCACAGCCCCACTGGGGTGTCAGTGGTTCAGAGGGCTTTCTCAGTCCTCCTGAACCGACAGCACATGTTAGAATGGAATGCGCTCGGCAATCACGTAAACCTGGGCCCTAAGCGTATGCAGCACGTGCCCTGTTTGACGCAGTCTCTGAGCTGTAATGTGCAGGACAACAATCTCTCCTACCAGCGCCCCCTCAGCAATAACAGCTAATGCATCCAAAGGCAATATGCTTTATAAAATAATGAAGGGTGCAGCATGTCCTCCACCTGCATGTATGAATAAAACATCTGCAAAGGGCCCAGTAACTGAGAGCGATAATATTGGTCCTGGTTGCATGGAGGCTGATCCTTCTGAACCACGACTAGATGGACTCCTACCCTCTGCCCCAAAGGCTGCAGTCGATTTCTCTGTCTCCTTTCCAGACCGTCTGCTACCTTAGTTGTTAGGAATCAGAACCACCAAGCCATAATTCTCTCAAGTGAATTACAATGCCATAGAAAGCCATAAAGAGGCTACTCACTGGCTGAGCATCTTAGTCATGACTAACTGGCAGAACGTAGTGCCCGGATGTTAGCCACTCTGGGTCAGGTTCAGTCCTGACTTAAAATAATGCAACTCCACTGAAGCCCAACGGACTGGCACCTGCTTGTGCCAGGGCTGGAGCTGGCCCTCTGGGTTTTTATGTCTGTATCTATTATGATGACAAGGCTTTGACAGCAGCTCTTCTTGATGCTGACATTGCACCCCATTGCATGCTCAGTGCCTGGTCATGAGAGCAGTCCTGCAGCTCCTATTGTAGCAGGTTCACAATCCCCATCTGCCTCTCTGGTCACAGGGTACAAATATTCAACAGGAAAGAGACAATCGTCTTGGAGAGGATGATAAGCCCCATCTGGGATCCTGTGAGCAGTGCCCTGGGCAACACCCTGCAGGAAGATTATTGTCCTAGAGAAGGGGACCCAGAAGGAAGCAAGGATGATACTATGTCTGGAGGCTCTACCTCCCTGTCTCACAGGGACTCAGGGATGCTCCTTGCCACTCAGCAGTTGACTGTGAGTAGAGTTGTGCGGGAACCAGAATTTCCATTTTGTGAAATGAAAAATCACAACGTTCCATTTAAAAAATGCCAGAATGGAATGTTCCAACATTATCGAAACAAAATTTTGACATGATCCCCCCCGGAAAATAGCAGGTTCAACTAAATGGCATTTTCCAATGGAAAAACTTTCTGTCCAAAATGTTTCTACCAGCTGTAGCTGTAAGCTCTGGGGAATGGTTAAGGGTTGATCCGCAATGAGAAAAGGAGACTGAGATTTTCAAAGTGGCAGGATTTCCATTGTTTCAGGTCTATTTTCCACCCTGGGGAGGGGCACGGTGTAAAAGGTGAGTGACTTGGAGTAAATGGGGAACTCGTGCAGAATGGCTTTGAACCAGAGAGAATAAACATCTGGAGTGAAGCTCCCGGAGAAGGCAACTGAAGTAAAGAGCATACAGGAGTCTGAGTGACACCTGACGTTTGCTTCCAGAGAAGCCAGCGTATTGGGTCAGAAAGCCACTGGACTGTCTCCTGTTCTTCACGGAAGAGTTCTGCTCTGTCTCCTGGGCACCCTGCTGAGCCCATCTGTTTGAGCAGGCCCCGACGGAGGGCTAAAGTCACAGAAGGTGAAATGTAGTCACATGCCCAAATGATGTGCAGTAGCACAGGGGAAAGAAGTGATGCTGCTTACGCTGCATCTCCTATGCCCTTGTGTTTTGAAAGGTGTGTCAACAGCACCTGTCGGTGTGGAGTTTGCATAGGGCCAAGATAGAAAGAAATAAACATCCCCCACCATCTCACTGTTCACTAGCGGTAGGCAGCCCTGCTAAGGAGGCAACTTACTGCGGATTTCAGCTGTAGCGTACTTTGGAATCATGGAGTCAGTGGTGAGCTCGGGATGGAGGATGCAGCCGTGAGTGTAGGCGTCCATGGGCAGTGAGTCCAGGAGCTCTCTGTACTGCACCACTCTCGTATGAAGAATGCTCCCGGCATCGGGGATCAGCTGGGTAACATTTTCTGAAACGTGGAACAAAAAGTTGGCATTGGTTACAACTACCATACGTCAACTTGTTCCCATGTGACTTGACTATCCCCAGGCCACTGGGATGATCAGAGATTGATTTAGGGTGGCTCATTACTTCCTGTTTTGCGACACCTGTTTGTGTTTAGCTTGTGCTAATTCTGATTAGAGATGGAATCAAACCATTAATTGAAACACCTTCCTAGAATGTTGGGGGCTCAAGTGAAGTTAACCCTGGAGCTAAGCCTTCCTGGTTTGGTTGGACAGGTCCCTCCTGTGCACTGGTTGATTAGGTTGATCATGTACAGTATGCCCTCCCCCCGCACCCATTGAGCGTAAATGTTCAGGACCTGGGTCTCACAGTCAGTGAGTATCTGCAGCTCCTATTGAATTTAGTGGTGGTTGCAAATTCTCTGCATCTCTAAACATCAGGTGCTGAGTTCCGTTCCCAGGAAAGCAAACTGGCACCAATCCTCTGTATCCGGGATTGATGACATTTTCTAAATGCCCTGTGTATGGAGTTCTAGGGCAACAGAACTATTTTATGATACTCTTTATTCCAAGTGCAGTCTCTTGGCCAATCAGTGCACAGCCACAGCAACTCTCTATAAACCAGATCTACCGCGTCTGCTTTAGCTGTATGCTAATTCCTGGATGCCAACTGGGGCACTGCCAAGCACCCACAATCATAACACTCAATAATAACAGCAATACTTAGTACTTATATGGCACTTTACATCTTCATAGTTCTGCTCTAATATTAACTACCGTAAGGTCAACCCTGGCTGCGTTATGCAGCGCGTCATCAGCCCACACTCACTGACACAATCACATTTGTGTGCGAGCTTTCTCTTCCTGGCTAACAACATTCAGTTCTTTCTCTTCTTGCCAAAAAGTGTGAGTTAGTGGCCTGATTTTCAAAGCCACAGCCCACCAGGGTTGTTTACAATGGCAAGTCTAATATATCCATGTAATTACTGTGAGTTCACATGCAAATCACATGCAAACGGACCCTTCTGATCATCTTCAAGCAGTCTCAGTAATTATGCACACAAATTAGGCACACTGTGGCACATACATCTTTGGCAACAGCCCTTGGCTGCGGGGTTTCTAAGAAAGGAGGCTCATGATGTCTGAAAGCTTCTTTCTGTTTGAGTACAGCACCAGAGCACCTCACAACTGTGAACGTTCATCTTCGCATCCCTACGAGGTAGGAAATATTCCTGAATTGAGACACAGAGCGATTAAGGCTGGGATTTCCAAAAAGAGCTTAGTGGAGTTAGGCACCTCTTGAATCAGTGGGGGTTGGGTACCTAATTCCCTTGGACGTCTTTGAAAATCTAAGCCTAAGTGACTGGTCCGAGGTCCCACAGAAGGACTGTGGGGGTGCAAGGAATTGAGTCCAGCTCTGTTGAGGCCCAATTCAATGCATTACCCACAAGATCACCTCTCTTCTCTAGTCGGGACATGTAGTTTCTCAGTCTGTTTTGAATCATTCAGCTTCTGTAACTTTCAATGTTTTATGGCTTTGCTGTTTCTAGGCTTATTTTGCCTGGTTCGCTTCACACTGGTAGTATGAGCTATAGGGGCCAGTTGGTAGCATTCTTTTTATTAGACTCACTGCTGAAAATACAGAGGGGATGACACTGGAATGAGGGAAACATTATTTTTCTGGGCCATTTTTATGGATTTTATAGATCGCTTTTAATGGCCAGTGAAATAAATTTACCACGGGGGCTCAGTTAGCCATACTGCCTGTCTGCTCCCTGCAGTGCAGTGTTCTCTTCCTGAGTTTCAAGGGGCCTGGCTCTTGATCTGGGATAAAGAAATTAAAGTTCTAGGGAGACATTTTGTAGACATTGGCTCGCATTGCGTCTTAATTAAGGACCTGAGCTGACAGCCCTTCCAATGGCGTGCAGCCTCCTCTGAAGTCAGTAGGACTTACTCACTGGCATGCTGCAGAATCAGACCTGATCTGTGTTTTCACTGCAGATGTACAGTTTGCCAGTCAGTTCAGGTACAGGCCACATAGCAGCTGCCAATACAAACAGAGTAATGCTTCATTTAGACATGCAAATCGACAGTGCTGGTTTTTGTGTTGCAAACCTTAATAGTCCTGCTTCAGGGATCTTCAATAGCTAAATAAAGGTCTGGGATTGTGCCTGCCTTTTCTCGCCGAAAGCTGGTTATGGCATCTGAATGGCTTTGTACCACCAGTACAGGGTTTTGTACATGCCAGGGGATTTTGCAGGCGCTTCCTGGAAACCCAGTGAAAATGTGGCCCCAAAAAATCACTGAGGATTTAAACAGTTCCTGGAGAACATCTGATTTCTTCTCAGCTGTGATTGGTTGAAATCTTCCACTGGTCCCAGGACTTCCATTTCCTTGCACCAAGCACAGAGTCAAACCAGGAGGTCCTCATTCCAGTTTTACTCAGCCTGTACTCTGGCAAACTCTCACTGACTTCTATGGGTGTTTGAGCATGAGCCCCAAGATTTGGGTTATAGTTACAGCCGTGGTACATCCTCACACTGAAAAGCAGATCAGACTTGGGAGGGAAATAATCCCTGGTAGCTGGTATGTAGTGCTCTGCATCTTCAAGCCCTGTTTAAACCCTAATTAAACCTCATCACCTCCCTCTGAGGTGGGTAAGTAAGTGCTGTCCGCAGCAATGGGAAGGGCTTGTCCCGAGAGATAAGTGAGCGGGCTATTCCCTAGGATAATATAAATCTAGAGTCTATAAAGTACTAGTAAATGCACTATCGGGAACATTCCTGGCCTGGATGAACTGGATGGGACCAAGTGAGGCGTCTCCATTGTTAGTTTTGGGGATTCTATCAAATTAAACCCTTTCCCACTGAATTTTTCAGACTGAGAGATTTTCACAGCTTCTAAACATGATGTGGTTGAGCCAAAGTCCTTCACGGGGCTGCTAGTTTGCCGTTCACCTTCATGCTGCCCCTGAACCAAGTACAAGAGCCAAGATCCCAGCCACAAATGGGACTTTTCATTTGAGACCAACCACCAGTGGAATTAAATAACACTACTACAGAATCCCCAGCGCGCATGTGCCTTCCGCTGGCTCCCAGCCAGCATCGTACCGGTTCATGCCGAGGTTTCCCGGGTTGGAACCCGGCGCATTCAGAATAGCCAGCCCTTCAAGCAAGGCTATTCAGTAACCACACTGAAACGCAACAGCTCCGGCTGTAGACCCACTCCCTTCAGCTGGTGTCGGAGGCATTAGCTCACCGGAATGGCACCGGTTCTCCCTGTTGGTTACTGAACAAAAGCCACATATTGGGCCGATTGCTGCTGATGCCCTGTTATATGTGACTCCACAGGGTATTGCTGGTAACTAACAGAGCTAGGCTCTGCTTCAAGCCTGCGACAAAATGAAGCCTTGCAGATATCTATCCTTAGTATAAAGAGCACTTCCAGGATTGAAACATTTTTATGGGGTGAGTGATTTGTCTCGCCAGCATCAGCCTCTAAAGACTGGCATTGCAGGCAAAGCCAGAATGGGCTGGACATGATTCCAGAGCTTGTTAATATGGCTAATAGAACTGCTAACCAGGGTCAGAGCACTTTTTTCCCCTTCCCATCCCCTGCCCCAGCACCATGGCAGATCTGTAATTATCTTTCACTCTAGGAGCTGTTCCATGTCACTGGCTAGGTCAATGCCTTCTGCTGGTGACAGGATGCTACCACATGTGCATCTTCTGCCCTCATTTAGATGTGTGCAACCTTAACGGAGACAATGTAAAGTCACATCTGTAAGGGGGAGCTCACTGGGGATTAGAAATTAGTGGGGTTGCATTAATAAAGCAGAATATGGCCCGCTGAGCCAAGTGTCTGAGAAGAGACTTTCAGACTGAACAAAATCTGGGTCCTGGCCTGGTCCATAAGCAGCAACCTCTGGGAAGCTGGGAGGGTTGGTGACAAATGGTCCTTTGCTTTGTTTAAGATGCATTTGTTGAAACTTTGGGCATTCAGCAGAGACCAGCCAGTTCAACTAAACCTAAAAAAAGCCTCAAATTGGGTGGGGAACCTTCCTGCTTTCACTGAATGCCTTCTCTGAGCCGTGTGAGAAGGGAGTGCTGGAGTCGAGGAGAGGAGGGCAACCGCTGATCTGCCAAGGCTCCCTTGTGTTCGGAATCTATTTTAAGATGGTTTTTAAAGTCTCTCCATTCCTAAGGTGACAGGCTTTGTGATGAGCGTCGTGATGACCGAGTTAAAACCTCCCTCCTAAGCCTTTGAAGTCTCCTGGCTTGCTCATCCCAGTCTGACAGCCCTGAACTGGCCAGCTCTGCTCTGACAAATGAAGGGAATTCAGGAAAGCACTGGTGAGTCATTGCCTCAGCCTAGAGACCCGGGCCCTCTTTCTGTGCACCTGTAGGGTGAAGCACCAGGGCAGAGCAGTGTGGGGGAGCTCGCCCTGCCACTAACCAGGCTGCATTTGCTCTGGATAAATAATGGGATTCACTCCTCAGGGATGGCAATTCTGTGCCGCTCATTAGCACTACATTCACGTAACACCAAATGTAAACATCTCCCCTCCAGCCCTCCTTAACGGCTGCCATCCCCTTTCATTTCCTCCCAACTGGCAATATACCAACCTGCCCTCCGACTGCAGTCACTCACCAGCTCAGCCCCAGTGCACAAAAAGCACAAGCAAAACCCTTTCTGGGCACAGTCAAGGGAGAGGAATGTCAGAGCCCGGTGCTACTGGCCAGGATGCCAGAGCAAGCTGCTTTTGGCAGGCTATGAAAGCTTCACGTCAGACAATGTGACATCCTGCTAGGGGGCAAAACCCTGCAGAACTATTAGGTCTAAGCAGAGGTTGAGCAAAAACCACAACTGGCACTGATTTTGCCAAATCTCACTGGCCCTGGCTGGTTCAGAGCTAGGCCTCATTTTATCCAAACTCATAAAGGTTGTAGAGGTGGAGAGTTGAATAAGTGGTTCCAGTTTCACCCCATCTCTGCACATGAACTCTCATAATGATGATGCATAGAAAGAATAGAGTTGTCACAGCTGGGGATTGGTGAAGTGGCCGGGAACATAGCCCAGAACTCAAACCAAAGACAAAAACAGTAGTCCTGCTGGGGAGCCTGACTCATAAAGGAGAATGGGGACACGAAGGGCATGAACTACAACTCCCATGAGGCACTGTGGTGACATTTCCAAATTGAAATGTTTGGTTTTCAGCTGAAAGTTTTCAGTTTTGGCTGAAAATGTTTTGGTTTTGGAATGTTTCGTTGTCAAAGAAAAGCTGAAATTTTCCTTGAAGAGCAGATACTTTTCACCAACAGCTTCCTTGAGCTGAAACCCAATTTTCCACCAAACCCCCATTTTGATGATGAATTTTGACCCACCCTTCCTTACCTCCTGTGAAGTTCTTCTCCATGTAGTCGATGATCTGGTTGTAGTCACTGATGATGTTGTCTCCATGGATAATCACGGGCACCTCCTCCCCGAGGTTGAGACGCATGAACCAGGGCTCTTTGTGCTCAGTCAGGGGCATGCTGACATCCCGCTCCTCGCACGGCAGCCCCTTCTCTGCTATGACCAGGCGGACCTACAGCAGGAAGCAGGGCAGAGAAGTCTGATTGCTGCCCACCAGGCTCTGATTATGGTCTCCCATACCCACAAAGTTCACAGGACAGCGATGCTCAGCCACTTGTGGCTCCTTGGGGCCCAATGCTGCACAGGGCTGATTGGAGCTCCTCTTCCCAGTGGGCATTCAGTAGAGTGCCCATCCTAGGATTATTCCTCATGCCACCTGACACGTACTATGGAGTAGGACATCAGGAGGAGCCCTGACCCCAACATACCAGAGTCTCTGGCATCTCTCCCAGAAGCCAAGAAGGAGGTAGAAGGCAGAGGTGATATTTTGTTACCCAGTCTCAGAGAATCACAGAAACTTCTTATTTATATTATAATTTCTAGGACCAGCCATCATGTTGTCCTAGGTGCTGCACAACACAGAACAGACAGCCCCTTCCCCAGAGAGCTTACAACCTAAATATAAGACCAGACAACAGATGAATACAGATCAATAGGGGAATACAAGGAAACAATGAGACCATATTGACCAGCATGATAGGCAGTGGTCTCTGCACACCAGCAGTTAAGTGTTTTGTAGGCCTGGCAGTGAAGGAGAGCTGTAAGGAGGGTTTTGAAGGTGGATAATAAGTTGGGTTTGTGGATGTTTATGGGGAGCTTCTCCCAGGCATGAGAGGCAGCTTGGGAGAAAGTGTGAAGGTGCTCGTTTGAAAATTTAACAAGTTAGTGATGGCAGGTGGTGTCACGGGCTGATCAGAGACAGGCATAATCTCAGCATGCTGTCCTCCTCTTGTGCCATTATGTTTCATCACAATGGCACCTCCGAATGCGATATCCTTGAGACACAATGACAAGCCATGATACACACGTTGCAAATCTAGGACAGGACAGCATCAGGTGATTATTGGGCCCCTCCCTTACATGCCGAAGTGGCTGACGGCACTTATACATGGAGTATCGTTGCCATAGCAGGGGAAAGCTCGCTGTTTTCCTCGCTCCGGCCAGTCAGTGCTCCCTTGGGAACATTTCTGGTTCCAAAAGCAGAGGGGAGTGTCATGGTGAGAGGAGAATGCAAATGTCCAACAGGGAGAATCCTGCCACGTATTGCAATCCCCTCCCCTTTCCCTTTGTTTTCCTAGCACTAGCTTTTCTCTCCGTCCCTCCATGCGGTCAGACAGCCTTATACCCCACAGCTCCTGCTCTGTGAGACAGTCTCCATCCATCCCTCCACCTTGCATCTCTTTCCTCCTTTGCCTCTGTTCGCTCCCTGGCTCCTGTTGTTTATCCCTGTGAAAGATTTGGGGTGATATACTTTGGATGAAGATGCTGTACATAAAGGTCCCTCGTTGCCTGTAGCTTCTCTCTTTCCTTTTTCCTGGCCCTTGTTGCTGGAGACATTTGATATTATAGAAGGGTCTGGCTTCTTGAATGCTCCTGCTGCATGGTTAGAGCAGGGAACTGGGAGCCAAGAGTACTGAGTTCCGATGATTTTACGTTTTCTTCCAGGTCATTGATAAAAATGTTAAATAGAGTAGGGCCAAAACCCGACCCCTGTGGAACCTCACTGGAAACACACCTGCTTCATTACAATTCCCTGTTTACAATTATATTTTGAGACCTATCAGTTAGCCAGTTTTTAATCCATTTATTGTGTGCCATGTTAATTTTATATTCTAGTTTTTTAATCAAAATGCTGTGCATTTGTGGGTGTTTGTGAGTGTGGCAATTAGTGTGCTTGTGTGTGTATCCGTGTAACAGGGCTTGTCTCTGTGAGTGTGCACATTTCTGTGTGCTTCTCTGTGAGGATGGCAGATACCGTGTGTGTTAAAGCAAAGCATCCTGCTGAAGGTACAGCCATGCACTGCTTGCACTCCTTCTTGGACCAAAAGGTTTGGACTAATCAGATCTCTGTGCTTTAGCTCAGGCTGTCCCCTGACTTATTACTATCAGCTGGTAAAGGCCAGTGAATGCTTATAAAGCCCTTAAGCTTCTGTGTGATTGGATTTATGGTTTTATCACCCGATTATCAGCCGCATTGTGAGAGTGATGTTTTGATCTGCCAATCTAGTCCCCACTCCCTTCCAACACGGGGATCTGCTGAGACAGGAAGACATACTGTGCATTTCTACACCACCCACAGTTTCACTACTCAGCAGTTTCACTCGTGGGGAGCACGACTCAGGCACTTTGTCTGGCTTCTCTATCTTTCGCTGCTCCTTATGTGTATCTACAGATAGTCACCTCTAGAAATCTTCCTAAAGCTGCCAGAGAGAAAAAACTGCCATACCTAGTACAGTTCAAACGGCTGTTTTAGGATGATGGTAGGCATCATATTGCTTCCATCTGCCCAGCTGGTGCACATACAGAGCTATTGGCCACACACTGGATCTCATTTAGGGAGGCTCCCAAATTCTTGCTGTATGACCCCAGTTCCCAGTTTCATGGGCTGAGCAGCTCTAAACCCAGCATCATAAAAAATAATATCAGCTAGGTCTTACACAGCACTTTTCAGCCAGAGATCTCAAGTCACCTTAGAAAGGAAAGGCAGAATCATTATCCCCATTTTACAGATGTGGAAACTGAGGCAGAAAGAAGCCCAGCAGACCAGGGAACAGAACCCAGCTCTTCTGAGTCCTAAGCCAGTGCCCTAACTATGGAGTCCTTCTGCATGAATACAAAGCCTTAGGAGGATCAGTGCAGTTTAGAGTCATCCTCTGACACCTCTGAGCTGGCTTAATAGCTCCTATGCCAAATGCTGCCTTTCTGCCAATGGACGAGGTGTGGCCTGGAAAAAGGGAAACAGCCAATGCCACCTGTGTGTGAGTGACCCCCCAAATGCTACATCACCCCCATGAGGCCATTGGCAAGTGGTACAGGGATCAGCCAAAGGGTCCATCCCAGAACACACCTGACCCAGGAGGACTATGGAGACACATAGGTGGCTTAAAGCACCTTTGCACTCCCTGTCCTGAGCTGTTCTGTATATGCCTCCTTTATAGCTGTATCCCACCCTTTACATGGCTTTTGGGCACCAGGCTTGGCTTCTTCTTCTGAGTCAGGGAGGTCAGGGGTTTAGATCAGTGAGTGTCCCAGCTTCTTTGGGCAGCTGTGCCAATTTTCCAGTCTAGGCCCTTGGCAGTACCAATAATACCCCTTGCCTCCCATTCAGCTGTGTGCGCTCTAACCTGCCAGAGGGGTTGGGCTGCTACAAAATTGACTCCCAATGCAGTGAGCAGCACACGCATCAGGCAGGTTGAACTGTGCACAGCTGAATGGGAGGCAGGCAGTGAGGGCCTCATCCTTAGGGTAGGGAACAGTCAGGGAGCCTGGAGTACCAACCACAAAAGCGTGGCCCATCACACTGCCCATCCAGCTCTTTTAGAGGCACCCAGTCCTGTTTCATTTGCACCCTCACGTACAAAATTGCACCGAGCTTTGATTTTTGTTGTTATTTGTCAGATCTTCCTAGGCACATGGAACATGAACCAGTTATATTTTTCCAGACACTCAACAAATTGTCCTGATGGATGGTATTAATACCAGGATGTTTGTTTTCTACTTGTTCTAAATAAAAATAACTCCAGGAGTGACAGGTGTGCTGTGACATGGGACTGGGAGTTGTGAGTTCTGTCCCTGACTCTGAGACAGACTTTCCATGTGAACTTGGGTAAATAACTAAACCTCCGTGCCTCAATTTCCCCGTCTGTAAAATTGGAACAATGGTAGCAACCACACAGGGGCAGGAGGATTTGAGATAGAATTAGTAACACTTACCAAGTGCTTCCAGATCCTCACATGGAAAACGTTAGAGAAGTGCAAAGTATAAAGTGTATAAAATGCATTGGCCAACATTTTCAAACCCACATGTTCAATATTAGGCCACCAAGCCCATATTTAAGGTTCTGATTTTCAAAGGTGCTGAACAGTCACAAATCCCATTGACTTCTAGAAGAGTTGTGGGTGCTCAGCACCTCTAAAAATTAGGCCTCTTAATTTAGAATCCAGAATGTGAACTTAGGAGTCTAATTTTAGACATATAGGTTTTGAAAATGTTCACCACTATCACTTAAGTAGGGCACACGACTAAAAACAAAAACACTGGTGTGACACCTAACAGGTGCCTAACACACAACTTCTGAATTAAAAACAAACAAGCAATTGTTTTCTTACAACTAGAATTTGCTAAAAATAAAACTTAAAAAAATAAGCATTTTTTTATTAGAGCCTCCAAACAAAGAGTTTGCAGAACTAGCAATTCATTATTTATAGGCTTGACAATTTATTTTTTCCTTTTAACATAAAGCAAGTAAAAGCCTGTGCCCCTTGTTTTCAGACTCCTCTCTTTCTGCCCCTGTGTTGCTGAAAGGGAATTAAATCCCAGAAGGGACAGTGCTGGGATAACTGATCCTGCCACTGAGGACAATTGCCCCATTCCCCTTTTCTAATCAGTGAGCCATTAAGGAGCCAGTGGCCTGTTCTAGAACTGACACGAGAAGCAGAGCTTGCAGCAGGGGTCACCACACGTGTCCAGCAGGTACAGCATGGTACGGTGTCAGTTGTGCCCACTGCATCCCTGGCACAGCAATTTGCTACCCACGTTGCCTGACAATAGTCATCAGGTGCTTTGTGTTTCTGTAGCACCTCCCATCCCAACCTCTCACAGCATCTTCTAAACATTAAGGAATGAAATCTCACAGCCCCACTGTGAGGTAGGTCGGTGGGTGCGATTATCCTCGTTTTGCAGGTGGGGAATTGAGGCATGGAATGGGGAAGTGACTTGCCCAAGGTCACACAGTGAATAAATGCCAAAACCACAAATGGACTCTAAGGGTTCTCCTCCCGGAGTTGTCCTTTAACCACTAGACCATGCTTCCTCCCTGGATGTGGAAGAGGCTTCCACTCAAGCTAATAGAGAGCCACCTTGAGCTCAGACTCCATTTCAGAGCATGGAGTAGAAGAGGATTCTGATGATAATAAGCACTGGCATGCCGGGACAAGCCTCTCTCTACAAAATAACCTTTGGTGCATTTTGGTTCTGACGGAAGCAGCAAGCTCGACAGCCCTGGAGATGGATCTCCTCTAGTCACAGAACATGTACAGCAAGCACAGTAGCGGGGAAGCCTTCCCACACACAGCACCCTCCATCAGTGTAGTTCCACCCTGACTACAGGTCAGGAACTGCATCTAGGCTAAGAGAAGGATTCATTCTATCAGGCGTATTCACTTCTTGAACTCTCATTTGAGGCTGCCAAGACGGAGGGTGTTCAGACCAATTGCTATGGCAATTTTTATCACATAGAAAGCTGATCTGCTAGGAACTGGACTAAGACCCACCAACTCATTTCATACAAGAGACACCAAAGAGCTGCCGGAAGGTAATTACTTTGGGTCACAACTGACCTGGGCTGCATTCGAACCGATAACCAAGCTGTGAAGTGCTCACTAATCAAAGCAATCCCCTGAATCTCCATGTCAGCCTCTGAGAAACCTCTGGTAATAGACTGCAAGGGATTCTGCCACCAGATCCAGTGACCTTGCTTAGCTAGACTATTTCTTTACAAAAAAATCACTGGTCTGGGTTCCAGATGTGCACAGCTGTATGAGAGACACTGACAATACATCTGAATCCCAGAGACCTAGGGTGAAATCCTGGCTCCACTGAAGTCCAGGGGAGCTTTGCCATTGACATCAGTAGGCCACAAACTCACCCCCGAGGTCTGAGGGGGACCATCAATTAATGGAAGAAGGTCCAAGGCCTGGTTTAGAAACACGGGGCCAAATTTATACCTAGGGTAACTAACCCAGCTGGGTTATACAGGAATGAATCTGGTTCTTTGGCTTGTGCAGGTAACCCTGCTTCCCTCCCCGTCTCACCCAGCTTGTTTCTGGCAGGCTGTAGGAGACCATCTTATGCTCTGGCCATGGTGCTGAATGGGGAGGCTGGGCCCAAACCTAGAACAAGGAACCCCAGGTATTTCTTTGCAGGGTGGCTAGATCAGGTGGCCTGGCTGTGCGTAGCACTTCAAGGTACTTCTGTCATCAGGCATCTGCCCAGAAATGTGAAGCTTTTATTGTGCCAGACACCTTGATTGAAAGAAGAAACCTTTTCAAATTAAAAGCCTATTTCGCAGCAGTGAGGGCCAAATCAGGGGTTCAGCAGATGATCCCCACGTCTTAGGGTTTGTCCCTGGAATCCCATCCAATTAGTCAATATTCAACAACTTTGGCAGCAAGATGATGGATCTGTGCAATTAGTCAGTGAGACAGGGGCTTGGAAACAGCTTTACTCCTAGAGGACTTTTAACAACACTTCTAACATAAGGGATATTTCCTATCAGAAAGAGGCTTTGAAGGATATTTCAATACCTGGCATAGATCTGCTTTCTCCAGCAGGCTGTGTCCATTACACTTACATGTACAGGTTGTCTTGCTAGTTAATCCCTAGTTACAGTGAACATGTTTCAAGGTGTTATTTCTTTGCCAGTGACTTTAAAAAAATCAAATTGGGACTTCAATAAATAATATGAAATTGTGCACTGTGACTTTAAATGTGCCCTATAGTGTTCATGGAGTGGTTCTGGCAGAGGTAGGGCTAGGCCTGGATTGGTTGTAGAAAATCCTGTGTGAGTGGCTGGTTAACTGTTTCCCTCCCAGTGCTGGGAGACAAATGAGAAAAGCAATAGATAAGGATGCAAATAGCAACCTCTCAAAAGGGACATTGCAATGCAGGGAAGGAAGGAAAGATGGGAGTCAGATTGTTTACCCTAAAGACTCAGCTCTGCTAATGCAGAATAAGCACCTTAGTTAGAAGAGTGCGAAGAAAGGACTCAACATTTGTAGACATCCGGCTGCACTGTGTGCCCTAGGATTTCTCTGTGCACACAGAAGCCTGTCCTCCCCCTGCCTCCCCCCACCCCCACAGCCTCCTGGAATGTGCTTGGGGTGAAGGGAGAACATTCTGCTCTCATGGAAACCCAGAGCCCTTGCAGCTTGAAAACTTTATGTTCACCTTCTCCACTATGAATAATTCAGCTCACATATTTAATGAATGTAAGGAGAACAACTGGGGCTGTTGGTGACTATGAAAATAAGGTCAGGTTTGTTGAACACTGGCTGCTATCCTGAGCTGCAGAAAAGAACATTTACTATTGACTGGAGGATATGACTGATTGTTATTTGTTACCAAAATCCATGCATGGCAGCTCTGAACTGACTCAGAGAGTTGAGGGAACAGGATTTCAATAGCATTGCTGCAGCATCAGGAGCAAATACATTGTTTGGCACAGTGCTGAGCCAGGATGTATAGGAACTAATGGTGACCATTGTACGTATGACTACTGTCCCCTCCCCCAACACCAGGACAGTCCTAGCTAGCCAGTATTTCAATGCAATTGTCTTTGTCTACACTTTTCCCTGTCAGGTAAGATGCAGGTGTTAGATGGAGCAGAATCATAAATCAGAAACATCTCCCAGCACAAAATCTGACTCCAAAGCAAAGGCAGAATTACAAAGAAACCCCCCCACCGCCACCCCAGACAGATTCTGTCAAAAATGCAGAAATACAGGCACAAAACATACTGCTATTTAAATATTTTGGTTGCCAGCTGCACCCTATTCACCTCTGAGGAATAGCCAATCTACTCATCCTACAAAGCACCCATCCAAGCCGTTCTCCCAAGGCAGGGATATGCCCTGGATTTTGGAGGTGATTCTTCCCTGGGAATCCAGCACAGCATTTACCTTTTGTGAGCTGAAAGACTGGGTCCAGTGATACAAAACCAGCCTATCCTTGGATCTGAGAGCGGGGTCTGTTGGGTCCTGGCTGTCCTCAACCTCCGCAGATTTCCCTGCATCGTTCTCAAGAGCTGAAATGGGCCACCAGCTGCAGTTGGTGGGAGTAGCATTGTTGGGAGTCGCCATGACAGCCTGAGATTGGAAGAACGGGGGAAGGAGAGAGCAGCAGCAGCTGCACTATCCAAGCATCACATGGGCTCATGGAAACAGCATCATTACTCAAGCAAGTGGACTGAATTTCATTACACCCTCGGTGTTAGGTGGGGAACGCAGGGGAGCAGAATCAGAATCAGGTCTGATTTTACAAAAGAAGGGGATTGTGTGTGTTAAATCAGAACCCGTTTACACTCATGTCAGGGCTCCCACTGAAACATACTACACTGGGCATGCATTGTTTCATTGGAACAGAGCAGAAACAGTCTCTGCTACCAGTGCTACCAACACAGGAGTCCACATGCAACTCCAAAGTCCACATCTCATCAGGAATGTTTTTGCAATTGATACTAACATTTGGATCACTTTATATTTGATAGATATTGGATAAACTGATTCAGAAATAAATGCTGTCTGTAAAACGTCCAGCAGGTGCTTTCCTACCTACAGCCCTGTATGGAACAAAGAAGCAAGGACTCTTCAAATGTTCTCATGTTTCTGTATGTTCCGATTAACTATTAATTAATTATTTTGATTTATTTGTATTGCGGTAATACCTAGGGGGTCCTAGTCACGGACCAGGATCCCATTGTGCTAGGGTGTTGTACCAGCACAGAACAAAATGACAGTCCTTGCCCCAAAGAGCTCACAAATGTGGGTTACACTTATTTTATTTACAGAATTGATGGCTCAAATTTCCAGAATTGGGAACATGCCTTTCATATGCAATTATTGTAACTGTGCATGCAGCCAGAGTCAGTGCTCAGGTAAATGGCTGGCTAGACATCTAAGGGCCTTCTGTAGGTGCAACTATTTGGACTCTGATTACATTCACAGGATGTGGAGGTACAGATTGGTTGTGCATATTCACACATATTTTTGGCCACATGATAACGAACACAGAGGTCTGGAAATCAGGGCCTCGCTGCCTCACCATTTGGCTTCATCTCTGGCAACGTTTCCTGACAGTGTGCTCTGTCATCTGTACCACTGAAAAGTGCTAGAAAAGTGCTAGAAGCACCACTTAAGATTAGACTGATTCAAGTCTGGGAAAATAAAATAAATCCTGTATGGGCTGGGAGGATGAGCTCAGTCACTGAGGGGAACTAACTTTGTGCCCACACAAGATGCACGTGCAAAATGTGCTGGGGCACGTTTGCACCTGTGAAAACTTCGTGACAGACCGTGTCTAGCTGCTGGTTTGTGTGCGCAAGGGCTGGGCTTGGAGTGCACAAAAGGACAGACTTGCACATTTTGCTGGGACGTTTTCAGAGACTGGTCCCCATGGGTCTTTCCCATCTCCAGCTTCTTCTGATCCCCTGACTTTGCCCCTCATGCTACAGATGTAGAACTAACCCTGTGGGGTGAGGGGTGGCTGGAGGGGGACTGAGACGTTTGGTGAAATGTGCCCCTGTTTTAGACCATTTAACAGGAGCTCCCCACTTCATTCATTCCCCACAGGCATTGTCTATGGGGTGACGTGCAAGGCGGGTCTGACCTCCACAAATAGATTTTTAAATGAGCCAGATTTCCTTTCAAAATCATTTCGGGGGGGGCGGGACAAAAGAGTTAAAACGAATCATCATTTCCCAGTGCATTGTGTCCCTCAAGCAGGGAAAAGTAGTGGCACAGGGAAGAGCTGGGGGTTAGGAAGGGCTATTGCTGCCCTTACTCCTTTCTCCTCTTCAGTCTCATGAAACAACCATGGAAGAGATTCACTGTCTATAGCAAGGGCTTGCAAAGTGCAGCCGGGGGCCTCAGTGCAGCCTGTGAAGACTTAACAGAAACAGCTGTTCATCTCCAACGTTTATGACAGGGGAACTCAAGCAGCAGGCAATTGCTACTCAACTGCCAAGAGAGATCCAGCTCGCAGCCTTGAGGCTGTGCACACTGTATTACAGGTATATAAGTGCAAACGTGGGCCTGCCTTTAGGGGGCTGGCAAGTTGCTGATGTGGCCCTCTTTGTCACAAACTTTGTGCGCTCCTGATCTGCAGCTTACACAGAAGCACAGTATGAAGTGCAAAGAAAGGCAATGCCACCTTCCTCATCCTAGTCTTGAATTTAGCATTTTCTATTCTCCAGGCACAAGAATAAGAGGTGTTTTCATTGCCTATAAAGCATCTTTCCAGATCCCTTTATATTAATAACTCTCACTGACAACGTACATAATCAAATGGTGCCGCTGTTTTGGGCTTAGAACAAGAGGAGAGCCACTCAGTATTAACCTATCAGACCAGATCATTGTCCACCAAGCACCATCTAGTGGACTATTTGATTTTATACTATATATTGTACAGTCAGGAATAGAAATGACAGTCTCTGTATCTTTCTGAATCCTGCAGATATTCACATCCTTTGGGAGTGTGTACTTGGCTGGCAGTCAGACAGGGTGTGACCTAATAAACCAAGCAAAGGATTGAGAGGCAGGATTGCTAGGTTCTATTCCTGGCTCTGACGCTAACATTGTGTGACCTCGTGAAAGTTCTTTTCCCTCCCTCTCCTGTCATCAGTTTCCCCATCTGTAAAAACGGGGGTGAGACTGATCTCCCCTACCAGCTATTGTGAAGTGAATTTGTTAGTGTTTAAAAGTTGCTGACTAGAGATATGGAAAGCATCAAACTGAAGGCATGCTAAGGGTTAAAGTACTGTGGGCTTGCTAGCTAGGAGATTAGGAGTGAGATTGAAAAGTGGCTGAAAGGTTGAATCCAGGACTTCAGAAACACAGAAACGTGGCCCAGCTTAAAAAGAATTGATGAGTATCCGCTGCTTTGGTTTTTCCAGCTGGCCTGAAGCCAGGGAGTGCCAACATGTATCCTATAGAGTCATAAACATAGGGCTCAGGAGGTTGTCCAGTGAAGTCCATGACCCCCAGGCCAGGACAGGATTAACTATACCTGCCAGATGTTATCTAACCTATTCTGAGAGTGGAATTCGTCCATGCCCCTTTGAGGAGAAAAATAATTCAGTAAACCTAGCTTCCCCACACTCAAACGGAGCCATTTCTGAGGCTGGCAAGAGTTAACTTATTTGATGTCTTTGTCTCGCAGCGCTCTAAGTTCTGTGAAAGTAACATGAAACAAATGAACACGGTGAAGAATTGGCCCAGCTTTGTTAACTCCTTGTTTTGTAATGATTTTGAGCTGTGGCTAGAGGAAGAGTGAGGAGCAGCAGGAATGGAGGAGCTCATAAGAATAAGGGAGCACAAAAGAGAAAGAAGGGGAAGAGGGGCCGTCACAACTCCTCACTTGCCTTGCCTAGCCACAACCAACCAACATGGTTTTGTAGGCACTACGGTTGAAGTGAGGCTTATTAATTTTACCCAAGAGTTTTCCCCAGGTAGCATGGAAGAAAGCAGGATGGTGTTTAATGAAGAAGTTGAATGTTGGGTAAGGAAGCCAGAGATGCTGGCAGATCGAAGTCAGCGGTTGACACCACCATGAGTTATTATTTAGGCTGAGATGAAGAGGGAGCCAACGAAGGGACTGATGTGATCAGAGAGGCAAGCTATGACGATGATCTTAGCAGTAGTATTCTGGATGGACTTGAGGTGAGCCAGGCTGAAATAGGCAAGCTGTGAACACTTCCATCTAACTCAGGGCACACTGGAAACTTCATTGGAGAACCTGCTTTCGTGCTATTTCCACCTGTTTTGCAAAGCTAAGTTCCATAGTTCAAATGAGACGCCAAGAAAGTCCTAGTACTTTAGGGTGTTTCTTGGAATGGTTTGAGTTTCACTCTTTCCTACATTTCTCCCCCAGCCCGAATCAAATAGCACCAGGACTTGATCCATGCTCTGTGCTGAGAAATCTGCTATATGATTGATGCCATCTGATGCATTTACAACATTTGAGCTTGATGCCAAATGGTCATAGTATCAGCCTGTTGGCCCAGGCTCCCCCCATTTCCTGTACATCTTTCACAGCAGCAAGGTCATTGCTCAATTGTAGTTGGTAAGATACAAGCACCACTGCAGTACTTAGCAGGAGCCACTGCCCCACGGTGACCTGGGAGTCCCTTTTACCAAACACAGTAACAATGGAGATCTCATTTTCAGGGAATGTGGAATGGCTGGGCCAGTTTTCAGTGCTCCTGCCGGTACATGGAAAGTTGGGTTTTGTTTTATGTTTGCTGTGCGTCACAGACAATGAATACCAGTTTCAAGTGGAATACTGGCATAGCCTAGAAGCAAAAACACATCACATGGATGCTTTATAATATGGATTTGTTAACATCTTGGGCACCCCTCTCAATGGCAGGCAGTCACCATTTTGTAAGAGGGTATCTTTGCTAAGGGCAGCGCTGTAGTCTTACTCCCCTTGAGAACAGGAAATGGCAGAGGGCATTTCTTCATGGAATTCTCTGCAGATGAACATTATCCATTGACCCCCTGCTGAGAAGAAATGTTCTTTTTTGAAGAATGGGTTAAAAATCATTAATCCTAAAAATCTGTTTTAAAAAACTACCACTTGTGACAGATTTACTCAAAAGGAAGGAAAGAAAGGACAGATTGGGGAGGGTATGAGGGGGCAGGGACTGTGTGTGTGTGGTTAGGAGAAAGCCACAGGAAGGGGAAATTGAGTAGTTTGGCTTGCAGGGGGATGTGGGAGGGAGAGAGTGAGAAAATGGGCGTGAGTATGCGCAGAGAAATACACGGGACATGAGGGAAACTTGGGTGAGTGTATAGGGGAACATGGAGGCCAGGAGCTGGGTGAAAGTGCCCAATACGCTCTGGCTGGTTTGTGCTGCTCCAGAGAAGGGTAAAAACAGAGACAGCCTACTGCTGGACTCTGGACCTAAACGTTAAATCTTTTTTTCTTTTAATGCTGATAATAGATATCTTCAGACCATTAGAAATATTACATGGTATCATTCTCTTTGCATTTCTTGAGCGTTCATGTATGAAACTTCCTTTGTATTGCTATTTATTAATAATTCCCACATAAAAACATTGAGCTGGAATTAAAAGGTAACAACATTATAGGGATTTTGTAATTATCAGAAACAAGCATTACAAGCCCAAGAGATTCAGAGTTAAGGCTAAACTTAAAAGAAATCCAAACTGTGTTAAGGTATGGAATGCACAGGAAAGCTACCCAAATAACCTTAACTGTGCCTTCTAGCGGCGTGATGAGGGAGAAAAGACAACAAAATTAATGTGTCTAAAAATCAGTTTAATCTAATCTGGGACTACAAACGCTATTACACATTAATAATAGTCGTATAGTTATTACATGGCATCATTAGCGGTAGAACCTGTCGGTTCCAGCTGACGCTCGGAGCTGCGGCACAACACAGATGTGAGCAACACAGACGACGATGCACGTTGTTGATGAATGCCGGCTAACGAGGTTCAGCGGTGGCCTAGAAGAACTGCATCATGCCACTGAAGATGCCATCGCTTGGCTAGACGACTATACACACGCTAAATAAAATAAAGTACTACAGGGAAAGTTAGGGTTCTTTAGGTGCCTTAGCTGTGTTTCCAGACTTCAGCATGTTTTAAAAGAAATCCAAAGCTTAACTCTGAACTTCCTGGATTTGTAATGCTTGTTTTGGGGATAATTACAATATCCCTGTAATATATTTACCCATAAATTACTGATCTATACTCAACCTCAACTCCAGATGTGAAAAAAAGTAAATGAAAACAGAAGGGGGGGGCGGGGAGATTTAAAAAAAACCCAAGTTTTTGATTTTTGACAAATGAAAAGTGACAGGTCAGTGTGTGTTTTTACAAGTGTGTTTTTTGGTGAAAATTTCAGTTTAGTCAAAGTGCCAGTTTTTGCCAAAAGAATGTTTTGACAGAAAATTTTCATCCAGCTTCAGTGTTATTGCCCTATACCATCTAGCTTGTATGATGTGTATATAGTCTCTCTGCCCCATTCCAGACTCTCTGCCTATGGCAACATTGGCCCAGAAACAACCAATGAGGAAAAACCCATAAGTTGATGTATAAAGGAGCTGATTTTTTCCTACAAACGCAGCGTGGCCTAGTGGATGGGGCACTGGACTGGGATTCAGATCTGAGTTATTGCCAGCTCTGCTATGGGCCTGTGTTGTGACCTTGAGCAAGTCACTTCACTTTTTTCTGCCTCAATTTCCCCATCTATAAAATACACAATACTTACCTCCTTTGCAAAGCGCTTTGACATGTACAGATGAACAGTGCTAAGAAAGAGCTAATATTATATTATATTATTATTATATAGGGTGCAGAAACATGCTCTACAACAGTCTGCACTTCTAAACATAGCTGTGAGGAAGAAGCCTTCAAAATTTGCTTCAAGTGGAACGATCTATGCAATACTCAGATTCAACAATGAAAGACACCCTGCCCAAAACACAGAATATTTACTTATCCTTCCCCCACAAGTGGGCTGGTTTAAGACAGATCCCTAACTACATATTGTTTAAGTTACTGGGCCTTACTTTGTCTTAAGTATTTTGCAGTTAAAAAGAGAAAGGATCTCCCAAATACCACAAATCCCCAGATTCAATCATAAAAGGCCATTCTTCTAAGACATATAGTGAAAGCAGTACAGGCAGCTCAAATGTCCACAGCACAGACCAAAGAACAGAGGGAGTTTATTTGATCTACAATGAATTCTTTGAGCTTTGCAGAGTTTAATGCATTCTTTTAAAACACTAAGCTCAGAGGCTACTGTCTGTTTTTCACTTTATTAAAAAACTACACTGTATGGTGCAAAGAAACATTTGATCAAATACACAGCAATGAGAATGGCCAAATTCCCACTCATGGCTCTGAGGGAAGCACTTCATCCACTCATTACTACTGAATTTCCAGCCCATGATTCTCCATGGATTCCTTGTAGTCAAGTGTACATCATTTCTGCCATGTGGGACATTTTCTTGGGAATATATAAGTAATATTCCATGTATCCGGAAAGATCTTCAATTGTCACATCGTCCACGAAGGCTCGAGCTTGCTCAGAACAAGATCGGGGAGAACCTGATGAAGCCATACCAGAGGGTGATTTGTTCTGCAGAGACTGGGAATGGACTTCTAGCACTGCCTTTTCACATTCTGACAGGACATTCCGCAAGCCAGAAAAAGAGTACACTTCCACGTCTTGCCACTGTTTGCACTGGCATTCCTTGTCCACGCAAGGACACTGCTTGCTATCGCTAAGCACAGATAATGACTGGAAATCTGAAGACTGTCTAGAATCCAGGCTGGTTTCAAAGGACGACGAAACAGCAGCAGAATTCTCTCTTGAATTCTCCAAAGGCTGTTCAGTTGTGGAAGCTCCCAAAGGTTCATTTCTGGCTCTTCTACAATCATTGGCATCAAAGCAGGAATCACACTTGTCCCCTGTACACGGTTCTTCTGCAACACAAATGTCTGAGCTGATATTACTCTTTGCAGTGTCTGGCTGGCTTTTGTGTTTCAACTGGCTGCGGGCAGAAGATGCTTTCATACTGCAGTAGGTAAACTTGGGAGGATGCAGGACAGGAGACTTGGAACGCCTACGACGCTGGGTTCTTGATGACCCCCTGGAGGGCTTCCTCACACACCTGTTAGTGAACAAAAGATGAACAATTAGGTTACTCACTACTCAATTCTGGAGCCTAATGCTTTCCAAAACAGGACCTCACTTAAAGCAAGACAGTGTCAAGTATCAGATCTGAACAATGATTATCTATACAGCTATAGAAAATCCCAGCACTCCACTGGTATCTGAAACCCTCAGCAGACCAAGTCACAGAAAAAAATTGACAAGAGATATTCTGAATGCACATTCACAATAGCTATAAATACCAGTGTTGGTGATTAAACTCGTGTCTTTAAATAAAAGGGGACGGGGAGAGAGAACTGACCTTTCCTCCACCCTAGATTATGCTGGAAGCAGAAGAAAGTGGGAGAGTAGCATCTAGAGAGGATTATAAGAAGGATTGTGAGGGAGTGAGACCCCAAAGGAAGGATGCTTTCCTGCTGTAGGATGGTTTTTGTAATTGAATACACCAAACTGAGGAAGTTTTGAAGTTGCTGTTGAGGGAAGTAGCAACAGACTCAGGAGGAAGGAACTGATGCTGAGTTTTATTTCATTTATACTAAATTACAAAATGATCATCCAGGACACCTAAGGATCTGGGTGGAAGAAAGGAGAGGAAAGGACTGAGATGACAATTGTCACAGATACTGATACTCAGGAGGATGTAATTGATATCATGACAGAAGAGGAGCTGATATGGAACATTGTTATAAATACTGTAGGAGCAGGAATGTATTGATGTGTAACCTAGTTATTGAGAGAGTATACACTTTTACTGGGATAGTGGAATGTTTATTGCACACCATAATGCTTGGATTCAATAGGGGCTGTAGGAAGAACAAACAGGGAGGCAAAACAATGGCTTCCCAGATAAGAACATCTAGGTACATACTTGAAAGACAATGGTGTTAGGATCAGGGATCCTGTCTCCTCTGTTTCCATCAAGTTTCAAACCTCCCAGATCAAAGGGCTACAAACAGGAAGTATTTTGATTCCTGCGAAGAAGGGAAGGAGTGTCTCTGGTCAGCAGCTGTTTAAGGAAACAGGCTGGCATGGACAAGCTCTGTGGAGGAGTATGAAGGAACTGGTCCTTCCCAGATCTAAGAGGTGGTAAGCCTTAAGGGGCAGAGCTAGATATACGTACAGTCTGTTCTATTGTTTTTAAGATTGTCTTCTATTAAACAGTCTGTCCTACTGTTTTCTATTAAACGCTTTTGTGCTAAATAACTAATACTTTGCTTTAACGAGGCTGTTTGGTCACTGCTTACTTCTGTCATTGCCCCAGAGGGAACAGAATTCCAGGGTCTGGAAATAAATCAGATCTGCTGAGGTAATCAGTTAGTACCAGGGGACTGATACCCAAAGCCTGGTCTGAGAATGGAAGAATCACACAGTTCCATTCAGAGCCAGGTAGCAGCTAGTGGCCTGAGAGCTGAAGGAAGATATACTCAAAAACATCAGGGGTGATCAGAGATGAAGTCAGCCCAGTAACTGTGACGCATATGGATACTAGTATCTCTTGAAGGGAGACAAACAAGGCTTTGTTAAAAGGCTATTAAAAAGAATCAAGATGAACTCTTAAGTTAAGGTTTCTATAAACACAAAAGGGGAAAAATAATGTGGCTCAGCTGCTTAATTAAACAAGCAATCCCTGTTTGAAATGATGTTATGCATGTTTTCATCATCTCTAATTAACAAGGAATAAATATACAGTTCAGTTAACAATGCGTTTTACCCATGCCAAGTCTCTTTGGCACAGACAGGCTGAGGTTTGGTTCCGTCCATAGCTGTTCTTATCGGTGCTCTCAGACTTGTTCCCTCATCCACAGACAGAGATGCGGTAGATCTGAGTGAGAGGAAAAATGCTACATTAAGATAGTTCTGCAACATATGTTTCAAAGTGTCTCCACATTGATGTTGTGCCCTACCCCTCTCAGAAGGCTACTTTAATGGTAATAGAATGTAAATCCATGTTAAATTTCTGTTGTCACAGATTCATTGCTAACCAGAGACTTATGGTTTCACTGAAAACAGGATGACAGGATGTCTACAGCAGCAGATCAAGGAGCCAGTGGGAAGGAAGGGAGATGTGGGAACAGAAGTGAAGAGGCTACCTATCCATTATTCCTCTCAGACAGAAATGAAATGCAAGGCAATTCCTGTATAGGACTCTAGGCCCTGTTTTTCAGAATTGCAAGCATACAACTGCATTATCAGAAATGCCTTGTTTGCCTAACTCTCTCAACTGCAGTAAATGCAAATAGCCAGTCAGAAATCTAATGAGCCATCTATACATACAACCCCTGTGATTAAACGTGTTTCCACCCCATAGGTAACTACATTGCAGTGGTCACTGAAATGACTCCTTTATGTCCCTTACTTACCTGAGGGGAAATTGGAGGCTTAGGTAATGCCTCTAAAGCTTTGAACAATGGAAGTACAAAGTGTTTTTCATTTTATTAAAACTTGACAAACTGAGCTACTTTTCTACAAGCTCACTTACCCTGCTGCATCTACTCTTAGCTTTTTGAAAGCTGTCTGCAGACTCTCTTCCTCTCTGTCTTTATCTTCTGAGTCCATTGATGAGCTGTCAGAGTAACACTGATTGTGCCATGGAAGTGTGCACTGAAAAATATACAAATTGTGATTTGATATTGGGAACTGAAGACTTACTGGTCTCCGAATAAAACTCCACACAACTGAAATGAGCCACCATGTTGTGTTTCATTCCTCTAGTGTCAGTCCCATTGCCTTCAGATTGGAACCATTCCATTAATATTATTTGTTCACCAGGAACTGAGTACTCAGCGTTGTTCACAGTGCAGAGGAAGACAACCTCTGCCCTGAGGAATTACAATCTAAGTCTTGCCACGTCCCTACACACTGTTTTAACACAAGATGTACTTTGGCAGTTGGTATTAGTTTACAGAACAGTAATACTGGCATTTCAGTTTCACTTAGGCACTTGTCACTGACAGAAAGGACACTGACCTCAATCAGCCCTACTGAGTAGTTTCTGGTCAGCACACTGAACCAACACACACTGAGGAACTTTTGTGTCAATAAGGTAAAGAGAACTGTACTGAGAAAGAGTAAGAAAAGTGAAGCCTATGAAAAGTATATATATTATCTGCTTGAAATCATATAGAGAAGAGTTAATTTTAGCCGATAGGGCTACACCACAGACAGGAGTGTAGAATTTAGAGATTAAACAGTTAATTGAGTTGTACTGCTTTTGTAACCTGTTACTTTAGATAGGCCACACCTAGCCTAGACAAGGAGATACAAATAATAGGTAGGGTCCTACCAAATTTACCCTTCACTTAGGTCAATTTCACAGCCACAGGGTCTTAAAATCGGTCAATTTCATGATTTCAGATGTTTACATCTGAAATTTCAGGGTTGTAACCCTGGGGATCCTGATCCAAAAGGGGGGGGGGGCAATCCTGCTGTAGAGGAGTTACAGGATTGCCATTCTCACTTCTGTGCTGTGGAGTTTCCTGCAGCTGGAGGAGGCTCCCAGAGGTGGTGGTGGGTCTGATCTCCCCAGTGCTGCTGGGAGCTCCCCAACCGGGTGCTTCTAGTCAAGGCTACTGATGAATTAATGCATGGGCCCCAGACAATTTGAAAAATGGGTGCCCCAGCCCTGGCAGGAGCCACAGGGCGGAAGCCTGGAGCCCCAGCAGGTGATGCAGCCCTAAGCCCGGGCAGGAGCTGGCGGGGAGGGCAGCAGCCTTGAGCCCGGGCACCCTGAGCCCAAGCTGGAGCCACTAGGTGCGTGGGGGTGGGGGAGAGGGCAACAGCCCCGAGCCCGGGCAGGAGCCAGCAGGTGGGGAGGCTGAAGCCTGGAGCTCAGGCAGGAGCTGGGAGGGCAAAAGCTCCAAGTCCCAGCTGGAGCCGCAGGGGTGGCAGACCCCATCCCAGGTCCCTGAGCCCAGGGAGCAGCCATGGGGGGTGGGGGGGGGAGAGGAAGGGGAGCAGAGGCAGCCCTGACAGGAGCTGCAGGGGCTGGAACTGCAGGGGGTGGAAGCCCGATTCCCAGCTGGAGCCTGGGTGCCCCCAGCCCCGGCAGGAGCCACCGGGCGGGACAGCACCCCTGAGCTTGAGCACCTAGAGCCTGGGCAGGAGCGATGGAGAGGGGGACAGCCCTAAGCTGGAGTGGAGCTGTCCGGGGGTGGCAGCCCCCAGCCCAGGTCACTGAGCCCAGGCAAGAGCCACAGGGGGTCAAAGCCTCAAGCCCTGGCTGGAGCCCGGGCAGCCCCAGCAGGAGCTGCGGGGGTGGGGGTGGGGGTGGGGTGGTGGTGCAGCAGCCCGGAGCAGCCCTCAGCTCAGCTACCTCAAGCCTGGGCAGGAGTCGCAGGGGGCGGCAGCCCCCAGCCTGGGTGCCCTGAGCACTGGCAGGAGCCGTGGGGGGGCGGCAGCCCTCAGTCCGGGCACCCCGAGCCCCGGAAAGAGCCGCAGGGGGTGGAAGCCTGGAGTCCAGCTCTGGGGCTGCTGCAGTGCAGAAGTGAGGGTGGTACTCACTTCTGCACTGCCTGTGGAGGTGGGTCTGACCTTCCTCTGATAACAGCCATGCAGGGGAAGGACAAGCCTTGTCCCGCCCCAGCCCGGCTTATTTTGGGGAAATCAGATTTCATGGGGAAGGGCTTATTTCACGGTCCGTGACATGTTTTTCACGGCTGTGAAACTGGTTGGGCCTTAATAACAGGAACTGAAGTGTTGGGCATAAATAGCATAATTATATAGGACAGAATGTAGAATATTTACCATTAAACAGTTAGTAGTGCTGTATATTGCTCTTGCAATTTGATCCTGACTTGAAGGCAGTTTTCCTCCCTGCCACACCTAGCTTGGACTAGAAGCAGAAGACAATAAAGCCCACATTGGAAGAAAGTCCTCTGTGCACATGTATCCAATTGGTCCTGGGCTATAAAGATTACACAGAACAAATGAAAGCATTTTCCTGTCTGAATCTTAAAGAAGTGGCTGAGCATAGTACTCACTATTGAGAAACTGGCTGATCATAATGCTTGCTATTAAGAATTCATTGCTATCTGTTGTTCCAGGTAGATTTTCTCTTCTGTATACTTCCCCACTGCTACTGAAGAACTCTCCCATAGGTCTGAGAGCTAATATCAAGGGATCACTTCCTTCCACTACAGCAGAAGGACCAGCAGCTTGATCTGGGTCCTCAGACATCAGCAGTGCTCTCCAATAGTCTATTCTTTCATGCACTATGTCAGTGGTTCCCAAACTTTTTACTCAGGTGACCCAGCAACTACCTTTGGTCTTTTTTTTTTCTGCAACCAACTCAGGGGTCATATGGGGGGGGCGCAAAATGAGAGGCCTCCGCACCCCGCTGGTGGGCACCAACCACCCACACCAGCACCCTCTGCCTTGGCACCACAACTCGAATCTTGGCCTAGTGTGGAGGGGAGGCCTGGAGACAGGAGGTTGGAGAGCAAGCCCACCCTGCACTCACATACTGGTAGCTGCTCCAGTCCCATGGGCATGGCCCAGTTACCCACTCTGGGTGCATGGGATTCCAGTGCCACTCAGGTTTGGCCCAGCCACCTGAGTGGCAATGTGACCCCATACATCAGGTCACAACGCCTGGAGCAAGGACCTGGGCCTAGCCCTAGGGGACAGCTTTGGGGTGAGTGCATGGTGGGTTCACTTTCCAACCTCTGCACCAGGTTCACAACCCATTTAGAACTTTGTTGGGACCCACCATCTGGGAAACGCTGCTCTATGTGCATCATAGGCTGCAAAGTGAAACTTACAAATTACTTGAGTACATTTCCCTCTCTAATCCATAGTGTACATACAGAACTGGCTTAACGTGGCAACAAGACATGCAGGAAAAAGGAGAGACAACAAATCAGGGTGGAAGTAGAAAGAAAAAATCAGTCACTCAGACAGGACAAAAATGCCTTAGTTGTACTCTCTGCTTATGAATTCCTGTTTTGGAGCAAGGTGCTACCACTCTCTGCCCTGATTCAACAGCATTCCAAAGGCTATTTAAGTGGGTAAGTATAAAGGTGTGCAATGTACCTTCAGATCTGGGGGTCTATTTTAATTTAATAAGCAATTGTAAATGTATTACATTTAACAGATGCAATAAAACCTTGCATGCCATATAATGCTAACGACCATGTTTTTTGGGCAGCTGTGCTGTCCTTCAGCATGCCATCCCCAATGTATTCAAGGGGAGCGCTCTCAGCATGTGCACCTGTTGTGTTGCTGGGTTTCCATTGTATCTATCTAGGTTTTTTACAGTTTAATCACCATAGTATCTGAGCACCATGGTATCATGACGTAGACATCTGCAAAGTAGAAAGGTGTGATAAAAATATTCATAGCCAAAAAGAAAATAACATAATGTGAAGTGTGATTCTTCTCTAAACGATAACTCTATAAAATGCCATTTTCTTACCCTATAGATCTGTGTGTATTCAGTCACAGGTTGTTTTCTATCAAAACCACATTTTTATTTCTGTTTACTTCAGTTAGTTCTGCACAGCTCTGGGAGGGAAATGAGATTCTATTCTGGGAGCTTCTGCATCAACAAATTGTTAACCACATTCCCATTGCTTGCTTAATTTCTGTCCTCAGGGCATGTAAAAACCATGGAAGACAACTCAAGGTAATGATGCTACACTGATGCCTGCGAAGGCATAATTTAATCACCATAACCTGCAATCTGATTTGACTCAGTCTTGGATGAGTTTCTGGCACTGGCACGTAGGAAACATCCACCCCAACACTCAGTTTACAAGCACAAAAGGCCACACTTGACTTGGAGTCATTGAGACACAAACATCGAACCCCACAATGACTCTTCCACACAGCCTTCTCTGAAAAGTGTGATTTTATTTCCCACCCACCTACACATACAAGTTTTGTTTCAAATTTGACTCAGGCCTTGCTACACACAAAAGCGGTACCGCTTTAACAAAGCCAGTATAGGTGAAGTAGTACAATCCTCCCTGCGGACACAGTTATATCTGTACAAACGTGCTTATAGTGGTATAGCTTAGTCACATATATGAAAGGGAATAACCTGTACCGGTATCAGCTACCATTATACTGGTATAGCTTTGTCTACACTAGGGCTTGTACCCACATAACTATTTTCACGAAAAGCCAGAGCCCTGGCCCAGGGTTATGCTGCAAAACCCCTGTGTGTAGCTCAGGCCTCACTTGCACAGACCCTTCGCTCCTGGCCCGGTGCGGCATGAAGAGCAGCAGCTCCCCGCTCCCCTTGTTCTCTGCATTTGTCTCTCCTTGCGCTGGAGAGGAATGAGCCGCACAGGCCTCAGACGGACCTGGCTCGGGAGGGGGCGCGGGTGGGCACAGAGCGCGCTGCTGCTGCCAGGCTCACTGCGCAAACCGAAGGGCAGAGCCGCTCTCCGCGGCAGCGGGCGGTCGCCGTGTAGCCGTGTGCCCACAGCGCCGAGCACACGGGGGCCCGGGCACTGGCTCGGCCAATCCAGGCAGGCCAGAGGAGCTGTGGACGCTCCCTGCCGCCCGCAGCCGAGGGGGCACCGTTCCCCGATCCCTCACGCGTGCGATGCTTGCCGGCTGGGAGACCCTGAGCGGCGGCGGCGCTCAGGCGGGCTCCCCTCACAGCCAGCGCCGCCCCATGCTCCGGACGAGCCCCCGCTGCGTCACCTCCCGGGCTTCTGGGGTTGCCCGCCCCAGACCCCCGCGCGCGGCCCCGATCCTTCTTCCACGAGAAGGGGCACGGAGACCGGGGAGGGGGAGGGGGGAGTGAGACAGGCCCTCCCCGCCCGGCTGCGTCACTCACCAGAGGGCCTCCGACTCGCTCTCCGAAAGGGGATAAAAACAACAGGAACTGACGACAGCGCACGCGAGGAGCAGGATTGCCGAGACGCGCGCGCAGCCCTGCAGAACGATCGTGCGGAGGCTGCTCATGCGCCCTTTGCGTTTCTGCCCCCAGCGCTCCCGAAAGGCGCATGCGTGCAACCAGCCAGCCACCGTCCCCTTTCTGGCGCTAAGGGTTTTCCCATCCGGGTTACTCCACGGCTCCCGCCCCGGAAGAAGCCGCTGGGTCTCGGGGCGGCGGCGGGCTCCTTCCCCGCGGGGTTGAGCGCGGTAAGTGCGTTGGGCGGAACCCCCCCTCCCCCGCTTTGTCTGGCCCGTCCTCCCCCCTGGGTGCCCCCTTCTCGGCGGCTGCTCTGCCCCTTCCCCCGGGCCAGCGCCCGCTGCGACTCCCGGCCAGCGCGCTGTGTCCGTGCGGCAGGACAGCCCAGTCCCCGGCCAGCCGGGAGCCGCCCTCGCACGGTTCCTCCCCGCCCTGACTGAGCGGGGACCCCGGCTGGCCCCAGCTCTCGGCTTCCTCCGGGTGACCGCGGCTCTTGGTGCTGAGTCACCCCGGCCTGGCAGCCCGGTCCCCGCTGCGGGGGGCGACGCATCGCTCCGGGCTGGGAGCCCAGGGCGAGGCCGGAGCTGGGGGGGTGGCTGGGAACTCAATCACCGAGCTCCCGTCGGGTGCTGCCGGCCAAGGGCGGGGAACGAGTCCGGTTTCAAAAGCGCTAAATTAAAAATTCCCGCTGGACTCTCTTGGCAGCTCCTGGCTCTATAGGTATCGCTGATGTTCCTAAGTGCCTGAGCCTCCTTCAGGCCGGGCTAGACTCTGGACCTCCGGGGACGGACGAACTGATGTCTCGTTTCCGTTTTATTCACTTACAAGCGCCTTACCTTTCCGCCTCCAGTGTCGCCTCGAGGCTTCCCAGAGACTGGTCTCCACAGGAAATAGAACAGTGGTTTTCAACCTCTGGTGCGCGGACCCTGGGGGCCACAGACTATGCCGAAGCTTCCCAAAGAGGTCCCCGCAGCTCCATTTGAAATTTTGTAGGGATCCGCAAATGAAAAAGGGTCAGAAACCACTGAAATAGAATGAATGTGTTTGCACAGTGATGTTCATACAGCCCAGCCTTTTGCCCGGTGGGGAGTTCCCTGTGATTGCTATTTGCAAAAGAAGTAGGTTCTTAAAAATATTTAACAGTCTCTTTCTGAAGGCAATAGAAATGGATTGAGATTATATAGTATGAAGACAGGTAAAATAAGAACATAATTTTGGCCGACATTAACTAGTTTTAAATCTCCAAAACTTTCTTCTCATGATTACAGTCTTCAGAAGCTACCCAGATTATTGAAGATCACTCAGAAGGATTTAAATTCATCCTACCAGTTTATCATAAAATGCATAAATTTTACAATCAGTTTAGTTTTGCCAGTGAATAAAAGTAACAGGACCACATATCATGTAAAAATTCCATCCAAACTAAAACTGTCACTGTATTAAACATCTTTTACTAAGATTTTTAAAACATTTTTGCTCCATTCCCTTGCTACAGCCAACTGCTGCTATGCTTTTCCGGCTGCTGTGATAGGAAGTGTTCTGGCATAAAGCTTCAAGTTTAACTTGGTATCAGTCTAATATTGGCAAAAAAGTATAAGCTGTTTTTAAGGATAACTTTTCTTTGGGGCAGAGAAGAATAATTTTATTGAGGCTAGTCCCCACACTGGATTTATGATAGAAATTTTCACCCAAACATCAACGTAAAGTGGTACCAATACCCAATTAAGAGTGTACCCTAAGCTAGGCTGTTTTGTTAATCTTTGCTCATTTGTCTGCTCAGATGAACATCACAGTGACCAGTATTGTATTCAACCACTTCCCCTTGTGTTTATTTGCTGCTTCAGTTCATAGTATGTGCGTCAAACACATTATGACACATCCATCTTTCTGGATGTGTCATAATGGCACCCAACTAGCGGCTAAGGAATACATCTGAGTGAAGTCATTGCAGAGCAAGTAGCAGACATACCAGCTGGGAGATCTGAGGGGGGCCAGGTAGAAATGAGATTCTCAGGTAGAGAATTTACCCTTCATATTTACTTGTTTCATTTTGTCTTTTGAGAATCTTTGTGACTATTTAGCTGCAGCTCTTTCATCTAAATTTATTCTCTCTTCCAGCATATCAAAGAATTAGAATTAATTTAGCAAATGTATTATTCAAATACCAATATAAGTAGTATTGTACTGGTAGCTTGATTTAATAGCCCTTATTAATTAGCCTTCATTATGGTAGTTTATATCTGTTGCTCTTAGGCATCTATCTCTCTAGTGACTTGAGAACTCAACTCTGTAGTCAGTAATATTCCATTTATATCTGTCATATCAAAAGAGCAGCTTCATAAGGAGTTGAGAGACAGTGTCTGTGTATGAGGACTTGCCTGCGGGAGTATATGGAGTTCTTACAAATTAAAAGAATCATTTTAACCATAGTGGTCTAGTACTCCTTTACCAATCAAGACAACTTCAGTTTAAACACTGGGTGTTAAAAACTTGTTCTAGTACTTTAATCAGTCTAGAACAATTACTAATTTGATTTTGGGCAACTGATTACCAGTAAAATATTGACAAATTGGGAGGAGCTGGAGAAAAGCAACAGAGATTGTTAAAATAATTGAGAGACTGTAAGGATTGCTGTCCAGCTAGGCCAACTGACTGCTAGTTCCTCGAGCAGTAAGTGACACAAGTCTAGAAATAGTTTTTGGGCCTTAAACATCCAAGAGGAGATAATTCGTATGAAATGCTTAATATAACAAAGGTCAAAAAACTGAAATTAAGAGAGGATAAATTTGGGCTGAAAACCTGTTAGAACTTTTTGAGGCTGGGATCTAGGCCTGGTCTACGCTTAAAAATTAGATCAACCTGTCTGTGTTGCACAGGGCTGTGAAAAGTTTTGTGCCCTGGGCACTGTAGTTAGGTTGACCTAACCACCAGTGTAGATGCAGCTTGGTCAATGGAAAAATTATATCGTCAACCTAGCTACTGTCTCTGAGGGATTATTTACTACATAAATGGAAAACTGCCTTTCATTGGGTGTAGGAAAAATCTGTGTTATAGTGCTACACTGGCACAGCTGTAGCCCCATAGCTTTGTTGCTGTAATGTAGACATACCCCTGGTTTGTGGAGTAGTCTTCAAAGGAAATAGTGGAAACCATATCACTTTACTTTTATAAAACAGGACAAAGCCCCAAAGACTGTACTGTAGGGCAGAGGTTCTCAAGCTGTACCAACAGTGACCTACAGGAAGTTGATTGGTGTTGTGGTGCTAGCCCTCCTTGTTTGCTCTACCGCTTCTGGAGTGGAGTTTTGGTTACAGTGGAACTAAGTATAGGAATCTATAGAAAACTCCTGCATTGAAGAGATCTATCCCATCCCTTGCCCCCACTTGGCTCAGAATTGACACCAAATTATTTTACTGTAAAGGTTTTTATTTGCCTAAGCTGTTACACATGATGATGACTCTATCATTCTTGCGTATCTTTCTGCTCCTCTTTCTGAATCCTCTCACAGAAGTGTCTTAATACGGTGACCAGGGCTATGTGTATGCTACAGTTTGCTGCTCAGAATTTATTTCTTGAGTTATGATGATAATGGGAAATTATAGTAAAGTTTTGAACACAGTGCTGGTTGTCTCCATTTAATTTTCAAACAACTCACTTTCTGCTTTCAACACCATAGGGTAACTGTCAGCACCCACAGTGCCAAGGATGAAAACAGAAGCTAAGGATGGAGAAGAGGAAAGTCTTCAGACAGCTTTCAAAAAGCTAAGAGTTGATGCAGCAGGGTAAGCAAGCATATAATGATGTATTGAGGAACTATATGACCAGTGAATTGCTAGGGAACCACTCTACAAATCTGAAGCGATTGAGGTAGATACCAAAGGATTAGGTAGTGGAAGTCTTAACCGTAGCACAACAAATTGAAGTCTTTTTAAAAAAAAAAAAAAAAAAGTTTGTAATCAGAGGGCTGTTTAGCTATGGGGATTAGTAAGTGGGATACAGATCAATTCCCATCTAAATTGCTGGTTCAAGTCCAACCTGGGCTAACAGTGACCAAAAATGGTTACTATTTGATAGCTGTCATTTGGCTGCCCATATTAAATGAATTTGGGCTGAGCCCTGGTTATCAGAGGACATGTACATATTATTAGAACGCTGCTAATGTAACTAGTATTTATTGGCAATACCAGCAGCAAGGCCAACCACTGAATTGAACCAGGGAGATGGATTCCCTTCTTACCCCTTCGAGTTAGGTGGTCTTGCCACATCAGTATTGAAGATACTGGTGAGGTCATGTAGGAATCCAGTATTGCCACCTTTGGACTCTAGTCTCCAGGAATGACAATTTCTTTAACAAAAACACTGAAAGGGAGGATGTTGTGTATATCTTCTCCTTACTTGAGACACATGATTTGCAGTACTTGACTTACTGCTCCACGATACTAGAGCACAAAGAATCTGTCCATCTCACTTTTAATACTCAGAATGGCAACCCTTTCCTACTTAATAAAAAAACACTCAATACAATTATCAAGTCTCAACTCTCAAACCTGGCCTACATTGGAATTTCAGCCACTGGTGTAGCTGCACCAGTGCAAACTCCTAATGTAGGTACAGTTTATACCAGAGCAGCATGATTTGCAGTGATGCAGCATTCCTTGGTTTGAAAACCCAGGGAAGAATTTTCTGTAGTATCTGGCTGGTGAATCTTGCCCATATGCTCAGGTTTTAGCTGATCGCCATATTTGGGGCAGATTGGAAGAGGCCCTGGAGGTTTTTCACCTTCCTCTGTAGTATGGGGCACGGGTCACTTGCTGGAGGATTCTCTGCTCCTTGAAGTCTTTAAACCATGATTTGAGGACTTCAATAGCTCAGACATAGGTGAGAGGTTTTTCGCAGGAGTGGTGGGTGAAATTCTGTGGCCTGCGTTGTGCAGGAGGTCAGACTAGATCATAATGGTCCCTTCTGACCTAAATATCTATGAAACAATGTAAACTGGGCTCATGTAAATAACTCCTGTATAAGCTATTTGCACCAAAGCAACTGAACAGGTGGTTACAATCCAAGTATAGACAAGGCCTCAGTTTCAAGCTGATTAGGGTGCCACTGGAAGCCTTGCAGAGCCCCAGTATATTCAGGGTCTTTCAATACAATTGACCAGGTTCACTGGAAATCTGTGACACCCCCCTTCCGTGCACATACCCCTATCTCCAATATGCTTCAACTCTTTTCCAGTAAAGAGAGCTCAAAGAACTGATATGATCTCTTCCCACCTTCAGTCTCCAGTCGATTGGTCTGTGTTTACAGCAGAAAGAGGAGCTTCTTTCTGAATATTAATATCTTGGTCTTTTCTGCATGTCAACTGTCCTGAGCCCAGGACAGGGAATAAGGACTGAATTTCATTTAACCGGAAACCTCCACCTCCAGTCTGAACCAATTTAGTGCAAGTGTTGCAAAATAATTCCCTGTTTGGCTGAAATCCAAAGTGTCAACCTGAAAGGATACTCTGAACTATTACAACTCCCTGAAAATGGGGGTTTGGGATGGATTTGTGATGTCCTACTTTGACAGTTAAGGAGCATCATAAATAAATGAACACCCTGCACATATCAAACATATTTAATCCAATGATCTCTGATTTGATTTTTAACTATTTGGTTCTATCGCATTTAAAATCTGAAGTTGGGTGCTGGCTTTGTTAATTAGATTCAATGATTCCTAATATCAAAAATCAAACGTTGCAACTGACTAAAGAGTTTGAAAATAATCCTATGAGAAATGTCACACATCTAAATATTCTTATCTTGCATTCCAGTCCTGACCGTGACACTCGCTGTATTCCCCATCTGATTCACTTCAGCTCTCCGTACCCAAGTTTTTCTGTCTGTACAAATGTCGGTATTACCCTCATTTCAAAGCACTTAGGAGTGAAGTATTATAACAATAGTTTACAAACATCATGTCCACACAGAGTTTTCTTTGCAGGTGCAATACAGTAAAACATAGCTAGTATTCTTATTTCCCATGTTTGGGAGAGGACCAAAATACGTAAGGATATTACAGTAAGGCCACTTTGGTAAACTTAAAATATCAACGTCCTTGTATAAATACTGCTGCTTGCAGCTGGTTGCTGTATAATACTTGGACTTTCTACCGAAGTGCCTTATGAGTAAAGATGAATGATCCATGGATTGGATATATGGAAACTGGAGGACACAGTAGTGATGAATGACACGGGAATGGGAAGGGTGACTCACTGCTGTGACTAAGTGGAGGTTACTACATCATAAATTCCTACTAGTCTCAAATGTCATGGCAGCAGCTCAGAGCTGCCTTACATCTGTCAAGTGAGCTAAATAGTTTAGGTTGCCAATATGTAATCTTCGTCTTAAAGCAGTTTTAGTTCAGGTCCTACTGGTCTTTACGTTAAATGAACCATTTTTTCTTCTTCTAATGCCTTACTGCCCCTCCACTGACTACTTGGGTGTGCCCTGGTCCTTCAGCTTCACTGTGATTCCCTGCTCCCTTTTAAAATGCAGTTCAAAACCCCTCTCTTCACTGCCTTCAGCTATTGCACTGTCATTTGTTTTCCCCACTGCTATACTCTTTCCTGACCTCATGCTTCACCTTCCCCTCCTTGTCTGTTACTGCCCATTTTCTCTTCCAGGTTTCTGTCATGAGAGTTGTATGATCAACTCAGTATGAAACTGTATAAACAGTCTTTTGAGTTAGTGGGAGAGGAGGGAGTGTGCTTTCCTGACCTGTCTTGTCAGGACTTTCCAGAAGGTCGATAGACATGGGTGTAAACTTTCAGAATTTCAAGCCTAATTTTCACTTGCCCTTTGAGTAACTGCATACACAATTGTAGTTGTGTACAGACAGTGGGCAGCTTTAAAAATGTGGACTTGGGGGCCCAGTAAATCTTCAAATTCTATTTAAGCCAAGGCTCTGAAAATGTAATGTACTGTAACCTTTCAGCTCTGTTGGCCAAACCTACAATAGGGAGAAGAGTTTCTTGTAGCAAACATTCTTCGTGTACACCGGGACTAGTGTGTTCCAGTTAAACAGTCTATTTATATCCAAGGAATGTTTATATTTAGGAAAGACTGGCTTTAAGACTTGGGTGGTGTTGGGTTTTTTTTTTTTTTTTTTTTTTGTGGCTCTAAAAATTGAGGCATTTTCTGGAGTCTGTTTCTCTGGGAAAAATTCCATTTAAGGTGTTGTGTATAGCTTAGAGTTGCAGTGTGAAGGTCTAATTTAAAAGCTAGTGTTTAAACAGCTGCCATTCTAATTATTTGTTAAAAATTGTATCCGTATAATGCTCCTGAGCATTTAATCAAAATTCAGAGAAACTCCATGGACATCCTTTCCTCACTCCCCCACCCCAATTTTCACCTAAGTGTAATTGACACCAGCAGTTTTTGTCCTTTCAGCTACAGAATCTTCTTTCTACCCTGTTACTCAGGTTGATTTTTTTTCTAACTGTTAAGATTTAGTTCAGTTATATTCATCATTCTTCCCACACCATCAAGTTCATAAGGCAGAAGTCAAACAGCCCGTCATCCCTATCCTGGACTTGTTTAGCCAGATTTTTTATATTCAGATGTAATCATGCTTCTTCAGCCAGTATCGTGCTATGGAACATGCCTCTGTGTCTCTTGCCCTTAGAAATGCTATTTTAGGACATTCTTGAAATTGACATACCTGAGACATCTTCTGTCTGTATTACTTGTAGGTGGTTGTGCCTATTCTGGGACGTGTTCTTTACTTGCTCTCAGTCCATTTTAGTTTGAATATTCTATGCAGGCACTTTCATTGAAAGCTGTTCAAATGTGCATTGGTCCTATTTTTCCAGGACCCTGCTCCATATAATGACTAAAGATTTATTGCTTCTAAATATCTTGTTTGGTGTTTTTGCTAATCATATTGGACTTCCATACTTAAATTTTTTGAAGTACACTTGGCTTTCCTATTCTGGACTCTACATCAAGTTCTGTTGGATATGTTTTTTCAGCAGTTGGCTCTGCTTTTGTAGAGTATCAAGTGGAAGTCATCCAGCAAGAAAGGGTAATGGAGTATTTTACTTAATATTTTCACATACACCTCTACCCCGATATAAAGCGATCCAATATAACACGAATTCAGATATAACTCGGTAAAGCAAAAATGGTTTTCTGTCTCATCTACAACATTGGTTCTCAAACTGGGGGGTCATGACCCTGTGGGGGTTGCGAGCCCCGACCACTGCACTGGGCTGTGACCCCGACCGCGATGCATAGCTGCGAGCCTCGACCCCTGTGTGGAGCTGCGCGGCTGCAAGTCCCGACCCCGGGCTTGATGTGAAGGACGACATCAGATGCGTCTTTTCTAAAACAACACCAAGAATAAAACTTCTTATGTCAAATACTGTATTAACGGAAATGCTCGAGGCCAAAGCAAGTTCGATTTAACACGGTAAGATTTTTTGGCTCCTAAGGACCACATTCTATCGGGGTAGAGGTGTATTCCAAATCATACAGAGTCTTCAAATTTTACTTTGGGGAGATTTTTCCCTGCGCTTAAAGAAACTCACATTCTTGCATTAGGGGCCTAAGTATTTTAGTAATATGCAAGTAATGGTGCTGAAGAATACTTGAGTTAGTAAAAGCTCACAGATTGATGTAAGCTTTCTCATGTCTCCTACTAGTATAGTAGTGTTGTACGCCATTTGAGAGCTGCTGCATTTCACCTTGGTAGTTGATTGTGGATCAACCAATCTGTAAAGTGCTTTGAGATTCTCCATACTAAACCTCTCTGTAGAAAACTCATCCATTTTTACATTTAGTGGATTCAGAAAACGTGGGTTTTAAGCATTCATTCATTGGTCATGGGAGGTATGCTTTGGTTAAATCTAACTTTACTTCCTTCTGGTCTTCAGCAATGAGCAGCAACATAGTCTTCAGACAGAAACTCGATTCTATAAGCCTCTGTCCGTTCCACTGCTAGTAATTTGCTTTTAAAACAGTTTTCAAACCTGCCTGAACATAGTTGTAATGCTGTTTGCCCACACTTAACCCATTTTATAACTGTGTGATATCTGAGCATTATAGAATGTAGCTATAGAAAGACTTACTGGCTCATATACATCATTTCCTATTGCATATTTGTTGGTATTTTCTTGCCCCGTTAATGCATAATTGCAGGTATCGTTTTGGCTAACAGCTTGCAACAAGGTATGATTTGGTAAATAAGGCTGACTGGAACTGTTATAATCTTATTTCATATTTATTAATTTTAGTGCCAAAAGGTGTGTTAAGAACATTACAGGACAAATGAAAAACCATGATCCATGCCCGGCAAAGCTTAGACTTCAAAATTAAACATAATGTGATATAACAGATGAGCGTAACAAATAGTAGGGTGAGGAAGGACACAGGTTACTACAATAACATCATATGCTTGCTTAATTTATGTATGTTACATATTGGTGGTTCACTATGAAAATTCACTGTGAATTTTTAACACTTCAGTTATAAACTAGCACACTGTGTGTCTTTCCTGGTTTGGTGCTTCAATGAAGCTTTTAGGAGACTGTTTGTTTGCAAACAGTTTGCTTAAGGCATTTCTGATCGATTAATGTGTTTTTTGGGAAAGAAAATTCATAGCCTCTCCACAGTATTTTGACATATATATCTTTCGCATTCTCTTCAGTTAATGGCAGTGTATTTATGTTCCTCTTTCAGGTCCACTGCTTCTCTTCCTGTGGGTGAGGGTACAATTCCAAGAGCACTGGTTAGAACAGCTACAGATGAAACCAAACCTAAGAATGTGTGCACATCTAAAGAAGCCTGGCATGGGTAAGCAGAGGGCAGGCTGGGACTGACTGACCTGGTTTTTTAAATGTAAATGAACTGGAATTATTTTAACTCTAATTACCCAATTCTGTTACTGGTTTTGGATTCTAAACAGACTTATTTACAAAAATTTTACATTTTTTAGTTTCCCTTTTAAAACAAACATGCCTGTCATCCCTTCCCCCTCATTCCCATGCCATTTGTGTTCTGTTTCTAAATTTACAAAGTGAAACACCTCTGAGCTGTGGGTGAAGTTCTGAATGCTACAGCCGCACCAGCATTAGGAACAGGAGCAGAGTAAACATATCCAGCAAGCTGCTGTACTTGAAAATGAGTCATTTTAAGTCATGAATCCTTTCTTGCAGGATCATTTGGCATCATACAGTAGAGTAGTAGGTGCCTCTAAGGCACCTCTATCTCTGAATCTTTTGCCTTTTGTTTCCTGAATGCTTAGTGCTTATGCAGCACTTTACATTTTCAAATGACTGTTGAAACAGTCTTGAATCGCTACTATTTTCATGTTTCAGAGTAACAGTCGTGTTAGTCTGTATTCGCAAAAAGAAAAGGAGTACTTGTGGCACCTTAGAGACTAACCAATTTATTTGAGCATAGTAGTATTGTACGCCATTTGAGAGCTGCTGCATTTCACCTTGGTGGTTGATCCACAATCAACTACCATCTGTAAAGTGCTTTGAGATTCTCCATACTAAAAACCTCTGTAGAAAACTCATCCATTTTTACATTTAGTGGATTATACAGCTGTAGCTCACGAAAGCTTATGCTCAAATAAATTGGTTAGTCTCTAAGGTGCCACAAGTACTCCTTTTCTTTTTACTATTTTCATGTGGCCCCTGTGTTCTTTCATCCCATGTGCTAAGTACCCTGCCTCGCCTCTTTCAGATTTCTTCTTAAAACCACCTTCATTCATTCTCTTACATTGATCTCTCAGGTGCTAACTCCACACCTTTGTTTACCAGAACTGGTATCATGTCTATCTGAGTTAGTTCATACAATCTTGTACACCTGTTCTGTAAAGCTCAGTGGATGCTACTGCACTCATTAAAATGTAATATAAATATAGTAGAACCTCAGAGTTATGAACTGACCGGTCAACCACACACCTCATTTGGAACCAGAAGTACACAATCAGGTAGCAACAGAGACCAAAAAAAAGCAAATACAGTACAGTAGTGTATTAAACATAAACTACTAAAAAAAAAGGAAAGTTTTTAAGAGTTGACAAGGTAAGGAAACTGTTTTTCATTTAAATTAAGATGGTTAATAGCAGCATTTTTCTTCTGCATAGTAAAGTTTTAAAGACGTATTAAGTCAATGTTCAGTTGTAAACTTTTGAAAGAGCCACCATAACGTTTTGTTCAAAATTACAAACATTTCAGAGTTACGAACAACTTCCATTCCTGAGAATTTTGTAACTCTGAGCTTCTACTGTACAATGGAGGAGGTTGCTTTTTAAATACTTTTCCTACTGTGATTCACAGAAAGAAAATACTACTTGCATCTGGTTATAGAGTAAACACTCACTTGTGTATCTTCTGCTGCTAGGTCTATGAGGAAACCTTCAAGAGGGGCAGTGAGAACCCAGCGTCGGAGGCGTTCTAAGTCTCCAATCCTTCATCCTCCTAAGTTTATCCACTGCAGTTCAAAAATGCCTTCTGTGTGCAGCCATCTGGTACACAAGAGCCAGGTTGACACTCCAGACAACAGCACCGGGCTAGGGGTGCCAGTCCCAAAGGAATTCTGTGCAAATGAACGTTCCAGTCCTGTTCTAGATGGCGTTGGCCACAAGGGAGTTGTTGCTGAGCGTTCGGGGGCTTCTGTTGCAGAGCTAGTGCCAGAGAACAAACAGGAAAACTCTTCTGTTGCTGTTTCTCTGATGTCCAAAGCAAGTCTAAAGACAACAGATCTTTCTGACTTCCAGTCGGTGTCCAAACAAAACAAGAGTAAGCCATGTGCATGCATGGACAAGGCCTGTCAGTGTAAGCGGTGGCAAGACATGGAAGTGTACAAATTCTCTGGCTTGCAGAACACCATCCCATTGTCACCAGAAAGAACAGTTGCTGAGGACCACTCCCAGCCTTTGCCATCAAGAACTCCCTCAAGTTCTCCACGATCTTGCTCTGAGCAAGCAAGGGCCTATGTGGATGATGTGACTATTGAAGACCTTTCAGGATACATGGAATATTACTTATATATTCCCAAGAAAATGTCTCACATGGCAGAAATGATGTACACCTGACATCAATGGGCTTTAGAGAAAGGGTTTGATTGAAATCTGCCCTCAGTCATACTCTACATGAGAAGCAATCCACTCCCTGCTCACCGTGCTTGCAATAAAAACACTTCATTGCATTCAGCTAACTTTTGTTATTTAAACCAGACAAAACACCTTAATTTAGAAACGTGACAGCTCTAACCCTAGAATGGTGGTTGATTTGGTTAGAGAACAGTCTCTTCCCATATCTGCTTATGGAACTAATAACTTGGGAAATTCTACATTGATTAAAGATCTTATTTAAAAAAAAAAAATCCTGCAGTTCTGGGTTATTGCAGAGACCAGTCCATAGAAAGCGCTGTATGGGATCAGATGTCTTTATTTGGGAAGTCTGATGCTGTATCTTAGCTCATCTGAGGTCTCTTTTTGATGTTCAATTGCAACTCATAAACAGGCAGTTATGGATTCAGGGTTAGCTTTGGAAACTTGTCAAGTGGGGCTGTATAGCACCAAATTATGGGAACACTTTAAAAGTGGGGGTCATGCCCCATTTTTTTCCTTTATCTTTACATCCATTGCTCTAATTATTTCCAGATGCCTGAATTTGCTTTTCTGTGGGGGGTGGGAGGTGCAATCAATGTTGCTTGTTTATGATTAAAGAGCAGCTTTGTTTCTAGTAGGATAAACTTTTTCTTCAGACTCTGACCTTTTCTTCCCTTTTCCTTTCTTCACAGCTCTCCTATTCTCCAAGTTAGTATACTATCAGATTCTAGTATTAACCTTGCAAGAGGTATTATCACATTAGACTCCCTAATCAGAGAAATAATTCAGGTAATCAGATCTTCTACCTTTGTCTGCTGCAGCAGAAATAGATGGCTTTGTATCTTGAATGTAATTGTTCCTCATTAATAGCCAAAGGAAAAACAGTTGATGAGGTGAGTTGACTCCTTTGCAGTTTGTTTTTTATAAAAATACATCAAAAGACCAAACAGCATTTGCCAACTTCTTCAGTGTGCTTTTGTCTGCACATCCTTCCCCCACTGTAATCCTGATTGTAGTTAGACAAAAATACCCAAATTTGTCCTCCCTGCAATTGCTCATTTCTGAGGGCTTGTCTACACTGGTATGCTAAATAGGCGCTGCTGTGATTGATGCAGCAGTGTACATTTAGCAGATCTGGTAAAGACACAATAAATCAATGGCAGAGCACTCTCCTGTCTACTTCAGTACTCCACTTTCCAAGAGGCGGAAGGTAAGTTGGCGGGAGAGCATCTCCCACCGACATAGTGTGGTGTAGACACCACGTTAGGTCAATGTAAGCTGTGTCATTTGGGAGTGATTTTTTTTTTTTACACACCCCTGAGCAACGTAACTTACTTCGACTTAAGTGGCAGTGTAGACCAGCCGTTTGAGACGTAGTTTTGACATAGATGAAGCCTGCAGGTCTATTATGTCTCAATTAACGCTTGGTCAATTGCCAAGCTGGGACATCTTGGGCCTTCCTGCTGCATCCATGTGTTCTCCTTTTCCCTCCCTTCTGGCAATCCATTTACTAAAACATAAAAATATTGGTAGTGTGATCCTTGTCTTGTCGTGAGGCAGAGTGCTGATGGATACATGTACGGTTCTCCACTGCCTGTAGTGCATATCTCCCTGCACAGAAGAGCAGCTGCAGCTCAAATCTGCATGTGATCACATCAAAGCAGCACCAAGAGCTGTCTCCTGTTCTAGGTTTAGCAGTGGAGAGGTACAAGGGAGTATACTGCCAGGTACTGAAACTACCCCTTGGGGGAAGGGGTATGAACCAGTGTTATGTGCTGATGCTTTTACAGTTTTGTGCCTTGTGTGAGAGACAAGAATAATTTAGGAGAAACACTTCCGTGCTAAATTCCATTGGCACCTCTGGTTATTAAGAATGTCATCTCTGCTCCATTATCTGCAGCTTGATATGACTTAATGGCACAGGATGTCATTGTCTGTCAGTGTTATAATCTATCCTAGTGAAGTGGCCTCACAATTAAGACCGAATTGATGACCCCAAACTACCTAGCATTTCTTAATGTCAGAAGTCCTAAATAGGCAGGCTGTGCTGGGTCCATTTTCCCCTTCAATTTCCTTCCATTCAGATAACTTAATAAGATTAGTCACATGTATCTGAATGTGAAGTAGCTGCATTTCCTTGTGTGTGGTTGTCTGCTGCAGGAATAGAACTAGAATTGTAAACTCTGAAATTTCATTTTATCCCCCAATTGCTCACTCTTTTGGATTTTTTCCTAATATATAATATGCCAGTACCAACTCATTGCATTGCTCACTTCTAATTCATACACTAGATGTTACATCTGGGGAATGGGAGTAATACCTTTCATAGGGAGGAGGGCCCAGTTACCATTCCACTATTTTGTTTTCCCATGGGAGTCCCATAGACTTAGGGGTAAGGATTTATATTTTGATTGCCCTGTTTTGCAATACATGAAGTGCAGTGTGGTGGAGTTGGTACAGTCAATTACTTTGTCCTGAATTTTACGAAGAGTGAATCCTGGAGTACAAGTCAATATCTAGTAGGGACCCTAAAGGAAAACTGTACAATACTTGGGTATGTACTGTTGATGGTTAGGGAAGGAGAAGCATCCAAACAAGTTGGTAATCCATGTCTGACCGCTAGATGTCACCTTTACTCCATGTCCCTGACAATATAGATCCACTGGCTGACTGATACTTACCTTAAACTTTCTAAGTAGTGCATCAGTTCAGTCATTTAGGAGTCCTATAGCCAAGTGGTGCTTAAAATATACATTTGAACATAATTTTCATTACAGATTTGTTGTGGAACAGTGCTGCAGTTTGTAATAACTTTCGTGGTCTTGAACTTGGCCTGTTTTTAAGACATTAACATCATTGGTGGTGGTAAACTAGATCAGAGTTTATTATTCCTGTCTTCTAGAACAGCATGAGATGTACTTGAAGACACTTCAGTGTTAATATCCCTTCAATTTTATCTCAAGTCTTGCAATATTTTGTTTTAAAGTCCCAGCACCTTGAGTAAAGTGACTACATGAAATTCTCAGTTCTCATTTAAAAAAGAAAAATAAAAATCTACCCCTCAGAGCAGAGTGAGTTGAGAATGTGACCTGTCTGTACCCTAAGGGCTCAAACCAGAAGATAGTGAAAGATCCCAACACTTAACTATTTTAGAATCTTCTTTTTAAGCCAATCTTATAACTTGAGGTCTAACTCATGATGTTTGAATGCTTGGGGTTGACAGTTCTGCACCTGGCATTTCTGAGCCTCAGATATGATGCTTAGATACTATGGTGATAAGTGCAATATAAGAAACTATGTAGAATAGAATTTTGTCACTAGTTCCCTTTTTGTTTGAATGACCTCTCTGAGAACCTGAGTGGCTGGGTAAGGGAAGAACAAGGTTAGCCTAAGTGACTGTTGGGCTTAATTTTGTCGTGTGTGCATGCCCAATGGGTAGGTGTATTTGCATGTGGAGCTGCATTTAGGCACCATGTAGCATGTACTTTTGCAGTTCTAAAAACTGAAGTCCCTAATGATAGCATCAGTTGTAAAGCCCTGTACAACCATGCAACGGGTTGTCTTAATTTTACAGATGAGACAAGATTTTGCAGCATGCCTGGACCCATACAACAAATCAGTGGCAGAGCTGGACTTGGAACGCCAGAGTTCCTATCTCAATACGTTACCTCTTATTAGGGGTGCATAATGTGCCAGCAGTAACACAGGTTAGCTCCATAGCTGCCATTGTTTCCTTTGGGATAAGCACCTGCTCCTAGTAATATGGTGGTCACTAAATAGCACATCGTACTTTTATAGCCTTGCTAAGCGTCTAAGAGTATGGGACAGGTTGAAGGAGGGAAAGATTTGGATCAGTGGGCCATGCTGGGGTAACGTTCCCCCTCTCTTTCCTGTGTACTCACCAGTCTTGTATTTGAAGATGGGAGTTATGTGCCAGTACCACAGCATCTGTATGTGGCTCTGTAGTTTAGTTCTATCTTTTCCAAGCACAATGCAAATAAGCAGTGCTCACACCACCTACTAGGCAGAGCCACTGCTTGTAAATCTTTTGGAGTAGCAAACATGTTGACTGACTATAAAAATAAATAAATAAAAGCAGACCCTAAGGTGAAATACCTCCAGAGATTTTTTTTTTTTTTAAAGTAGGTCCTGTGGCCCATCTGAAGTAGACAGGGAACATTGAAGCAGCCAGCAACCTCTCTTTGGAGATGAATGCATCTTCTGTGCAAACTTGGTCTCAGCTGACCTGGGAAGTGGATTTCAGCGGATGCTTCACATGCATTTACAGTTGCATTGAGGGCTTGTCTATATTTGAAAACATGTAGTGGCTAGCTAAAGCGATTTAAAATTGATCTAAAAATATGCAAACCCTCCCAGTCTAGATCCACATCAATTGCTTTAAACTTTGCTTAAATCTGTTTAGTTTATTTCTGTAAATTACACATGTAAGCAAAACTGGTTTAAACACATCTACACTAGTGGCTTGAATAAACTAGATTGATTCAATGCAGACCAGGCTTAAGATAAGCCTGGCTCATACTACACATCACAGCGTGAAAATGGGAAAGTGCAGTGCTCAGTTACACCTGTACTATTGGTGACAAGACCCTGGATTTTCAGCAGGGCAACTGATTCCTCTTGGCAGGAGTGATGGAGATGAGCATGATTTCAAATAATGTTTGTAACTCAAAACCTTTCTTGAGGTTTCACTTTAATGTGTATATTCTTGTCTTCCTCTTGCCCCCCTGTCCTTGATACTGCCTGTGAGTGAATAAATGGGCTTTAATTTAAAATTTTAGTGCTTCATGCAGCATACTTCATCTCATTCCCAAAAGTTTTTGTCACCTAAACACTAAACTGCCTGGTCAATGTGGCCTCTGCCGCATTCATGTAACGGTCAGAAATTTTGGTGAAAGGAATGGTGTTACTAGGGAACAAAGATTTTGCGGATGGGTGAAATTGTCAGGTAACAGAGACCTGAGCCACGTCCCTGCGGATGGTAAAGGTCCTATTGTGTCCAGCTTAGCAGGAGAGGCAGCCAGAAGTCGAGTAAGGCTGCCTTCTATCCTAAGGCTTGTGGGACTGGTCTTAGAGAGCAAGACCGAGACTCACTGTGCTGGGAAAGACGTAGTGGAGGGAAGTGGATACTTAGAAAGCTGTTATCCTTTCGCTCCAGTGAGCGGGGAAGGCGTGGGAGCAGTTTGCAGATGCATGTTGGGGGGCGGGACAGCGTTGCCTTAGAAACTTTAGCTTTATATGAGCTTTTTGCCCTGGCTGGGTCGTTTCTGCTCCTCATAAGGCTGGAAGCAGGACAGCAGCAGCTGGGTACTCAGAACTGACTTTTGGGGGGACATCTTGGCCCTTTGCCATTCACCCTTTGCTCCCCCACCTCTGGTCCTAGCCATTGTTGTGGAATGACTGTGTTCTGAGAGCAAACCCCCAGTCATCCGTCCACTTCCTGCCTCTGGTTCCCCCCCACTCTCCCCTCCACTCCCCCCCCCATCAGGAAACATGCCCCAGCCACTGAGCAGATCTCTGTGCAATGGAGGAAAAATGCCAAAGTAACTGAGCAGGAGAAGCTCTCCCCCCTCACACCCACACCTCCCCTAGCTGCTTCCCAGGGTCTATTTTTAAGCAGGCACTTACTTACTTTCCCAGCTTCTCCCCTCCCCTCGTCTTTTTCTGGATTCCTGCCCAGGCAGGGGGGTGTCTCGTTCCTCCTTCATAAAAGGCCCCTGGAGCAGGGGCTGGGCCTGTGGGGGTTTATTTTGGGAGCAGCTCCTGGGATCCGATGGCCTTGTTAGGGCAGCGCTGACCTTTCTACCGCAGGAGGAGGAGAGAGGGAAGGGGGAAGGGGCAGCAGACGAGAGAGAGACACACACATAATGGGACTCTGAGGAGGGAGGGACTCTGCAGGCAGCCGGAGCAGCAGCAGGAGCCGTGGGGCGGGTATGATCAGGCAAGGGGGACCCCCCCCAGAGAAGCCCGGGGCCCCCCCGCCCTTTCCTGGAGAGCCTCTTAAAGGGGCCAGACGCTTCCCCAATGCACCGTCAGGGCAATGCAAAGGCTGCAGAGATACGAGTCAGATCTTGCAACTGAGTTTTATCCCTCCCCTCCCAATCTGCCCCAGTCCCACAGCATGGCCCTTGCTTGATTGTCCGGTCCCCTAGGTGGCAGGTGGGTGCTGGGTTGCAGAGAGGTCCCTGTGGTGTTCACGGTGCAATTTGCAGTGTCCTCACCCCGATCCTTCTCCAAGACAGGATCCCTTCCCAAATCCCTCCCTCCCTCTATCCTCTGGCTGGGCAGCACAAGGCAATTATCTCCTTGGGTCAGCACCTTGCTTTGAGCATTTTTAATTTGGAAATGTGGCAACATTTTAAACTCCCCAAACTTTTGCTTATGAAAAACAGTCCGGCTAAGTAGGAAGGAAAGAGAAAGAAAGAGAGGAACGAAGGAGTAAAGTGGAGATCCTGGCTTGCTGAGCTTGGATGGCACCATGAGTGGAGGAAGGTTTGATTTTGATGATGGAGGAGCATATTGTGGGGGCTGGGAAGGGGGGAAAGCCCATGGCCATGGCATCTGCACTGGTCCCAAGGGCCAAGGGGAGTACTCGGGCTCGTGGAACTATGGTTTTGAAGTGGTGGGCATATACACGTGGCCCAGTGGCAACACCTATGAAGGCTACTGGTCTCAAGGCAAGAGGCACGGTTTGGGGATCGAGACTAAAGGACGGTGGCTTTACAAAGGCGAATGGACCCATGGCTTTAAGGGACGGTATGGGACACGGCAGAGCATGAGCAGTGGAGCAAAGTATGAAGGCACCTGGAATAATGGGCTGCAGGATGGTTATGGCACCGAGACTTACGCAGATGGAGGTAAGGGTGACACCGGAGGGGCCAGTTGGGGTCAGGTCAGTGAGCAACATGATATTTGACCTGTAAATCCAGAGGCTGTAAATCATCCCAGGAGCGACGGAGTTCAATTCAGATTACCAACAGCAAAAGCTGGGGCGGAGAAATCAAGGCACTTTACTCGAACATTCTACCTCTACCATATAGTTTTATACATTTCTGTGTGTGAGCGAGCTTTGTGTGTGACACCTTTTTTTATCTACTTGCAGTTAGGTCCTAATTTCTGCTGTCTGGCTGCCCCTTGGAAAATTGCAACATTCAGTATCTACATGCATTTCCTTTTCCGTACACCGGAAAAGTGAGAGAGACCTCAAATAATTGTAAAGCTTCTGAATGACTATGCTTTCTATGTGAAAAACATCCTCAAATGTCTTGATTATAGATGTTTCCTCCAAACTTTATTTTCTATAGCTTGAGGCTAGTGAAAGACTGGATTATATTATGGGACCTCTGATTGAAGAATTATGGGCCCATGGCTACAGCAAACTATAAAGTGATAAGAATTAATTCTCATTGGGCAAAGAAAGTTGTGCTTGTTTTTGCCTTATACATCACTGTATAATCTACAGCATTTTAATGCTCTGTGTCTATTTACTAAATACCAAATTGCATGAATGCACTGAACTTGTGTATGACTAAAACTCAACCTGAATGTGTATCAAAGCTATCTGGAGAATTGAGTCACCTATCTTCCACTAGTATAAATCCCCTAGACTACTTTGAAAATCTCAGCCCATGTTCATGCACAGAGGCACTCAGTATACAAGTATTCATCAGACATTTTGCAAAAGCTCTGAACGGTAAAGAAAAAATTTAATTAATTTTGGTGGGAAGCGTTTGAAACTAATAAATAATCGTAATGCAACATCACAGGAATCCTGTGCAAGTAATTCTGCAATTCTTCAATAGTGTAACAGTGCGTGCTGCCATGTTTTGTATGGCTAATCAAGAGGGTGATTTGCGGGGAAGGGAGTATTCGCGGATATATTCCTGAGGATTGCACTTTATTATTATTCAGGACCCACAATGCCAATTATTTACGAAGAAAAATAATTTGAGAAATGTATCTCTTCATAATAAAAAAGCATATCACATTTACAGCGTTTCTCAACTGCGGCCACAGCCTCCTGGGTGCTGACTGGGGGAGCGGCAAAGCAGCAATCCCTCCCCCAGTGTCGCCAGCAGGTGCTGGTCCATGCCCCCTTCTGAAGCCACAACCACTGTAGGATCAGGTAACCAGTGTGAGTTCTCCATCTTCCCGGGGTGATGCTGCTTGAGCTTCAGCCCTGGCGTGGTGGGTGGTAGTCTATGGTCGTGCGGCATAAGACTCCGGCCTCCAGCCGCAGGGCTTCGGGTTCCGGCCCCGGAGATCCGGTCCCAGGCTCACCCCCCACATGTCACTCTGGCCTCTCCTGCCTCTTCCAGTCTCCAGCCATGCAGCGGGACCCCAGGTTCCGGGCTCACTCCCGCCCTCCATTGCCCCAACCCCTGCTGCCACCTCAAGCCCCTACATCACCCCTGGTCTCCCTCCCCACCTTCCCATTCTGGGCTTAATTTGTCGCCCAGCTTGCTGGGGCTAAGTAAGTCTGCTGTGAAAATACTATTTACAAATATTACTTTTCACATTAGCAGACTTACTAGCTAGCAAGTCTAAAAAAAAAAAATCAACCAAAAAGCAAAACATGCAAAGCACCTTATTTGAGTTTCTATTCTGTTTCAGTCCAGTCAAGACTAGAGACAAGTGTCCATTATTTTTATTATTGAGCCTGCAAAAAACCCTACATAAATAAATTACAATTATTTGGACACATATATGTGCATATTTATTTGTTTTTCCAAAAGTTAATTAAGCATTTTAGGAAAATTTGTCAGAGTGGCCACCAGCAAGAGTTTTGTTGGTGAGAAAAAATTTTTGTTGTGAGAACCCCTTCAAATAATAGGAGAGTTCAAGCTACAGTACTGGCTTTCCGGGGCTTTGCTTTAATGTGCCCTTATTCAGCAAGTTACTTAAGCACATGCCTAACTTTAAGCAAGTGCTGAGGTTCTTACACTTATGGCACATGAAGTTGCAGTTAAAGTTGCAGATTAGAGATGACCAATTTCATTTGTCCAGTTCTTTAAACTTCATTCTTCTTCTATCTTCAGGCTGTGTGATTTGTTAAATAGTCCAATGCAGTTTACTATACTGTGATAATAGAGGGTAGGGGCTAAACTTTGTGTTTGTAATGAATGGAACGATTGACATGAAGATCTTTAGGTCATTTGTAAGGTATGTATATGTTTAGTGTTATGACACACTCATACAGCTGTTATCCAGCTAATATCTTTCATTTATATAACACCTTTAATTCTGAAGGATGTCAGACTGTCTTAAACCATATGCAGCGATTGCTTCATCCACCAGTAAAATGCAGCTACCTTTGGGATGTGATGGTGCAGATACTCAATAGCACACATTAGCACTACAGAAGAAGGACATCTAGGCGGGCAAAATATTGGCACAAAAATTGGAGTTTAACTGGCCCAGGGTGAACACTTCCCCACTCCTGCCCCCAAAACAAAACAAAAATCCACCACTATAGTGGTTTCCTCTGCCATGAGTCAGAACTTGAATGTTATGTGTCATCTAAACTATGGCACCTCTGTTGGCAATAGTGCTCACTTTTACTCCTGGGGGACTTCTGAGCCAAAAAATTAATTCTGAGCACAATATTTTAAAATTCTGCATATTTTATTTGTCAAAATAACACAATGTAATCATGCCAGTTTCAATTATTTTGGTTATTTATTTCAAAATACTTGTCAGCAAGTATGTCTGTAACAGTACAGACAACAAAAAAGATTCAGGAAATGTTTTTTGACAAATAGATCCCTTACTGGGCATATTAATACAGAACTTTGAGTAATAATTCATGTACACTACAATACAGAAATGGATTTCCCCTCAGAAGCAGTTCAAAGGCTTGGGGGAGTCAGGGGTAATGGAGGAGCGGAGGGAGAGGCAAGTAATTGCTGGGAAGGATCCTGGGAGTGAACCTGGAGGGTTGTTGGGTGTGGGTGGGAGAAGTGTGGAACAGGGTTTTTTGGGGGAGGGGAGGGAGGCAAAGGGATTGTTAGGGAGTTGGTGGGGAGCCTCTCCCATGCAGATCCTGGCTGACCCCCTAGCGTCTACCATTCAGTCAGGCACATCTGCTCCCATCCCTGTGTATCCCTGCATCCGCACTCAGCCACCTCCTCCTCCCTGTCCCCATGTGGTCCTGCACCCCCACACCTATTCAGCCCCGGGGTCAATGCTATCACCCCATTAGATCTTGTGTCCCCACACCAGTCTCCCCCCAGTAGCCCTTCTGAACCACAGTCTGTGTGACTCCCCAGGATCCCTGTGCAACCCATTCTGCCCATTCCCCCCATATCTGTGCCTCCTCACCTGGGCCCATGGGCAGGGTGCTTTGAGGCACACAGCCTCTGACCCCTCCCTCTCCGTAGCTGGCTGCTCCAGACCTGAGCCAATTGCCCTCTCTTCTGGTGCCACAGCAGCCCCTGGTAAATGAAAGGTGTAATTGCAGTGCCTCCCCAGCAGAATCCATTTTCTGCGGTGAAAAGACCTGCGGGGGACATGAATTCTGTGTGTGCACAGTAGCACAGAATTTCCCCAGGAGTAGTGTCACTTATACTCATTGGGTCTGGTTCAACATTAAAACAGAACCCAGACTCATTAGGGACCATGCCACCTAATGTATTGTAACACATTAGAACATGTATGTTTGGGTTTTTTTAAACATGGTTAACTCAAAGCATCATGATATAGTTCTGTTGACAAAGTGTGCGACTGGAGCCCTTTAAGAGAATAGTGCATTTAGGTAAAGGAGAAGGTGATCTAGGATTGGGAATGCCCCGTGTGTGAATGAGGTAAGCACGTTACAGGATTGCGTAAATGATTGCTTGAGCTTCAGTCTCTGACCTTATTTGCAAACCCCATCATTTTTTGTGCAAGAAAGATATGGGGGTGTCTGGAGGGGCTCTGGGTGTTTGTTTGATCATACTAAACCACACAGAAGAAGCTGTAATGTAAACATCTGGTCTTCAACCCCTGTTTTGCAATACAATGATTGTATAACTTTTAAAAATGTCTTGTGTTCAAGCTGTGGCCTGAAAACAGTGTTAAATAGTGCAGGACTGTTTTTGGGGAGCTGGGAGAAAGCACTGGTGTAAATTCATCTCATGGGGAAATAATTAAATTCAGTTGTCATAAGACCAGGGGGAGAGGTGAAAAGAAACAATGAGGCGAGTTTCAGGTGAGCTGTGAAATGAGCTGAAGACTCAAGTGAGGTGAAGAGGTACAGAAAGGCTGTTGCAGCTGATAGGAGCTGCAGAGAAGAAGGTTCTTGCACCAACAGTGGTGAAATAGTGCGCTTAGAGGAGTGATGGGAGGAGGCTGGAGAAGGAAAGAGAGAAGGTCCATGGTGTTGGCCAAGGTGAGTCTGTGCAGAGTTTTAAAAACAGAGAAGGCAATTTTCTGGAACCTGGAAAGGGAACCAAGGAGAGGAGCGATGAAGCCATGCTTGTTTGTGTGTACCAGAAGGTGAGCAGCAGCGGGGCTGTGCATATTCTGGAGTCTGAGCACCTGAGCCATGCAGAAGCCATCAAAGAGGGAATTAGCAGCAATAATCAAGCTGAGAGGGGACTGAAGCTTAGAGGAGGATTTCTGTAGAGCTGGAGCTGAGGCAGTAACCATGATTTTTCTGCTAGTTCTGCCTATTGCCAAGTGCAGACAACAGATAGCAAATGTATATGGAATTCTTCACACTTCCTACTGATTCTGAGCTGCAGTCCTCAGAGACAGCTAAGGGACTTGTAAGTTTGGGCAAAACTCAGCCCTAGTGTAACTTCATTGACCCCAAAAATAACAATAACAGCGCTTATAAAGTACAGTTGCTCCATACATCTTAAAGTGCTTTACAAAGAAAGCATCACCATTTAACTGAGGATAAGTGATTCACCCAGGGTCATGCAGCAAGTCAGTAGCAGAGGTGGGAACAGACTCCCAGTCTCCCAATTCAGGGTCCAGTTTCCTGTCCACTAGCCCATGTTGTCTTTCCAGTGGAGCTTTACCAAGGCTGAATTTGGCCCTAACATTGATGCTTTTTAGTTTTGCACTGTCTTAAATCAAACCTCACTCAGGTGACTTTTGTTCTAACAGCAAGCACTAAGTTTTCATTAGTTTGTTTTACTTGTGTGTCTATTTAATCTGTCTGTCCATGACACTAAGTACTTCCAATATGTCCATCATCATGGTATCTGTGCATGAAACTTTACGACTGTAAGAATTAGGGATACTATTTTGGCCGTTACCAGTAAGCTGGCAAGTAAGCTCTTTAAAACTACAGTGAGAGTTTTTTTATCTTACACCTTATGCCCAGTGTGGAAAGGGAAGAGGGTGGTGTTTCCTGAAGAATGGACCCTGGTTCATGAAGTGAGATACACTATGTGACACTCAAATTTCAGTGCTGGCCTTTGAGCCCATTCAATGACCTGCGGATCATACTGTCTCTGTACTAAATTGACCACAGCTACTTATGGAAGATGTGATATATTATCTGACCTAAGCAGAGGGCACACACAATCCATTTGTGAATCAGAGTGATTGAGACTGAGGTCTTCAGAGACAATGATTAATCTGCTCTGCAACTTGATCCTTCCCATCTTGTGTGTGTATATAAATAGAAAGGATCAGCTCCATTTAGGAGCAGATCCAGAAATCTCTAGAAATCACAGCAAAAACACAGAAACCAGCCAGACTCCCATATGTGTCTAACAGGTGTTACTAAGAGCCAGGTATGGTATCTTTTGGGTAAGAGAGGAGGGGGGCATTTCATAGGATTTCTTGTCATTAAAAAAACAGCAAAGCTTTCCACTGATGATGACATAAAGGGGCATTTTGGGCTTTTTGTTGTTTTTCTTTCCAATCTACACATCTCCCCATCCACCCTGTTACTTCATCTATCAGCCCTCTGCCCTGGCCCTGCTAACGATTGAGTGACTCTGCAAATTAACATTTTGGCCTTTCACCTCCGCCGATCTGCGTGTTCCAGCTTTGACTTAAGTCGTGGGGGAAAGCGAGGCTGTGGTCCATCCTAGTCCTAAATACAGGGTTTTCCACATCACAAAACACACTGCATGTTGGCTGAGATTTTGGGGCCCAGGGCTGCAGTAGCTGGGGTAGCTGTGGGTCAGGGTGGTTCTGTGTGGGGCTCACGATTGGAGTAGCAGGAGTTACTGTATGTCAGGGCTAAGATGCATTGGCGAAGCTCTGCTGGTGGAGACTTCAGTAGCTGTCCACACCAGCTCTCATTCTGGCCAGTACCCTTATTTAGGTTCACAAAATTATACAAGCTGTTAAGAAGAACTAAAGAAAATATGATTCTGTTTACCCACTCCCACTTGCCTCTGTACATTCCTTTCCCTGCTTTGCATCATTGGGCTTGTCCTGATGGGCCTTGGCAGGAGAGGGCCGTTGCTTTCTCTCCAGCTCAGTGTTGAGGGGGTGTTTTTAGCCAGGCTGGACAGAACACAGCTGTGTGTCTCCTTTAATTGCCCCTCTCCTGTGGCCACCCTTGGTCCTGTGAACAATTGTATTTCTCAAGGGAGTAGTGGAAAGAGGAATGCCCATTCTGTGCTGTGGAATGAGACAAATCACATTCACACAAATGGGTGCGAATTATCCTAGCTCTGTGGATCTGAGGAAAGAGGCCAGGCTGACTGCATCAGGGCTGTGCCTTTATTCAGATGTGATTTCCAGCTGAGGTCTCTGTTCCTTTCCCCTCTGCCCCTGAAGAATCTACTGTTCCAACTCTGGACAATTTTTCATACCAAGAAGATTGTGCCATTAAGCAGAATTTTTCAAAACTGCTTTGAAGACTTTTAGGGTTTTTTGAGCTGTTGACGACTCTACATCCCTGGTTACCAGCACCAAGCTTCTGACTTTAATGAGATTACTCAACGCGTTTGCCCCATCAGGGACAAGAGTCACATTTTCAGGGGTCTCCAAACTGCTGCAGTTTTCTTCTATTGCCTCTGATTTGGGGGGAAAGCAACTGGGAGATTTCAGAAGGCTGGGACCTGTTGTTGTGACCATAAAAAAAAAAGTGTATTTGATTTTTTTTTGCAAGGTGAAGGAAGAGGAGAGGAAGTTTTCCCATTAAAATGTCTAACCTGATCGGCTCAGCCTGAGCCCAGGCAGGGGGGTCATATTGTGATTTCCTCGGAGGAAAGCTGTTGCTGTGGGGAGTGCAGACATATTGCTATTTCTGAATGTGGATGTTCACTAAAGCTGGCCAGAATAGGGGGAAAATATCTAGGAAAAAATGTACACACGTTTTCCGCACCCCCACCTCCAACCCACCCATATTTGGAGTTAATTTTTTAAACTTTTAAAAAGTCTGCAACCAGCTTTGATCTTCACAAAGTGGAAGATGGCTGATTTGCACATGGTTCTAATCCCACATATATTAATGATGCAGAATAAATAGTTACATATTTCCATTTTACAGCTCCTTTTATCCAGGGAATTTAAAAGGCTTTACGCATACTAATTAGCTAAGGGCTTGGCTCTGTACAAATTTGCTGCAATTTAGTGCAAGGTGTGTTTTTAAACCAATTTAGTTAAACCAGGACAAAACCCTGTCTGCACACTCTGCACATGTCTACACTAGGAACATAAAAGGTGGGTGCATTTTTAACCCAGAGTAGCTTATATGTGTTAAAATCCTAATGTTGACAAGGCAGTTGCAGTTCTGGCACATTAGCTTGTCAGCTTAAACCCTAAAGAGGAGCCCCACTAACATATGTTAAAACTATACTTATCTTGTCTACACTAAGATTTTTCCATGCTGGTTATCATGGGTTCAAAATACAAACTTTTCCCCCCTAGTTCAGACATTGCCTCTTTTTTAGGGCTTGTCTTCACTATAGTTTTATACCTTGTTAATTGATTGCCAGGCTCCAGGTGTTTGTGGCTTTTACCATAGGCTGACTCTAACGTTAGCCTGGAACACACATTTGGCGAATGCCCAGACTGGCCTTTACATAGGTGTTAGGTAGGTCCATGTTGGCTTTGTCTTCACAGACACAAAGGTGGTTATTTACAGCGAGGTAAGTAACAAGGTCGCTAGGTGACTCAGTGCTGTATCCCTTTTACCCCTACTCATGGTTGACCGCATCTCCTTTTCTGTGTGCCCTGGGCTAACTACTGGGCGTCCTCCTCCTAAGACATTGCTTTTATGCCACTGTAATTCCATTAAAAAGAAAAGGAGGACTTGTGGCACCTTAGAGACTAACAAATTTATTAGAGCATAAGCTTTCGTGAGCTACAGCTCACTTCATCGGATGCACCATTCCATTAACTACAATGAAATCACTAGTGTAAGTGCGAGGAGAATTGTGTCTCTGAGCAGGTTAGTGAGCTGTGAGTAAAGGTTGACACTAACATTGATTCCATCTGGTCAACACCCCCCCTGGCCTTTTCCTTGCCCCTCCTTGCTCCCCTTGCATTGATCGGGGATCTTGCTAGGAAGGGGCTAGGGGCATCCCTGTCTCCTTGACTGTTTCCATGTGCTGTCCTTTGCTGTGTGACAGCAGGCTGGTGCAGGAATAAGTTGTCTTTCTGCTGCTCACTGACTTCATTATTCAATGCTACACAGCGGTGGCCACCTCAGGCTTTCTAACTCCTCTCAGCAGCTGCCCAGCCAGGCCCTGGAGTTTGTTTTATGGCTTTTGCTGGGTAAGAGGGTGAAAGCTCTGAGAGAGGCTATAAATCATGGCTTGGGAAGTGACATGGAAAAACACAAAGCTGAGTCCGGGCACTTTACAGGGAATCCCTGTTTGTCCAGAAACGTGCTGTGAGCTCAGTCAAGGGCTTTCAGTGCCTCATCTTCTCTGCCTGCTCGGTCTGGGGTTTGTGCTCAGGCCCCGTCTACATGGGGCATTTAGCCGCGTGAGCTTAACTGTTTGAAACAAATTCGTTTTTAAAAAGAGTGGGCTGGGAAGAGTGGTCAGTGTCAAAACCAGCTTAAACTGACTGTAGAATCACTGGCCGGCCTATCTATATGTAAATCAAGCGGGCTGAACCATTCTAAACCAGCTCTAAAGTGATTCAGTGAACACACTTAAAGACCCAGAGTGGGATTTTCAAAAGTGCCTATAGGAGTTAGGCACACATTGACAGTCGGTAGGAGATGGACACCTAATTGGGCGCTTAAAAATCTCGCCCCTCCATTGTGGACAGGTGCTTACAGAACGTGGCTGGGAGGTGGCATTGCCTAGTGATCAGAGAACAGTTGTAGACATCAGGGGATCTCGTCAGTGGCGTTCATGTTCTGCCTCTGCCACAGACTCACTGTGTGACCTTGGGTGAGTCGCTTAAACTCTCTGGGCCTCAGAGGCTTGCTAGAATTCAGTTTTAAGCTCGTTAATATTGAACCAGTATTGAATGGAGTCTTCTATCCTTAAGGCATTGAAAGAGGCTGAAGGTCACTAACGTCCTACAGAAAGGTCTCTAATGTCATTCCATATTATGTGTCAGCTCTGCTTTCAGGCTGCAACCCCAGCACAAGCAGAGACAAAGCAGTTGAGTTCCAGGGCCATCCATACACAGAATGTGAACTTATTTATAGATGAGTAATAAAACTTGATAAAGGATCAATGTCACCATTTTACAGAGGGTCAGAGAAGGGGTCAAGTTATGTGCCCAAGCCCTGCAGCTGGTGAGTGGCCAAGCAGGGAATGGAAACCAGGTCTCTTGACTCCCAATCCATGCCGTACCCACTAGACCATGCTGTCTCTTTTCTAAAGCAGTTTCTCCAAACCATGCTAGAAAACAGCATGAAGAGAATTTTGCCATGGTAGGTTGTTTCCATTCGGCAGGTGGCCACTTCACACCCCAACTCTTAGTTTTAACTGAACCCTTTGTTTAGCTTCCTCAACAGAGAAAGCGAATGCTAAGTGAAGATTAGATTCCCCTTTTCCCACCATCTGTAGTTCTCCTAGCTCAGGGTTGAGGTGTTCAGGCACTGTGCTGAGGAGTACAATGTGAGAACGTAGATAGCTGGAGAGAGGCACATGGTGGGGAGGGATTCGTGGCTGCTGCTGCACCTGGGCACGTCTTCTGTTCCCTCTTGGAGTGTGTAAGTTGACACCCTGCTGACAGGTTCAAAGAGGATTTCAATGAAACCAGCATCTTGGGAGTAAAGATTATTTGGCAGAACTGGCCAGGGAGACTGTAAAATGTTCACTCCCATTATTGCCAAAGAAGGAATCAGAAACCATCTCCTGGGCAGGACCATCTTGGGTTTGACTAATAGATTGTGGAATTTAATTTCTTGGAACTCGGCTGATCCTTCCCTTTGGGTGAGAGCTGGAGAGGGGAGGGAGGGAAAGTTAATGGAATTGACACACATGCTGTCACCAGCCTCACCTGATGCTAGTTAGTTAAGCACTGGTTCCACGGTCTGCAGAGGATCATGCAGTAACTGACGTTGTGGCAGGGAGGATGCTTTCTGTGTCCTTCTCTGCATAGGGTTTGCTTCTCTAAGGGTGACCGTACTCTGCTACCTGCCAGTAAATCACTGACACTGTATCTTGTCCCAATTTAATAGAAAGCAGCCCATTTAGAACAGATGCCCATAAAAATGTCCCCTGCACAGCTGGCCATTTGCCCGTGAGAAACTGAGCCCTTAGGAGGGGCGAGTGGTCATGTTTTGCAATGGTATTTAACATTGGCACTGCACTAGCACCTTTCATCGGCTGACCGAGGGCAGGGGATCATGTTCTGCGCTGTGGTTTGCAGATTTCAGAAGGGGATGGCCCATTCCGGACTCTCAGCGATGGCTGGAGGCAGAGCTGAATGCTGCTTTTGTTTTTGGTGGTTTGCCAGTTACTGAGGCAACCGTATCAACAGAGTAAGGGAAATCCAGGGAGAGAGGGATTCTGGTGTGAGTAGAATTAGCATTCTGGGGTATTGATCGGGCAGGAAACAGGCTCCCCCTTGGGAAACCTCCAAAGCAGCCAGAGCAGTGAAACTGCTTCTTTCCGATCGCTCTGTATTGAGGCTCCACAATGATATTCCTGCCCCAACACAAAAAGCAAAGGTTTTCCCTGTTGCCCATGCTACCCTTCTCTAGTGCCCTTCCGAGGGTGGATCTTGACATTAGGAAATTAAGCTTCACGCACATCCCGGGGAACTGTGGCACAGGAGCTGAAGAGACTTCCCCAAAGTCTAGAGAAGAGAAGGTTGACTGGGGGACGTAACAGTCTTCAGCTATAGAAAAGGTCATTTCAAAGAGGATGGTGATCAGTTGTTCTTCATATCTGCCGAGGGCAGCCCGAGAAGTAAATTGGCTTAGTTCGCTGCAAGGGTGATTTAGGTTGGACGTTAGAAAAATGTTCTAACTATAAGGATAGGCAAGCCCTGTAACAGGATACCTAGGCTGTGGAATCCCCATCCCTGGAGGTTTTGAAGAACAGGTTAGACAAACACCTGCCAACGAGGGGTTAGGTATACCCTGCCTCAGTGTGTGGGGATGAACTAGTGATCTCTTGAGATCACTTCCAGTCCTACATTTCTATGATTCGATGACAGTAGCTTACCCAAGGGGCAGTTTGACTCCACACTGAGGTAATGAGTGAGGGGCGGCTGCAGTCCACACTGTGTTCCCACCACCGCAGACCCACCTGCTGATGAATTGCTAAGTCAGTTCTGCTCTGAATGGGTGGCTCACGGCAGCCTTTTGAACTCTGCACAGCAGAGGGCATCTTTTCAAATGGCTGGAGGCAAACTGGTTGGCAGGAGGGACATTTTAACTCCCCAGCGGAATCATTTTGGGTTGAGTGTATCCAGACCTTTGTAAATGAAGGGACCACGAGTAAGGGCCTCCATGGTTGTCCAGTAAGAGCTCCTAGCAACTTGATCCAAAGCCCACTGAAACTAATGGGAGTCTGATTTCAATAGGCTTTGGGTCAGGCCTCTAATCACCTGGCACTGCCAAGCAGAGAGCTGCTTTTGGGAAGCTGGCCTCCCAGGCCAGTAAAAGCTGGGAGTGCTAGGGAGGCAGCCTGCTCACTCCTGACTGGGAAGGCAGCCCTTGGTGTAACTTTTGATGAGCCCCGTTCTGTCCCCTTCCACATGGGGATGCTGAGGGGGCTCAGCCAGAGGGAAGCTTAGTGTAATGCAAATCCGTCAAAGGGGTGAGGGGAAAGGAGAGGGTGTCCTGCAAACATCCCAACTTTGGGTCAGTGCTGGAGGGCCTCTGAGGTGTGGCTGCCTCTCTTTTCTACCTATCCCTAAAGCTAGGAGCTTTATCCGTCAAAACAATAGGTTATGGGCTTTGTTCTGGGAACAGTGAAGGGCAGCGTATTCAAGGGCTGCAGGAATTGCTCTCCAAGACAGACGCTTTTAGACTTGTCTCCTAGAGTCTCCCCAGCGTTTTGAGGACAGCTTTGGTCTATCTAGGTGCTTCTTTGGGCCCAGCCATATTAGTATCTGAGCACCTCACAATCTTTTAATGTATTTAGCCCCTCAACACCCCTGTGAAGTAGGAGGGTGTCGTTATCTCTGTTATTCAGATGAGGAACTCAGGCTGAGTGACTTGCCCAGGGACTCACAGGAAGAGCTGAAAACAGGCCACAAGATCATCCTTCTTCCCAATCTTCAGTTAACTTCCCATCTCTGCTAGGTAGCCCAATGTGTGGCTGGTCCCTGGGGAGATCACATTCACTGTATACAACATTAGCCATTTTCACCATATGCAGTATTAGTGGTGGACAATAATGTGAATCTCCAAGAGCGGAGCAAGGAAGTGGACTGGAAGGGGCTGTCATGATGCTAGAGAAGAACTGTTTACATCGCTGACTGTGCACACACAGAGAACAAATACCATGGCAATCAGCCATCAGGTGTAGAACACACAACCTAAAATTCCAGAAATGTTGGGGCCAGATTCTGTTCCCAGTCACGCTCGTGTAAATCCAGAGTGTGTGCATTAGAGTGATTTTGGGTTTACAACTGGTGTAATTAGAGCAGAATTAGGTGAGCTAATGGAGAACACCCGCTGTGTGTCAGGGCAGGGAATATGGCTTGCATCTGTTCTCCAGGCCGCCTGCCTCTAGGGGCTGTGACATTTGCAAACTGATAATCACTTGTGCAGCTCTGACCTTTCCCTCCCAGCAGAGGGCAGCAGCTGGTATCCAGGCACGAGGCAGCCGTTATGTCATGCGGTGGTTTGATTTGCTGTGCTTGTTCTTTGTATTGAGGCATCGGTTTGAAAAATAAGTGCCGTGCTTAACGAGGTCCCTGTTCTTGCCTTTAGGAACGTACCAGGGCCAGTTCACCAATGGCATGCGCCATGGATATGGTGTCCGTCAGAGTGTCCCATACGGCATGGCGTCTGTGGTCCGCTCCCCTCTCCGAACCTCTCTGTCTTCCCTCCGTAGTGAGCACAGCAACGGCACCTTGCCACAGCAGGACTCGCCGGCGGGCAGCCCAGAAAGCATCCTCATGTCACCCACTATCACTCGGGGAGGCTTTGCCCTCAGTCTGTATGCGAATGCTGGAGCCAGCAAGCCGAAGAAAGGGGGCCTCTTCAGACGGGGCTCTCTGCTGGGGAAGCTAAAGAAATCGGAGTCCAAAACCTCCCTGGCCAGCCAGAAGAGCCGAGTCAGCTTCCTCAAGAGCGAGAGCGGCATCAGCTCTGCTGCCAGCGACGCCACCTCCACCGTCAGCTTGGGCGAAGGGGCAGAAGGGGAGGAGTTCCCGCCCTTCGAGTCTGACATCGATGCCACCACCACGGAGTCCTACATGGGCGAGTGGAAGAACGACAAGCGCTCGGGCTTCGGGGTGAGCGAGAGGTCAAGCGGCCTGAAGTACGAGGGTGAGTGGCTGGACAACGTGCGGCATGGCTATGGCTGCACCACCCTGCCAGATGGCAAGAAGGAGGAAGGCAAATACCGGCAGAACGTCCTGATCAAAGGCATGAAGAAGAGGGTGATACCACTGAAGAGCTCCAAGATCAGACAAAAAGTGGACAGGAGTGTGGAAGGGGCTCAGAGGGCCGCAGCCATCGCCCGGCAGAAGGCTGAGATTGCAGCCTCCAGGTAGGAGCTCCAGGTCTAACAAAGGCACACCAGGTTTCATTACTGATTGTGTTGTTTGTTTGCAGTTTTATAGAAGAGTAGCTAGGAATCCTGCTTTTCACAGAGCAGAGCTCCCTGCAGCTGAGCGATATGTTGGAGCATGCAGCCAAGCTATCTTCAGCGTCTGTTTGGCTCCCATTACTGTAGCATCTAGCACCTCGCTATCTGGGTATCTTCACTACACCCCTGTGGGTTAGGGGACCGCTGTTATCCCCATTTCACAGATGAAGAGTTGAGACACTAAGTGGCTTGCCCAAGGTCACACAGGAAAGTCTGTGGTAGAGGAGGGACTTGAACCCATATCTCTAGGGTCTTGGACTAATGCTCTAACCGCTGAACCATGCTTCTTCTCTGCTGCATAGAGTTGCTTGCACTGATCAGTTAAAACCCTTGCAGCTGATGGGACAGACTTGGGGGGTGAGGAAGAAAGATTGGCCATGGTCTGAGCATCTTGCAGCTCAATTACTTAGGTCCCGTGAGCCTTTCAGGTTTCTCTGTTCCCCCCCCAAAATCTAACAGAGGCCAGACCCAGGGGGTTGGGGAAGGCTACCAAGCCACTAACACTAACCTCAACAGGACAGGAAAGGATGGGGTGGCTGGGCCAGCTCTTTAGCTGGTGTAAATTCGCATGGCTTTGTTGACATCCAGTGGGACATTGCCAGCTGAGAATCTGGTCCACTGTGTGAAACATCAACACCTTAATAGATGCCAATACTCTTAAGCATTTATAGAAATGTTTGGAGATAACAACGTAGGGAGGCACCTTTAGTCCCCAGTGAAACACATTGGAGCAGGTGGATTTTTTATTACTAGGGCAGAATGAAAAATAGTCTGTTTTGGCTACAATAAATCAGGACAGCCTTCTGCACAGGGACAGTTTGGCATCTGGGTGACACCTCCTTTATTAAGAGAAAAACCCAACAACAAAACCACCACTACAGAAATATTCCATCTTACAGTAGAGTCACTGCAGGATATGGGGTCTATAATGAACAATAGTGCAGCAGCTGCTGTTGGTCTTCTCATGAGGGCTTTCCATCTGTTGGGCACATAGTCACATCTTGGTCACACTGGGCTACAAACAGAACATCTCAGCATTTCCTGAGAAGTGTGTGCTGTACCCTGGTTTCCACTCCTTCCCCTCACACAGTGCCACAAGGGTTCAGGGCATGCAGTGATTTGGGGGAACAAGGTTATTGTCATAACCTAATTTTAGCAAGCAAAACAATGTCAAGGGCTAAAGCCAGGTTCTGCCTGGATTTCACCACTCAGGAGGCAGGTCCCTGAGTTGGGAACCACGCTGAATAGTGGGAGGTGGCAGATTGGTGCAATGAGTTCCATTGTTGTCCGTGTATCACTCCAGAGACCGGGGACCTGCTCCAGTGATCTATTTGCATTCACCCAGGTTTCTGAATGATTTACCAGGATTCATGTGCCACAAGGCAGAAGTCAGCTAAACTCTACTACTGACAGCTTGGAAACTGTTCTCTCAGCTCGGACTGCTTTAAGATACTCTGGAAAGTAATGATATGAAATACTTTGGTTAGGTTCTCTCTGCTTTGCCTATGCACTAAGAATATTTTGTCAAATGGCTGCAGGTTGTATGTAAATGCTTCTGACTCTTTGCTTAAAGCGACACTGGCTAGTAGCTCAGGTCGTAAATTTAGGTTTGTATTAAAAAAGAAAAAGATGGGGCTTGCAAAACCTCAGAGAATAGAAATATTGGCACACATTTAAAATAACTGGGGGTTTTTTAATTGATCTTTCTTCCTGTACTGTTAGAGACCCAAACATAACAGGATGCCACCAAAGGCAGAGAAGAGATGCAAAGTGAAATGGGCTATAAACAGAAGATGGAATTGACCCATCTAGTTTCACCTGACAAGCAGAGTGAAGTGCAAGGGAGCCTGCAGCAGTGGTGAAAAAGTGCATTTAGATTTTTGAAAGTTTGTTTAGCTTTAATGATCAAAAGAGTTATTGGCAATGTAGAATAGGAGGTTTTTATTAAAATATACAGGGCCAGGTGCTTAGGTCTTTACTGAGGGATAGTTTTCTGCCACCCTTATGCTAAGTAGTAGCTTACTTTGGTGGTGTCCCACTGATTTCAGCGTGAGTAATGGTGATGGAATCTAGCCATGAATAAGGACCAAAGGATTTGGCCTTATATATTTAAAAAACCCAAGCTGTTCCTTTTGTATGTTACCAGTTTGATTTCAGTGGCATGAGTAATGTACTATTCAGTGTGAGTGTGGGTGGCAGGATCTGGCACTAGATTTGCACTTACTCCTTACCCAGGCAAACGGCTATTGAAGTCAATGGGAGTTCGGCCTGGATGTGGCTTGTGGTTCTTTCTTGACTTGTCCCTTTTAACTTTGTTCAGCTTCTCAGGAGATGATTTTTTGAAGACTTTGCCTCATTGCCAGGCAGGTGCGGGGAATACCATCCGCCTGGTGAAATACAGCATGGTGCCTCCATTTAAAAACCATCAAAATCCCTTGGAAACCAGGCAGATACTTTGCCCGATACTATTTCAGCTCAAAGTTTTGAACCAAGGCTCCTGAGCGAATGTTGAATTTGGCTGCTTTTAGCGAGCTCGGTTAGTGCAGAGGCTGTCAGAAGAATATCTGCAAGTTTCAATAGAGTGTCTTGGTGGAGACGGTGATGATCAAAATAACAGATCCGTGCTGCTGCCTGAGCTCGCGAGCGGCACTGGGCCATGTTCATCTTGGCACAAGGCGCTCCCTGTTACATCATCTGGACGGGCCTGGTGCTCTCTTTGTTCCTGCGTGACTTTGTAATGTACTGGAAAAGGCATATTCAAAGAGCAGCAAGGCCATAAATAATGCTGTTAGAGAAGCAAAGCTGATCCCCAAGCACTGGTCAGTTTATATAAGGCCCTTTTTAGTAGACACGATTTACACTTCAAATCCAAAGGAGACTCTGTAGTGTTTTCTATCAGGGGTTGGAATGCGTCCACTGCTCTCACAGGGGCCGGCGTCCTCTCTAGTACAGCTTGGAAACCATTTCCTATTAAGGGAACTTTTGAGTCAGAGGAAATAAGGCATTACAACCCTTTTCCTTAATGAGTCCTCCCCTCTCGTACATTGTGAGACAGTGGATAGATTATCTCTGAGCATGCTTAACTGGTTCTCCAGCTGGGTGCCTATCTAAAACCAAATGTATGTCGAGGTTCATGTGCTGCCATAGTCTGTGCCAGGCAGTGCCAGCCTCACTCCTGCAGTGCCTAGGTTTGCCCTTGTGACAGTTAGCTCAGGGAGCCTGACCCGATACTGAGAGCGCTGCTCTGGCTTCCAACGCCTGCCTGCAATGAGTTCTGTTTGCAAATTTGTGTTCGAGCGGCTGCAAGGGGAGGACTGGCCTTGCAGGTGATCCAGCCAGGATGTGGGGGTGCAGACGAGGAGGGGGTAGTGACTTAGGAAAGGGGTGAGCAGAGCTTTGTCTTCTGTTCACTTCACAATCAAGTCACAGTTTCAGTGAATTTTTACCTTTGGGGCCATAATTGCTGCCTTTGCTTCGTAAGGGGCTAGCATCCCTACTCACAGTGTCTTTTTTGTTAATGTGTCCCTTCCCCCTCCTTTAATCTCAGCTCTAAGGACTAGAGTAAATCTAATGCTCAGAGTGTTGACTGGGGAAACTCTTGAGCTCTAGCCCTGCCACTGACTTTCTCTGTGACATTGGGCAAGCCACTTGCTCCCTGCCTCAGTCTCCCCACCTGTAAAATGAGTCTAATATCTTTCTGAGGGTGTGAGAACTAGGTGACTAATATTTATAAAGTGCTAGATAATCATTCACTTTCTTCTAACCATAGAGTGTTTTCCCTCTCATCAGTTTTGCCACGGGGCTTCTGGGCACTCTCGCAGCTGGAGCTATCTCTCTAGCTAAGGTATTTATGGGTATGTCTACGCTGCAGTTTGACACCCCTGGCTGGCCCATGCTAGCTGACTCAAGTTCGCGGGGCTTGGGCTAAAGGGCTGTTTAACTGATGTAGACGTTCAGAAACGTGGGCTCAGGTTGCAGCCTGAGCCCTGGGACCCTCCCACCTCGCAGGGTTCAAGAGCCTGAGTCCGAATGTCTACACGACAGTTACACAGCCTCTTAGTCCAAGCTCCAGTCACCTGGCACAGGCCCGCTGTGGGTTTTTAATTGCAGTGTAAACATAGCCTCTGTGGCCCCCATCACCACAGCAGCTGAGCACCTCATAATTCCTAATGTGTTTATCTTCACAGCACTCCTGTGAGGCAGGGCAGTGCTATGATCCCCATTTTACAGACGGGGAACTGGGGCCCAGAGAGACTAAGTGACTTGCCCAAAGTCACCCAGGAAGTCTGTGGGAGCAGGGTCTTGAATGCAGGTCTGCCAAGTTCTAGGCTAGCTCCCTATCAACTGGACTATCCTCCCTCACTTGGAGACCTGTCAGGGCCAGGGCTAGTGCTGGCTTCTTGCTACAGCCCTGTCCCAACTCCCTTTCCCTTTCTGTGTCCCACTAGAGACTCCACACAACTGCAGGGACCTTACGCAGTGTTTGGGTGACCTAGACAATCCCCTCCTGGAGGACAATCCCCCTCCTAAACCATTCTAGAGACAGGAATTGTTTTCAGTATTAAGAGAATTTCCAATCCCTCATCTCCAATCAGAGCTACCCAGAGACTCTCGGTCCCTGGGGAAACCTCCCTATACAGCCAGTAGTGACCTATAACACCCTGACCAAAATCCTCCATCCTAATGCCTACTGTGACCACCTGCTGAAGTAGGAGACCTTGGCATGTCCTGGGAGAAGAACATTCTCATGACTCTATCAGGATAGCTGCACTGACAACAAAGCTGCGTGTGATGAAACAGGAGTTGGCCCCTTGCCTGTATAGGGAAGGAACCACCAGCAGCCACCTCATCTGGGTGTATAGCAGGGCATTTGCCAGTGAGGCAAACTGGGGTAAGCCTGGGTAAATGTGCTGATGTTATGAAGGGGGAACATATGGCTCTGCAAATTAAGGGTTGAAATTTGTGGACTATGAAGGAAGCGACATTGGAATTTAGCAGAAATGGGAAGGTGGCTTCAGGGTGGTAAAATAGTTTCTTTAATGCACAAATTCTAGGGTAGTGAAGCTGGGGGATCAAAATACAGAATGAGCCTCTTGAATCACAATATGAAAGTGCATTGAAGTCAATGGAACTGCCTTGCTTACCCCAGGGCGGAATTTAACAGCATGAAACCCTGGTTCCAATTGATGAAAAGTGTCTTGGCTTTTTGGTCCCTATGGAAATGTCTTTAGCTGCATGGTAAGGCTACGACTCCTCCATTTAGAGGATGGAGCAGCATCTGTGCAGTGTTTCAAAGGGAACAGAAACTGGGAGCAGCCCTCTGCTGGCTGTGGATTTTCTCGTGTCTCTGAGCATCTCCAGCCAGAATATGGCACAGTTGAGTGTGTTTTCCTTCCAGAACTGTATTGTTTTGGCCCTGACAGGTCCCATTATAGTTCTTTCTGTATTAAGAAAAGGAGTACTTGTGGCACCTTAGAGACTAACCAATTTATTTGAGCATAAGCTTTCGTGAGCTACAGCTCACTTCATCGGATGAATGTACTGGCCAAGTGTGGGCAGGCTGTTTGCAGGGTTCCCTCTTGCAGCTTTGTCAGGACACTGCCCTCCCATCTGGCTGCAACCCCGGCTGTTCCAGTCTGGGATCTGCCACACAGCTCTGCCAGTGTATCTCGTTCAAGACCTACAACAGCCAGTCTAATGAGCAGAGGCTCTCAGTTAAGCCCAGTTAATGTGTTTGTGATGTTGCCGAGTGTCAAGTGCAAACTAGATTGCCCGTCAAGCTGGCTTGCAACCCAGATGTTTGGTGCAGTGAGGCACAGTATGAATTCACTAATTGCTGTGCACAAACCGGCCCTCGTCATTCATCAGTTACTCTAGTCTGGGGGGCTCGTTAAGTGAAAATGTATGATGCAGTGCAGGTAATGTGGCTAAGGAAAGACGACAAATGAGGTCTTGAGATACCACATGGGAAGTTATTTGTCAGTTACCAGTGTACAATGGTTTGCTATAGGACAAGCATCATGTTAGGGAGAGTGAAAAGAAAATACCTTGTAGAGGCAGATGACCAGGTTGTATAACAACCAAGAAGGCACGGTCCTACATGGCAAGAAGCTGTATTGGGATGTTTCATTCAAGAGGGAATCACAGTGCCAGGGAATGTTGCTCATTCTAAAGAGTGGCCTTTGATTTTCCGTTCTTTGTTCTGTGGGTATGTTCCCCTGTGAACTGGCAGAGTGAGATCCTCTGTATGGGGCATAGTACTAAGGCGAGAGAAATAACTATGTTACACATGCATCTAAGGCCAGTATTTCAGTTTGGGGTGACCCTAGTGAAAGGTGCTCTCCAGGCTGCTAGGTTGCGATTGGAAATCTCCCCTTAGGCCAGCCCGAGACTTGTTGAGTCTGTGCGGTGGAGGCCCCCAAATACACGAGACATCGAGCAGCTGCTGACATGGCTTGTGTGTCAGGCTGGCATTCTGCTTCCCTGAGAAGCTCCTGTTGTTTCTGGTCAGCAGAAACAACTCAGAGCTACTGAGAGCTGTGCAATTAGGAAGGCTGGTGTCTGTGCGGTTACCTGACGGCATCTGTGCTAGAATGCAGGCTATGTGCTAACTTGTCAAGCAGAGGGTAAGTGATCCCTTCGAAAACAGGCAACTGAGGGACAGCTTTCATCTCCTTAAAAATAAAAATCCAAGATGAGGCACAGGGCCTGGCTGCTTTTTGAGGGCCCGAGCCTGGATCTAGGTAAGACTTGAGTGATTCAGCTTGATTGGTTTTCTGGAGGCCTGAGACCCCCTCAAGTCATTAGCTACAAAGCAGTCCTTACAGTTGATAACAAGAGTGAATTTCCTTCTTTGCCTAAAAAGACTTTTAAAAGGGCCAGATCTACAATGAAAATTCAGCAAACCCTTCTCACTCTGGGTCACGCTCAGCTCTTCGTGACCCCGTCAAGTCTCTGCAATTTGGTATCTGTGCCAAATGAAATCCTAGCACTTCTTAGCCAACTGGAATGAAAGCAGTGTTTTTTAAAGGGACACTTCCATGTGTTCTGTAATGTGTACACTGTAGCCTTGGCCCTGTCTTTTGAACACCTTGAAAGTTGTATATTGTGTTAACAAATATCCTCTGGAATATATCTGTCATGTGACATATAGTATTTATTATCACCAGGAAAGCCACGTATGCGACAGCAGGAAGAAATCACTGCCACACTTTACTGATTTATCCATAGCCTCACGTGGAGGTATCTAAGCACCAGGATTTTTTACTGGAGACAAACACAAACACAAATCAAAATTAGCACAGGTTTATGGTTGGGCTATACAACATCTAAAATCAGTAGGATATCTGCTATTTGAACATACATTTTTCCACGGCTTTATAACATAGATTCAAAGTGCTTCCACATTGTCCTTTTAATACATAATGGAAAAACTCTCAAGAATACACTGAAATAATTTAAGGAGAGGCCAGGCAGTGTATAAATAGCATAACAGAAATGGGATGAAGTTGCGGGTACAGGAAAACACTCTGGGACTTTCTTTCCCAAAGGCTGGCCTCAGTTAAAATTGTGTGTGAGACTCTCTTCTTGCCAGATAAATGGTTTACTCCAAGGTTTTGAATTCTAAATAGCCTTGCTGTCTGTGTTCTGTGGGGCACTTCTGAGCTCTCCCTTCGACTAACAGAGGCACTTGTCTGCTGAGACGTGAACTGAAACTCTCCTATCATTTTTCTGAACTATTCTGCCCATTCACATTCTTAAGCAATGTTACTTATATCTCCCTGTGCTCAGCCTTTCAAACTTACATTACCTAGGCAGGAATGAGCATCTCCTTAAGGGACCGTGATGTATGGTGTAAATGACGCACTGAAAACACTGGAGTCAGCAGAGAGTCCCTGACTAAATAAGGGAATGCACAGCAATGGTTTATCAGAGCTACAGGAGAATGCAACAGCTGAGAGCCAAAGCCTGTGACTCTTAGCCAATAAAACTTGAGCCCACTCAGGTGGACCTTAGCTGTATGGTTCCAGTAATAAAGTACTTGAACTGTCAAGACTTGCTTAAGCTGCATCCAAGAGCCACCATCCATTCTGTCCTGGGGTATTTGAAAGGGTTACACCAGCCACTAGAGAAATCAAACAGCAAAAGGAATGGCTCACAGCCTTTCACAAAGCAACTCCATACATAATGTTCAGAATATCTTTGAAAGAGCTGGACCCCCACCTGTGACGTTTGGAGCCAAACTGATGCCTAGTCCTGGAGTATGGACTTCCAATTCAGTCTATGATATAGGCAGCTGATAACTGCAAAGTCTGTACCTGTATGTAAACTTCCCCAAAGTTGGGGAGCATGTGGATCTGGGAGGTTCAGTATTGCCAGCCCCCAAGCATTCAAAACTTATTAGGTGGGCTTCAGTATTGTGAGATTTGGCTTTAAAATAATGAGATTTTTAATAACAGTACATTTGGGGTTCATTTTCTTTCCCTTCTGGTTTGTGGGTGTTTAGCATGCAATCAGGTCATGATGTAAGCTCTTCTCCACAACCATGAGGGGTAGAAACATTCTTTTTGATTATTATTGATGACAGCTAAGTATTCACATAGTTATCTATTCACAAAGCTGCATGAGCTGGGGCTTTGAGAAAAAAACCAAACATTGTGAGTCTAAGAATAAAATGGCAAGAGTTGGCAATGCTGGAGTGTGGTTCAGGCCCATCAGTACTAGGGAGGTTTCCCCAAGTTTAGACAAGGCTCCTGCCCTTCTGCACTGTTCTGATTTTTGTTCTGATTAATGCTCGCTCCCAGCTTGGCTACCACATGATGGATGTGTAATGAATAGAATTGCGGTCTATCCGTGTAACAAGCAGACAATATGGAGGAACTCAAGTGAGCCTGCTTACTAAGGAGAGAATCCCATGTGGAGTGCTACAGAATCTCATGCTGAGTTGCTAAAGTACCCCTCCCAGATAGGGTTGCAAGGGAGCTAGAATAGTTGGGAACAGCATTTACATAGTAACGTGATCAGACCCCTTAAAAAAAAAAAAGAGTCAACCAAAATAAAGTTCTGTTGCCAGTTACAGTTCCACAGTCAGTGCTCACCGGTCCCCGCTGCTCCCATGAGAGGAGACACAGGTCACGTCACAGCGCACGCTCTCATTCCAGTCCCTTTCCACGGTATGAGCAAAGAAGCATTGAGAAGGTAGGAGGGAGAGATCATTCCCGGTCCTTTACTTTGCTCCATTGAAGAACCCTTCTCCTTGCCAAGTTGGGTTATGCACAATCCCCGCTAGAGCCCATTAAAGCTTCCCTGAGTATCCATCACTTGAAGCTTTACGTTTTCTAAAAGATATCAGCTGGCTCAGCCAGAAGTCATTGGGCTTGATGCAGGAATCACTTGGTGGAATTCCCTGGCCTGTGTTACATAGGGAGGTCAGACTCGATAATCATAATGGTTGCTTCTGGCTTTGAAGTCTATGAATTAGTAAGAGGGGGAGTCACTCCAGGTCTGCAAAAGGCACCCCAAGCTCATGCTGTGCGGGGGAGTAAGTGACTGAACCGTGGAGCCAAACTCAAATCCCTCGCGCAGCAGCATGTTCAGCCTCCACTAATCAGCCAGGCTGTCCACGCGTCCTTTGATCTGGAATCATATGAATGAACATCTCACCTGCTCAGTAGACACAAACACATGGGAGTTACTGAACATATGGGCAGGGAGATATGAACATACCCATGACCCACACGCCTGTAGCCTGTGTGCTACTCCCCAGGACTCTGGGATCATGAATGCAGCGGTTAAGGGAAGCTGCTTGTTCTCTTTCCCAAGTGGGTGTGTGTCTACGCGTCGAGCTAGAGGTGTAATTTCCAGCTTGAGGAAACATACCTGTGCTAATTGTGCTCGAACTAAAATAGCAGCAAGGCTGCAGCAGCACAAGGGGTGGCAGAGGCTAGCTGCCCAAAGGACGATCCTGTCTGAGGCTCTAGGTATGTACCCAGGGCAGCTAACTGGTCTCACTCCACGGCTACACTTTATTTTTTAGGTAGGTCTCCTCACATTGGAGATTACACCTCCAGCTTGAAGTATCAATGTACCATGAGACAGCTCCCACACCATTAAAATTCCATGTATTTGAAAAGGGTGTGACACTAAATAAAGCCTGTTAATTCATCATAAAGTCATAGATCCCTAAACCACCTGCCGTTATTTTAGCACCAGCTGAAGTCTGGGGCCTTAATTCATTGGTTTGTGGCTTTTTATAGGCATGCTACAGCTGCACTAGCCCCAGAAATGTTTGTTTCTCTCACATGAAGCAAAATGAGTAATGCTCTTCCTTTTGCATCTGTGGAGCCCTGCACTCTGCATGACGCTATTTGTCTGCATGAGCTGAGCTGCTGAGCACACATGATCCTATCTGTGCTGTTTGCCAGTGCAAACTCAAGCTCTATGCATATAACGGAGGGAGCACAAGCACAAAAGGGAGGCTTGCTGAAAATTTGGGCTTCAACAGTCGGGCTGCCAATTTTGGTTGGACATATTCCTGGAGGTTTCATCACATGACATAATCTTTAATTAAAGATTAATCTTTAATGCCTGCAGACTCCAGGACAATCCCGGAGGGTTGGCAACCCTATTCAACAGCCACAGCATTGAGCTTATTGACCCATCACCAGCCTCCTATAACATATAGCCTGAGGGAACCTTTGGCTGGGGAATCACCTGACAAGAGAGTCCTCAGAGGCTTTCACAGAATCTACTGCCTGCACCGTAGTGGGTTATTGTAGTTCACAGTGTCTATTTTGGAGGAAGAGAGCATTTCCACGCTCCTGTTTGCTTTCCTTGCCTCAGATTCTCACGTATCATAACTTCCTTTCCAGACTGACTCATGTATGCACATAAAATGGGTCTGTCTGCAAAACACGAGGAAAGTCCATTAGCCTGCTAGCATGGACGGAGCCTGGTGCCAAGCACGGGAACGCCTAGAGGAATCAGCTCACTGGTTTTGTCACTAGAGCTGGGAAACAAGAGTGGCTGCGGTGGTCATGGGTGGAGTAGCCAGGCCACCTTGGATGTTTTGACATAGATTAATGTGATCTGATGACCTTTGATGTGCATTGAAGAAACATTTTCCACCACTTCCTTGACAGCTATCTGTAGTAACTGGTCCCTTTCTTTAGAAAGCTCAGCAGAGAGGCCAAGCACTGAATAGGCCAGGGAGACTCAGCTCCTTTCTCACCCTGCCTCACAGGTCGTTCCCCCAGGCCAGGGACGAAGAGCATTGGTGGGGAGGAGTGCAGGCGAAACCTGTCCTGTCACTGCCTGTGCCAGAACTGGCCCTGAGACACACTGGGCTGTAGTTCTTAGCTCTGGGGGGAGTGTGGGCGATAGTACAGACACACACACGGACGGTGTGGTCTGAAATTTTCTGGTGCTGCTGGGACATTAGCCGCGTTGGCTGGAGTGGGTGTAGTCCTTACCTCTCATATGTGATGGCTGCAGAAAGCTCCTGCCTCTGTTTTTCCCCGCTGTTGTGTTGCTGAATGGATGTGAATGTCACACTCTCGGCTGAGGTCAACCTTGCTGGCATCGGGACAGCGCAGGCTGCACTGCTAGGCAGTACGTGCTGCTGGGCTGCTTTTCTCTGGTGCTTCCTCTCACGTCTACTTTTCTATCTCCCCTCCCTGAAGTGACATTTCTCCTAGAGTCTGGGCCACAGTTTGCCTCAAATCGACTAGGAAAAAGACTTTGCAAGGCCATCATGAGTTAAGATTTGGCTGCATCATTTGGGATTACTAGAGAAGGAAGAATATTTCGGATAGGATCTGTTGAACACCCTACCCCAGTTCTACTCCCCCAAAGTGGCAGATCAGCAATCTAGTGGCCCTTACGACACAGTTCGTGTCCTGGAGCTACTCAGCTGGTCACTTGAGCTTCATGAATTATAGGGGCTGGTTTGGGCTTTTTTTTTTTTTTTTTTTTTTTTAAACCAAAGAGTGTGGCCCTCCACCTAGCCAAGAACCCCAGGGAAACAATTCTTGTGTTTGCAGAGACGGCGCAGGGCAGTTGTCACTACAAACATGCTGAAAATTAAATCAGAAGAAGGTTGTATTTCTTAAAGAAAAAATGACAAGAAATACTTTGCTATTTGGCAGTACCGCTCCCAAACACCAATACCAAGCCCTTATAAAACGCTCCCCCTGTGTCAAAGCACTCTGTAAACTTCAACTGCTCTCTCCTCATCCCCTCACTGTGAAGGAGGTGTCAGGATCCCTGGGGAGACTGAGCCCACAGGTGTCAGAGGGATTCAGTGTCAAAGATGAGATTAGAAGTCGGCAGTGTTTGTCTCCTCTCTCAACTGACAGGTTTCAGAGTAGCAGCCGTGTTAGTCTGTATCCACAAAAAGAAAAGGAGGACTTGTGGCACCTTAGAGACTAACCAATTTATTTGAGCATGAGCTTTCGTGAGCTACAGCTCACTTCATGGCATGTGTCCGATGAAGTGAGCTGTAGCTCACGAAAGCTTATGCTCAAATAAATTGGTTAGTCTCTAAGGTGCCACAAGTCCTCCTTTTTTCTCAACTGAGTGCACTTTCCTAGTCATTACCGAAGGGTTATTCAGTGCGGCTCTGAAGAAGGGCAGAATGTTTTAGTCAGGTTGCAGTAGCGTCTGCTTCTTTCTTTTGAATCAGGTTTTGTAAGGAGGGACTGAGACCATCACGGGTTTCTATTCTCCTTTTTGAATCTCGCTTGTATTGGTAGGGGTGAAGAGTTTAAAAGTATTTAGGCACCAATAGATGTAGATAGGTGCCCAGTGGGATTTTCTAAAGCACCTAGTTACCTAATTCCCATTGAAATCAATGGGAGTTGGGCACGTAGGCACTGTTGTAAATCCCACCAGATGCCTGTCTGTATCTATAGGCACTTCAGTGCCTTTAACAGTCTGGCCGTAAGGGACTGCAGTGTTTCTGGAAGGTGCCAGTTGCTTTCAGATAGTTGAGGTAGCTATGGGCTCGCCTGTAGAATGCCTCTGATTCAGGGTTGGAAGGAAGGATGGCTGCATGATGCTAACTCCCTTCTGGGTGTGTGGTAAATGATGCTGCAGGGAGCCTGGTGAATGGAGAGCAGCCCCTTTAAGGAAATCACATTCACCTCGTTTGTGGACTCTGCAGGCTCATATAAGCTTCACCTGGTGCACTAATACTGTTTGTGCAGAAAGTAGGGTTGCCTGGGGTGAGGGTGGTTACTGCTGTGTTTGCTGCTATTTTACGCCACTAGCTTAAGCTGGCCTTATGCAGGTTCTCTAACGTGGGCAGGGAGCGAACATTATGCACCTGACTGTAGCTGAAGGGGATTTTGTTCCTTGCAGTTTGGCTGGGTGATATTTTGCCATCGGTGCAGCTAAAACACTTTCCATTTGTGTCAACAGTTTCTGAGTGCTCATCCCTGGGCTCCCAGACTTTGCCTTCCTGGTGCCTAATGAGCACAGTCCTGACTCCCAGTGTGTGGGGTTCATTGCTCTTGGTGGCAGTAGTAAATATTCATAGAGCTTTGATGTTCTGGGTGGACTGGGAGGGAAGCTGAGGTTTCCAGGCTCCTCTGATTTCAGACGTTTGACGTGGGTGGGTGCGTTCAGAAAGGAAGACCCAGTGTCGTATCTTCCCATCCCTGCCCTTTTCTGTTCTATTGTAGCCCAGGGCCTGTAGAACCATTTTCACTGAATCCCTTGTATTCTACTGCAGGTTCACCATGTCAGTGGGCTTCTCCTCCAACTGGGTTCTCATAGAGGTCGTCCTGGAATGACTTTACTTGTCTTTTAATTCTAAGGAAATGGAATAACAAAAAGTCCTTGCTGCTCTCACCTGTTTTCCTTTTCCTTTGGTAACCTAGCAGAGAAGTGAGATTCCCTTTGGTTATTTTCACTGACAGTTATTCTGGGAATAAAAGGGTAGAATTTGGGTTAACCTAACCATGCTTTCCAATGCGCCTACACTGTGAGCCGAAGGACAGATGGTCTTGGGGTTAGGGTACAGGACTGGGGGTCAGGAGAACTGGGTTCTACTGCTAGGTCTGCTGCATAGTTCCTGTGTGCCTCAGTTTTCCCATGTGTAAAATGGGGCTGATAATACAGGGGTTGTGTGAGGCTTCGTTCATTAATGTGTGACATGTGAGAAGATACTATAATCATGAACACCAGAGAAATGCATGTAAGACACTTGATACAAATTGCCTTTTTCAGATCTTCCCCAGAACTGAGTCTTTATCTAAAACACAGACGAGCCGCTGCCTCTGTAGAATCAAAGCCACAGGTGTTGATATATTTTTGGCCTAGCACATTTTTAAACTGAGAAGGATTTCATCTTCCAAAGGCATTTGCACACAGCCCTGTCAGTTTTCCAGATCCCTCATCTCAAGAGAAAAAATACAGGGAAATCGAAGTGTGGCTTCACTCTGAAAAGTGACTGTAAAAATGTCAGCTGCTTGATGAACAGAACTGCTATGTGTGTGTGTGCACAGCCACAGCCACTGCGCTTCTGACAAACATGAGATTTTTCTTTTTTTATTCCAGTTAGCCCTGCCGAGCCTCTACACACAAGATAGGGAGCTGGATTCTATTCCTTCACGTGCACTGTCAACAGAATTGTGTACTGAGTTTCAATCAGTGACTCTTGGGCAAACCCACAGAAGACAATGCGGGGCAGAGGTGTCACTGAGGGGCTATATTTACTGCACAACCTTTCTGACTGGTGGTGATACTGTGAGGGAGATAACCCAGAACGGCACGAAATTCCACAGTCTGTGTTATGCAGGAGGTCGGACTAGACGATCATAACGGTCCCTTCTGGACTTAAAATCTGTGAATTTTGACTCTTGAGGCCAAAAGGGCTGGTAGGAAAATTTTGTGTCAGAGCTTATTTGCAATGAATAATTGGCTTTTTGCTTTAATGGAACATTTTTCGCCGAAACTTTTTGTTTTCCTTGAAAATTTCCAATTTTTTCTGTTTGTTGGAAAATAGAAAAAACCCATACTGAAAATATTTTCATTTTTTACCGTTTTAGGCCAAAAATATTTTTGGTTTATCGTTGCCAAAAACTGACCAATATGTGGTAGGGTTTTTGTTTTTTTTTTTTAACGAAAAATCAACATTTTCCTCAGGGAAACATACCCATTACTGATCAGCTCTTTAGCCCAAGTAGTTTGCGGGGCTGACAGTCAGAAAAACATACCTTTACTAATAAATGCAACATATTGAATCTTGGTGCCACTGAGAAATTTGCTCCCTTCATCATTCATGGAATCTATATTTAGTCCTGTGCCACCACCTTTCTCCCTGTGCCACACTGCACTTGAAATGAGCAAGAGGAGGCTGCTGGCAGGGTTTCTCCATGTGGGATCCTTGACTTTGGAATTGATTTCCTCCCATCCCCCTTCACACACACACACACATGCATGCATGCATGCATGTGTGCACTTGGTATGGAATAGTCCACATTTGTCAACCTAAGGTGCATGCTGTCAGGCCCAAATGCATAACGGGGAGGGAGTGGGCTGAAGATTGGAAGAGCTTGATTGCTGTGACTTCTGTAAAGGGGTTATTGTCTTTAATGTATTTGTCCGTGGAATGCATCATCCAGTTTGACCTTACTGTGAAAGTTAATTATAAAAGGGGTGTCCTGAGCATGAGATGAGCTGTTTTTTATATAGTTTATAAATCTAAATCACTAGCATTGGCAGTGATTGTTCACAGCATGAGGGCAGTGTGCCTTGGCGTATTACTGTGGGGCTGATCGCAGGCACTGGGCTGCACAGACTGATTTGTTATCGTAGGGCTGCTAGGCTGTGCACTCTGACTGGCAGAAGTTATATGCTCATGCTCACCCTCCTGCTAACAGGCAAAGCAGCAGACAGAAGCCTGGGAGCAGGCCAAGAAAATGGGAGAAAGGAAGTGTAGCCTCTAATAGCGAGAGACTGAATCTACCCTTCTGTCTGCAGAGAACTGCACTGACTTTGTCATGACATACTTTCCAGCCAGGTTGGAGGGTGAATGGAAAAGCTTTTCATCAGCTGAAACTCTAGTTCAGGGCTCTGTGTTCTTCCTGGAGCAGGAGATGACAGCAGTAAGAGTTAAAGCATTTGATACATTCCTTACACTGATATCTCTGAGGCCCTCCACTCTTGCAGGGCAAACAAGGCCCATGTAGTTGTTTAATACAGCCTGCTTTATCTCTGATAGGTGCGGCCTATGGAGACTGCAAGTCCCAGTAGGCAGCGTTCCATCCTGAGCTGTCTCTGGGCACTGCATGTTGGGACCTGCAATCTGCATTAGCGGCATCTCCCTAAGAAAGAGAACGGCAGCTGACTCCCAGCCAGTTGCTCGTGTTGGCCTCTCATCGAGGTCAATGGGGGCCAGAGGTGCAGTATTAAAGAACATGGTATATTAATGAAGCAGCAAGAAAGCAACACTGAGAATTAGAAAACCTTAGAATGTTTAGCTAACCAGTTTCCCTTGCTCAGAATGGGGATCCTTTGGTAGATGTCTTGAGGAAGATAGCTGCCGATTCGTCTGCTGTAAGATTAATATCGCTTTAACTGTTCTGTGGGGAAGTATCATTCACTGAAGGATACAAATGGCTTTGAGCTATTTAGGGCTGAGGATAATATTTTAGTATTTTAAAAATTCGCTGGGTAATCATAAAGACTAATGCTCACTGAGCTTGTTAGTTTCAGTGAACTTTGACAACAATTCCTTGCTCCTAAAGCATTCCGTAAAAAAAACGATACTTTTTTCCAAGACAAGATGGTCTGGGCATTACCCTTTATGCCAGAAGGAAGGAGAGAAGGTACTGTTTTGCTAGCTAGCTAGCATAGGTATTTACACAGTGCCAATCAATTCAGTAGCTGAGTGCCGGTACAACAGAGTGAAAATCCCAGTGCATCTCACAAATGGGTTGTTTGAGAAAGGAGATTGGAAATGAAAGTAATTTCAAGGTTATTATGTTTTATCTTTTTTTTAAAATACAGTGACATGCTGTAGAACAGTAAGTATATTTCCTGCATTAAGTAGTTGCTAGATTGTTTGTTTGTATTGTGTTTATGACTTACACAGCACCCTTGGTGTACATGGGCATTAACAACTATCAGTAAAAACCCTGCCCTAAGGAGCTTGCAGTCTAAATTGGATGGATACGAAACACACAAGGTTGATATGCAAAGGAGGAGCGGGTAGTGAGGCCTCCACCTAGCCTCTAGAGCAGTCACTTCTGTTTGTAGAGGGGTGAAGGGTTGGGAGATGGAGACGGATGGGATAGATCCAGAGGTGAAAGTAAGCCGGTACACCCCGGTACGGCGTACCAGCAAGAGCCGGTGCACCGTACTGGCAGCCCGGCTTTCCCAGGGGGCAATTTAAAGGGCCTGGGGCTCCCAGCAGTGGTTGGAGCCCCAGGCCCTTTAAATTGCCTCCAGAGCCCCGCTGCTAGAGCCCTGGGGTAGCGGCTGCGGGGCTCCGGTGGCTATTTAAAGGGCCTCGGGCTCCCCTGCTTCTACCGCCTGGCCCTTTAAATAGCCGCCGGAGCCCCGCCGCCACTACTCCAGGGTTCCGGGGGCTATTTAAAGGGCCGGGGCGGTAGAAGCAGGGGAGCCGCAGGCCCTTTAAATAGCCCCCAGAGCCCTGGGGTAGCGGGGGCTCCAGGCGCTATTTAAAGGACTGGGGCTCCAGCTGCCTCTGCCGCCCCGGTCCTTTAAATAGCCACTGGAGCCCCGCCGCTTCCCCAGGGCTCCGGTGGCTAATTAAAGGACCGGGGCAGTAGAAGCAGGGGAGCCCCAGGCCCTTTAAATAGCCCCTGGAGCCCTGGGCTGCTGCTGCTACCCCGGTGGGGGAGGAAGAGGAGGAGGGGGGCACTTATCTTCCAGCCCCAGTCCACCCTGTCTCTGACCCCCCTCAGCCCCGCCCCTTCCGCCCTAGCTGGCACCTGCGTACCTGTAAGTCACTCGACTTACTTTCACCCCTGGACAAATCTGAATAGAAGTATGGGCAGGGGAAGGAGGAGAAGAGATGACTAAAAGGGAGGAGATAGAGCAGAATGTTACAGTAGAGTTATGGGTGATCAGTGAGGTAAGGCAAAAGATGTAGGCTTTGAAGAGATGGAAGGTGGCTTAACACATGAGAAGAGAAGGCTCCAAGCATAGAACTGAAAATGGAGAAGCAGTCAAAAGCATCTGTACTTTACACATATCGACCCTCCACCCGCACCTCCCCAAGAGTTGGCATCTTTCTGGTACCAATATGAAAGTTCTGATTTTCCCTTAGGCAAAATTGTGCATGGAATATTCCCTGGCTTTTTCAGTGTTGTAAATGTTATCACTGAACCAAACTATTATATCTTAAATTTCCCAGGAAGGACAAAATGCAATAGACTTCATATTTGAAATATACAATATCTTCCCCCTCCCCTCCATACATTGCAGGCGTAGAGTATCAAGTATGGCATTTATTGATTAAATGGACAGCAGCCATCAAGACCCGGACTTTTAGAAGAGTTAGATGTGCATTTTGCAGGTGAAGTTAGAGTGATTGTACATGCAAAATCAGGTACTTGCAGACTCAAAAATCAACATTATCAGCCATTTGTATACACAGTTATTGAGTCTGGACTTGCAAGTGCAGCAATTGTGCATTCGGTTAGATGTGCAATTCTGTCTTCATTTTGCATATACGACTTTTCTGAAAACCTAAGGCCAACAAACATGTTACATGCATGATATGTAGGGCTATCTGACCTGTCAGATTAAAGCATGTAATATACAGGCAATTGTAATATTATTTGTATTTTGGTAGCACTTAGGAATCCCAGACAGGACCATGGTCCATTGTGCTAGGCACTGTACAAACTAGTAACTAAGAAGACAGGCCTGCCCCAGGCTGTTCACGAGACAGGACACAACAAGCTGATGAAACAAACGGGGTAGGTGTGGGTCGGGAATAGACTGTAACAAAAGAACAAACAGGGTTTATCAGAGAAGCCAAGTTGCCTTTCATTTAACATGTTAATTAGTGAAAATTCATGCAACATTTTTGAACCAGTGGTAATTTGAATATCAGAAAAAAGGGGCTCAGTTAGTCATTCCTGATGGGGGTCTCTGACTCAGTCTGATAAGGCAAAACACTGAGTGGTAAGAGTTGTGATGAATGGGCTGTACTTCCTGGACCCTGCACAAAATAACACTCTCTACCAAACGTGAAATAGTTGGGGCAGGCATCTGAGTTATTCCACTATTTCTGGCTACAAGGTCAACTCAGTACCTGTAGATTGTAAGTGGCTCTCAGGCTGTATCTGGCATTTGCAGTATTCTCTGCTCATTCTAATCTCATCTACAGTCCAACGAAATGTGGATGCGCAAAACACAAGAACAGTCCAAGAAGACAGGTTTATTGGCTTGGCTTATGGGCTCACCTGTTAGTGAGCTGGCCCAACTTTGGCTCCGATACCCTCAGAGGATTTTAGTAGCAATCAGAGGAATGGATTGGGCAGCAGCACTACTGGGAGTCAGCCAGAAAAGAGAGGAATGGTGCTGTATCCCTGCCCTTATACAAAAACTATTACAGCATTAGAGCTTTTCTACTCTCTCCAGTTGAGTGCTAGCTAAATCGTAAGCCATGCTGGTGGCTCAAGAGCAGCAAAAAGCATCACCATACGGGAAGGGGTGATTCTGGATCAATAGCAGGACGCCAGCTCCCCAAAGCACCATAAAGGGGAACTAAAACACAGGGCAATGCACTCCAGAGGCAATGGGCAGCGTGCAGTGTGCATCATCTGCACATCTCCTCCTCACCTCCGCTTTAGACGAGTGCTCCCCTTCCAAAGAATTCATGCAACCTATTTTTAACCAAGCTGACTGGGGAGCTGAAATGAGGAAGAGAACTTCTCCACTGCAACAACCTGAAGTCTGTGCTCCCTAATGTGTAGGTTGCTGCTGGCTGTCCCTGGGAGCACATTGCTAGATCACTGCCTTCCTAGGTGGGACAGAGAGTTCTGTCATGATTTTTAAGGGGCCTTTTCCTTCCTTTCCATTGACTGTTACACATGAGATTTGGATTGTGTATTGTGTAGTTCTGTTCTGAAGAAGAGCTATTGACTTCCGCCACCAGTAAGTTTAGAGTGGAATTTTCAAAGGCGCCAGTCCCTGCAGCACCTTCCTTCCCACGCAAAGATTCTGCCCTGCTTGTCTGCCTGTTGAATTGCTCCTTGGTGTGGTGCTAGATGTTTGCGTAGAGCTGGTAGCAAAAATTCACCCTGTTTTTGACCAGCTAAAGAGCTGGCTGAAAAAATTCAACTTTCTAAAAATTTTTGCAAAAAGTGTTCCTGTTTTTTACCAGCTCTAGCCTTGGGGGAAATTGCTGGCTCTTAAGCACTTCGAGGTCTATAGCTGAAAAGCTACTTCTTTGTCCTCCTTCAAATCCCTCCTTAAAACTCTCCTTGGCTGTGATGCCTACAAAAAAAGGAGTGATGGTTAGGTGGCTGGTGTGCTGAGTCCATTGCCCGTCATGCTGAATGAGCAGTATTGTCTGGTCATTTCCCGGTGCTTCCCTGTCTCTCTGTCTGTCTCTCCACTTGTTGCCTTTTGTCTTATACTTAGACTGGAAGCTCTCTGGGACATCTTTTTGTTCTGTGTTTGTACAGCCTCTAGCGCAATGAGGTCTGGTCATGTCTGGGGCTCCTAGGCATTATGGTAATACAAATAATTCATAATTTCAGAAGGGCTCTGTGAGAGCTAGGATTTGTTATTATTCAGAATCACTAATCAGCATCTGACTGGCCAACAAACACTATGGTTGCATGCCTGTTCCTATCCTAGTGCAGCTGGCTGAATACAAGCTCCTCTGCTGTAGAGTTGTGCCTTATCTCCCCCCCAGACCCCAGTCCAGCATGTTAATAAATCCTTAGCGGTCCCCCTCAGATGGTAATGAACAGTGGCAACCTGTGCTATAATAAATTATCTAAATCACGGTAGCACACAAGCCCAGGGAGTCAGGGTTTGTGTGGGGCAATCAGACATTGAACCGTTTGACAAATGCCTGTGGGGAAGAGAGCACAGGTTTGAGAGCTGACTCAGCTGCTCAGGCTCCCAGCGCCTGGTAGATCCCAACACATGATGCGAGTAAGGTGCCAGTTTCTAAGCAGCGGCTCCAGAGCATGCAGCAGCTGTTGTAGCCGTAGGCCCCAAGTTCATGGTGTTAGAAGAATTGCAGGAAAATGCTACATCAGTGGGAGTGAGGCAAAGGCCAGCCTCACAAAGTGAGGGGAGTCAGCTGCCATCATAACAATATCTCTTATTTACACAGCACTAGGAGGACCCCAAATTCAGACTATGTCCTGGGGGGGCAGATCACCATCAGTTATGCTGGTGAGAATCCAGACTCACTCCATCATCTGCAATAACTGAGGTCAGGATTGGCCCCGCCCACATCCCAGTGTGGCGACTACAGGCTGCTACAGACCTGCTGCCTAGGGTGACCAATGTCCCGATAAAATCAGGACTGTCCCGATATTTAGTTGTTTGTCCCGTGTCTCGACTGATGTATGGTCGGGACGCCATTTGTCCTGATATTTTGCTTCGGTGGCACTCTGGTTTGTTTGTTTGTTTGTTTTTTGCTTCAGTGGCATTCTTTTTTTTTTTTTTGCTTGGGGCGGCAAAAAACCTAGAGCCGGCCCTGGTGTGGGGGTGAGCCTGTGGCTGACCCCCCATGTGTCCCCATATTTTGTTCTTGTCATCTGGTCACCCTACTGCTGCCCTTTCAGTTGGGTAGTGTGCGCTCCTTCTCTTCCAGCCCTGAACTCCTGTGCAGTTCCCCGGGAGGAAGGAGCTAGGCTCTGATCTCGCGCCAGTGTAACTCCAAAGTTGCTCCATTGACTTCAGAGGAGTTGCACCCACTTAAGCTCGGGTTAGGTCAGGATCGCCATCACCAGGCCCTGCAGCCTTCCTCATCCAATCACAGAACTCAGCCGTGCTTAGCTTGGGAGGACTGACAGAATCATTGCCCCAGGTCACGTGGTTCACGCTTACTTTACTGTACTGTTCTTGCCTGGCCTGGGGCTGGGCCTGCATGGGGCTGGGCCTTGCCTGGCCTGGGGCTGGGCCTGCATGGGGCTCTAGTGATGGGACAAGCAGGCTGCTTCCTCTGAAGTAATACAGAGGAAGCAGCCTGCTTGTCCCATCACTAGAGCCCCATGCAGCAGCCTGATAAGCACAAGATATAACAGCCTCTTAGGAGGAAGGGAAGCCTCTGTGTACCAAACCGGGACTGCCACGGGATTAGAGTAATCAGGAGTTGTCGTGTCTGGTGTAACCCCCAGGCCATGCCGAAGCTGTATTTCATCCTGGAACATTAAGGAATGAGCTGGAGTATCTGTACTGGCCGTTGCTAACATGTTAGCATGTGCATTCCTCACGCACCAGTGAGGAGGGAAGCCCACTTTCTGTGTATCAGCGTGGCACCCGGTGCCCACTAGAGAGCCATATGTACCAGCTCCAAGTCCCTCACCATCCTCTGCTTGAGTAGCTTATTGTAATAACTGAGCCATGCAATGCCCCACTTGGGGTGTCTGTGCTGACCAAGCCTGAGCGAGACAGGAGCTCCAAAAGCTCTGACCTTCCACACCTCACCATAAATCAGTATGTGACATGACTGATGGCAACTGTGTCTCAGGCCTTGTCAATTTGCAGACTCTAGAAAGGGGATAAGAAAGTATCTCCTCACATGGCAAATCACTTCCTCTCTTTGCCCTTCAGGGAGAGACTGAGGTCATGTCTACACAGGGACATCCAGGAAAATTAATCTGAATTAACTAACAGTGTGAATTTGAAGTGGATTTATTAAACTGCATTGAATCCCTGTGTGGATGCAGTTATTCAGAATTAAAGTGGCCTTAATTCGATTTAGCATAATTCACTTGGGAACTGAATTAAACTAAACTGAATTAAGGCTACTTTAATTTTAAGAGGGTGTTCACACAGGGTTTTAATGCAGTTTAACTAATCCACTTCAAATTCAGATCTTTAGTTAATTTGGATTAATTATCCTCAATGTCCATGTGTAGACAAGCCCTAATACATCCAGAGTTGGTTCCTAGTTTTAGTTCTCTAAAAGTCCATTCAAGTTAATCACCTTAGAGCGAAGCCCCACTATCATGTTAGCCAAAACTGCAATATACTAAAAGCAAACAGGCTGATGCTGATAGGGAGGTGACCCTCCATCCAATTTAGCCCCCAGAATGGCAAGTTAAGGTGGCTGCAAATAGGAATGTGCCTGCCTGATGTCTCCCAGTCTGGGAATGTTTCTTATTCTATCATATGTCTCTCCCTTGGACATTCTGCTACTGAACATCCCAATACCCCATTCTTCACAAACCCTGGGCTTTGGTTTAGCAGCCAGATACCACAACAAGGGCTGGATCTGTGCATCCCTTCCTGGCTATGGCAAGCATGTGCTCCCGCAAGTGGTCCCACTGGGCCAGAGTCTGTGCTCTGCTCCAGCTTCTTCATGCCACTCCACCAGCAGTAAACCCTGCAGACGGCCCCCGGGGATCACAGTATGTCAGAATGGCTCTACACTGCCTCTCTCACAGCCCCCAGCATAGAGGGTGCGTTGCGGGAGGAAGGGTACATGGCCACAGCATGATGAATATAAGTTAAGGTGGCCATGAGGCAGCTCTGACTTAAAACAAGGGCCAAGAGAAGTTCAGGAATGCAGGAGTTGCAATGGTGGCTTAAAGCCCCTCTGTCCCTGTGCTGGAGGAACAGAGGATCTGGCCCATCCTCTTCAATGGGACTACAAGGGAGTGAGCGCTCACCAACGTGCACAAGGGTGGCCCGTTCTAGCCCCAAGCGTGCAACTTCAATCACTTGATCAGTGGGACAGACAACGTCCTCAGACACTGTAGGGCAGGTTCTGAGATTCCCACCCTAATTTAGTAGCTAAAGCCTGAGCTTCTTTCTCTGGATTGCCCCCTCCGGGATCCAAGTGCGAGAGCGGCACTGTCAGTCTCTGTCAAGCTGCACTCCTTCCTGGAGCATTGCTTTGGAGAGTTAAAAGGAACACCTCTCCGCAAGGTGAAGGCTGCTTTCAGGCTCTGCGCTGAGCACTGGGAATCCACAGAGATTCCCCAGGCACGAAACGCACATAAATATGCCACCAGCCCCTCCCCAGATTGTAGTGGAATTAATCACACTGATTATATGCTACCAAAAAAGGAGACACTTTCTCTGTTTACAGCTTCCCGTGATCTCCTGCATGCAGTCGAGGTTTAAAATTGCAGACTTCTGTCTCATCAGCTAGTGTCTCTGGATGTTTCAGGAGCTCTAACAATATTGGACAGAAAAACAAAAATTGTAGAAAACTATCCGAGACAGCTCAGCTTGCAAGCTAAGAAGGAAGATGATGGGTAAATGTTAGCAATAGGCTGACTCCTGTTTCCAACATAAAGGGAGATCATTCCAGATATAGGAATTCTGAAGTACAAGGGGGATGTGTATTGTGGTCGTTTGCATGTTAAGAGTCAGAATGCCCTTCCAGTTCACAGGTATTTTACAGCATTGCTGAGCATGAAGATTTGGGAAATTGCTAGCCATTTAATTCTTTTCCATAATCTTTGTGACCAAGAATCATGAAAGTTTCTCTCGCTTTTTACCGTAAAGAAACTTGGGGGCAAAATTTCAGCAGCCTCTTTTATTGCATCTGCAATATTTGCATGCGCCAACACCCTCCCCCTCACACATATGTAAGTGGGTATTTGGTGCAAGAGACTTCATTCTGGTGTCCTGGCTAAATTGAAACTCGGGTCATTACATTCTATCTAAAATTCCCTTTGCAGTCTCTATGGAATACAGTATCTTTCCTCAGTTCCAGTTCTAAGATGTTGCTGTACCATTGTGTGTCATCATACAGTATCTGTGTTTCACCCCAAAGGGATCTGTGTATCAGTGTGGGGGAAAAGGATCACTGGATGTCACTTTTAATTAGCTCACAGATTATTGCAAGGCTGAATTAATGCTTGTAATTAATAGTATTCGAGTTTACACGTGCAGATCAATAATCATACATCTAACTGTCCATCTGCATACAAATGTGTGTGGTTTTGCATATGCACATTTACATATCCACAAATATGGATTGGCATGATTCTGGAAGCTGCTGAAAATCTGGTCTTGATGACAGTGTTAGGAAAACAAGTATTCTTAGCCTTGGATGGAACAGGGTGGCTTGTGTGTGCACAGAATTGGTCTCTTCTGTTTTGAAGGTTCAATTTCACTGTTGAAGTCAGTGTCATACTAAACAGGGATCTTTGTTCCAAAGCTAGCTTAACTTCTCATGTAAAAATCATAGGAACCAAAATGCTAGGTATCTTAGCAATATCACACACAGACAGATAACTTAGTTACCCTTATGAAGCAAGCAGGAGACGTTTGTCTACAGGACTCAAGAAGCCAAGGTATGCAAGAGGAGGCCACCGCTGGTGGTTTTCATATTACAAGGGCAGCTCTGGAGGTTGGTATGGATAGGGGAATCTGCCTGGAAAACTGGACTCTTGTTTCTTTTATGGTCACTTGAGAGGCACTGAGGACAGAACTTGCCAAACTTTGCCCACTGTTGTATGCTGGGATCTGCAGTTCCATAGGCCGCTCCTATGCAGGAAAGATGAAGCTGGCTGTGTAGCACACTCGAGACTTTTGACGCTGCACTTAGTCCATAATGTTGTTGTCATGTACATTGTATAAATGCCCAAACTGTGCAGGACACATATGAGGGCATGGTCCCTGCCCCAAGAACTTACAATTTTAAATACAAACAGACAAAAGGTGGGGGAAAGGAGTGTTCCTGGGTGTTCCCTGGCTATGGAAATGGAATCCCGCTCTACAAAATGCAAGGATGCCACATCTTGGAGGGAGCCTTTCCCTCCATGTCCCACTACAGCAGGTGTGATTGGCTGGGGCACTCCTGCTGCAAGTCCCCAAGGTTGAATGTGTGGAAGCCATGCAATAGAGCTGTGCCATTTGTTAGCATAATTACTGGCTAATTAGGCACATTTGCAAGCACAGTTATCCTATTCTTATGCACGTGAACACACACTATGCTCAAGCAGTTGTGCACCTAACTTATTTGCCAGTCTGTCCCTTTTTCCTTGGCTGTCCATAGGCTGTGGATTTTAATTTCCATTGGGTGGCTTCTGTTTGCTGGCTGGCGGGGTTAGCTTAGTGTAGTGCTAGTTTGCCACCTGTTGATGGCAATAATCATGTCTGTTTTTAACTGCGTCATGGTGCCCAGGTCTATGGCAGTAGGGGTGGCAGTAAACATGCGAGGAAAATTACTAGTTGGCAGGTGGATAGGCTAAACTTTTCACTGCTCCTTCAGCCCACTTGTCAAAGGGATTATTGGGAAATGAGGTGCCAGATTTTTAATTCTTCAGTGTTCTCTGTGTAGCCAATGCCATGTGCTTGGGCAATGCTGATCATAGCTTCGGAAGGTACTTAATGTCATGATGGTGTTCTCTTCACAGGACCTCCCATGCCAAAGCCAAGGCAGATGGAGCTGAGCAAGCAGCTCAGGCAGCTAACAACGAATCAAGCGTAGCCAGGACTATGGCCAGGGAACTATCTCCAGACTTCTATCAGCCAGGTAAGATGTGGGAGCAGCTTCTACTTAATCCTCAGCTGCTGTGCCCCAATCAGCAGGGAGCAGGAGGATGCAAGAGGAACAGAGGGTGAGAAGAGCAGAGGAGTGTTTTGCAAGTTCCCAGTGGGTCGAACGCAGACCATTGGTACAATGTGGGTTGGCCAGTTTACTCAGTGATACTGACCCAAGGCACTTTCCCAAAAGCTTTTTGCTCCCCGCGTCAGCAAGGGCTAGAAACGACTTGGAGGAAAAGAAGCAAATAAATAATTAAATAAATTGGTGTTCACCCCCCCCCTCCTCTATTCCCCCCTTTCTATAGGTCCAGCTGCAGATTTGCCTGGGCCCCAGTTGTGTTCCCATAATCCCCTACTTGTGAATCGGGGTTGTAGCAGATCATGATGTGCAGGCCTGCACTTTTGAAGAGCTTTACCTTGATTTTTGTTGGTCCAGCTTTGCCAGAGGAATACATAGTTTTATGTGTGTCCACACTGGACATGGGGGTTGTCAGGTTTAGCTAATTAATGCCTGTAAAATGCTGTGAGAAAGTTATTACTGCAAAATATTATTATTAGTTACTATTTAATTTCTTCCCACGGATGCTGATTATTAGGAAGATACTTGGGAGGCTATTTCTTGAGATCCAGCATTAGGGAGTTCATAGATGTGATGTTCAGTACTAGAACCTGATCATAAATGCCACAAACTTTCCCTAACTACAGCCCACTGGAAATGCATTCTTCTAAGTTTTGTAAACCTGACTTTCTCAAGCAGGGGGACAGATCTAGTGGCTAATGCAGACAACATGCAGTCCTAACTCTGACATCTTTCTCCTGACTTGTTTTGTTACCTCAAGCAAGTCACTCCATCTCTCAGTGCCTGAATTTACAAAGAGGCTCGGTGATTTGCCTGAAGTAATACAGGAAATCAGTAGCAGAGGTGGGAATAGAACCCAAGTGTCCAGACACCCAATCCCCTTCATTAAACAGTAGGCTGTGATGTTTACTTCTCTTTTGATTTGAATATGTTACGGATTACAGTGATCTCTGGTATTAACATATGAAAACAGGACACACAGTAGGAAAGAAAAATTGCTCCTCTCCAACACAGAGAGAAATTCTGCTGGTTGAAGGAGAAAAATCCCCACAGATATTGGCCAAATTCCTTGCAGACTTCTGTTGTCCCTGGCTCTAATAGCCGAGATACATCACTCTGTGGGAGGACTTCCTGGGTACCCAAAGCATGAGCTGGCTTTAAGCTGGGAAGCACCATCACATGTTGGCATGTGTGTGAGCCAACATGTGACGCTTCAGTTAACAATAGCTCATTTGATCCCAGCATGGGACTGTCAGCTGTCACTTGTGTTCCACAATTCACCCAGCACACACCAGGGTATTTATAGCATGCATGTAAGAGGAAATTGGAATTCCCAGTGGGGGGGGGGTAGTGGTTTAAAGTATATATTTAGATTTTTTTTGCATCTGTGGTGGTTCCATAAAGTAATTTGTGCAGCCTTTGCAAAATGGCCCCCCAGGCTGAAACAGCATGTCATTCCTGTTTCAAGCCTCAAATGCTTGAATCATCTGAATGCCTTTTGAATTTAGAGTCACATCAGATTCTTGCATCTTCTACTATTTTATTAGCATTATGTTTTCCTTCTTTTACTCTCTTTTTAATGCAAACTATGTTTTATTGAGAGAGTGGAGGACAGAAAAGCAAAATGATACAACAATACCAGGAAAACATGCATCTGTAAACAAAACTGTAATGGCCTGAATCTTCATTTACACTCAAATCCCTTTATACCACTCTGCCAGTTTAAAAGGGCGTAAACGTAGCGTAACTGAGAATCTGGCCCCCTAGCAATCAAATTCCAACCAAGTGTTGTACAAATGGAATTCCTTCATGTCAATCTTTCTTATGTCAGGATGTCCCTCTCTCTTTTACTGAATTTTATTTTAAGTACGTGATTTTTAAATAACGCAACAACCTCCAGTTTATCTGCAGACTTGAGTTTATGGGGATCAAATAAAGACCCAGAAATCACATGTACACAAAAGAGAAAATAAATGTCATTTATTCTCTTTTGCATGGTTTCAACCCATGGCAGTAACTCCCATGATTTCTCATCACGTGACACATCAGTCATTTCTATTCACAGTGCTGTCTCCTCCAGATTCAGACCACGACTGGTTGCACACATCTGGCAGTGTGATGTCTCATCACAGATGCGTCCTTCTCCCTCTGTTATGGGTGCAAAGTAGAGCTGGGTAAAATTTTTTGGATGAAACATTTTGGCAACAGCAAAAGTTTCACAAATTCATATCGGTTTTGTCAGTTTAGTTCAGATGCAAAAAAATCTGAAAAAGTCGAAACACTTTATGTCAACTTTTTCAAAATGATATGTTTTGATTTTTTGGGGTCAAAATGACTTTTTATTCCAACATTTCTGTCTTATTTTTTAAAAAATGCAAAAAGGTACAAACACTGCTCAGATTTGAAACCAAATGTTTCATTTTGGGTCAACCAAAATATTTCTTTCAAGCCAAAATGATTTTTTTTTACTTTTTGCTTCACTGAAAACTCCAAAAATTTCATTTTTGGCTAGGCTTGAAACAATTTTTGTCCTGCTTTTTCGGAACTGCCGGTGAACTGAAAAGTCCATTATTTGCCCAGCTCTTGTGAGAGGAGTCCTGGACTTACACAGCTAAGTTCCCAAGGGTATGTCTTCACTGCAGAGTTAGCCTGGGGGACTGGAACGCAAGTCTTAGCACCCAGACTAGCCTAGCCTGGCTATTAGTATCCCCACAGCAAAGCTACACCTATGTTACTGTGTTCTCACTGGTTCTGCACTTGACCATGCATCCCTGGGGGCATACCCCGTGGTTCTTCTTTGGGTGCTTGCTCATGTCGATTCCATTCTAGGTGTGTGCATGCCCATGTGCGTGGCCTTTGGAGATTTTTGCCTTAGCAGTACCTGTAGGACTGGCTGTAGTGCCCTCTAGAATGCCACGCTTATGCCATGGTTATCAGGCATTACCTGCCTGCACCCTCTCAGTTCCTTCTTACCACCCAAGGAGGTCAGTTGGAGCGCCTCTCTTGCTCGTCAAGAGCTAGCGGTTTCTCCGATTAGACTTCATGGCTTCAGGTCTTTGTTTGATTGTAGTTAGTGTTAAGTAGTTGTTAAGTGCATAGTAGGTCCCAGCGGGGACTTCGCCCCGTGTGGGGCCTGCCCTGAGCTCCCAGGTTTAGGCCCTGCTCGGTCTGTGGTAGGCCTATGCCTGTGAGTGACTCCCCTCCCCCCCGACAGCTGCCTTAAGTGCTTGGGGGAATCACACATCAAGGAGCATTGCCAGATCTGTAAGAACTTTCCATCTCGCACCCAGAAGGAGAGGGACATTCGCTCATCTGATGGAGTCCGCTCTCTGCCCAGCTTCTCAGCCCTCTGCACAGGCTACACCGAGTACTTCGGCCTCTGTGTGCAGTGCGCCACCAGCGCCCAGCTCCTCTCAGCACCGTTCACCGTCGCCGGTGCCGAAGAAGAAGGCAAGGAAGCGCCCGCCAGTGCCAAGCAAGAAGGCCCAGAGGTCATCCAGTAGAGAGACCAGGCCTGTCTGCCAACCTTCTCTGGAGCAGCACAAGCGTGCCTCCGTGGCTGGGGCTCTTAGCCCTCTTAAGGGTCCATCACTGCCTCTGGTGAGCAGTATGGGACCCACCATCCTGCCGGCACCATCATCATCCCAAACCCAGGCACAGAGAGAAAACAGGTCTCCACCTGCTCATATGGCATCTCCGGTGCCACAGGACCAGGCTAAGGCTCCCCGAGAATGCAAGCCAGCTGTTAAGTCCCCTCCGGGGGCAGGGGAGCGCACCGTAGGTCACTGGACAAGCAATCCCGTGGCAGGTCGTAACTGCACCGCCAATCGCCCAAACTCTCCCCCCGGGTGCCGAGACATTCTTCCACAGTCCAGGGCTCCCCATATTATGACTGACACGTTCACCCTCTTGCCGATCCGTGTCTAGACGTTGGTCTTGGTCACCGGCACCATGGGACCATTCCCCCTCGTGTTACCTGTGTCCGCAGCACCGTTCTCCCCAACGCCAGTTCTCCCCAGTATAGCCATCAGTCACTTACGCCTGGTCAGCGCTCACCGGTAGCCACAACCAGCAAGCAGACCCAGGAGTTGACGGCTCCTCCCTGGTCACTGGAGAGTGGTTCCTCTGGTGCGGAGGCCCAGTTCAGCCCATTGCCTCGGTCTCCGCGACGGGATTGGGCACCAGAAAATGTTCTGCCATCCCCGGCACCGCAGTGGCAGCAAGGCCAGTGGCCAACATAGTGGCCGAATTGGGGAGCATGGGGGGAGTTCTGGTGATGACAATGCCCCCTTCACAGCACGCATCAGTGGAGCAAAGATTGACGGCCCAACTGGTGGAGGTGGGGGCCGGAGGTGGAGGATCCAGTGCCCACCCCCAAACCTCCCTCTCCAGTGGCTGCCGAGCCCTCAGCGCCTCCACCGGTGGCCAGGGCCTCCTTGTCTTCTCCGGACGAGGAGGTCGTGGGACCTTCCAGGGCCAGGCCCCCAGATGACTTTAAAGAACACCAAGCCTTTCTGAGGTGGTGGCTGAGAACTTGGGGCTGGAAGTGCAGGAGATGGTGGAGCAGGAGGACACCCTTTTCAATGTCTTCTCAGCCGCTATGTCTGCCCGGATTGCCCTATCTGTACATGATGGGGTCCTCAAGATTGCTAAGGCTCTGTGGCAGACCCCATCCTCTATCCCACCCACCTCGAATCGGGCTGAGAAAAAGTACTTTGTGCCAGCCAAAGATTTAGAGTAGTTGTATACCCACCCTCCCCAGGGCTCACTGATGGTGTCAGTGGCCAACGAGAAGGACAAGCAGGTTCCCCACCCCCTCTATCCCCAAGAACAAAGAAGCAAAGAAACTTGATTTATTTGGCAGAAAAATTTATTCAACAGACAGCTTACAATTCCGGGTGGTGAACCATCAGGGCCTGCCGGGCCGATACAATTTTAACCTTAGGGACAGCTTCCAGAAGTTCCAGGACTCCCTTCCTCAGGGTCAGGCTCAGGAGTTTGGTAGCCTGGTAGAGGAAGGGATTGCTGTAGCCAGATGCTCCCCGCATATGGCATGGAATGCGGCAGACTTGGCAGCAAGGGTTGTCACATTGGTGGTGGGTATGCAACGCAGCTCCTGGTTCCAAACGGCAGGCCTTTCCCAGGAGATGCAGGCATCAATTCAGGACCTCCCCTTTGATGGAGTTGGGCTCTTCTCTGATCAAATGGACACCAGGCTACATGGGTTGAAGGACACTAAGGCTACCCTTCGCTCACTGGGCATGCAAGGAGAAGGGACACTGGGTTTAGCCATCGCCGCCCTTCCTCCTCTCACTCGCTAGCCCAGCCCGGACCTGCTAAGCACCCGGGGGGCCAAAAGCGATTGTTTTGAGGGTGTGCTCGAGAGCAACGCCACAATCAGCTGGCCAGATCCTGCCCATCCTTTCCTCAACCACCTTTCTCCCTACCGCTCGGCCTGGTCGCAGGTTATCTCATTCTTACCAGATCTTTCCGTACCCCGATGACTGGCTCATCAAGGGCAGGTCTCTGGGACAGGTGCAGAGAAGCCTCAATCTGGTGCGCTCCACCTGCAGCAACCTGGGCCTGTTGATAAAAACAGAAAAGTCCTTGTTAACGCTGGTCCAGCGCATAGAGTTTATCAGACTGGTTCTCGATTCCACGCGAGCCAGGGCCTTCCTTCTGGAAACACGCTTTCAGGGCATAGTGGATATCATTGCCCACGTGAGGAGACATCTGATCACCATGGCCCACACTTGCCTGTGTCTGATGGGCCACATGGCAGTGTGCATGTACATGGTCAGGCACGCCTGGCTTCATCTGCGACCCCTGCAAACATGGCTAGCAACGGTCTACGTTCCCAGCAGGCACCCCCTAGACTGAGCAGTCACTGTGCTGGACTGTGCCCTCTCGCTCTTGAACTGGTGGCTAGACCCCAAGTCAGTGCTGCGGGGGAGGGTGGAGGGGAAGGTGTTCCCTTTATGTCCCCATCACTGTTGCTCATCCTGGTCTCAGACATGTCAAATCTGGGCTGGGGAGCCCACCTGGGCAAGCTCAGCACCCAGGGTCACTGGATGCAGCATGACTTAGCTCTTCATATCAATGTCAGGGAGGTCAAGGCGGTGTGCCTGGCCTCTCAGGTGTTTTTGACCCACCTGAAAGGCAAGGTGGTGCAGGTCCTCACGGACAACACGTCCACGATGTATTACATCAACAGGCAGGGCGGAGCCAGGTCCTCGGCCCTGTGTCAAGAGGAGCTCAGCCTCTGGGACCTTTGTGTGCAGAACGCCATCCACCTGGTGGCCGCTCACTTATCTGGAACCAGGAACATCCTGGCAGATCACCTCAGCAGGACCTTCTCCTCTCACCACAAGTGGTCACCCCATCCGGAGGTGGTCAACCTGATCTTCCGACGGTGGGGTACTCCCCAGGTGGAGCTGTTTGTGTCCAGGCAGAACAGCAAGAGCCATGTGTTCTGCTTCCTATACGGTGGGGACAAGGGTTCCCTGTTGGACACCTTCCTGATCCCATGGTGGGGAGCATGGATGTATGCCTTTCTGCCCGTGCCGCTTATCCACAGAGTCCTGCTAAAGGTGAAGCAAGACAGAGTGTGCGTCATTCTCATTGCCCTGGAGTGGCCTCACCAGCACTGGTTCAGCATGCTGCTGAGTCTTTCGGTGGCCAACCTGCTGCAGTTACCTCTCCGTCCGATCTGCGATCCCAGAACCACGGCAATCTGCTGCACCCGAACCTGGCGTGGCTGCACCTGATGGCGTGGCTGCTCTGTGGCTAAGCAAGGACGAGCAAGAGTGCTCTGTGGCAGTCCAACAGGTCCTGCTGGGCAACAGGAAGCCTTCTACTAGGGCTGCCTATGTGGCCAAGTGGAAGCACTTTGCATGTTGGACCTTGGACAAGCGCGTTTGTCCTGAGGAGGCCCTGTTGCAGGACATCCTGGACTGTCTGCTGCACCTAAAGCTCCAGGGCTTGTTGCTGTCTTCAGTCAGGGTGCACCTAACAGCCATTTCTGCGTTCCATCCTCTGCTTCAGGGCAGATCTGTCTTCGGCCATCCCATGACAGCGCAATTCCTGAAAGGTCTAGAGCACCTGTACCCACACGTCCAAGACCCGGTTCCCTGTGGGACCTGAATCTGGTGCTCTTGAGGCTCATGGGCCCTCCTTTTTAACCCCTAGCTTCCTGCTCCTTCCTGCTCCTTTCGTGGAAGGTGTCCTTCTTGGTCACCATAACGTCGGCATGGTGGGTGTCCGAGATCAGGGCGCTCACGTCAGAGCCACCTTATACGGTCTTCTACAAGGACAAGGTCCAGCTGCACCCGCATCCGGCTTTTCTGCCCAAGGTTGTTTCCCGGATCCACACGGGCCAGGACATTTACTTACCGGTCCTCTGTCCAAAGCCTCACGCATCGGATGAGGGGCGAAGGTTGCATACGCTGGATGTCAGACAGGCGCTGGCCTTCTACATCGATAGAATGCGGCTGTTCCACAAGTCAAAGCAGTTGTTCGTTGCTGTCGCGGACAGGATGAAGGGCTGCCTGATGTCAGCCCAGAGAATTTCATCTTGGACCACGGCGTGCATCTGCCAGTGCTACGAGCTGGCGAAAGTGCCCCCGCCAGCGGTTGTGATGGCTCATTCCACTAGAGCACAGGCGTCTTCGGTGGCCTTCCTGGCACAGGTGCCAATCCAAGAGATCTGTCGGGCCGCCACCTGGTCGTCGGTCCATACGTTCGCGTCGCACTACACGCTGACCCAGCAGGCGCAAGACGACGCCGGCTTTGGCAGCGCTGTACTGCAAGCTGCTCAGTGGTGAACTCCGAGCCCCCCTCCATTGATCCTGCTTGTGAATCACCTAGAATGGAATTGACATAAGCAAGCACTCGAAGAAAAAAACCCGATTACCTACCTTTCGTAACTGTTGTTCTTTGAGATGTGTTGCTCATGTCCATTCCATTGCCCGCCCTCCTGCCCCTTGGTCGGAGTTGTCGGCAAGACGGAACTGAGAGGGCACAGGGCCGGCAGCACCTGATATACTGCGGCGTGAGCGCGGCACTCTAGAGGGCGCTACAGCCGGCCTTACGGGTACCGCTAAGGCAGAAATCTCTGATGCCCATGCGTGTGGGGGTGCGCACACCTAGAATGGAATGGACATGAGCAACACATCTCGAAGAACAACAGTTACGAAAGGCAGGTAACCTTTTTTCCTTTGTGCTGAGAGGCTCTAGGAGTCATTCCCAGTTAATTGTGTCAATTGTGTGAGAACTTGTCTATCCCCTGGGTGGAATCGTGGGAAGGCATTGGAGGACTGTCATTACTTGAGTGGTTTTGCCTGCATCCTCGCTACAAAGTGAGCAGTTTCCAGCTTGAGTGAAGCACCCAGGTTCTAACCCACACGCTCAGCTGGGCCAACCAGCCCGGACTTAAAGCACCTCCAAATGCAGGTCAGAGGTTTATTTGTGTGGACGGTTGGGGCGGGGGTGGGGGTTGGGCTAAAACCCAGATAGGGGCCTTGGTAACTGTGCAGTAAAGACATACCCCAAGAGGGCTGACCCTCTTTTGTGGTTGCCACTCAAGTAGTTAGAAATACCAAGGGCTCATATTTGCACCTGCAGTTCATTTAGACGGGTGCAAAAATAGTGCCTACGTTGCCAGTGCAAATCGCACCAGCCCTTTAGTAAGCATTCTGCACACTGTCCCAGCCAGTATCACAGTGTAACAAACAGGGGCAAAAATCCTGCAGAGAAAGGGCCTCACTGAAATGTTGCACTTAGAGGCAGGCGACAAGGCACAGGCTGAACAAACGCCGGAGACTGAGCGAGGTGGGGAGTGACGGCATGTTTGTGAGATTGATTTTTCTTGTGTGAATTATTCAGAGGGAGAAGACGGCACCAGCTGAGAGGCAAGGAACCCAAGGCGGGCGGGGAGGGTGCTGGGCGCTATTTTGAGGAGACTGAACAACTGGTGAAATGGCCTCCAAATAATCTAGTTGCAGCCAGAAATAAATGGCCCTGAATGGGTCTCTTTATGATTGACAGGAGCGTGCAGGCAGGGCAGGGTGGCTAAAATAAATCCTATACCTCTCCCCTACCCCCACCTTTGGTAGGAGTTACCCTGTACAGGCCAGTGTTAGCAGCATACTGCTCACACCATTGATTTTTTAACAGGAGTAGATCATCAAAGTCCAACTTCCAGGCCAGGCGCAAAACCTCAGTTAATACTTGGGGGAGGGGAGAAAAAGAGATTGAACGGCTACATAGTCCACTGTAGGGAGACTTAAAGGCCCTGTTCCCTTTGTAGCACATACTTGGCTACATTCATCTGTGTTCCCCAGAAGCTCTCAGGTTCAGCAGAACCATACAGGGGATGCTGTTTCCAAAGACAGTTGTAGGTGGCATGGCTTGAACAGGAGCCAAAAGCATAATTCAGAGCAAATGTTTAATGTGTGATGCCTCGGTCTGTTCCCAGATTGCCCTTTAAGATTGGCTCAAATTATTATTTATCATTTGTATTACTGTAGCACCTGCGGAGCTCCTGTTGTGGACTAGGACCCCTTTGTGCTCGTTGCTGGACAAACACTGGACAAACTCATTTTTCAAAATGATTCGCCAAGTAACTCCTGCCAGTGGTTCTTGCTCTGCTGATCAGTCACAGACAGCACGTTGCATTCAATGTTCAAAACACAAACTGGACACCTGGTGTATTTCTGTTTCCTGACCAGCTAAGCAGAGCTTTTGGAATCAGGTTTTTGGTCTGAATAGTCAGGATTACAAATGTAATATTTGCTTTATATGAATGATATGCTTGTATAGTCCCTAAAAATTCACTGTCTCTGCCAGCACACTTGTTTGCTGAAATACTGGCAGAAAGTGACCACAAAAGGGGCGTGAACTCAGACTGAATAGAGTCTTTTACTCAAATGAATAGCCACAGACATGTTTCTCTTAGGCACCCACCTCTAATTTAAATCCGGGTTGTTTGCTCTAGTGTAGGCAGGATTTTTTGGCAATTGTACTAGACAAAACAGACTCCATCTTCTCTACCACCTCTCAGAAGGATTCTTAGCAGGGGTGTTGGATTGGGACCATGTGGAGTGGAAGGAAGCTGTACTGCAACCAGTGGGAACATGACATGGTCTCCTACATAGGGCACTAGGGCTCTGCCACTGAAATGCTATGTGACCTTGGGCAAATCACTTCCTCTCTCTGTGCCTCTGTGACCTCTCCCACCCTTTGTCTGTCTTGTCTATTTAGACTGCAAGTGCTTTGAGCAGTGGCTATCTCTTACAATGTGTATGTACAGCACTTAGCACAATGTGGCCCTGGTCTCAGTTGTGGCCTCTAGGCACCACTGTAATATCAATAACAATAACCACCCTTCTGTAGACCAGGGGCCAAAGTTCCATCCCTGCATCCTCACCTTTGCCTACTGCCCTTTGACAACCGGCATAGGCCAATGACTCTATCCTATTCTGTTCTGATTCCTGCACTCGCCCCCCTGGTATTGCTCCTTCCAGCAGTACTTTAAGCGATGTGACCACACATCTATTTGTTATTTGTTTTTTCATCATCTCCCCACAGGGAGAAGCATGTGCAGGGCATGTTGGGTTGGTAGGGTTTTGCTGATTGTTTTAAAGAGGCCAGATTGTACTACTGTACTTCAAAATGTAAGCAGGTTTGTTTGGTGGGGATTTGCCGTGCAGTCTTTGTGCAAGGTTACCGAGAAGCAAAGATTTACTGACAGGAAAACAATGATCTAAGCTGTGTTGACACCAGCAAGTCAGATGAGGTCAGACATCAGAGTGAAATCTAAATCCTGGAGTCACCTTGTGGAATTGGAATGGGTCTTTGCTCTGCTGTTCTGAACAGGATCTCCATGCCAGAGGTCACTTAGCTGGACATTGCACAGGTCTGTGGAGCTGCTTATAGTCAGGCTTCGTCTACGCACTTGGCTGTCACAACAGGCCCTTTTGCCTGGATGACTCAGCTGGCTTTCCCCATACAGGTGCAGGGAAATCCAATCAAGGAGTGAGTTTTTATTCTGACCTATAGCTCCTTGTCTCAGTTTTCCCTTAGCTGCCTGTTTGAAGGGCTGTGTCAGAGATAGAAATAAGCGTCTATTTCCAATGTGTGGTGAATCTCTTCTGAAAACATACTGTGATTTTAAGAGTTTAGATGTACTGCGGAAAATCCAACTTGGCTCTTTTCACATGAGATGGTTAGAAAGTCCTTTCTTCAGGCAAAGGGAAGTCAACGCATGGAGCAAATTTCTAGGGCAAGTGACTAGAACAGAGAATATAAGAGTGAGAGACATTCACACTTGTGTCAGAAGGAGGGGAGCGAAGGAATGTGGAGAAAGACAGGAAGGTGAGAGTGAGGCTATGTCTACACTGATTTTCCTGCACCAGAACACATACTCGCACTTGCTGTCATCATGCTAGTAACGGCAGTCAAGGCACAGCTAAGCCGTGTCAAGTACAAACCAGTGGGTATGTACTCCGCACAGTCAGGACTCCAAGATCCTATTGCAGCTCTTCACATGACTGACTGGGTGACCTGGGAACACCACCTTGTGTCTCTATGCCTCAGCTTCTCCATCTGCGTAATGAAGAGAACAGCAGCTACCTCACTGTGTTTCGACTGAGCTGCGATTGTGATACTGGTTGTCTGTAAAGCATATTCTGCTCCTTGGGTGAAAGGAGCTACAAAGATATATGGGAGAATTTTTATTTCCCGCTCCCTGCTAGAATAGCAAGGATTTTTCTTTAGTTGACAGGTTTATTAACGAAGAGGGAGAGAATCTTCTCTTGGGTTTTTCAGTGTATCCTTTAACCCGGACCACGGTGTTATCTTCAGCAAAAGTCCCAGCTAGTTAAGTCACTCGGAGAAATGTAGCAGGACTGTTTAGCTGCTGGGAAATGCAACAAAAGGCCGGTTTGGGAGGAACTTGAATGCACTCAGAGGCAGGTGACAAGGCACAGGCTGAGCAAATGCTGGAAAGTGAGAGAGGTGGGGAGTGACGGGGAGTGGGAAGAACCTTCTTGTCTTTCTGCATATTATATGTTTTTTCAGTGGAACCCTGCAGGGTCCAGTTTCAGATAGGAATGTGTTGAATCACCGACTGGTGCCTGTATCAGACTGGCCTTGCAGAGCACAGGATGAACCCATAAAATCAGGGCTTGTTCTTAAAATATAGTATGGGTGGTACACAGTCTTCCTGCTGGGTCACATCCAAGCTATTGACCTAGACAGTCTACCGTGGAATTAGACAGTCCCCATACGTGGGCTTCAGTATATTTTAAGGTAAAGGCTTAGTTACTTGAACCAGGTGCTTTATATAGAGTCCATGTCAGAAACAGCACAGAGCTGGCATGGCCGAGTTCAGGCAGGAGGCCAGCAGGAACCGGCGAGCACACGCAGAGAGAGTTACCTTGACCTGAAGAAGAGCTCTGTGTAGTTCAAAAGCTTGTCTCTTCCACCAACATCAGTTGGTCCAATAAAAGATATTACCTCACCCACTTTGTCCCTCTCATTTACCTTATCCTAGGCTAGGATCTTGGCAAAGTGACAATGTAGACATTACAGTCTGTGAACAGGTCCTGCTTCTAACTGAAGGGAACAATCCTGGCCAATCCAACTAGGCTACAGGATCTTTCCCATCTATAGTGTCTATGATTCTGAAAACACCTTGTTCCTGATTTTCAGATATTTAGTTCTGGAGGTGCAAAGTTGGGTCTGTGATGCATACGGTGGCGGACTAATGATTTTGCCGCCCTTAGGCCCTGAAATAATTGCCACCCCCTTTCTTTCTTTTGTATAGCATTTTTTTAAAGCTGAGAACCGCTTAATTTCTTCCTTACAGTCAGATTATTAACGTTTAGGATTGTCGTGAGTACGTTTACTAAATGGCATTGCGCCGTCATTGGTGGTTTCAGTACGTGCTCTAGTTAGTGGAATCGCGGCGTCACTGATGCTCCAGTTTGGTGCGCAGCTACAGTAGGAATAAACGATGATACAGGCGTCTGACAGGCAGTGGGCTTCTGCAAAAATGCCGCCATTACAAAAGCGCTGCTATTATAAATTTGCCGCCCCTGCAAATTTGCCACCCTAGGCCTAGGGCCTTGTCGGCCTAGGCGATAATATGCCATTGGATGCATATTACTAGAGAGGGTCTAACTTCCTGCTTGTAACTACAAATCAAGTCATTTGATGGGCAGTATTTGCACCTGCAGTGAAGTGCAGACACAAAAATGTAGGTGCAGTTTTTTGCAGCCACAAACTTGCACCCTCAAAACCAGTTGTCAGGTCATGGGGCAGCAGAAAAGTAGGTTCCTTGTGTTCTCACATGGTAACAAGGATCGTAAGGGGCCCTTGAGCATGTGTTCACTCAGACCCTTTAGCTCATGCGAACTAAGAGGCAGGCAGAGGGAGACCAGCTACTCACAGAGGATGCTGAACATCTCTTCCTTTCCTCTCCTCCAGGCCCTGAGTACCAGAAGAGGAAGTTGCTCCAGGAGATCATTGAGAATGTAGAGAATGTGGGGAACATGGAAGCGGTAGCTCTGCCAACCAAAGCGCCACCACCGTCAACCCCTCCCGAAAGCCCTCAGCTCCATGAGAAAGACTCTGCCCCCTGCAAGGAAAATCCAGCCCGAATGCCATCTCCAAGTCCCGCTGGAACGCCGCCGGAGGCAAAGCGGGCAAAGCAGAGTTCACAGAGGGATGGCTTCCTCAGCCCTGGCAACTGGAACGGGGATCACAGCAGAGATGGGAGCCTCACAGGAAGTAGGCCCAGCACACCATCCAATCCACTGTTGGCACACGGGGAGAAGGCAGCAGCCAGTAGCAGACCTGCCTCACAGAACTCCATTCGGCTCAGCAATACCAGGACTTCAGCAGACCAGATGGAGATCAAGCCCCTTCAGAGGATAGTGCAAGAACCTGATGTTGAATTATACCAAGGCTATCACAGCTACGCAGTGAGGACCTCCCCAATCACTCCCCCCTTGGACTTTGAGGAAGAACCATTCCCTGTCCCCAAATCACCTGCCAAGTCGGTCTCCCCAGAGCCAAAAACTGACGTGAGGGCTATTGAACACAAAGCAGAACTTCAGAGGAGGGGAGGTACACCCATCACTCAGCAGGAACCAGCACTTGAAGAGAAACCAGTGCCCACAGCAGAATCTAAACCAGAGCAGCCCACGCCAGAGCCCAAACATAAACAAGAGCTGAAGCAACACCATACAGCCGAGCACAAGGCTGCTGTGAAAACAGAAGCTGCAATTGAAGCCAAGCCTGAGCAAAAGACTGAGATCAAGGCTCTGGTTAAACCCGAACCTACGGTGGTAGCTAAGAAGGAGCCTTCACCTGAAGAAGTGACACAGGAGGTGGATGAATTTGAAGAGGTGATGTTGCATGGTAGCCTTATTAGAATAGGAATTGTATGTGTGTGGGGCCAGATTTTCAAAGCAGCCTTTGAAATTGTGCGTTCACTTGGGGTGGTTGCACATCTCTCACCAATTTGCATGTGTGTGGGTACAAAATCTGCACATGCACTTTGGAAGGCTTGTTTCAGAGTTCAACTTCTAGTGAAACATCTTGCCAGTATCTTGGTTAATTGAAGGTAATTTGAATTTAATATAACTTTAGGTGAGACCAGATGCTCCAAGGTTTCTTCTGGCCTTAAAATCTATGAAACTATGAAAGATCTCTGGGATAGTTTTATCCATGCCTAGTGCAGGGTTTCCTGCTAGCGACAGGATAGCTCAGGAGATTGGGAATTGACCTTTCACCTCAAGTTCACTGGTTTGTATATGGAACAGCTGGGCAGTGAATATTAATAGGTGAACCTCAAAAGGGTCTGAAGGTTTAGATACTTAGAATTTCAGAGGCTTCTTCAAACCTTTATGGCCTAGAAATTAGGCTGGAATCCTCATAAGAAGTGGCTTTCCCAGTGTCTGCTGGGTTAAGCTGGACCGGTAATACCACAAAGATGGTGTTTCTCATCTTATTTAAAGATAGTTCTGCTTCCAGTCTCAGGTGAAAGAGGTGCTTGGAATCTTTTGTTACAAATATTAATTGTTTTGACTGTCATATGAAGTTTGGGTTTGACTTTCTGCCTCAAGGTTTGGGTGATTGATAAGGTGGGTTCTTATTTTATCCTCATTGGCTTACCTCTTCCGAATTAAAAGCGCTTGTTACCACCAGAAGGGATGGTGGCCTGTATCAAGTGAACCAGTGGTCTAAAGCCAGCATAGTGGCCTAGTGGACGGACGCCCACATCACAAAGCCCCTGTGCACATAATCTATCTAAGGTACTTTTATGGTCCTCGTTGCCATAGTACCTGAGCTCCTCACAACCTTTTTACTATATTGAACCCCACAATGTCTCTGTATTTTTACAGATGGGGAGCTGAGGCACAGAGAGACCAACTGTGAGTTTCAGAAGTAACGGGTGATTTCACGTGCTTCAATTTGGGGTGCCGCAACCTGAGACACTGTAAAGGGCCCTCGTTGTCAGAAAGAGCTGAACACCCATCCTCTGAAAATCAGGCCTATTTCCAGTATCTCAAGCTAGGCTCTCCAAATTTTAGACACTCAGCATCCAATGAAGTGAGCTGTAGCTCACGAAAGCTTATGCTCAAATAAATTTGTTAGTCTCTAAGGTGCCACAAGTACTCCTTTTCTTTCAGCATCATTAGTTGCTTTTGAAAATCTTGGCCTAAGTGACTTGGCCATGGTCACACAGGAAGTCTGTGGCAGAGTGGGGAATTGAATGCAGGTTTCCTGTGCCCCAGGCTACCACTCTAACCACTGGACTGTCATTCCTCCCTGATAGTGGGACAGGCCCCTGCCCTGAAATTGGGATCTGAATGTTCTCTGAAGCTCCTGGTTGTGTTCTGATGCCAGGTTTAAGTTTGCCCACTTGAGAGGAAGGGGCTGGCCAGCAGATCAGGATCCCAAGTCCTGGGGGCAGTTGAATCTGGGGTTGTGGTTTGGGCTCATGGCTTGAAGGCAAAATTCTGTTTAGAAGTTATTCTGATCCAGTCTGAGGCAGCCCTGATGACAAGCATGTGAAGGTGACTGATCGTTACAGCCTCAGGTTACTGTATAAAAGTGGCCCCCTGAGAAGGAATCCAGTTACTTTTCAGCCTGAAAGTAATATGCATTCAGGTTGAAGACTTTTGTTAGCAGCTAATTTCTCCTGCCCCAGTTCAGGTAATGGCCTTCCTTTCCCCGGTCATTGTAACCCCAACTGCTGCTGCAGTCTAGCTATGCAATTCACACACATGACACAAAAGGGACCAAAATTGATCCACAACTTCTGGCTTTTGTGCAATGTAATCATTTACATGCATCCAGTTCCCTTTTGGATCCCATAGCCATTTGTAAGAGGGGTTTGTTTGTTTTTTCTCCTAAAGTAACTTTCACAACCAGTCCTGCCTCTGGATGAAAAATAAATTGTCATACAGAAAATTTTTGTCCAACGTTGTATTTAAAATGTCCCTTTGTCGCTCTCTTTTCCTGGAATAGTTTTCATACATCAGATGTTGGTGTGTAAAATAACCCCGTGCTTCATCTATCTCTCCACCTATGAGGAAATTAAAATTGTTTTCTCCCAGCCCCATGGCAGTGTTGGAACATCAAATAATACAATAAAACAACAACGACGGAAAATCAATATCACAAGAAAATGGCTTTTCTTTTCTCAACATGCTATTTTCTCTTCTAGTCCCAAATTAAGACAACCTAACAAAAATAAAGTAAGTTTTTCTTCTTAAAAACAGCAACATTGCAAACATGGGCAATTTGCGGCAGAGGCAATGGAATTTTGAGAACAACTTGAAATGAAATGTACTAGTTGTTTGCACAAGCCCAGAGAGGCTGCCGTGGTCTTTTCAGCCTGGTCAGATAGCGAAGAAGATTTAATCAAAGGACAAGAGTGAGAGCTGCTGGATACTCAGCACTTTTTTGAAAATCAGGCCAGTTATTTAGGTGACTAGATTTAGGCACCCATTTTTGAAAGAAATTGGTTTAAAAGTGTCTTTTGAATTGGGTGGTAGCTCAGAGAACTGTGTCTATGTCTGCATTTGAATCATGGTGGTTAATACTTTGCTTTGGCTTTTTTCCCTTAGGGACCTAACACAATCATGATCTGCATGGTCATCTTATTGAATATTGGTCTGGCCATCTTATTTGTACATTTTCTGACATGATGTGCCCCTCAGTCAAGGTAAGATTGACAAATGCATGGAAATGAAACAGTGAAATGAGTTCAGTGGGAGAAAATTCCCTGCTCCTGTTTTGAATATTTCCCTAAAGAAAGACTCCAATGTCTTCCTTTTTTAAATGGCCAACTTTGCCAGCTGGGCCAATAATTCACAGCCAATAATTTATTCAGTAAGTGTTGCCTCTTTTTGTGTTTGCAATTAGTTTGCAAACTGATAGGGATTCTCAAATGTATTCATTATCAAAAGTATTAGTTGAAGAATTCTTGGTCAGTTGTTTTTTCATGGGGGTGGGACTTTGTTTTTCAACATTCAAATCTGAACTGTTTTGATTAAGAGAAAATCACATGATATACTTTTAACCTCCCTCCCCCACCCCAGTTAGATGAGCATGACTTACAGAGTAAGATTTCCAGCTGTAGTTGAGCTAGCCTGGTTCAGATTAGGGTTAAACTGGGGTTCAGAGACTGGTCTGGACACTGAATGGGGATGAAGGTTTAGCTTAGGGTTGGTTGCATTAAAATCTTGCACACAGTCCCTGTGAGGCTACAGGCCCAAACGGTAAATCTCTCATAAGTTCACACAAGCTTTCTATCGTCTTGGGCTGAAAATGTGCGAGAAAACTATTGAATCTGCATCCTAACCTTAGTCCTGACTTGGCCTCAAACCTGAACCTAATGCTCACAGACCCATGCCCATTCAAAGCCTGATTCATGCTCCTGTTCTGTTGGGATGACCAGTAGCTAAAACAGCTCAGCTAAACTCTGCTTTATTTAGCTTAATGTATTAATCATTATTCCAACGGTGTGAATGAAACCGGTGGGGGGAAATACATTAATAGCCTTTACTGCCTTTTGCAGTAGGATAAACAGCAGCTCTTAGCGGCCAGGTTTGGTAAAAGGCTCTCGAGCCTTTTGTTTACTGGAGAGAGATGTTTTTGAAAGTGGGCGATTCAAGTTCATTCCAAATCTGCCCACAGACAACTTGCAGAATGTGAAGCGTGTGTTTCAGTCTCAAGGACTGAGCCTAGCTTCCTCCATTATAAAGGATCCAGGCAGAAAGAGAGATGCCATCCTTGCACACTCCCTCTGACCAGAAGCTCCTCATGCTCTCCTACAACATACCTAGGAATGGTTGTACATATTGCTCTTCACTAACCCTTCCATTGATCTTTGCCCAGAACAGGTGTTACCATTGATGTAGACCATGGACCTTGGCAGGGATTAAACTCTTGGACATATGGAAACATCAAAGAGGAGGATGTTAGAACCTAAAGTTGCACAACAAACATGAACCTTAAAATAAAGCTTTCTGATTATCTGGTGAGCATCACTGCTCCCAGTCGGTGGGTGACTCTCCAGTCCAACAAAAAGAAGCCTGGATTTTTGCAACCCTTCCTCGTTCTTTCCTTTGTAGGAACTAGCCGTTGCCTTAAAGTGTTCTCACCAAAGTCACTGATTGTGCCAGGGAAGAGGGATTTATCTGTAGTTGTAGAAGCATGTACACTTAAGTGCCCTGTGTTCTTTGGCTCCCTTGACTGACTCTGTTTCAGTGATTTTCCCAGAGAATGTCAATAAACACAATGAGATAATCCAATTCACACGTTAGCCAGGAACACTCATACTAGCCAAGCCAGAGTTGGAGGTGTTCAACCACTCCACTAAGTCCAAGAGTATTATCAATCCACTGTTAGCAAAAGCCTTAGGCTGCTTCCCCTGCTGCTACTGAAATGGAGTTAGATTATTTATAACAAGGCATAGCCTTGAGGGAACCCATACTTGGAATTCAGTGAATCTAATATCATCCAAGGTGAAGAAACCAAAAGCATTTACTCTCCTGGCTCCCGTAGTAATTTCTTGCTAAGGGGCAACTGAAATTGGGCAGAGTGTAAAGCAAGCAAGCAGCCTCAGACCAGATAGCTGGATCACACATGCTGCTGCTGAAGAACCAGTAGGCAGGTTGCATTGCGTTGTACATGCTTGACAGAATGGCTAATCAGAGGCTGTTTCACTTGAATGGGCAAATACTAGCAGATGGAGACCATGTCCGCTTAAGGATTACGCAGCACCGACACACTGGGTCTTGTTGCTGAGAGTTGTCCACGTCACCAGCAGTTAGATAGGATCATTTTGCAGCAAATTACTCCACAGCTGTGATTTTTAAAGAAATATTTGGCCGGAATTCCTTTTTTTTTAAACACACACACACACACACACACAGTTAAAATGTTGCAATCAGAACCTGATGTAAGCTGCTATTAAACTAGGCAACTAACTTCCAAATACAGAGATGCCATTATTGCGCATCTCCAGTGTCTTCTCTCTTTCATCCTTGGGCTGCAGGCATGGCCTTCTGACCTTGTTGGTCCAACAAAAGGGGATGGATTTTTCAAACATACGTATGCAGCATCATTAAAATGAAAGAGGTCAGGTTTTTTTGGTGAGAAAACAAAATAAGGGATCCAGACAGACTCCAGTGTACCTGGGCCTCCGGCTGAAAAAGACACAGCACATAGGCTTTAACCAGCAATAATATAAAGAGGGGATAATTCTAGGCATTGTTCTGGTGTTCTAGACATAAAGGCCTTAGTGATATGCAATAATCCTTACAAAGAACTTCAAACTGACAGTCCAGCTGTGCTTTTGTAATGAGATACTTCCTTCACAATATGTTCTGACCCTTAGCAATACAAGCATATAAAGATGGCACAGATGAAGTTACAGTTTAGTGTGAGACTGAGTGCTTGGACAGTTCTTTCTTTTTAAAATCAATATGTATTTTGTATCAATTTCTAAGGTATTTTAAAAATGTATTTACAGTGGATCATGTACCTCATGTACCCTGAAGTCCCACAGCACAGTACCAGCTGGGAGAAAAAGAGAGAGAGAAAAGAATGGCAGAAAACTGATGGTTAAAGGAAAAAACAAAACAAAACAGTTCCAAATGCCAATCTGTAAGGATTTCAGATACAATGTGGCAAATGTGCAGGGATTTGAAACACAGGGGTAAATCCTCTGTGCAGTTTAGGTATAATTTATCAGTTGTTGAAGATAAAATTCAGATAAACAGGAGTGATAGTTCTTTTCTTTTTTCCCCCCCAACCATGTTTATTTTGTGACTATATTTAGCTCAGGAATGTTGCCACAGTAGCACTTACATGGTATTAATTGTTGGAGGAGAAATTAATTTGATCCCTGTCTGGAAACCATGTGGCTGTTCCAGCCCTGAGAAAGCAGAGAAGTATCTCTTAGGAACTTTCACAGAGCATAGGGTACTAGCAATTCATCTTTTTTGAACCTGTCTTCTTTTGCTAAATATAAATGTATTGTAAACACCAGGCTCAGTTGCTTTGAAATTTTATGACCCATTTGCTGGCACTTCGTTGCCAGCTGTACAGTTTCAATATGCCTGTTGCTTTTTTTAACCACATATATGATTGAGAGATCGAAGAGATCTTTATTTATCTCTAAGCACAAAACCGGATCTTTTAAAAAATGCTAAGGCGATTTCTCTCCCAGTTTGTATGCATGTGATGTACACTCAGTAATGTGCTTTGTTCCCAGTAATGTTCTGAGAAAAGTCGGTAGATTTGCTTTTATAAACAAAAGCCCTAAAGGGGCTGCATGCATATATATATATATATCTATATCTATATCTATATATATATCTATATATCTATATATCTATATCTATATATATATATATATATATATATATATATATATATATATATCAATCACCTCTTAGGGCTTTTGTTTCTTTAGATGCAAAGTAACAGATTTACCTCAAACTGCATGCCTTCAAAAATGACTAGGATATTTTGATAAACTTTTCAGGTCTTACAAAGACAGAGATACATTTCATTCTTCACAAGGACTGCCTTCTTCACAGGTTTTGCAAGATGTGTACTGTCCATGATCGGTGTAATACCGGCCAGAATTTTAAGTCAGTTCTGCTGGATTACGTGCAATAATAAACAGTTATCTGCTCACAAATTTATTGTGTATTTTTAGAGTCAAAGGCCGGGGGGGGAGGGGGGTGTTTAGGACATGGTAACATGGCATCCTTACCTAATTTTTTAAAGGAATGCTTAGGATTGTGTGCCCCAGAATTTGTCTTATAACACCTAGCTTTGTTCCCTTACATCTGTGTGCAAAATTCATAGCTTTTTTAAGGAATGCTTTTTCAAAACACACGTCAGTTCTGGTTTTTAAAAATTTTGATACCAGTAGCCCAGTTCCCTTTTAGAACCCTACAATAAAAAACCATGCATGCTGCCCACTGCTCACGAGTGATCCTACAACACTGTAACAAATCAGTGCACGCAATTCAGCATTGCGGGGGAGACCTTACAATAACAAAGCAGGGCATGCTGCCCATTGTTCACGAGTGACCCCACAACACTGTAACAAATCAGAGTACAACATTTCAGCACTCAGGGAAGAGACCCTTCAATAAATAACGAGCTAGTGTGTGCAGATCTGTGCTCATGAGCAACCTACAGAAACCAATTTATGAACACCTACAGGTACAGTAGAGGCGAAGTCATTCTACTTCTTGAACCGATTTTAATTTCAAGGAAGAACTTTTCAAAAAGTGGGCAACTTTGACTACAGTCCAGAACAGCAATGTCACTCGAAGGGCTGGGGACGGAGTGGATGGCGTGGGAGCGCTACAGAGGCAGCCTACTCTGCCCTTTGGCCCACACAAGCCCCTCAGTTTCCCCTGCAGTGTTATTCCCGGGCTGCAGAACACTTGCTGCCTTCCTCAGTTGAAGGGTTGGTTCAGCCTAACGCGGGTTGTTGGTTTGGGAGGGGGACAGTTTTGGAGAAATAACATATCTATTCAGGGGACACCATCACAGGGCCTAATAACATCAGCCACACTATCAGAGGCTCGTTCACCTGCACATCCACCAATGTGATATATGCCATCATGTGCCAGCAATGCCCCTCTGCCATGTACATTGGTCAAACTGGACAGTCTCTACGTAAAAGAATAAATGGACACAAATCAGATGTCAAGAATTATAACATTCATAAACCAGTCGGAGAACACTTCAATCTCTCTGGTCACGCAATCAGAGACATGAAGGTCGCTATCTTACAACAAAAAAACTTCAAATCCAGAGTCCAGCGAGAAACTGCTGAATTGGAATTCATTTGCAAATTGGATACTATTAATTTAGGATTAAATAGAGACTGGGAGTGGCTAAGTCATTATGCAAGGTAGCCTATTTCCCCTTGTTTTTTCCTCCTCCCGCCCCCCCCCCCCCCAGACGTTCTGGTTAAACTTGGATTTATGCTGGAAGTGGCCCACCTTGATTGTCATGCACAGTGTGGGGAGAGTGGTCAGTTTGGATGAGCTATTGCCAGCAGGAGAGTGAGTTTGTATGTGTGTGGTGGGGGGGGTGAGAAAACCTGGATTTGTGCTGGAAATGGCCCACCTTGATTATCATGCACATTGTAGGGAGAGTGGTCACTTCGGATGAGCTGTTACCAGCAGGAGAGTGAGTTTGTGTGTGTATGGGGGTGGGGGAGTGAGAAAACCTGGATTTGTGCTGGAAATGGCCCACTTTGATTTTCATGCAGGTTGTAAGGAGAGTGGTCACTTTGGATAGGCTATTACCAGCAGGAGAGTGAGTTTGTGTGTGTGGTTTTTGGAGGGGGGTGAGGGGGTGAAAGAACCTGGATTTCTGCAGGAAATGGCCCACCTTGATTATCATACACATTGTGAAGACAGTAGTCACTTTGGATGGGCTATTTCCAGCAAGAGAGTGAGTTTGTCTGTGGGGGGGTGGAGGGTGAGAAAACCTGGATTTGTGCTGGAAATGGCCCAACTTGATGATCACTTTAGATAAGCTATTACCAGCAGGAGAGTGGGGTGGGAGGAGGTATTGTTTCATGGTGTCTGTGTATATAATGTCTTCTGCAATTTCCACAGTATGCATCCGAAGAAGTGAGCTGTAGCTCACGAAAGCTCATGCTCAAATAAATTGGTTAGTCTCTAAGGTGCCACAAGTACTGCTTTTCTTTTTGCGAATACAGACTAACACGGCTGTTACTCTGAAACCGGAGAAATAAAGGGGACTCTCACCCTCATCAAGGCATATCTGAAAGCTGTGAGACGATATGCATGTTACTGCAAGGGAAAGATTCCAAACCTAATACCCCACAGAGATTCCAGCCCAGAAATACCAGCTGCAGTATAAAATGGAGAGGCTGTAAAATAACCCCCCAGGCAGAAAGCGCAGCAGTTGTCTTCCCTATTCCCTTATTTTTGGGGCTCTAGAACCCTCTGCTGGAAAAGTGATGCCATTACAGACTCAAGTGCGATAACACACATAGACAATGGATGTACACTGAGACGAGAGCAGGGTGTGACTATGGCTTTGGGTGTGGTTTCGCTATACAGAATTCTAATGGAAATGGTGAGGTCACCGATAATGGGAACTGATCCTGGAAAGAGTGGGTGAGTGGGATTAAAACCCTACAGCCAGATTTTGAACAGTGCTCAGTATGCAGCAGCTCCCACCATTCTCAGATGGGGGACGGGGACCTGCACACTTTTGAAAACCTGGCCATCAGCTTCTATGCCTAGTCAAGGTGACAGATGATAGTGCAGCAGCCCTGGGAGGAGGCTGTGAGCTGGCACCTTGGTAGACTCCATACCTGGGTTCTGGTGCCTCGCATCTCTCAGATGATTTCACTAGCCCCTCCTGCTGCCTTTTCTGGATTCCTTACAAGTCCTGGCTATCCACATAATGTGCACAATGGGAGAACAAGTTATCTGCTCTCCAAATCCTGGCCACTAGTTGCTAGTCTTATGCATCCATACATAGAGATGCACCCACGTACATATGCATATGTTTCGACAGCCGTGACACATAAAGTGTTCACCATTTACCAACAACTGCCACACAGTGAGATGTGATATAGCTCAGTGTTCTCCTACATTTAGAATGAGAAATACAGTAGTGACTAAATAAGAATAGAGCCAGTAAATATAATTAGAACACTCATATACTGCGGTGTGGAAATGCAATGAAGTTCAACTTTACAGTGGTGAGCACAAGACATTCACTCATAGATGCAAACCTGTCCTGTGCATTGAGCGATACAGACAATGGGTGTACAGACACACAATTGTGCAAATATGTCACACACACACACACCCTGCACAGAATCATAGAAATGTAGGGCTGGAAGGGAATCTCAAGAAGTCCTCTAGTCCTGCCCGCCATGCTGAGGCAGAATAAAGTAAACCTAGTCCATCCCTGACAGGTGTTTGTCTAACTTGTTCTTAAAATCCTCCAGGGGCAGGGATCCCACAGCCTCCTTGGGTAACCAATTCCAGTGCAGAACTGTCCTTGGCATTTCTCCTAATATCTAACTTACACACATAGACACACATAGAAGCTTCTCTGATACTTATTTGTAGGACCAAAGTTTCAGAAGAGCTGATGCCCCGCCTCCCTTCTTGTGGGTGTAATTGGGACCCACATTTTTGTACCTAAAGGAACAAATCTGGGCACTTGCTCCTTTCACGACATCGTTTCCAGTGAGATTAATTTGCTTTATTCGATGGGACGGCTGCTATGTTGCTGGGTGATCATTCCAACTGGACTAGGAATTTTGCACATTATCCTGATGCCCAGGGCTTGCCTAGAGGCTTTTAAATTAAATTGAAAGAGGCTATAAATATTGTACAGTGCAGGTGGTCTGATTGGCACCCACAATTCATTTTGTAGGCAGAAGAAGATGGGTGTGAATTCATTGCACCCCCATAATGGGAGGTGGTCAGGCTTCAGGCCTTTTGAAAAATCACCCCATACAACCACAAACAGGACACCACAGGGTAATGTTAAAGGTGCAACTGGATGGTGACTTTTGAGGCTGACCTTCCATCCTTAACTCCCTGAAAAGGTGACCCCTCTTCGTCCCATACACACACTGGCTGCTGGCGGCTCCAGCCTTTCAGGGCGAACCCTGTGCTCACTGCTTGACTTTTAAAATCGTTGGTCTGAAAGCTGGATTCTTCTTCTTCCTTGCCACAGGGTGGCACAAAGGATGTTTTGCAGCCAAGATGTGCACAGACAGCACTCTCCAATGTACAGACCCTCGGTTTCTTACAGCTGATTCTAACCTACAGGTGTCTGGGCAGCAGCCCCTCATGTCTAGGAGTAAGCATGTTTGCCCTGTGGCTTGCTCTCAGCAGCAGTTGTGACTGTGTATGTACATTCTCCAACCCAAATGCCTAGGTGGAATCAGAATCTTAGCAACACCTCCCTGGGACGAGCTCACCATAGCCTCAAGACTGGGTAAACTTACAGCTCTCCCTTGACCCAGGGTATTTTGCTCTGAAACAGGCCTGTAATTAGGTCATTAATCCCATTCCCTGTTACAGTTAATTGACTTTATTACTTGTCCACAGTGCATTTCTGTAAAGCTCATTCTAACTCTTACCTCCGTTCTTTCCCTTCTCTCTCCTTCACTATGAATGTAAAATGAGACCCAAGGTCCATGTGCCTTTTTTCATAGGCGACTTGCAAATGCAAACAATTTAAAGGTCTAATCACCCACCACATGCCCATGTGGCTGATCTGCGCACGTAAGTGGAGTACCACTTAGCCCCCCTGACCCACCAGCCTGGGCTCCCTTTACACTGTACTGCTGGGACCAGCCTGCCACGCCCTCTCCCAGGCTCCAGCCTGCACTTTTACCAGCACACATACAAGTAGGGACACACCCAGCTGCAGTTACATACAGATGCTGTAATCAGTTCTGCATGGGGAAGCTTCAGCTAAGAAACCTCCCAGCTACTCAGGCACGCACCCCCCTCTAGAGTGTAAACCCAAAATTATACCATCTTACACTGCACAAGGAACTGTACAGCGTGAGCTCATGAAATTCACCCCTCCCTCAATGTGGATATATACAACAGCTTTCTGCCTCGAGTTATGATTTCCCCACACACTGGTTTTAGACAAAGCAAAAACAAGTTTATTAACTACAAAAGATAGATTTTAAGTGATTATAAGGGATAGCAAACTGATCAAAGCAGATTACCTAGCAAATAAAACCCGCAAACTAAGTTTAACATACTAAAGAGATTGGCTATGAATAGCAGATTCCCACCCTAAGTGATGATACCAGCAGGCTGCTGATTCTTAAGGGGCAAGCTGCACTAATTTACAGCTTAAAATCCCCAGGTGTTCCATTCACAGGCTAAAAATCCCTTTAGCCTGAGTCCAGCACTTCCCCCAGTTCAGTCTCTCTGTTCCTTAGGTGTTTTCAAGTCTCTTTGGGTGGGAAGTCAGTGAAGAACCTCGATGATGTCACTCCCCTGCCTTATACAGCTTTTGCATATGGTGAGCACCCTTTGTTTCAAAGCTTGGTTCCCATGCCAGTCAGTGGAAAAACACTGGTATCCCAAGATGGAGTCCAGCACCAGTTGATCTGGTAGTGTCACAGCGGCCATGAGTTGGAGGCTGTTTGCAGCATCCTCAGGAAGACTCCCCAGGTTCAGAAAGATAAGCTTCTTCTAAGGCCTATTGTTTTCCTAATGGCTCATTATCCTGAATGGGCCCTTCTGAGCCAGCCATCTAGATTGAGGGTATGTCTACATAGCTGATGTTAAAGCACGGCTGCGGCTATAATAAAACCACCTCCGCGGGGGGAATAGCTACCAGCGCTGTAGCACAGTCTACACTGCCACTTTACTGTGCTGAAACTTGCATCGCTCAGGGGGGTGGTTTTTCACACCCTGAGCAAAGAAAGTTTCAGTGCTGTAAGTGGCAGTGCAGACAAGACCAGAGAGTCTTTTGCCTAGTGGGCATTCCCCAGGTGTAAACACATTTGTAATACAGTCAATCTTCCTAACTTCAGATACAAAAATGATACATGCTTACAAATCCATGTCCAATAAATCATAACCTTTCCAATGATATCTCACATGGCCTATCTTGCTTAAAATACATCAGAATTATGCCATAATCATATCATATAATAATATCACTGTGAAGAATATGGGGTGCAGTGTCACACTCACAAATCTGTGTATATATTTGACAGCAATAATACACAGTGGAAATATTATATCGTGCTGTGTGTGCATAGCCACAACCACCCCCGTTCAGACTCATTTGCTGTTATTCTGGATACAGATGTACTAGAGCTGTGCAGAGGATGGTAATTCCATCTCATGAAGGATTCTGACATTTCAAAATTTGGCTTCATTCCAAATCAGAACAAAACCTGAAAATTCTCTGCAAAGCAAAAGGGGTTTATTTTTACATTGTTTTGGGTCAACTGAAATGTTATAATAATATATAGTATCGTACAAAATGAAAAAAGAAACAAAAAGTCATTTTAAAATGAAATATTGAAATATCCTTCAGAACTCTTTTTTTCCCCCAATTTTTTTCCAAAACAAAATTTCAGCTAAATTGACACAATTTCATGAACCATTTTAGTTTTGATGGCACCTTTGAAGTTTTTCTCACCAGCTTTACCATATACATCTTTCTCTTCAGCTATGTCATTCTCACTTCCCCTCCTCCATCATAACAGGAATATTTCAGCCATGCCAGCAATGCCCCAATACATTGGTCAAACTGGACAGTCTCTACGTAAAAGAATAAATGGACACAAATCAAACGTCAAGAATTATAACATTCAAAAACCAGTCGGAGAACACTTCAATCTCTTTGGTCACTCGATTACAGACTTAAAAGTTGCAATTCTTCAACAAAAAAACTTCAGAAACAGACTAACGAGAGACTGCTGAATTGGAATGAATTTGCAAACTGGATACAATTAACTTAGGCTTGAATAAAGACTGGGAGTGGATGGGTCATTAGACAAAGTAAAACTATTTCTCCATGTTTATTCCCCCACCCCCCACTGTTCCTCAGACCTTCTTGTCAACTGCTGGAAATGGCCCACCTTGATTATCACTACAAAAGGTATCCCCCCCCCCCGCCCCGTCCCAGGTCTCCTGCTGGTAATAGCTCACCTTAAGTGATCATTCTCGTCACAGTGTGTATGGTAACACCCATTGTTTCATGTTCTCTGTGTATATACATCTCCCCTCTGTATTTTCCACTGAATGCATCCAATGAAGTGAGCTGTAGCTCACGAAAGCTTATGCTCAAATAAATTTGTTAGTCTCTAAGGTGCCACAAGTCCTCCTTTTCTTTTTGCGAATACAGACTAACATGTCTGCTACTCTGAAATCAGCCCTCACTGTTCTTCTGCTGTCATTCGATTCTTACCGGTCTTTGGGTGATAATGGTTTTAATAGGGTGTTAAACTGCTAATGTATTCAGTTGGATATGTGGTCTTCATGGATGCCTAATACCACCATTTGCATATTTACAGGAGAGTCTAATTGATGAGATGGGGAGCAGTGTGGACAATCAACACATGAGTCATGAGAACATGTCTATTTAATATTTATACAGCCCTACCACTTCACAGGAAGAGCAGAAAAAAAGACAATTCGATGAAGTACTAGCATTTAGCCACAGACAAATTGGAGAATTGGTCTGAAATCAATAAGATGAAATTCAGTAAAGAGAAATGCAAGATACTACACCAAGGAAGGAAAAATCAAATGCACAACTACAAAATGGGAAATAACTGGCTAGGCAGTAGCACTGCTGAAATGGATCCGGGGTTACAGTGGATCACAAACTGAATATGAGTCAACAGTGTGATGCACTTGCAAAAAAGATTAATATCATTCTGGGGTGTGTTACCAGGAGTGTTGTGTGGAAGACACGGGAGGTAATTGTTCCGCTTTACTCAGCACTGATGAGGCCTCAGCTGGAGCGCTGTGTCCAATTCTGGGCACCATGCTGTAGGAGAGATGTGGACAAATTGGAGAGAGAGTCCAGAGAAGAGCAACAAACATGATAAAAGGTTTAGAAAACCTGACCTATGGGGAAAGATTAAAAAAAACCTGGGCATGTTTAGTCTTGAGAAAAGAAGATTGAGAGAGGACGTGAGAGCAGTCTTCAAATATGTTAAGGGCTGTTATAAAGAGGACTGGGATCAATTGTTCTCCATGTCCACTGAAGGCAGGACAAAAAGTAATGGGCTTAATTTACAGCAAGGGAGATTTATGTTAGGTATGAGGAAAAAATCCTAACTAATTAAGCTCTGGAATAGGCTTCCAAAGGAGGTTATGGAATCCCTGTCATTGGTGGATTTTAAGAACAATTTAGACAAACACCTGCCAGGAATGGTCTAGGAAGGTTTACTTGGTGCTGCCTCAGAACAGGGGTCTGGCCTATCGAAGTCCCTTCCAGCCCTAAATTTCTGTGATTCTATGATTTCACAGTCACACATTGCACAGCTAGACTTCATAGCCTTTTCTAACACAAATGGGGTTTGTGAGAAGACTGAGATCATTTGACGCCACATCCATTACTATTAAGGCTACGTTTTAGTCATGGGTATTTTTAGTAAAAGTCATAGACAGGTCATGGGCAGTAAACAAAAATTCACAGCCCGTGCGTGACCTGTCCATGACTTGCACTATATACTCCTAAGTAAAACTTGGACTGGGGGTGCCCTGGGGGGGCAGTCCAGGGACACAGCGGGTGCTGGGGGGTGGCCCGGGAACCCCACTGCTGCTGGAGGCAGGGTGGGGGGTGGGCAGGAGGCAGGCGGCAGCATGCGGCCCGGGAACCCCGCTGGTGCTGTTTGTGGGAGGAAGGTGGTTGGCAGCGTGCAGCCTGGGACCCCTGCTGGTGCTGTGGGGGGCGGAGGATTGGCAGGGCTGGCAGGCTCCCTACCCGGCTCCGCGTGTCCCTGCAGCTCCTAGAGCGAGGAAGGCCAGGTGGGCTCCCATCAATGGGAACTGCGAGGGTGGCACCTTTGGGCAGGGACAGTGCGCAGAGCCCTCTGTCCCCTCCACCTAGGAGCTGCAGGAACATGCCAGCCGCTTACAAGGAGCCTGCCTCCCCTCCCCCTCCAAGGTAAGCGCCACCTCGCACCCCAACACCCTGCCCCAGCTCTGAGCCCCCTCCCCCACCCAAACTGCCCCAGGAGCGGCCAGCGTGGTGCAGAAGTCACACAGGTCACAGAAAGTCACGGAATCCGTGACTTCTATGACCTCCGTGAGAGACACGCAGCCTTAATTATTATTCATTGTACCAGGTACAAGCTTAAAGAAGGAAAACTCTTGTCTGAATGTCTTTTCCCCCACAAGAGTCATTTCTATCAAAAACAGGATTCCCAGTTCTAGTGCCAGTCGGGAGCACTTTACGTCTAACATCTGAATTCCCACACTGGCCTCACACGTTCAGTTGCATATTGTGAAGTCCCGATGCGCTGCCTTTGGCACGGTTCAGATAATCTTGGTAATGATGGAGTCCTGTTGGTTTGTCTCCTTTTATTCTGCAATTGTTGCCATTCTGTCACTTCTGCCTGCTTGGTGAAGTGCCTATATTAGGCCATTCCTTAGCTTCCTTCTTTGGTCTCGCTGATGAGTCTTTGGGAGGAATGTGTCCCAGGGAGAGGCTCATTGGAAGTATCTGGATATTACAAGTGCTGCCAGTCCCCAGGATCTTTCCACACCCTAAGAAGATGATGGTTACTTCACAGCCTCTCATTATTTAATGCAGCCGCTTGCAGCTGTTAATTTATTATTCATTATTTGTAGTGCTGGACACTGCGCAGACATTGATCAATGGAAGTTCATTCACCCCTGTGGACTGCATGGTAGCAATGCAGACAGTCATACATGTGGTGGAGAAGTGTACGATTAGAAGATTGAAGGTGTGAGGCAAACTTGCAGCCAGACCAGGGCTGCTCACTCAGCTTCAGTGACTCACCCCTCCTCCATCAGAGCCTGCAGTGGCTCATCCCTCAGACATGCTGCGGAAGCAGCCTATCCCTGGGCAGGGCCTGGGTCAGATGACCCCCCCAGGCACAGTTATTTCATTCTCACCACCAGAGCCATGAGTTAGTCTCTGCAATAGCACCACTCAGCTAGGAACCCTCCTGCTGCCTTGTGGTGTTACAAACTTCCTAGGTTTCCAGCCTGCCCTCAGTCCTGTCCCTGATCCTGCCTCACTCTTGTTCCAGCCTGCTTCAGCCTTATCCATGCCCTGTTCCAACTCGCTCCAGCCCTGCTCCTGAACCCCTCCAGCCCGGCACCCACCTCTTGACCCTGACACCCTTGGACGGACTCCAACCTGGTTTTGACCTTTGGCCTCCATCTGGACTCCAAACTATGATCCTGATTTGGCTTGTCTATCGATGGTGACCCTGGTTCTGACCCACAGCCTGTCCCCTGGCCTCAGTTTCAGCACAGCCCTTGGCCCGGTCCTGATACTACATCCAGTTTCAACCGTTGGTACCTATTCTGAACACGCAGAACCTGACAGACGGGTGGACTGCGCTCTCGTGCCACTCTCCATGTTCAGCCATCTGACTGCTGGATCAGTCTAGATAGCGACTTACGACACAGACGAAAGAAGAGGATTTGTATTATGGTAGCACCTAGGACTCTCAGTCATGGACCAAGGAGCCATTGTGCTAGGCACTGTACAAACACAACAAAATGATGGTTCCTGGCCCCAAAGAGCTTACAGTCTAAGTATAAAGTAAGAGACAGCAGGTGCATATAGACAGGAGAGCACAAGGAAACAGACAATACTGGTCAGGAGAAAGGCAGTGGTCTCCGCACACTAGCTGTCTAACCATTACCAAGTTTTTGTAGGCATCCCTGCACGGGAGAGCTTTTAGGAGGGTTTTATGAGCACAATGAGGTGGCTTTGCACATGTTCATAGGGAGACATGACGGGCAGCATGCAAGAAAGCATGAAAGCGCCGGTTTAAAAATGTTTTAAGTGGGCAATGAAGGCCGGTACCATTGGCAGAACGGGTGGGAGTTGACATCTAAACTTGGTACTCATATTCACGGCTACTGGGCTCCTAGACTCCATTCAGCAAACCACTTATACTTGTGCTTAAGTCTCAGTGGCTTTTATAGGATGTAAACTTATGCTTAAGTGCTTTGCTGAATTGGGAGGAATAAATGTGGGCCAAAGGCACGTATGTATAGTTCTGGGACAGTGACTAAAGAATGCCCTAAATAGAGCAGCAATCCCTCTTTGCACCCCAGAGCCGGGGACTGAACAATCCCAAAGCTGATAAACCAGTTTCCTGAGTATCTTGCTCCCTGGCTTCCTGAGACAGTTTTGTGCTTTGGTTTCTATTACACTGGAATTTACCATTGGCTCTCAGTTTACTCCTTCGTCTCCATAATCTCTCTGGATTTACAGAGAAAAGATAAAGTGGCGCAGTAATTTTCTTTCTCTCTCTCTCTGAACAACTGCCTTAAAGCCAGTTTGTGGGTTGATTTAAGGGCTTTGTGATGTAGTCAATACCCTACAGTACTGACAACCAAGTAGGCAGCTGTACTGGTCAAACTCGGATAGGAACAGAGATTTGATATTAGTTTAGAATTTAATTCAAGACTTGTTAGTGAAAGCACATGCTCTGGCTGCATTTCACCTGCAGTACTTGCAATTTAAAATTATAGCAGTTTATATATTTTCTTGTATAGCACCTTTCATTCTAAAGATCACAACGTGCTTTACACAAAATATAGATAGGGACTATTCACTCACCATTGAAATTCACAATCCTCTGGAGTGGAATATAGCAAGAATTCACCACACAGTTGTTGCTACAAGAGGAAATGGAAAATAATCTCCTTGATAGTTTCAATCAGGGAGAAAGCAAGTGAGCAGAATGTAATTACCTGATTAGAATTTAGCCTTGCTCACATCTCTCATTTCATGAAAAGCGCCTCAGACTTGCATCTCATATGAAAGACAGACAGAGAGGTCGATTTTCAGTGGGGGCCCTACCTGTACTCCATATCACAGCCCAATTTTGTATGCAGACATACTTGTTGCTAAATATCTACAACCCAGCATCTGCAAACACAGAAATATTAGCACTTGCATCTGCAAAGCCATCCCCTTCAATTCTAACACTTGCACATTTGCAAGATTAGACTACGGTGCACAAAAAGATGTTAATACACAGAAGCATATGTTATATACTTGCAAAGTACTGGTGGAAATGTGAGTGTTCACCAAAGGGAAACTGGACCTTGTGTGCAACACAAAGGTATTCATACACTGAATCCTTTTGTTTCCTAGGTTACAAAGGAAGAGGAGGGAGTCTCTGTGACATACAGACTGAAGAGACTCCAGAGCTGTCAATGGGTTAATAACATTTTTTCTGCTACTTCCTTGCTGAATTGCATCTGGAGATGGTGTATAGCCCTGTCTTAAAACTAATGACTCAGGGAACTAATTAAACATTGGGTAAAACAACTGGGGAATGAATGAGAAGAAAAATGAACTATCCAGATGCCTTTCGGAAAGAGCTTATTGGAATCCACACCTGCACTCCCAGTGGTGAATAGACCAGTTCATGGCAAACCCCTGCTCATCTGCTAGATTGACTAGGCCTAGAGTTGCAATCCATGGTCATCTGTTTTACAAGACAAAAGGCTGGTGTGTTCAATTCAGGGTACGTCTACACTGAAAAAGCTACAACCGTACAGCTGCAGCTGTACCACTGTAGAGCTTCAGTGAAGACACTCACTACAGCAATGGGAAGGGTTCTCCCATTGCTGTAGTTAATTCACCTTCCCAAGGGGTGGCAACCAGGTTGATGGAAGAATTATTCCATTGACTTAATGCTGTCTACACTGAGGGTTATGTCGGCATAGCATCTCTCAGGGGTGTGGATTTTTCACATCTCTGAGAGACGTAGCTATGTCAGTGTAAGTTCCCAGTGTAGACCAGCCCTTGATGTATTTAGTGTTGTGTGCTTATTACTCTTCTCAATTAATTACCAGTATAATCGAAGCAGATCTACCTATTATAATCATGCCATTTGCAGTGGTGTTGTCTCAATGTTGGTCCCAGGCTATTAGAGAAACAAGGTAGGCAAGGTAATATCTTTTACTGGACCAATTTCTACTGGTGGCTGGGACAAGATTTCAAACTTCACGGAGCTCTTCTTCTGGTCTGGGGGGCTAAAGGAGAGCTCTGCAAAGCTCAAAAGCTTGTGCTTTCCACCAACAGAAGTTGGTTCAATAAAAAATATTCTCTCACCCACCTTGTCTCTCTATTATAATCATCAAAAAGAATGAGGAGTACTTGTGGCACCTTAGAGACAAATTTATTTGAGCATAAGCTTTCATGGGCTAAAACCCACTTCATCAGATGTATGCAGTGGAAAATACAGTAGGAAGATATATATATATATATACAGAGAACATGAAAAAATGGGGGTTGCCACACCAACTCAAACGAGACTAATCGATAAAGATGGGCTATTATCAGCAGGAGAAAAAAAACTTTTGTAGTGATAATCAGGATGGCCCATTTCAAACAGTTGACAAGAAGGTGTGAGTAACAGTCAGGGAGAAAAAAATTAGCATGGGGAAATAGTTTTTACTTTGTGTAATGACTCATCCACTCCCAGGCTTTATTCAAGCCTAAGTTAATGGTGTCCAGTTTGCAAAATAATTCCAGTTCTGCAGTTTCTAGTTGGAGTCTGTTTTTGAAGTTTTTTTGTTGAAGAATTGCGACGTTTAGGTCCATAATTGAATGTCCAGGGAGGTTGAAGTGTTCTCCGACTGGTTTTTGAATGTTATAATTCTTGATGTCTGATTTGTGTCCATTTATTCTTTTGCATAGAGACTGTCCGGTTTGGCCAATGTACATGGCAGAGGGGCATTGCTGGCACATGACGGCATATATTACATTGGTAGATGTGTAGGTGAACGAGCTCCTGGTAGTGTGGCTGATGTGATTAGGTCCTATGATGGTGTCTCTTGAATAGATATGTGGACAAAGTTGGCAACAGGAGATCTTGAGAGACAGGCCAGTCCTTGCTTACAGACAGCCCCCCAACCTGAAGCAAATACTCACCAACAACCACACACCACACAACAAAAACACTAACCCAGGAAGCTATCCTTGCAACAAAGTCTCGTTCGAGTTGGTATGGCAACCCCCTTTTTTTTGTGTTCTCTGTATATATATAGATCTTCCTACTGTATTTTCCACTGCATACATCTGATGAAGTGGGTTTTAGCCCACTTATGCTCAAATAAATTTGTTAGTCTCTAAGGTGCCACAAGTACTCCTCGTTCTTTTTGCTGATTCAGACTAACATGGCTACCACTCTGAAACCTATTATAATCACGTTTATCAAGACAGAACCCCAGCAGTGACACAGGGCTTTTCATTAATCAATACCAGACACGATGGAATGAGCGGATGGACTTACAAGCTCAATATGAAGAAGTCACCCTGTTGGAAAAACCTTTGGGGGATGATATCCCCAGTTGTTCAGAAACTCTCATGTTCATGTTGGCCTGTTCTTGCCACTCTGCATGGGGTATTCAGCCCGCACAGCTGAAAAAGCCAATGCTCTCACCCCCTCCTCTGGTGCTTTCACAGCAGTTCGGAGCCAGTGGAATGTGCCGTGGTTATGCACTTAGGCATTGTGCACCAAGAGGAGTAACCACGTACACTCCTAACTTAAGACCAGCAATTAGTTGCTGCTTTTCTTGTATGCAAGATTTTCAAGTGTGCATGTGGTAAATTAGTGGGATGCAAGACGCTCTGTGTGTGTGTGTGTTTTGGGTTCCCTCTAGGCTCATTCTTTTGAATAATCTTTCCCCTTCATGCTGTTCTTTCTGTAGGTTCTGAGTTTTCACCCAGGCTGAAGGGTAAGATGGTACATTACACATTACATGCAACCAGCCCATCTAGCTAGATCTGCACAGAAATAATCATTTATTATCAAATGTTCCGGGGAGTCATAGTTTCAAGAGTTTGAGGCCCCAGAAGGGACAATTAGAGCACCTAATCTGACCACCTGTAGAGCACAGACCATGTTGGGCCCAATTACTTCAGTTAAACCAAAGCTTTCTAATCCTCAGGAGGAGAATAAAATGTTGTTGTGTGCCACAGGCAGAGATGCCAACAACACCGTGCTCCGGCAACGGCAGGGAATTGATTAGGTGAGACAAACGTTTGCATAAAAGCAAAATGTTTCTTGTCTTTACTTTGAATGGTTTGGTGAAAGTGGCAGGCAGTTTCCCCAGGAGGGAAATGGTCATTTTTCCCATGCATGTATTCATCAAGTGAAAACAGGTTATTTTGCCAAGTGCGACCCTTAACTGCCACCTACTTTTGGTTCCTCAGGTAGTCAACATTACCACCACACAACAGGCCCCGCCCCCTCCCATACTAATGAGCTGTCCTGGAATTAGCCCCCCACAGTAGGTGGGAGCTGTGCTTCCTTAAAGACACCAAAGCCAGATTTCAGGCACCAATTAGTCACTAAAGGTATTTCAGGCAACGATTTTGTTTGTATTGAAGCCAATTCCAGCCGCGGGTGCTTAGCATCTCTGAGAATCAGGCTGTAGGTGTCTCAAGTTAGCCACTCAGAAATGGAGGTGCCAAAATCAGTGGCCACTTATGAAAATGGGAGCCTTACCTGCTGCATGACTCAGTTTCCCCCTCTTTAAAATGGGGGTAAAGCGTGCCTACTTCACAGGGGAGCTCTGAAATTTATTTCATTAATTGCCTCAAGTTAATGAGTGCGTGTGCTGGGAGTATTAAGTCTGCAAGCCTCTGAATCAAGGTGCTGTAGAAGGGCAAAATACTTTTAGCATTTTATTTGAATATTATTCACTATGTTAAAAATGTACCTAAAGTTCTTCCTCATTCAGCTTTAACAGACATTGTTCAAATGAGGGGAAATCAGGGCACCGGTACAAACCAACCCACCCTCTTTCTCATGGATAATTAACTTGCATCTATGGTCTGCCTAACCTTTCTGTCTAGAGTATTAAGGTACCTATCTCCTTGGTATCTCGGCACCATCCAAGAGATCAGAAATGCAGAGGAAAGAGTTGGAATGTTTCATGTAACTGTTACTAAGAAAAAACTGGCAGTTTGGGTTCCTCATGGTTGCTTGGCTTTCTCTCTTTCCCAGACAGGTAGTCACACAGCGGGGCACTGGGGAAGCTTGTGAAAGAGGGAACCTGAGCAGCAAATGCAGAGGGTAGACTTTGAAATGTAAAAGAACAAAGGAGAGGGAGAGAAAACAACAAATTTATTCTAAAAGTATTGGAGTAAACGTTAGCATCTGAACCCACTGCTTTAATTACCTCCACTGCAATGGCAATTACAAACAACAGCAAGTTAGCGGCAAGGATTTAGGATGCATTAGCAACCCAAACACCATGCACTCTAGTCATTAAGCAAATGTTCCCACCTGAACATTCAGCTGTACATGCTGTACATGTTCATAGCTGTACATGCTGTGAAGCAAATTTCCCAAGAAACACACACGTATAATACCATTTTGCATGGGTGTCTGTAGTGCAAGCATCCCTCCGTGCTTTGCAAATATGCTAGGGAGGCAGTAGGTGTAGTGGGAATGTCTGGATTCTGTTCTTGGCCCAGCCATAGACTCTCTGTGTGATCCTGGGCAAGTCACTTCACCTCTCCAGGATCAGTTTTTCCATCTGTAAAACGGGATTAATCGTACTGTGGTACCTCTCCGGGGGATTGTGAACATGAATTAGTGATTATTTGTATGGTGCTGTGAGAAAGTGTAAAGTGCTCAGTAAGTGCTACGGCTTGGGTCCTTGGTGACCTGTGGCACCTTTGTGAAGGCTATGTGAGCACAAAGGAGCCACAAAGCAGCTGTAAGACCGCCTCTCCACCCTCTTGTCACATTGTCTGGAGTGGTTCAGGAGCACTAGTGCCAAGCTCAGGGCAGACTGTCCAGGAACAGGGCACAAACCCAGACTGGCTTTATGTTCTATAATTAGATTTCACCAACCAAGTATCAAGTGTGAACTCCTAAAGCACGCTAACAGCCTTACCATGGAGTCACAGACACTGTTCTTGGGCACTTTGGTCTATCTTGCCACCCTGGCAAGCTTGTCTCTGTGATAGATGGTCCCTTACACCAAAAAGCACAACAATATTCAGGTTACTCCTAGTCTCAAGGGACCAGTCACTTACCGCAGGTCAGTTGTATGCGGATCTCAAACCAAAGACAACACTTGTAGCCAGTCCTGTAACAAACTAACTAAAGATGTATTAACTAGGTAAAAGAAATAAGGTATCTCCAAGATTAAATCAGGTAAACATACACACTCAAATGAGATATAGTCTTAGGTAACAAAAGATGATAGTAGCTGCTATAATATGCAAGCTTTATATATTCCCTTCAGGGCTAACCCAAGCTTAATAGGTGGAGACCCCTTGCTTACGCTTAGAAATCTTCACCCCTGAGAGTTCAAGCAGCATAAGAATAGCAATTTCTCCTTAACAGGCATTTTTATTCTCTCCCCCTAGTGTTCAGGCTGTGAGGGGATGAGGGTTTGTGCACGTACCCTCTTCAGGTATGTGGGGGAAGCAATCAACAAAGTCTTAGGTCCACAATGGCTTGTCTGATGTCTGTAGACCTTCTCTTATTGGGGAGGAGATGACACCTCTTGTGGTAAATTAGTATTTCACGCTTGGAAATGCTTCTCCCCTGACGGTGGGGGATTTACAGTCTTAGCAAACATTTTTAAAGTTACAGAGCAAACATTTAAATATTACCTTGTACCATGGGATACAGATATTATAAGTAGGTTTAATACCTGCAGCAACCTACAGGCATTTCATAAAGTCTGAACACATTCTTATAAAACTAATATCTATTGTAACTAAACTAACCCACAGGTGAGCCAGACTGGTTCCAGCTATGCATTTGTCAGTGTTCAGTGAGGCCTGGGGACTTGGCATGAGCTGGCATCACACCTCTGTCCCAGGGTATATGTCTGTGCAGGGACTGGCTTGGGGGTGAGGGAGAATTGGGGGCAGATTATGGGCCGGAGGAGGCCTGATCAGGATATTCCTACGCCCCACCAATTCCCCAGCTGCTCCATGGCCCACAGAGGCTGTGACAACCAGGACACAATTTAGGACAGTCTTCAATTTAGGACAACCTGCCCTAGGGCCATAGCATCCCCAGCAGCCACAGGACAGGGGTCTGATCGGGTGCAAGATGCCCACCCTTGAGCCTTATCCTGGCCTTTTACAGATGGGGAAACTGAGACACAGAGAGAGTAAGGTGTCCAAATCAGTGGAAAAGCTGGAAATTTAACCCAGGAACCCTGATTTCCAGTCCCTGCTCTAATCACTGAGTAGCGGTGCCTAGATTCTACCAGCAACTGGGAGGGGCAGCAGATAAGCTGCTTCTTCCCTTTCCCTGCCCAGTCTTGCATTGGGTCCTAGCAACCAGGTGTTTTTTCTGCTTTTCCACCCTCAGCCAGTGGCATGCAACTCAGTGATGTATGTCCAGGTCATGCCAACTTCTCAAGGTGTTCCACCTAGTCCAGTTAGACACAGCCCCAAACCTGCTAGGCAGACATTGATCATATACACCAGGGGCCACCGAACAGACAGATTCAAGGAGCAGCATAGGAAGCTCTGGGTGAAATCGCAGGGAAAGGTGGGGTGAGTGAGTGCAGTGCTGTGAGCCCAGGGGACCGACATGGCTCTCTCCGCAAACAGAGATGGAACTGAGCTGCAGCAGGAAGAGCTACTCGAATTCGTACCCTCGTCCCGAGCATTTGGACCTGGGGTTTTGGCTTCAGTCCAGTGGCAAATCTGCACTGTTAATAATCAACAGGATATCACCGTTGCTCTTACTAGGCATCTCCAAATCAGTGATGAATCTGGGAGTCCGTGCAGTGTACTGCACCCGCCGCTATATCAGTTCCTCTTGGGAAGATGGTTTTTACACCAATCTGCCAAACAACCCCCCGGCTGTGAATTGTTTGCTAACCCTCCAGGCAACAGTGACATCAACATGAAGATGGCGGGAAGATTTATGGGTGAGGACAGGAGAGCAATGCTTAGCTCCGCCTTCCTGAGCCCAGCAGGGGCTGATCAGCTAACAGCAGGGGAGGAATCCAGAGTAGCTGGAACCTCAGATTCATGTTCTATTTCTGGAGTGTTCGACACGGATACCAGCCAGTCGAGACAGAGTAACCATGCAGAGTGACTTTAAGGACACAGGCTCAGCTCGTGCAGGGAGGGAGGTGCACATGCAGCTTTCAGACAGCCTTGGGGGGACTGGGGGAGAGGTCTGGTGGGGGGATGGATGTTCTAATTAAGATTGAGAGGAGAGGAAATCATTCACACTTCATGAAACTATCGGTTCTCTCTCCTGCTCAGGAGCATTTGCCCTGAAGAAACAGAGCATCTCTCATTCATCCACACCATGTGAGAAGGGTTGGGGGGCGGGGCTCAGTAATATGAGTTGGGTTGCACCTAATAAATCACATGCTGGTGAATGGAGCTGCTCCTGTTCCCCATGATCAAGGCAGGGCATGGGGGTGGGAGGGGAGCGGGGACTGGGCTTGCTACTAAAGCAGTGAAAAATTGCTATGCAATTACTCATAATTAAAAAATAAAAATTGTGACTTTCATGCTGGAAAACAGTGCTGGGTTCTAGCCCTGGAAGCTGAGGGCTGCAGGGCAAGCTCACCTATGCTGCTTTGTGCCACTGTGCCACCTCCGAGAGAAGGCGAGCAAGGAGTTCAGCAAGTGAGAGCCTGGAAAAACAGATTAGCCCTGAAGGTCAACAGCCTCAGGCTCAGACCAGGTGGGGTGAATGTCAGAGCTGCTGTCCTTTGAGAATGCCCTGCTCTGAGCAGCCACCCTAGGGAATGCAACAGCTGACCTCAGCTGTCATGACAGTGCATACGGAGGTCTCTCTTGGGCCCAATCCACCGAGCGGCTTACATAGTAATATTCACTCCTTGTCCCTCAGTCTCGGTTACTTACTCCCTGCACTAAGCACAGGAATGAAGCTGGGGCAGACTTGGTCCTTCACGTCAGTAGAGCTGTGGCATAAGGGCCATGGGAAACAATGAATATTTATTATTTATCTTATTAAACCTGCCCCCTCCCTCCCCGACATGCCTCTTACACCATGGGCTTGGGCTGGGCTGATGTAGGGCTACTCTGGCAGCTCGGTGCCAGGGGAGAGGTCCCTTACGCAGAGGGTATTTCTCCAAGGAACGGGCCTGCCACCAGAGTGGCATAAATGGGCATTAGTGCAGGGAAAAATCAACCCCCTTGGCTTCCATGCTGCAGTGAATTGCAGGCCAGTTCTCTGGAGAACAGGATAATATGGTCCAGATGGCTATCGAAGAGCCTGGCCCAGCTCCCAGTGAAGCCAATGGAAATACTCCCATTGACTTCTCTGGGAGCTGGCTCAGGCCCTCTCTCAGGAGTCAGCAACCTGCAGCATGCGAGCCAATTTTTACTGGCACACTGCTGCCAGCCGGGGTCCCGGCCACCGGCCCCACTCAGCCTGCTGCCTGCTTGGGTGAACAGAACCCCTGGCCGGCAGCGGGCTGAGCGGGGCAGGCAGCCAGGACCCCAGCTGGCAGGAGCTGGCGGACGGAATCCCAGACCAGCAGGGGGCTGAGCTGCTCAGCCCGCCGCCAGTCTGGGGTTCTGTCCGCCAGCCCCACTCAGCCCGCTGACGGTCTGGAGTTCCGGCCCCTTGCCAGCCGAGGTCTCGGCCACTGGTCCCGCTCAGCCTGCTGCCGGCCTGAGTGAATGGCACCCCCAGCCGGCAGCGGGCTGAGCGGGGCCAGCGGCCGGGACCCGGGCTGACAGGAGCCAGTGGAACCCCCAGGTTCTGTCCGCCACCCAGCTCAGTCCGCCAACAGTCTGGGGTTCCGGCCGTAGGCCCCTTGCCAGCCGGGATCCCGGCCATCTGCCCCGCTCAACCTGCTGCTGGCCTGGGATACCAGTCGCTGGCCCCGCCCACCTCGCTGATGGTCTGGGGTTCCAGCCGCCCGGCCCTGTGCCAGCTGTGGTCCGGGCCTCCAGCCCTGCTCAACCCTCCTGCCAGTTTGGGGTACTGGCAGCCAGCCCAGAGCTCTGCTCCTGGCCTGGGCCCAGCACTCTGCAGCCCTTCTCAAAAATTACACTACAATTAGCTTAAAAACTTGAAAACTTAAAAACTTTGTATATTACAAAAAGAAAAGAAGTACTGTGGCACCTTAGAGACTAACAAATTTATTTGAGCATAAGCTTTCGTGAGCTACAGCTCACTTCATCGGATGCATGCAGTGGAAAATACAGTGGGGAGATTTATATACACAGAGAACATGAAACAATGGGTGTTACCATACACAGTGTAACGAGAGTGATTAGGTAAGGTGAGCTATTACAAGCAGGAGAGAAAAAAAGCCTTTTGTAGTGATAATCAAGGTGAGCCATTTCAGCAGTTGACAAGAAGGTCTGAGGAACAGTGGGGGCCGGGGGGGAGGGAATAAACATGGGTAATAGTTTTACTTTGCGTAATGACCCATCCACTCCCGGTCTTTATTCAAGCCTAAGTTAATTGTATCCAGTTTGCAAATTCATTCCAATTCAGCAGTCTCTCCTTGGAGTCTGTTTTTGAAGTTTTTTTGTCGAAGAATTGCCACTTTTAGGTCTGTAATCGAGTGACCAGAGAGATTGAAGTGTTCTCTGACTGGTTTTTGAATGTTATAATTCTTGACATCTGATTTGTGTCCATTTATTCTTTTATGTAGAGACTGTCCAGTTTGGCCAATGTACATGGCAGAGGGGCATTGCTGGCACATGATGGCATATATCACATTGGTGGATGTGCAGGTGAACGAGCCTCTGATAGTGTAGCTGATGTGATTAGGCCCTATGATGGTGTCCCCTGAATAGATATGTGGACACAGTTGGCAACGGGCTTTGTTGCAAGGATAGGTTCCTGGGTTAGTGGTTCTGTTGTGTGGTGTGTGGTTGCTGGTGAGTATTTGCTTCAGGTTGGGGGGCTGTCTGTAAGCAAGGACTGGCCTGTCTCCCAAGATCTGTGAGAATGATGGGTCATCCTTCAGGATAGGTTGTAGATCCTTGATGATGCGTTGGAGAGGTTTTAGTTGGGGGCTGATGGTGACGGCTAGTGGCGTTCTGTTATTTTCTTTGTTGGGCCTGTCCTGTAGTAGGTAACTTCTGGGTACTTTTCTGGCTCTGTCAATCTGTTTCTTCACTTCAGCAGGTGGATGTTGTAGTTGTAAGAATGCTTGATAGAGATCTTGTAGGTGTTTGTCTCTGTCTGAGGGGTTGGAGCAAATGCGGTTATATCGTAGAGCTTGGCTGTAGACAATGGATCGTGTGGTGAGGTCTGGATGAAAGCTGGAAGCATGTAGGTAGGCATAGTGGTCAGTAGGTTTCCGGTATAGGGTGGTGTTTATGTGACCATCATTGGCTTGAGTTGCGCTATTCACATAACTCACATAACTCAAATTGGGTAGCTTAGATCGACTTTTCCCTGTAATGTAGACAAGGCCTGAAACATGCACTGCCACGGCTTCACTACTCCAGCACCTGAACTAGCTTGAGCAAAGCTAGCTCGGGCATGCCTCCACGTGTAGGTATAGCCAGAGGAAGCCACCTTCTATTCCACACACCCAATTCCATCCAGCACTTAGTCCCTGGCTAGAGGCACACACCCCATGTACACATTACCGTGGGGCTTCTTATTTCCTGTGGCAATATTGCCTCTGGCAGGTTTTTCTTTTTTTCTTTTTCTTGCTTGCCTTCAGTCCTTTTATCCCAAATGCTACTAATTCTCTATCCCAAACCAGCTACACTCCCCCCACCCCCCGCCCCTCCTCTCCCGCCCGTCCCAGTTTGGAAAGGTCTCTCTGCCAGGAAGTGGTTTAAGTTGCCAGCCATCTCAGGGGCAACTCTCCCCACCTTTGCTTTTACTCAGCCTTATCCTTCAGTGAGCAGTGACCCTGCAGGACTGAGTGATGGGCCACAATCCTTGGGACTTTGCCTTTCACCTTGAGCTGCTTGAGACCAAAAGTCTGATCAACTGGTTGGTGGCTGCCCTAGCTGACCAGGCTAGTGATGCTGTAATTGGCTGGGAATTTGTCTTCTGATCACCATGACTGGAACTTCCTGGGGAAAAGTCACTTCCCAGCCTCACAGTTCCACCCAGACTTGAGGTGACAGTGTTGGGAATGGTGGTGGTGTCATTTGGTGCTGATGGCTTCATTAAGCAGGGCTTTCAGCAACTTCCTGCAGAGTCAAGAGAACTTTGGCAATGCTCACCTCTGGCTCTGAGCTTTGTATGGCTTGGGGCTGCATGGCAAGAGATTCTGAACATGCCTAAAGCTCACAGAAAAGGCCTTTTCCCTGCCATGTTTCCATCTCTACTTGTTTTATTGAATCAGTTCTTTAGCGGAATTTCTAGCTGCATTTGAGCTTCAGCAGCCACAGGCCAGTGCCTTCTCCTCCAACATGCATGTCTAAATCAACCAACTTCTTCTGTCTACCTGAAATGCAAACAATTCTTATTCTGCAAATGAGCTCTTTACTCAGGGGGGACAATAAAGGGAATGAGGGAATAAACATGGAGTTAGTGCCCTCCATAGGCAGCAGACAATATAGAAAATCAGAGCAAGGTACAGTACTTTATTGAGCTGGCCGAAATCAACCCCCTGTCGGAAAATGCTGATTTGATGAAATTGAAACATTTAGTGGGAATGTATTGATTTCATTGAAACTTTGGGTAGGAAGTTATCAAAACACCTATAATATAATATAGTATAATATTCTAGATGATAATGTCAAAATGAAACATTTTGATAAGGTTGAACCAAAACAGTTTAGAATATTTTGTTTAGCAAAACATTTCCAGATTTTGACATTTGTCCCAATTTGGGATGAAACCAAATTTTAAAATCTCGGAATTTCCCACAGGACAAAAATTCCATTTTTTGACATGCTCTAGTACTTCACTTATTCACCAATAGACTAACAGCCAGTAGTTGTTTAGCACTGGCAGATTAATGTTATGATTGGACAAGTAGGTCACATGACCTGTCTCTGCTCCCTGACTTGATTAATATAATTCATAGAATCCGGTTTCCAGTTGGAACACTTGCAAGTAGGAATTTGTATTCTATGAAAGTTCTGTGGTATTCACATAAGAGTTGCTACTTCCATACTTGTGCCTGTCAACAACCTCAACCTCAACAGAACACCCAGGAAAGAAAGAAAGCTAAAAAAGGGTATTGACATATTTCAGGTGAAACACTTTGTTCAGTACTTACCCAGCCCTGGTATCAACAAAACTCACACAGCGGCTGCTTGGAGAGAGGTACATGTTAGGTGCATAACTTGCTCAGGTTGCTTTTGAAAAGCTCACTCCCCACCTATCTGCCTCTTTGGGTGCCTAAATCCCTTTAAAAATCTGCTGCTCAGTGCCTGAGTGACCTTTAAACGTTGGACTTTGGCACCTAAGTCACTTAGATGCTTCTGATTTTTTTACCCAAGGTGCCAGACAGTGGAGAATCAATCCCCTATTCTGCAATGCTCTTGGTGCACACACAGATTCAAGCACAAACACCACTACCCCCGACAGTAACACATGCAAACTTGCATACAAACAAGTCCTAAGGGCAGGTGAACAGGGGGGCCACTGTACCACACAGAAACTTCCAGGGGCAGGGGGCACTGTACCACCCAGTCTTTTTGTTTGTTTGTTTGTTTTGGGGTTTTTGGCCACTTTTGAAACTGGGGGGTGCCAGAAACATTTTCTGCCCTGGCCAGCAAAACAGCAAGGGCTGCTCCTTGCGGACAAACACCTCCATTTACAAGAGGCCAAATTCTCTCCACTAAACTGTGCTGATTCATTGAAGTCACTGGGCTGTTTTGTCTGAGTAGGGCAGGATTGGGCCCAGCTATCATATTCTCTGTAGGTACTAGCTGAGCCACTGTACTGATTTTCTTTCAGCTAAAAATCAAAGCTTTAAGGCTGCACTGCACAGAGGAGATATCCCGATGCCCTGCCCTTCCAGTGAGGATGTTCCCAAGAGCCTCTGAAACGCCTTCTGGCTTGCAAAGTCAAGGTGATGGTGAGAAGTGCTTGACAGATAACGAAGGGCTCTGAAGCTGTAAAGTGACCCTTGCCTAGTTCCACCTGAAATGCTGCAGGTAAAGAAGCTGCCAGCTGCAGAGCCTGTAGGCATGGAAATAGGGTTGATTGTGCCAGCCAGACAGCTCAGTGCAGCAGAGCTATATAACTGGGCACAAGTGATGAGCTCCACTGTTTAAAAAGTTTAAAATACTTACTAAGGAGATAGGTTTCAGAGTAACAGCCGTGTTAGTCTGTATTTGCAAAAAGAAAAGGAGTACTTGTGGCACCTTAGAGACTAACCAATTTATTTGAGCATGAGCTTTCGTGAGCTACAGCTCATTTCATCGGATGCATACTGTGGAAACTGCAGAAGACATTATATGCACAGAGATAGACTGTGGAGAGACAGAGAGATTTGCCATCTTGATTTCTCAGGCCTGGTCTATGCTACAGAGTTAGGTCGACACAAGGTAGCCTGTGTCAACCTAACTCGGTAAGCGTCAACCCTAAAATGTCGCTGCCACCGATGTAACTCGCCCACGACACCGACTTACTAACTGCACCTCAGCGAGAGGCGCAGTGCTTAGGTCGGTGTAGCTAGGTCGACGCAGTGCCCGTGCAGACACTGCGCTGCTTACATCAACTGTCGCTGCCTTTCAGAGGCCATCCCACCATGCGCCACCCTGACAGTTGCATCCATGCAGGCGCTCCCGGTGAGGCCGTGCACCGCTGACACGAGGAGTGCAGTGTGGACATGCAAAAGCGATGGAATTACTGCAGTGGCTGGATGTCGATGTAACTTAGGTCTGTTTAATTTTGTAGTGCAGACTTGCCCTGAATTTTCAATCACAGCAGCAACCTAGGGATCAGCCAGCACATGGAAGCCAGGGCTCCTTCCACACACTGAGCAGTGCAGGCAATGGCTGTTCAGTGTGCTCCATGGAACCTCAGCTCTTGGAACACTGACCTCTGCAAACAAACTGAACTGAGCGTCGTTCAGTCACAGGTGTACAGTCCTTTCTCTTGAGCTTAAGCCCTGGAGCTGTTCACCCACATGGGCAAGTTATTCCATAAACATCCCCATCGGGGCTTCTTGTATCCTGCTCTGAAGCATCTGGCATTGGCCCCTGTCAGAGAGAGGTTACCGGCTAGATGGCCTATTGGGCCGATTGTCTCTTTGTTTCTATGGAATGTTTATAATAAAACTGTGTGAACCCCACCTGATTTCCTGTCCTGTTATAAATTTTAATACAGACCAGGCAGGGTTTGTCAAAGACTGGTGTTTGGGGTTGATTGCTAGTTTCACATCCCCACCAAACCTGGTGGAATTCTTCATCCTACCCATTTCTGGCTGCTACATGAATCCTGGGGAATCTTGGCAGTTTTGATTGATTTTTTTGGGTCTGTGACACAGTGTAAAACTTCAGAGGACATGAGCCAGGGATGGGTGATGAGACCATAGGGGGAGGAAAAGAGAATCCCGCTGCAAACCCAGGTGGAACAAACTCACAGAGAATAATTTGTACAAATCCATGTAAGGGAAACTGAAGCATTTCACTCATCTCTGCTAGGCGCCAGGGAACCACTTGCTCAGAGATAGGGAGTCAGCACACAGCTCAGCTCACTGTGTCCAGAGAAATCTCATGCAAGAGGATGCGGACAGGCCAGGGGGGTGGAGGGATGGAATGAAAATAAGGCAGGAGATGGAGCGTGTTTTTGTTTCTTTGTCTTTGAATGTTCCCAGGGACATACTTTTGTGCAGGTAGGTGATTACCATGAGAGACGGGGAGGAGAGAACAGTGCAGGCTAGCTGTGCCTTATTACCCTGACCGGCAGCATTGCCTGACACAAAATAACTGAATGGCCCTGCCCATGCAGCCTGCTGGCCCAGGGCAGGCTGGCAAGGGAGTAGGAGAAGTGCATGTTGCACTTGTTTTGTAAAGGAGCAGGATGCCTCCCTTGCTAACGTGCTGCCAGCTACAATATGAGCATTGGCCAGCCAAGGGCCTGGCCATGCCATCTAGCCAACAGGCCACCCCTTCCCTCACAAGGCCATGGTGCTTCAGAGGGCCAGAGAGCCAGCTTCCCTTCCTAGCACTCTCTTGTGGATGAGGTATGGCACCTGCCCTGCTGCTTCACTAGTGTGGAGGGGGAAAAGGGAAGAGGGCTCCCACCTGCCCAGCACAGAGCACGATTCAGCCCTGAGAGTCCATCATGGTCCTTGTTCCATTTGGCAACTCAGTGCACGTTTATCTAAGGGTTTTCTTCTCCGGGATTTAACTTATAAACAGAATAAGCTATTTCTGGCCCCATATAATGACTTTATAAGGAGCTCTTGGAGACCTTCAGAGCTGACAGCCTGGCGTCAGGCATACGCCCAGAGATCCACAGCAAGAGCAACTAGCTGGAACAACAGAACTCCCGCTGCTGTGTGAGGGAGTAGGGAGCGGGAGAAGCAAGAGGAGCCAACTGGAGCATGCATCAAATTCCTGCAAATGCAACGGGGTGGGAGGGGTGAGGATTGCAGCCACAAGGAGAAGAGAGAAATAGCAAACGTTGCTTCTCACACCCTCTGCTGCAGACTGGGGTTGGGAACAGATGATCCCATGGATGCTACAACACAATAATCAGCCACCAAGGGAGTCCTGGCTTGACATCAACTTACTCTGGAGGTGCCAACCCTCCAGTCGCCAGTGCAGGGCTGCCAGCATGCTAGCAGTCCATCTGCAGGGGAACGAGTGTGCCTGCAGCAAGGTCAGAGAGGGCCAGTGTGCAGTGATACGGTCAGGCCTGCTAGAATCAGGCAGCCAGCTGGAGAGCCAGGTTGCAGAGGGGATAGCTTTGTGGCCTATGTATCAGTTTCAGAAAACCTAGGCTCCACAGAGCCATACATTCAAATCTAGGTACAGTTTATTCCCTTGTTAGCTTTCCCTTGCAGAGAAATGCAGCATCAGGCCTGGTGGGTTTGTAACCTCTGGAGCAGGGACTGTCTCTTACCATGTGTATACACAGCGCTTAGCACAGTGGGGCCTCCATCTCAGCTGGGACCTTTCAATGCCACCATAACACAAAGAATAACAGTAAATATGAAATGGATGGATTGCTTTGCTCTTTCAGGCTTATCCTCCGGGGCCCATGTGGTGGGGGGAAGGCGGGTGCTCCTTGTGGTGATACCTGCTGCCTTGCTATGGCTGGTTAAAGAGTGAACCTCCTTCAGTTTGACAGCCCCTGCCCCCATCTCATCTCTGCACTACAAACAGCAGCCATGGGTGACGTGCAAATATGTGCATTCCAGCGTGAGCAAAACCCCTCACAGATGCCCAGGGCTGACAAATTAATTCCTTTGATAGACTAAGGACTAGCTGCAGGCTAGAACTTATGAGGCATTCGGAAGAGGCTTGGCACGGAGAGCAGCTGTCTGAATTCGATCTATTTCTGTGTCTGAGAAGTGTAGCAAATCCCTGCCACTGCCTGTCTGAGATAAACACTTTTTATTTTAAATAACGGATGGTATCAGTCGGCGAGTGTTTGCCTTGCTGGGTGTCCCACATCCTCGCATCCACTGAACCCTGAGGTTGGTCTAGGCCTAGAATCCCAATCACTTCTCTTCCCCTTCCCCCTCCTCCTCTATGCCCAGTGGCGATACCGTTCCCGAGAGCCTGGCTGCACCTCAGCTAAAGTTCCTTGACTTCAGTCAATCAGGTTTTCAGGCCTGGGTACTGAGTGATCTGAGACATCACTGCCTGCTTTGGTTGCTGATCTCTTGCTAATGGGGGATGGAGACAGCCCATGTTGATGCTTTTACATCTGACAGCAGCTTTTGATGCCATTGACCATGAGGATTTTAGGGGTGTTTGGAGTCCCTGGCAAAGGTGGATGGAGTTGCCCTTATCTTATTTCTTTGGAACAGCCTCTGCCTCATGTCTGCAAAGACAGACAGATGGACAGACATCTCCTGAACGGATTCTTTTTTCCAGAGACAAGCTGGGTGAGGTTATATCTTTTACTGGAGCAACTTTTCCAGACACGGACAGCTTCCTATGCAGTTTAAAGACTCAGGCTCTGACACAGCTATTTATTCAGGCTGCTGGGTATTCATGCACAGCTCACCGTTTGAAAATCCTGTTTGTTGTCAAGAAATTGGGAACTGTTGCTGGGTAGAAGCAGGGCTAATAGCAAGAGTACAATAGAAAGCCAGGATGTAAGCGTTTAGTCCACTACAAAACGGAACATAAAACTTCCTTTCAAAGTATTGCTTTGAGATGCTTGGAGAACCTATTACTCCGTCTGAAGTGCTTCACTGCTAATGGCAACTTCCCTTCCCTTTCAGAGAAATAATGAGATGCGGCAAAGTGTTTGTCCTTTCCCCTGTCTCTATAGCAACAGCACAGTCGGTGCACAACTTGTGGAGTGGGTATTAAAAGAAATTGTGTACTTAGAAAAACAGCTATAAGAGGGAAGCCTTGTTAACATGGTGCGCTGGCCAGAGGCACCAGGGAGCTGCTACTTTGAGGTGGAGTTTCCATCCAGAGGGTCAATAAAAACACCTGTGAACATGCCGCTGATGTAAGACAATTCAGGGCATCCTACAGCTGCTTTTCTATCCTTGCCTGTATATCAAACAGTGTTGACAAGAGATGCTCGTATCCATAACAACCCCTCACGTGATTCAGCCCTCTAAACTTGGGTGCAGACCTGGACTGGTGGAGATCCTCCCTCCTCGGCCTCTACCAGTGTCAACTTTAATTAGTCCATGTCTGTGCACTGTGGGATTCTCACACCCAGGACCGGCTCTAGGCACCAGCAAAGCAAGCACATGCTTGGGGTGGCACATTTCCAGGGGCGGCACATTCATAGGCGCCAACTTTACCCGGCGCCGGTAGGTGCTCGCGCCCCCCCACCTGCCCCCGGCCCCAGCTCCTCCCCGTCCCCGCGCCCATTCCAACCCCTTCCCCAGATCCCTGGCCCCGCCTCCTCCCCCGGGCGTGCCACATTTCCCCTCCTCCCTCCCAGGCTTGCTGCACGAAACATCTGTTTTGAGTGGCAAGCCCGGGAGGGAAGGGGGAGAAGCGGAGCAGCGGTGCACTCAGGGGAGGAGGCGGAGATGGAGCGGAGATGAGCTGGGGCAGGGGGGTGGGGTGGGGAGCTGCTGGTGGGTGCAGAGCACCCACCAATGTTTCCTTGGGGGTGTTCCAGCCCCGGAGCACCCACGGAGTCGGCGCCTATTTCCAGGGGCGGCACATTTCCAGGGGTGGCATGCCGGCCAAAAATATTTTTGCTTGGGGCGGCAAAAAACCTAGAGCCGGCCCTGCTCACGCCTTCCTCTGAAACAGGTGGTGTTGGCCACTGTCGCAGGCAGGACACTAGGTTGGATGGACCTTGGCAGTCTGGCAGTTCCTATGTTCCTAACTGTCCAGCTCAGCCCCACTGAGACTCAAAGGACCTGATTCTGCCACCGTAATTTACACTGAGTAGTACTCACCTGACTGTGGAGGTCACCCTACAGATTCCATAAGAGTGTGGGTTATGAATGAATGGGACTGCTCCCAAGGTAAGATGCTACTCAACATACAAGGGGGAGAACCGGGCCCAAAGGCAGCAAGGAAAGGGAGTCAGTGGCCCAAGGGATAGAAAGAAAAGAGCAGAGGGGAGAGATTGCCATGAGGTGGGGGTTCATTTCTTTAAAGCGTCACCTCATGCTTCCATTTCCGAACTAGCTAACACAAGGAACCGGGCACCATGTGTGCACACGACTCAGGGAAATGTCGGTGAGCAGGAGCCGAGCCCTGGCTGATATCTGTGGCTAGAGATAAGCGCTTCCTCCCTCTGGAAAGGAGGTGGGAAGAGACTTTCAGATATTGTGATGGTGGGAGCAATACAAGCGCCATGGATTCTGCTTCTCTAGCTGCCTTTAAGCTGCCAGGGAAACAATCCTGTCCGGGAAACAAACTGCACAACTATGATGCAGTCTTAAAGTCAGGAGCCAAGTCAACCCCACAGGCAGTCAGAAATTCAGCTGCTCTGCTGCAATGCATGGTATACAGACTGCATCAGACCAGTCCATATATGGCTGGTCCAAAGCCCTTTAAAGCTAACGGAAAGACACACACTGACATCAGTGGGCTCCAGCTCAGACCCATAGAAACGAGATTTTCGTGGGAGTATTGCCAGAGCAAACAGTGGCTACTAAATACTCACTCCTGCCATCTCAGTGACACAGCGAAGGTGTGGCCAGGTAACATCAAGGTGGCACAATGCTCAGGTGTCCTGGGGGAGTGTGCTTCCTACTCTGATGGGGGTACAACATGCACACACTCCCTGGGGTGGGGGCTTGAGACCCAGGGCAGCCACTTGCTTGTGCAGTGAGACAGCAACACAGCTGCAAGGGAGGCTGATGCTGTGACATCCTCCCTCGGCAGCACTCCTAGGTTCTCCTAGATTCTCCAGTTGGGGGTCTATGTAGCCAGCCATTGCTCAGACAGATCAGCCAGCCTGAACCTTACCAGTGCACCAGAGTAAAAAGTGCCTCTTGAGCTCAGTGTCGGGGAGTGTTGCTCATGCAGCTGGAGTGCTCAGAAAAAGTATTCAGCTCCTTTATTAAATTACTCTGTATTAGAAGGGCTCCTATATATACACATGGTTTGATGCACGGCATGTTTAAATATACTTGTGAAATTGAATGCCTTGATTAAAAAATGTGCTGAAGAGCTACCGCTGAGCACTCAAAATCAAAGGACGAGGGTGCCAAGGTGTATATGCTGATTGAAAGCTCTCTGGGAGTCCTTTCAAAACCAGGACTGGAAATTAAATAAATAATGTTTGATTGATTACATGAATATGGCTGGGACCATCTCCTCTCACCAGGTATACGCCTACCAAGCTTAATGGCTGCTCCTTAAACTGCAGCTATTTGGTTTGCTCCCAGATTGTGTCTCTAAACTAATTAGCTCAGAGAAGCAATCTGGGACCAGATAATTTCAAATGAGCCATATTTTACTTTATTATTGAACTTGAGGTGCATCCACTCTTCCCCCATTACAAACTTAGTGGCTGTCCAGTTATTCAGATCTCCAGCACAGCCTTATGGAGCCTGAGCATTATAATTGAACTGTATTGTTATTTATTTTTAATAATGTGCTCCCTCCTCTTTATGAGGGTGTTTGTTCCTGATTTGTGGCTATGTCTCTGGTAATGACGTCTATTTTAATGGGATTTCAAATGGACCAAGGAGAGCTATTAAATCTGCAGTCTGAGTCCCACAAAGAGGATCTCAGCAGTATTTGCCTCTCGGCTATCTGCCTGCAGATCCTGGATGTCAGGGGTTTGGAGTCTCTATTAAGGTTATAGGCACCAGTGGCCAAATTCATCCTAGCTAACTCAGGGAGTGATCCAATGCTCTCTGAGGTCAATGGGAATCTTTTGACTGACATCAGTGGGCATTGGATCAGGCCTTTAATTCTCACTCACTAGACAGCTTGACATGAATAAAGATGGGATGATCTGGCTGCAGGGGTATGAAACAATGGCAAGTAATCACATGGAGAAGGATTTGTAGGATCGAGCTCTAAGATAAACGTATTACTGTTGTAGAGTGTAACAATTAACAGAGAATGAAGGCAGAGCTTTATGGGGAGAGCAAAAAATGGTGAGGGAATGTCCTATCTGTTATACAAGAGGGAAGGAATGTTCCTGACCCATTTCCAAGAAGTACTGTAAACATGGAATAGCTGAGGGGACCAAAGAACTTAATCCAATAGTTAAAATGCATCATGATTACCAGCTTCATTTCTTAGGCAGATTGATCTTGGGATCTTTACCTGCTGGAGGGAAGGTTAAAAAACACACCAGCTTTGAACCCTGAATAACTCTGACTCAATTCTGTTATCGATTCCTCTTGAAGTTACTAACTGCCCAGTCCTGCCAAGGTTGCCACAAGCGAGCAGCCCCCGTATGGTCAGTGGGGCAAGGTTCAGGGAGACGAGCTTCTTGTGGGAAGAAAGGTTTGCCAGGATGAGCCCTGAACACCCAAAGCAGATGCCTCCACCGTAGAGTTAAACAAGAGCTGTGATGGTCTGTTCCTATTGCAGGGAGAATGGTTAGTCCCCAGAGCTCTTCCTCCCTCCCACTGAAAGGGAAACGGCCAACAGTTTAAGCATAGTTTTATGAATTTATTTTAGCTTCCATGTTTTCTGATAACTACCTCTGCCCCGCCCGATGCTTTAATATAACACGCCCCCTACTGGCTCAGTTGTACCTACTTGACAAACACTGATCCATCCTTGCCTTCTCAGTTTCTCATCTCAATTGCATCTTCACCAGTATTTTTCTTACAGCTGCTTATTTAACGTTTACTGTCTTGGCTGGCTGGCTGTTCTGTAGCTAGAGAGCAATAACATTGCTGGCTCATGCATTAGCAAAGCCAAGTACTGGACATTTTTAAACTAGATATTTAGAACGGAGGACATTCTCCTCGCCTGCCAGCCTGGGACACCGGGGAGGTAATTACCTTGATGGTAAGAAGGCCCAGTAGCTATTTTCAGAAGGAATTGGTGCCCATCAAAGCTACTTTGGGGCCACACACTCCAGTCTTCACATAGACCTTACACAGGCAGAACGCCTACTGACTTCAGTGAGAATTTTACCCGAGTAAACATGGGACTTGGGTGCCTCCATAACTCTGTAGATCCAGGCCTTAGATCAGTAACGGGGAGTGTGTAGGGCAGTGGACGCTATTTGACACATGCACAGGTAGGTGCTGCAAAACAGATGTCGAACCGTCTCTGGTCCACTTTACAGCAGCGATCAGAGACCGTAGAATTTGATGAGAGGCTGTAACTATTTCAAAGCAGGGTTCAGAAAGAACTAACAAACCTTAAATGAGGAGCCTGCCTGGGTAGAGAGAAATTCAGGCAACTCCTCGGATGAGTTAGCAGGACCTCTCTTGAGGCAAATGTCAAGTTTTGTCCTGAGACAATTCAAATTTCCCCTGCAAAATCTACAAGCCAAGTCATACAGCAGGTAAAGCAAGAGGCAGCGTTATCTAGTAGATAGAGCACTGGCCTGGGATGCAGGAGTACCATGTTCTATTCTTGATTGTGCCACTGGCCTGCTGGGTGACCTTGGCTAAGTCACTTAACCGCCATGTACCTCAGTCTTCCTATCTGTAAAATGGGGTTAATGACGCTTGCTTTCCTTTGTAAAGCACTTTTTTTGAGCTCTACTGATGAGAACTCAATATTGTTATTATTTTAGATAGTTGCGGTGAGCACTGCTGGGCTTACCTCTTGTCATGTAAATTTGAGAGCCTGTCCTGGTAAATGAGATTGCTAGTATTTGCACACACAAGCAGATCTTTTTTAAAGGGAAGTGTAAGGGAAATGTGCAAAAGAGGATCCACTGATGAGAACCACTGCAGGAATGAGCAATATGAAAGGGGAAGCCTGCTGCTGAAGGATTGGAATCCCTAAGCATTGGTTCCACATCCAGGTTATGGCCAAATTGACTTTAACAGTATTTCACGTGGCGTCTTTGGGCATGATCCTGCCATTTGCACATCTCCTAACTACTCTAGGGCCCTTGGATATAACTGAATAAGTAACTGTCTGCCCCTGTTTCTTTTCTTCTTACCCCTTCTCAACCACATGTATAGATTTGGATTACAAGTTCCTCCCCGATCTGCCTTCAGAGTTTTCTTTAATGCCTGAATGAGAATAGACTATGTCCAGATCCACTGCACGCCCCACAGCTCCGTAGTGCAGAGCAGTGAACTTCTCCCCAGAGTATGAAAGCCCCATTTTGAAAAGCTCCCTATAGTACAATAGTTTCCAAACTTTAACAATCAGTGAATCTCTTTAACTAAAATGTTGTCCCGCGAACCTCCTCCTAAAAATGAAAATTTCCCAGGATTTTCTCCTTTACCTGAGTATAATTCATACAAGCAGTGATCTTGGAAATATACAACTTGTTTTTATGACATGCTTATTACACACTATTTATTATGAATTATTAATCATTACAGTATTTTTATTACATTATGAAAATGGCAACACTCTTCCAAGGTCTCACTTTCGTAACTTGTATCAGTTTGATTAAGCCTGTCAGAAGACAAGGCTCCTGTGTTTCACCAAGGAGTATCAGATGTGAAACAGCATGAAGGTATTTAAGAAGCCAACTCAAAGAGTTCCTCCTACACAAAAAGAACAGGAGTACTTGTGGCACCTTAGAGACTAACAAATTTATTTGAGCATAAGCTTTCGTGAGCTACAGCCCACTTCATCAGATGCATAGAATGGAACAAATAGTAAGAAAATAGATATATACATACAGAGAATGAGGAAGTTGCCATACCAACTCTAAGAGGCTAATTAATTAAGATGAGCTATTACCAGCAGAAGAAAAAAAACTTTTGTAGTGATAATCAAGATGGCCCATTTCAGACACTTGACAAGAAGGTGTGAGGATACTTAACATGGGGAAATAGATTCAATTTGTGTAACGACCCTGACACTCCCAGTCTCTATTCAAGCCCAAATTAATGGTATCTAGTTTGCAAATTAATTCCAGTTCAGCAGTTTCTTGTTGGAGTCTGTTTTTGAAGCCTTTCTGTAGCAAAATTGCTACCTTTAAGTCTGTTACTGAGTGACCAGAGAGGTTGAAGTGTTCTCCGACTGGTTTATGAATGTTATAATTCCTGATGTCAGATTTGTGTCTATTTATTCTTTTGCATAGAGACTGTCCGGTTTGGCCAATGTAAATGGCAGAGGGGCATTGCTGGCACATGATGGCATATATCATGTTGGTAGATGTGCAGGTGAACACAAGCATTCAGGTCTTGAGCAGTCCAGGCGAACAACACATGTTACAACAAAGCTTAAACTTGTTCTTCATAATAATTTTAAAAACAATACTAGCTGCCTATTTAATTTTAAAAACAGCAAAAAAATGTCCACCTCCCTTTCCATTTCTTATAAGGAGTCTTGAAGTTTAAATTACCTCAGTGTGATAGATATGCTTGCTTTGATCTGCTTAGCTCTTGGAAGTCCAGGGGCTTCCTAGCTGTCCTAGGGACAGCTCTGTCCGCCATTAGGACTTTTTTCCCGAGAACCCCCTGTAACATTTCGCAAACCCCAGTTTGCTATAATAGAATGAATGGACCCTCTGCAGGCTCTGGCAGGGTTGGGGTTAAAACCCTTCTCCAAACAAGTGCCTTGAAAAAGCTTCCAGAATTGCAGGAGAATGAAGCCACCTGGCTGCTGCAATCTACTACTAATCAATGTTAATTGCTCAGCTGCAGGGTGGCCAGACAGGAGTGTGAATTAGCTCCACCTTCTCCAAGAGGAAATATAAACCAGAGCTGGGGGCTGTGACTAGAAGCTACTGGAGTTAGGTAGGGGGTGTTGTCTGTGGTGGAGTGGGGTTGCAGGGACAATGAGATTGGGGAGGCTGAGCTTTTGCAAACACCCTCCCCCATCAAGCCTCTTTTTTGAGGTTTGCAAAAGCAGCTACAGAAAAAGCTTTCTCCTGTCACTTAAGCCTATGAATTTAAAGAGGGAAAATACCAGAGTACATGTTTTCCTGTCATTAAAGGGAAACTTGTACTGAGTATCAGGTGAAGAGGAAAAAGAAAAGGAGTGCTTGTGGCACCTTAGAGACTAACCAATTTATTTGAGCCTAAGCTTTCGTGAGCTACAGCTCACTTCATCGGATGCATAGAGGAGTTCCCTGAAAGTTAGGCTGGCATCAGGGGTGCCCATTATCTGGGGTATTAACACTAGAATATTCCTCTCCCTTAGTAGTTTGCTCTTGATCAACTTTGCATCTCATTTCTCTCCCTCTGTCTGTTACTTTGCTCCTGGTCACATGACTCAACTAACATTTGTGCTGAATGTCCCAAGCCTGGTGGATGGAATGTGGCTGGAATTAGGAAGAAGGAATTTGCTCCTCTCTCATTTGTTTGAGTGTTGGCTGCAGAGAGTCTTTTCCCTCCATGTTCTGCATTAAGAGTTCTCAAATATTACCAAGCCACCCAACTTGAGTCTGTGGGCGAGGCTGTTGGTCCTTTGTTGAGCCTGTTCCAAGGCCTGCCTATTTAGACCCAAAAGCTGCTGCTGCAAGAAAACACTGCTGTAAGGACTACCCTGGGGCACATTAGTACTTTAGAGTGTAATGGTTGTCCAGGAAACACCTTTCTCCCAAACAGCCACTATAGGGCGGGGGGATGCATGTTTATGTAAAAGCGAGTGCCAGATTCTGGGTACAAAACACTAACAGTCTGTGGTCGAAGCACCCCTGGTTTAGCAAGACAGGTTGCTTTCATGCTCTCTGCAATGTAATTTCATACAGAGGATTTTGCTCCAGCCTGCTTGTGCATATTGGTACATGCCTTTTGGTATTAGTCTCCTAGAGATTCTGCCTTCTCCTAAATGCAACTTATCATAGAATATCAGGGTTGGAAGGGACCTCAGGAGGTCATCTAGTACAGGACCAATCCCCAATTTTTGCCCCGAATCCCTAAATGGCCCCCTCAAGGATTGAACTCACAGCCCTGGGTTTAGTAGGCCAATACTCAAACCACTGAGCTATCCCTCCCCTCAACTTCTAAACTTCTAAAAGGCCTAGTCTCATCTTTCTTTAGAGCAAGACATGGTATCTTTCTAAAAGTCATGCTGTAGCTCAGAGAGAACTTACGGGTTTGATGCAGAAGTGACTGGTGAGGTTCAGTGGCTGTGTTGTGCACAAGGTCAGACTAGGTGATTGGCATGGTCCTTTCTGGCCTTAAATCTGTAGACCTTTCCATCTCCTGCAACCTTTGCCTTTTGGATGCTTTTCTATTTGCTTTGCGAACAGGGATCAGAGGGTGCAAATATCTGTTTCGCCCCTAGAGAAGAAAAAGAGAACCCCTAGGATTATTTTATTCATTTTTAGAGCATCAGAGGTGAGCTGTGCTCTGTACAGATAAAGAGAAAACAGACCCTGCACCACAGAACATCAATCTGAGCTCAGTGCTGATAAAATACACAAATACTTAGGATCAGTGTCCAGTGGAACAGCTGTTTTAAAAAGGAGGGGTGTTAGGGTCAACACAAGGTAATTCAATTTGTCCACTTCTATGGCTCCTATCTCCACAGTAGCCGTGCCTGAGTTGTGACTAAATGCTGCCTGAATCATTTCTATCAAAGACAGGATTCCCAGTTCCAGTGCCAGTCGGGAGCACTTTACGTCTAATATCTGAATTCCCACACTGGCCTCACACGTTCAGTTGCATATTGTGAAGTCCTGATGCACTGCCTTTGGCACGGTTCAGATAATCTTGGTAATGATGGAATCCTGTCGGATTGTCTCCTTTTATTCTGCAATTGTTGCCATACTGACACTTCTACCTGCCTGGTGAAGTGCCTATATTAGGCCATTCCTTAGCTTCCTTCATTGGTCTCGCTGATGAGTCTTTGGGAGGAATGTGTCCCAGGGAGAGGCTCGTTGGAAGTATCTGGATATTACAAGTGCTGCCAGTCCCCAGGACCTTTCCACACCCTAAGAAGATGATGGTTACTTCACAGCCTCTCATTATTTAATACAGCTCCTTGCAGCTGTTAATTTATTATTAATTATTTGTATTGCTGGATGGAGGCTCGTAGACATGGATCGATGTAACCTCATTCACCCCTGTTGACTGCATGGTAGCAATGCAGACAGTCATACACATGGTGGAGGAGTGTATGATTAGAAAATTGAAACGGTGAGGCAAACCTGCAGCCAGACCAGGGCTGCTCACCAGGGCTGGCCTTACCATGAGGCGAACTGAGGCGGCCGCCTCAGGTGCCAGACTGGGGCAGCGAGGGGTGCCACTAGGACCCAGAGTGTAGAAAATTGTGTCTTCTGCTGGTGCATATGTATTCTCTCTGCTCTAGATGTACAGAGATGGTGGAGTGCTGGGCTGGAGGAAGGAGGGCACAAGAGACATAACAGGAAGACAGGAGAAAAGGTGAGAGGGAATAACCGAAAGCAGAGAGAGAGAGGAGGAGGAGCCTCTTATGTACCTCTCTAGCACCCCCAGGAGCCTGGACTGATTAACACCAGCTTCTCAGGGAGCTTCCTGTTTCCTGCTGCTTCCCTGAACCCACCTGAGGAGAACAGGCAGTCAACTGAGGTAGTAGGAGCCAGTTAGGCCCTTAAGACGCTGATATCTTCCCTCACTCAGGCCCTGCTACCAGCCTGCTTATTTGTCCCCTTCAATTGAGTGTTGAGAGCCACTATAGCTGGCACAAAACAGCAGTCATGAGTGAAAGAAGAAAAGGCCGCTCTGGGGCAGCATTCAGAAAAAGAAAGCAAGCAAGCAAAGGAAGCTTTTCTATCTAAGCAGGATGGAGCTCTCCTGAGATACATAGTCACAAATGTTCCCGGTGAGCCTTCCGGCCCCAGTGAGGATGTGAGTGGTGAGGAGATGGCTGATCTTCCAGTTAGTCAGAGATCAGGGGACCTGGCAGCTACTGCAGCATCCATATCTCCATCTCAAATGGATGTAACCATGCACATTGCTGAAGAAAAGTGTAGATCAGAGAAGAGTGTGGTGGAGGCGCAAGAAACAGCTGCTGCTGAGTTTAGTTCCTTAAGTCTAGATGATCCAGGGCTGTGGACTCACTTGAGCAGTAGCCTGAGGGACTTCCTTGTACTGCATGGGCCACAGCAAGTGAAGAACTTCATGTTCCCCAAAGACAATGAAAATCGAAGTTTCCATCCAACACATTACTGGCGTGAAATCCCCAATGATGACAAAGTGGAGAGGCTATGGCTTATGTATTGAAAAATCCAGAATGTGCACACTGTTTTTGTTGCAAACTCTTCCAGTCTAATGTTCCAGCCACATTGGGTTCTACGGGAACAAAGGACTGGAAAAATCTGGTTAGAAATCTGGCATGCCGTGAGAAGGCAGCAAATCACCAGAGAGCATTCCATAGGTGGAAAGAGCTTGAGATGAGACTAAGGGTAAAGGCCACCATAGATGATCAGCATCAAGAGAAGATTGTATCAGAGTCTCTTTACTGGCAAAATATTCTGAAAAGGCTCTTTGCCATTGTGAGAATGCTTGCTACCCAAAACCTAGCACTACGTGGCACTTCAGATCAGCTGTATGTGCCAGACAATGGAAACTTCCTTAAAATTGTGGAGCTGATGGCTGAGTTTGATGCTGTACTCCAGGAGCATCTAAGAGTCGCCACCCAAAAAATGTAGAAACACCACTACCTTGGAAAAACCATTCAAAATGAGATCAGACAGGTACTGGCAACAAAAGTCAAACAGCAGATTATGGCAGATCTGAAGTCAGCAAGATATTACTCTGTTATTCTGGACTGCACACCTGACATCAGCCATATGGAACAAATGACTTTAATGGTGGGTTTTGTAACAACAACGGAAACTAGTGAAAATGTCCCTGCAATGGTGACTGTCAGAGAGCATTTTCTAGAATTTATTGACATTGATGATACTACAGAAGCTGGTATGACAAATGTGCTTCTTAAAAACCTGGAAGATACGGGAATTGCGATAGCTGACATGAGAGATCAGGGCTACGATAATGGTGCCAACATGAGAAGACAGAACAGAGGAGTGCAGACACGGATCTGAGAGTTAAACCCTTGAGCTTTTTTTGTCCCACGCAGTTCTCGTTCATTGAACTTGGTGGTCAGTGATGCAGCATCAGCTTCTAGTGAGGCTGCTGAATTTTTTAATATAATTCAAAGCATCTATGTATTTTTCTCTGCATCAACTCATCGATGGCAAATTTTGAAGCAACATCTGGGAACATCCTCTCTGACACTGAAACCACTGAGTGCCACATGATGGGAAAGTCGAGTGGAGGTGATAAAGCCTATCAAACACCAGATTGGGACGATAGATGATGCCATAGTTGCCATTATGGAGGATAATGCTATGACAGGAACTGTTTGTGGGAGAACAGTGGCAGAGGGAAATGGAATCACCAGAAACATACATAACTTCACATTTCTGTGTGGCTTAGTGTTGTAGCATGACATACTGTTTGAAATAAATGTTGTACGCAAGAGATTCCAAGGTGTTGACCTTGATATATCTGGAGCAATGGAACAACTGAACAAAGCAAAATCATACCTACAGTCTTACCAATCAGATGAGGGATTTCAAAATGTTCTGAAGAGTGCACAGAAGTTGGCAGAGGAACTTCACACTGAAGCTATTTTCCCACCCACTGAAGAATACAAGAGCCACCGAAGAAGACATTTTGATTTCAAGGCATGGGATAATCCCATAAGAGACGCCAAACAACAATTCAAAGTTGAATTCTTTAACCAGGTGCTAGATTGTGCAATACAGTCAGTTGAAGAACGTTTCATGCAGCTCAAGGAACACAGCAGTATATTTGGGATGTTGTATGATATTCCAAAACTCCTCACTATACCTGAAGAAGACCTACACCAGCAATGCAGGGCACTAGAGACAGTGTTGACACATGATGACATGTGCGATATTGTTGCAAGTGATTTAGGTGATGAACTGCAAGCACTTTCAAGATACATTTCAGCAGGATCAACTCCAAAGGCTGTTCTGGAATATATGTGCACAAATAAGATGACCACCCTCTTTGCAAATGCATTTGTTGCTCTGCGTATACTTCTAACACTTCCTGTAACAGTTGCCAGTGAAGAATGCAGCTTCTCTAATCTGAAGTTAATAAAAACACATCTACGCTCCACAATGACACAGGAGAGGCTGGTTGACCTTGCAACCATCTCAATAGAGCTTGAGCTGGCCGAGACTGTGGACTTTCAGGAAGCAGTTCAAATCTTTGCAACCAAGAAGGCACAGAAAGCACCACTTTGATTATTCAAACAGATAAAAATGCCAGTGTTTACTATGCAGACAAGAAAAGTTACATTTGCTGTTCAGGTGTTTGAAAGTTAAGTTTTACTTAAAATTTTTGAACAAAGCATTTTAAGTTGTTAGTTCTCCTTTATTGAGGTAGGTAGCAGAGCAGTACCATGAGAGGAGTAGAACTGGAAGAAGACATAATTGAGAGCTTTCAAAGTTTTGGCCCAAGCGAGGGGGCATGGGGGCATCATTTGAGCTTCCTGCTCAGGTGCCAAAATGTTGTGGGCCAGCCCTGGGGTTAAGAAATCAAAGGGTTGGCGAGGACAGTCATAGGAGGAGCTGATGTCAGATCTCTGCCCTTATAAAGGAAATCAAGAGGGATGTGAAGTTCACTGCTAATTGATAGGGGGCAGACTCTGTAGGAAGACTTCTCCTGGCACTATGTTCCTGGTGTGTCAGCGAAGAGAACCGTAGCACAGTCAGATGGTGGCGAATGTAACTAGCAAACAGAAAGGAAGAGCATTTCAAATGCATTTCAGCTCTTTCTTGTCATTTCCCCTTGCCGTGAGTGGCAGCATGAGGCAATTGCTGCCCCAGACTGATAGAAACCTCCCTTTTTAGCATGTGCTTTAATGCCTAGCATGCTGGATTTAATAAAAGCAGAACAGCAATGGAGTAACTCTATGGAGCTCAGGAACGTGGCTGGGAATTTCAGTCTTGTACAGTTATCCCAGCTAATTGCCTCTTACGAAGCCACCAGATGACATTTTGCCTTTCACCTACATGGGTATAATCTGATCGCTGGGAGCAATGGCCTTTCAAAAGAGTGATAATTATAAGTGTGTGTGCTGCTGTACCATAGCAACTCAGCACATACCTGATAGTGGGCCCCTGTCCCACAGGGCTTACAGCCTAAGGGGAGAAGCCAATGCAGTGCAATCCAAGAGAAGACAAGATGTACACACAGGTGGGCTGTGGGTTTTAGAATTTACGAGCACTTAGCCATGCAGGATTTGTGTTTTCAACACCAGCCATCAGGCCCTCTTTTGTATTTCTCTTGAATAGCTCTTGCTTAAATTCTGGGGAAGGATAATGAGGGTCACTAGGGAAAAAAGGGAAAGGACCAATGAAGAAAGAGAGAAGGGAGCCGAAAGTATGGTTACAGGTACTCTAAATGCCTACCGTAGATTATGTGGCATTTAGAGATGGTAGCGAGACAAGGGAGAGCAGCCACCTTTACCAAGCCAGGGCCTTTCCAGAAAGGGGGTTCCCTTTGCTATGTTTCTTGGCTCATTATCAGTATTCTTAAAACATTTCTTTTTACACATTTATTTTATACTTTCTTGTATCGAAAAGAACAAACCCCTAAAAACAAAGAAAGGGGATGCTAGATTGACAGCTTGGGCCAGCTGTGAGTGGTATTCAATTTAGCCAGCAACAGAATCCACTCAGAATCCTCGCACTGACTTATGCAATGTCAATTCAAAGCTGAATTGTTTTTAGATTTTCATTGATAGTTGACATGATGGTGATTATGTGAAATTGTCAACCAGTGTGACAGGTCTCCAGCCCTGTCTGCCTGGTGTAAAATTACATCCATTTATTCTGGCTGGAGATGCTTGGGATATTCTATTTGCCAGTGAAATCTTTGTGAGTCACTATCAATAGCCTCCTGCATCGCAATTGTTTTAATTCCATCCTGCTAATAATTTATATTTTGATCACAGACAGGTGCCCTTTACCAACATCCTCTTTTGTGAGCTAAAGGTCACCAACTTCCTTTCCCGCACAAATTAAAACTGCCTAAATGCCACCACAAAATCAGAGTTAATGCCCTGCAAGCTTTGCCTTAAGGGAAAATAACACATGGCAGCTGGTGGAACTGTATTTTGCAGCTGGTACTGCAGGAATGTACCATAGCCAAACTTGGACTCACTAGCTTTCTGCTGTTGGTGAATCATAGGAGTAAATGATGAATACCTATCTTGTCCCATGTCATCCATCCCATCACCCAATGCAGAATTATTCCTGTGAGTATGTTCTCCAGAGTTTTGCCCAGCCGAGGTTTAAGTGTGATGCAGCAGATCCTGCACTGGACTCTGATATTTCAGATCTGTCTTGCATAACACAATGTCTCATTTTAGGAGGACACCTCAACTACAGACCATCTAATCTTCTGACTAGTTTACCAGCCTCCCTGTGGATGTCTTTTGCTGCCGAAACAATTTATTTGCCAGTTGCACCTTAAAATAATGAACAGTCCATTCTTTCTTAACAGAACATAAGAACTGCCATACTGGGCCAGACCAATGGTCCAACTAGCTCAGTATCCTGTCTTCTGACAGTGGGCAGTGCCTGATGCTTCGGAGGAAATGAACAGAACAGGACAATTATCGAGTGATCCATCCCCTGTTGTCTAGTTCCAGCTTCTGGCAATCAGCAGTTTAGGGACACCCAAAGCATGCCAGCCAGTCCTTACTTTGCCTTGCAGGTTAAAAATAGGTGCACCCCTGTCCCTGAGTCCCTTTGAAGCATTCCCATGTAGAGTCCAGTCCCCTTATCCACTGAACACTCTCACAAAAATCCTAGGTCTGTTGTCCCCAAAGGAGCAGTGTACCACCAAGTTGTATGATTCAACTCAGGATCAGCACTTTGATTAATATCACAGCACTTAGATATAGTTATAGTGAAAACCAATCAGTTTATTATCAAAGATTCAATTGATAATGAGTAAGAATATTGGAAACAAATGGTTACGTATGCAACAAAATCATAACACACTTTCTAGAGACAAAACTTAATCTCCTGTCTAAAGTTTTTTTCTCACAGACTCACTATCTTTCTTCTGCAGCTTTTCAGTCCAGGTTGGCTAAGATCCTGTTTTCATGACTGCAAATGCACTTCCTGTTTACTTCCCAGATGTGGGATGATGGGGTGTCTTCTTTGCGTCATAGATATATCCCCAAACCTTATTATTTTTGCACACAACCAGGACAACCACCTGTGGTTTGTTTTTCCTGGGTGCTCCTTCACTGTTGACTTCACATCTCTTTGCTAACTTCTGACTTTGTATGTAAACTGACATCCATTGTGTGAGCTTACTATGCTTAATTTATATTTTACACTTTTCTTACCTCCTTTTTGGAGGACAACCTGATTGTCACCCCTGCCTTGACATAGACTTTAAAACCATATTGCCCAGGGGTAAAGATAATTCCTTACACAGTATTCGTATATACATTTCACAATGATATGAGCGACCAGAGTGACCCCAGCTTTCATTTAAGACTTCACATAATGTTCTTTGGTGAACCAGAATGTACATCCCAGAATCAAGATATTCCTGTAACCCCCTTGCCGGTTGGCAGTAAGGGGTTCTTGGGTCAAAGCAGTTACCATGTGTTCATTTTACTGTAAGGGAGACATTGCCAAACTGGATCAGACCCCTGGTTCATCTAGTTCAGTAGCTTCTCTCCAACAGTGGGCGATTCCCTTAGTTCTTCCTCCCTCCATCCTCAACTGCATGTCCCTTCCTAATCACATTGGTTTGTTAACTGTAGACTGCGGGCTGTAGCTTGGCTGGGTGACCAATGAGAGACCTTGAACAGATGGCACTCACCTGTGAGGGATGTCTGAGCTGTGGCAATCTACCTCAGCCTGGGAATTAAGCTACAGAAAACAGAAGGAAGTTGAATCATTTTGTCTAGTAAAAGCTGGATCCCTGGTTCACTGAAACACCTAAGGGGATAGATAAGTCCAGTTGTGCCCCTAGAAGCTCTCCTTCATTCAGAGAAAAGACAGTGGTATTTTAATAAATGTTGGCAGAAGCTCTGTTCTCCATTCTTCATACACCTGTACATGATACACTATGCTACTTCCAATATAGTCTCCCAGTACTTTGAAGTAGTGCACTCAGTGTAATCCGATTGAGTAGACATTTGTAAAAGGTCCTAAGAGAACTGGCTAAGTCAGTAACACACCAGATGCAATCCGTGCTTCTCAATCATCAACAATTTCCCTCTAAACAATTCAGAATAAGGAATTGTTTAAAATAAAATAAACCCAGCAGTAATTGAAAGAAATTCTTGGCTGAAATGAGATTGACTGGAAACAGGATTTAATAGACGCAGGATATTGATTGTGGCTAGCAATGTTTGTAAAGAATTTATGTGAGCCATGCAGTTTCAAGTTCAAGATAGCCCCTAAACTTTGGTGACCTAAATGCGTAGGCCATTATAATTTAAGAGGGTTCAAGGAAGGAGCACTGGCTATTCTAAAATGAGTGGCCAAGGGGCAAAATTCTTTGTATAGAGTTCTAATACTTCAGTCCCATCCTGGGAATTATGATTCCTGTGTAACACCTGCTCTGATTAAGATGGTGTGTATTAGATCCTTATCACTATTTTCTGCTAATTACTGAGGTATATGATTCAATGTAAGGCCAGATCTTTAGCTGGTGTAACTCACCATAGCTCTGTCAATCTCAATTGGAGCTATGCTGATTGGTACAAGCTGGCCCACCAAGTCTCATTTCCCAGGGATTCTAGTATCCGATGAGCATTCTGATGATCATTAAAAGAAAATGGTAAATAAATAAAACCTGAAACAAAATTGTTACATTCACAGAGACTAGTTAGAAGTTACCATTACTTATTCATACAGAACTGGAAGGCTCAGAGTCTGAGCTCAAAAGGTTTCAGAGTAGCAGCCATGTTAGTCTGTATCCGCAAAAAGAAAAGGAGGACTTGTGGCACCATAGAGACTAACAAATTTATTTGAGCATAAGCTTTCGTGAGCTACAGCTCACTTCATCGGATGCATTCAGTGGAAAATACAGTGGGGAGATTTATATACACAGAGAACATGAAACGATGGGTGTTACCATACACACTGTAACAAGAGTGATTAGGTAAGGTGAGCTATTACTAGCAGGAGAAAAAAAAGCCTTTTGTAGTGATAATCAAGGTGAGCCATTTCCAGCACTTGACAAGAACGTATGAGGAACAGTAGGGGTGGGGGGGAAATAAACATGGAGAAATAGTTTTACTTTGTGTAATGACCCATCCACTCCCAGTCTTTATTCAAGCCTAAGTTAATTGTATCCAGTTTGCAAATTCATTCCAATTCAGCAGTCTCTCCTTGGAGTCTGTTTTTGAAGTTTTTTTGTTGAAGAATTGCCACTTTTAGGTCTGTAATCGAGTGACCAGAGAGATTGAAGTGTTCTCCGACTGGTTTTTGAATGTTATAATTCTTGACGTCTGATTTGTGTCCATTTATTCTTTTACGTAGAGAATGTCCAGTTTGGCCAATGTACATGGCAGAGGGGCATTGCTGGCACATGATGGCATATATCACATTGGTAGATGTGCAGGTGAACGAGCCTTTGATAGTGTGGCTGATGTGATTAGGCCCTATGATGGTGTCCCCTGAACAGATATGTGGACACAGTTGGCAACGGGCTTTGTTGCAAAGATAGGTTCCTGGGTTAGTGGTTCTGTTGTGTGGTATGTGGTTGCTGGTGAGTATTTGCTTCAGACTGGGGGGCTGTTTGTAAGCAAGGACTGGCCTGTCTCCCAAGATCTGTGAGAGTGATGGGTCGTCCTTCAGGATAGGTTGTAGATCCTTGATGATGCGTTGGAGAGGTTTTAGTTGGGGGCTGAAGGTGATGGCTAGTGGCGTTCTGTTATTTGCTTTGTTGGGCCTGTCCTGTAGTAGGTAACTTCTGGCTCTGTCAATCTGTTTCTTCACTTCAGCAGGTGGGTACTATAGTTATAAGAACGCTTGATAGAGATCTTGTAGGTGTTTGTCTCTGTCTGAGGGATTGGAGCAAATGCGGTTGTATCGTAGAGCTTGGTTGTAGACAATGGATCGTGTGGTGTGGTCTGGATGAAAGCTGGAGGCATGTAGGTAGGCATAGTGGTCAGTAGGTTTCTGGTATAGGGTGGTGTTTATGTGACCATTGCTTATTAGCACCGTAGTGTCCAGGAAGTGGATCTCTTGTGTGGACTGGTCCAGGCTGAGGTTGATGATGGGATGGAAATTGTTGAAATCATGGTGGAATTCCTCAAGGACTTCTTTTCCATGGGTCCAGATGATGAAGATGTCATCAATGTAGTGCAAGTAGAGTAGGGGCATTAGGGGACGAGAGCTGAGGAAGCGTTGTTCTAAGTCCGCCATAAAAATGTTGGCATACTGTGGGGCCATGCGGGTACCCATAGCAGTGCCGCTGATTTGAAAGTATGCATTGTCCCCAAATGTGAAATAGTTATGGGTGAGGACAAAGTCACAAAGTTCAGCCACCAGGTTTGCCGTGACATTATTGGGGATACTGTTCCTGATGGCTTGTAGTCCATCTTTGTGTGGAATGTTGGTGTAGAGGGCTTCTACATTCATAGTGGCTAGGATGGTGTTTTCAGGAAGATCACTGATGGATTGTAGTAGCTCAAAAGGAAACTAATGTGTTTCTAAAGGCTAGCTAGATATCTGAATTTTCAGGCTCATTTCTTGGTGTGTATCAGCCATTTCTGTCTAAGTCGAGTTTAACCTACATCCGATGCCCACTGCCCACCTATTGGGTTCAAGCACTTCTTTGAGGTCTTGAGAGGAGGCAGAGGGAGTTACTGGTAATTCTGCTTTATTATTGAAATTGGCAGAGCTGATCCAGTTTGGGGTATAAACCTGTTTAAAGTCACTACCTTAAGCATCGCCTCTGTGGATTGTTAACAAGGGTCACTGTGACCTAGATTTCACTCATCATGTCCACCAATGTCAGGTAAAATGCCTAACTACAGCTGGTCAACAATCCCAAACTTATTCTGATAATGTGTGTACTGCTTCTTGTTCATCAAACTCCATCCACCGCCTCACTGGCACCGAGCAATTTGTTATGAGGGTATTTCTGGGGGTATTATACCCCATGCCAGGGGGGAAATAACATCACAAACCAGTGGATGAATGGCCCACTAGTTACTGAATGTAGATGCAGTTGCTATCATTTTGATGCTGAATATGTCCATTGGAACCTATTGGCTCATTAGGACTGGAGGCCTATTAACATTTGGGTTTATTGCTCTCACAAATTGAAACTACTGTATATACCTACCTCCTATCCTTCTAAACTGCAGTTGTTCTCTATGTCCATTCTGCCGGGCACCAGGATCATTCTAGTTTGTGGATCAGCCACAAATGGGAGAATAAGACCCGAGGTTACACAGAATTGAAAATTCAGTAGCAGGCATTGAATCCCATGAGAGGTGGATCTGCTGTCTGGTTTGGCTTGTTATAGATATATGGACCAGCCATAAGATTTGGGTGCAGATCAGGGCTAAGATTTCAGTAGTGTTTGGATTCAGGAGTTTGGTTTGAATTCATCTCTAGATTATATCTGCTTTTTATCGATTAAAAGAGGTGGCTGGGGTAGGGGAAAGGCTGAAAAGTCCCATCCAGGTCAATAGTGCTCTTTTGCTGTATAGAAATACAGGATTTGACATAGCAAACATTCTAAACAAATTTTCAAGCAAACCCCAGCTCAGCCAGTGAAGGCTTGTACTGGTCTTTCATTATGCACAGTTCTTCAGTGTATTTATTAATGCCTAAGGTATCCATTCGCTGAGTACCTGGGGACCCCCTCTCTATCGTCCCTGGTGCACACTTCAGTATACTCTATATAAACATAGCTAGGCGCGGTAAGCTCTTTGGGACAGTGACGGTCTGTTCATTACATGTATGTACAGCTTCATTACATGTATGAATGTAGAGGGGCCCTGATCTGTATCAAGGGCCTTAGATGCTACTGTAATACAAATAAATAGCTATAATCACAATACTTCCCTATTCACCATGATCATACATACAAATGAAACTTGTTTACCTGCAGAGTTGCATGACAGATTGTCTCATTATAGAATAGGAAACCAGCTGGAATTATTGTGTCTTGAATTTCTGGAGTGGCACTTGGGCTACTTTTAATGTGAGGTCATTAATCATGGCACATTTTGATGTATTCAGCAGCTTTCCAAGTTTCTATTATACCTTGCGTGTGCCTACCATTGTTTTTGAGACCTTTACACTTGATGATTTTGTGTGGTGGCAGCTGTTCTGCTCTGAGCTGCATGTTAATCTTATTAGTAACCTCTACTTAGTGCCACAAAATATTAAGATAAAAGAAAAATTGTTTCCTGTAAGCTGTGTCTTTTACTTGCTCCTTTGGTACAATTTTCCAATGCTGTAGCCCTGGTAATTCTATCCAATTCTCTTTGTAGAATCCAATTGAAGCTGTGATTTAAAATCAGTGAGCAGAACTCCCAGTGATAATCACAATAGTTGGTTCCTAAAGACTCACATACATTAATGACAGGCCAGCTGTTAGCACATGAAGCACATCTGTTCATAAATTCCCGAACATTCCTATAGTATGCATCTGAAACAACAATTTGCATTTTTTAAACATTTTCTTTGCCTTAAAATTATTTTGGACCAGATAGTTAAATAAAAGACAGTATAATATATATACACACACATACAGCCACATATCACACCAAAACCAAATATATGCTGTATAGTCCTCAGATAGGTCAGAATGAAGTGCAGGTTCGGTTCTCAGAACAGTTCTCTTCTGTAGGTGTACAGCTGGATAGCTGCACATTTGTGCTCTAAACATACTGTACAGTCCCTTTCTAATTTGAGGATATGGAGCTGTAAGATGCCACACAGTGACGAAAGAATCTCCAATGTATGGTGAGAGTCTCACAGAAAGTCTCTGTCGCTCACCAGGATTACCAATGGCTGCCATTTGTTTTATGGAGCAAAATCTTCCCTAGGAATTCCCAGGATTCAGAATGTTCCTTTTAATCATGTGCAATCTTCTATGCTTTTGATCTAGTCCAAATAATAACTTGCAGGTATGGGACATGCTCCACAGGATGGTTTCATTGAACTGTACAATTCTGAATATCCATTTCTCTTCTTAGAGTGTAACCACAATTAGAAACAATAATATTACACATTTACATAGGACCATTCATCACAAAGGGCCCCATGACACTTTACAAACTTTTACAAATTATTTAAGGTATCTAACACAATCATTTTGCTTGCCACTGAAATGCAGCCACCTCTGGGATAGCGTGTGGCAGCTGTTCAACAGTACACAGCAACATCACACTAAAAGTTACAGCAGAACAGAAAAGGAAGAGTACTGTATGCAGTTGTAGATGCTGGAGAGACTTTAAGTAGGAAGAATAAAATTTTCCAAATTGGAATTTGGCCAGGACAATAGAGCTGACACCTCTCCTATTATTGAAAGCCCTATGAGATCTTCATTAAATGACTTCAAGTGGCCTGGGTCTTGGTCCTATGTCCCACCAGAAAGATGACACTTCAGCAATACAGTGCCCCTTACTACTGTTTGGGAGGCATTGGTTCAGAGAAAAGATATCCTACTGAAGACCCTGTACAACCCCCTGCAGCACCTGGATTTTCTTAGGTTTCCTATGCAAACCCTGACTAGGCCCAACAAATAAAAATATTTGTGCATAACAGGAAATGTAATTGCACCACCACATTAACTACAGACCATGCAAAATGCTGCCAAAAGTCTAACACACAATCTAATTGTGAATAAATTAGCATTCAGGAAAAGAAAATTAATTTGCCCTCTACGAATCTATTTTGTTAAATGCCCTAGAGAGCTCTTAAATTAATCTTGTTGTGTGCTCTCCGCATATGGCAGAAACAATTTTCAATAGGACGTTCCAGACAGTGTAAAATACAACCACGTACTTCCCAAAGTCTATGTTGTTTTATGGTCACCATGTTTATCTGTAAAGTTTACTTTTCTTCACTGTTGTGGAGAAACCATTTAGATCTTCTTGTTCTGTGACATCATGATCGGAGCTGTCATGGGAATAGTCCTTCATGACGCTATAGTACACCGGAACATTGTACGGGGTGGGGTTCTCAGTCCTTTTCTGTTCACATTTGCATAACTTTTTGAAAGCTGCTCTAAATTTCTGAGACATCAGGTTGTAAATGATGGGATTGATGGCACTATTCAGGTAAATGCACATCCTACAGAAGAGGAGGAACCAGATGTTGAGGTACGGAGGGTCCAGGAAGGAGTTCACTACCACCAATGTGCGATATGGCATCCACAGCAGGGCAAAGAGGATCACTACCACAGCCAACATCTTGATCACCTGTTGAATTGGGAGGGACAAAAAAAAAAATAGCTGATGTTACGCTTCTTCCAACAGGACCTTCCCACTTTTGAAACTGCAGAGGGCCAGCTCAGGGTCTGTGCACCACTTAACTCCCATTTAAGTCTTCAAAATTAGGCTAAGTGGGGCATAGATCTTGGGCAACCCCTCTGGAGGGGGCCAATTTCACTCCTGTGAGTACATTTTATATAAATAACACACTTACATAACAGGTCTCCCGTCATCATTGAAGACACTTAAAACCCCATTGGAAACAATCATTCATTGGCTGGGAGATGAGCTGGATAGAAAGGACTGAAGAGGTCAGAATTTCTGACTGGATGCAATTTTGAAAATTGCTTGTGACAACAACAAAAACGAAGGGGAGAACTATCCTGTACGCTAGGGCAGAATCCCAAACAGCATTTGATGCAGGAAGCATTCAAATTACTTTTCAGATATTTAACTGATTCTTTTGGACTCTGTTGACTTTCCGCTCAATTTAAACATTTCAGATCCAAGTAATTCTGCCAGTTACTGGTATTAGAGCACCAGACTCCAGCATGAATTTCAGATCTGTTCCCAGAGCAATTTTTTTTTGCAGAGTAGCTAGTGAATATTTTTAAAATCCGAAGCATCTGCAAAGTTCTGTATTGGCACATTAGGAAAAAGGACGTGATGAGAATTCAGAAATGAGCAGCGGTTCCTCTCTGCTGTACTCCAGAATTTTTTTAAAAATGCATTTCTCTTATATTGATTTTCTACAATAATCTGAATCAGGCAGTTGCAAACAGCCATTTCTATGAGTGATTATATTCCTTTCAGCACATATTTATTGAATACACATGCTCTTCAGAATGCTCTATATATGTTAGTGGGAGTACGACATGCATATTAAGGGGATAGGCACCCCTAAATGCCCAAAAGGGGGTAGTTCAGTAATTAGCTTTTCTGCAGGAAGATAGATATTTTTGTCAAGATCTGACACCCTAGTTCTCTTGAAGTATGGTTTTCAGTTGGTTACAGGGTACCATACCCTGTAGAATGCTCTCTGTGGGAGCTGAGAATGGTGACATGTCGCAATGTAATGCCTGAAACAAGAAAGGGATTACTACCAAGCCTGGAAGCCAGAGTACAGTACAGTGGTGACACAGGGAACATCCCAGCATGAGACAGTGGGATGATGCTATGAGTTACTGTGTCACAGCTAAGAACCCAATGGACCAGTTATTGTGTCTTACTCCTTCTGGGAAATACACATGAAGGATTGCAGTAGGTGTGACGTTACCCATATCTGACAGTTCTACCATGGAAATTGTTACTTACAAGGAACGGGATGGCTCAGGGGATAGTAGAGTCATATATAGATTTCTGGTTCCAATCTATCCCATCTAGCACCAAATCCCATGCTTATGGGTAATTTTTAGAAATATTCAGAAATAGATTGGTAGTGACCACCAGTCATTATAGTATGACGGTTGGGTTGGTGCTCCACATGAAATCCACTGGGTTCCGTCCAGTTCCAGGTATAACCAACTGTCATAACTGGTACCACTGTCTGAGTTAAAAGGATTAGGAGTGACCATGGAGACTGAACTATCTTCTGCTCAATAAAGGGTGTGTATTCATGTCAGTACTGAGGCACATTCACGGGGCATTATGATGGAGTCCCACATTGCTGCAATCTGTGCTGTCAGTGATCTGGGTTGGTAGGATTTTTTGTCAAACCAGCGCAGTAAAGGATAGATTTCCTTACCAACCCCCCACATGTGGTACTTACAATGCAGTGCATCAGCGTTACTATATACAGCTGTTATATGTTAGTAATATAACATTCAACTAATCTGTTAAGGTCAATAAAATTGAAAGACAGTTGTCCAAAATATTTTTCTATTTACCATGGCTGGAGATGGAAGATGTATGAGGACTTGAAGATGAGGATGGGTTTTACACTGTTCCAAAGGATGAAGATGGTAACCTTGATGGTTAAGCTTTGCAGGTGCCAACTGGGATGTTGCTATTGATAATGACAATGAAGGCGATGAACCTGATGCTAAAGATTTGTAATGGATACAAAAAAAATTATATATGAACATAAGAAATATTGTTATAGCAATTAACTGAGAGAAACTGCTCAACATGATGGAGGCCAACACACCACCTGGAAAAGTAGTGGTCAGCACTGATAATCAGCCAGTTTTGTGCACAGAACAAAGTCATTAGAGAGACACAGTCAAGAGGGAGAGCTCACAAGAAGACACTTGTATCCTTTTAGGAAGAGAGAGGGCCAGATCCTCAGCTGGTGTAAAGTGGTGTTGCTCCAAGTAAATGGAGCTACGCCAAGGATCTGACCCGGAATGTCTAGCAATCGTCTCTCTGTACATTTGTAAGGTCGAAACACTTCCCCCTGAGTCACTGCACATTTACCTCATACTGCTGAGGTTTGATTCTGTAAGAGAACTTGGAATGTGTTCACCTTGGACAAAGCTGTAACAATCAATTGAAACCAAGTGCCTGTCTTAAGTGACCCTGAGTACAAATTCATTCAACCTTTAGTTCACCTCTACTAAACAATTTATTTAGCTTGGTCTCCTGGGTGGTTGACGCAGACTTGGCTGTATATTCATTTGGTTTACACAGGCTGCAAGCATCCTTGTCCTGTCTGAACACGAACTCCATTAAGGCCCTGGCTATCCTCTGGGATAAGCAGAAAATTCAGTATTAGAGATTTGGGGCTTAGTCCAAAAACTGCTGAAATTAATGGGACACTTTCCATTGGCTTAGTGGGCTTTGGATTGGGCCTATGCAAGATAGCCGTCTGAAAGTGTGACCTAGAAACCTTCGCTAGCCAGCCTAGGCAGACTGGGCATTGAGCACAGACATTCCTTCCTAAAGTGATGAGAGTTATCAGATTCCGAATGGCATACAATAATCCCTTTCATGTACATACTCTGAATACAAACTTTGGCATGTTTAGCTGTGCTCTCCGGTGGACTTCACTTCCTGCTGGGGGACCGGAGTTTCATTTAAACATCTAAGATGACTTTTTTTCTTTATTTGTAATTCTCTTCTTCTTTGGTTTGAAGCACCATCATGTTTGTGAAGGGTGACCTGTTCATTCAAGAGTAACAGTACCAGTCACTAATAAAGAGGGAATGTTCCCAATATGAGGGAAATTAACATCTGGTTACCGATGGTTTCTCAAGCCGTAGGAAATTAGGATGGAAGGAACCATTTGTCCAGTTGTCTTTTTACCAGAACAATCCCCCACCTCTTTTTCAGCAGGTGCTTATAGAAATGCTAGGAATCCTCAGTACTCATTCACTCTATTTTTACCTGACTTAACATTCACAGCTTCAGCTCATTCCCCCAGTACCTGATTCCATGTCACAATAACTCTCTGATCAAAAAGCCTCTTCCTGATCTCAAGCCTGAATCTACCCTTCCTCAATTTTTGGTCAAGTTCTGTAATTTTACCTTTTTCCCATCACATAAAGCCAGCACTGATTTAACCTTGAGAAGAATTGTATTACCTTTATTAAATCACTTTTTGTGTGACTTTTCCCATACACTGAGCACACTGATCTCTGTCAGGCAGCAGTTCTGAAATACGCTCTCTAAGATGTAAATGTCCTTAGTCAATCTGTACTGATCACGATCTCACAGATGGAGACATAAGCAAAGCTGCATCTAATGGAATACATATCTCCTTTCACTGCAATATCATTTATTCCAGGTCTCTCTCAAGCCCACTTCCATTCCAGCATCACTGAGAGTAAAAAGGTCCTACGTCATAGCAGTGCATGACTGACAGGAATCTTTTGCTCTCCTCTTCTGTTGGATACTATAGGTCTCACAAGGCAATGATTTCACTCACTGTGTTCTGTAGTCACTCTTCACCAGGTCAGCATGAGGTATCATCCTTTCTTTCTGACTTTAATTAAATAATAGATTCCCCATTTAACCACCTTACCCCCATGCAGTACTTACAGGACATCAAAGTAGAATTGTTAAGCAAGAGAGAATTTATGAAGGTTAAGTATATCATAAATAATATGTCATGAGTAGCAAGGGTTATCTGAATGGTTTTAGTGACAAACGTCCTCAGTGACTTTGAGCATGTTTCATCCCAGATATAACCATCTCCAGTTGCTAAAAATAATTCTATTCCATTGTGGACCAGACATTTGCTGTTGAAGATTCCGGTTACAACACCTGTCTGTTTTGGTGGATGTGCAGCTCTGCCTGGTACTGTGGGGCCTGATTCCACACTTCACTGACTGCCTGTGTCATTTGCACCAGTGCAAAGCGGGTCTCAGATGCTACCCTTCTGATCTGGTAGCATTTTGCAATGCTTTGCACGGCCTTTAGGTGACCTAGAGGTGCAGGGTAACAGAGAACCATGTTGGTCTCCTGCCTATCCACAAAGAAGCAAAGCACTTATTTAGGCTGCTCCCTCATCCATCCTCCTGAGGAAAAACTAGACTACAAAGAATCACTAGTTCACTGCTTAATAATAAAAAGGGTGGGGGGGCTGGGGCGACACCAGTGGAAACATCAGAGAGGATGTCAAAGTTACCCACTTTTTCAGACTAACACGGGAAGAGAGAATCTGTTCCTACAGTGACTACAAAGTACAAGACTGTAGTAAATGAGCTACCCTGCCGAGTACAAGAAGACATGGCAAAGTGAGAAGTGACATCAGCACCCTCGAAGGCTTTCTAGCCTTCTAAAGGCACCTCACTGTATTTCAATGAAAAACTAGCCCAAGCAGCTATGTGGGGTGGGTGTGTATATGTGGTCCTGGGGGCATGTTTGTAAAAATTCATCCCCACTTGAGGGCCCTACATGATATTTAAAACACACGCAACTTAAAAGCGAGAAACTAAAACATATATGGGGACATTATCCCCCTGGGGAGACAGCTGTTGGTATCGGCTAAAGAGAGAGCACTCTGAAGGACACTGAGGAATCTCGGTATAAAAGCTGTTCCTTGTTACAGCCTCTCCCCAGCAAAGGTGCTTTCCCCCTGCCCTGGAAGGTGAAGGCTGGGGAGCCATAGCAATGCAAGCAGTGAGATCAGCAGAGGTTTCTAGGGACCTGGGCTAGCAGCAGCTTCAAAAGTCTTGCAAAACGATTATTGTGTCAGATCTCAGATAAAGTGGAAAGAGTGAGTCAGGGGCAGACAAGGAGGGAGAGATCAAATAAAACGTCTGATGAGTTAGGGCCTTTTTTCTTCAACCGGCTTGGCTGAAATAATCCATGGCTTCCAGACACTCCACTAAACATCCGGCTAAAGCCAAAGGCACTAAGCTTTGTGGATAAAGATTTCTGTCCAGGCACCTTTCCCTCACAGATCTTAGGCATTCGCTGGCATCTTGGTTTTTGTTTTATTATTTCAAGAATAAAAGATGCTGGGCGATTAAAAGCTAGAGCTGAGAGAGAGAGAGAAATGAACGGTTCAGGGTTTGTTTGCATGTCATCCTTTTGATCCCACCTGCTCATTCATAATGATAGCTCATAGCGTAAGTTATAACTGCTCAAAAGAAGAAATTCAGATGAAAGTCATCTCCCTGCCCCCGAGGGGAAGAATCTCAGTTACAGTATCAGCTCCTTGTCCTGGGCTGGAGCCTGGACTCTAGGACCCTGGGGCCTCAGAGCTCATGCTCCAACCCAAGCCTGAATGCCTACACCACAGTTAAACAGCCCCTTTGCCTGAGCCCCGCGAGCCCGAGTCAGCTGGCATGAGCCAGCCAGCCACAGGTGTCTAATTCCAGTATAGTCACCTCCCCGGCACACTCTGTGATTTATCTTACAGCTGCTTACAGGTTTCATACACTTTGCATTAGCGAAATAACTGAGCATGCAAAGCCATTTAAAAGTGTTGAGGAGAAATGTAAAGGGCCTCAGAAATGGGAACAAATACTTATAGTTGTCTCCAAGCGCTCAACTTACTGAGCCTGATCATAGAATCATAGGGCTAGAAGGGACCGCAAGCTTCATCTTCTAGTCTAGCCCCCTGCCAGGTTGCAGGATTTGTTGTGTCTAACCATCCAAGACAGATGGCTATCCAGTCTCCTTTTGAAAACCTCCAGTGAAGGAGCTACCACAACGTCCCTAGGGGTCTGTCTCATTGTCCTAATGTTCTTATAGTTAGGAAGTTTTTCCTGAGATTTAATCTAAATCTGCTATGCTGTAGTTTGAACCCATTGCCTCTTGTCCTGCCCTCTGTGGCAAGAGAGAACAATTTTTCTCCATCTTTTTTTATGTCAGCCTTTCAAGTATTTGAAGATCACTATAATGTCTCCCCTTAATCTCTTTTCCAAACTAAACATACTCAGTTCCTCCAACCTTTGCTCATATGGCTTGCATTCCATCCCTTTGATCATCTTTGTCAATTGCCTCTGGATCCTTTCCAGTTTTTCTACATCCTTTCTATACGCTGGTGACCAAAATTGGGCACAGTACTCCAGCTGAAGCCTAGCCAGTGTTGAGTTGAGTGGTACTATCACCTCCTGTGACTTGCATGCTATGCCTCTGTTAATGCAACCTACAATTGCATTTGCTTTTTTTCCAACAGCATCACATTGCTGACTCATGTTGAGGTTGTGATCCACCGCAACTCCCAGAATCTTCTCAGCAGTGCTGCTGCCAAGCCAGTTGTCCCCCATTCTGTATTTGTGGATTTGGTTTTTCTTCCCTAAGTGTAGCACCTTACATTTGTATTGCTGAATCTCATTTTGTTGTCTATAGCCCAGTTCTCCAGTTTATCAAGATCCCTCTGAATTTTAGCTCTATGCTAATCCCCCCTAGCTTTATCTCATCTGCAAATCTGATCAGTATGATCTCTGTTCTGACATCCAGGCCATTAATAAAGATGTTAAACAACGCCAGACCCAGAATGCCTGTGGAACCCCACTTGAGACCTCCCTCCAATCTGACATTATTCCATTAATAGTTACTCTTTGTTTGCAGTTGTTTAACCAATTATGTATCCATTTAATTGTAGCTCTGCCAAGCCCACATTTCTCCAGCTTACTTAACAGAATGCCATGTGGGACTGTGTCAAAAGTCTTGCTGAAGTTCAGGTTAATGTCCACTGCATTCCCCTTATCCACCAAATCCGTTACCCTATCAAAGAAGGAAATCTAGTTGGTTTGCATGATTTGTTCTTAGTAAATCCATGCTGGCTGCTAATGATTATGCCAGGGCGTGTGACTGCATGTGTGTGGGAAGCAGCTTTCTTCTCAAAAATCTCTCTCAACAAATGCCTTCTGCATCTCTGTCTTCATCCTGTGCCCCTAACAAGGTTTTTCTCAGTGTGACACGCTCGTTTCATTCCACACAGCTCCACACGGAAAAGTCACAAAATGGAACCAACCCACAAGTCTCTCACTAAAGCACAAACTCAACAAAGGGAAGTCTTTCAAAGCAGTTAAACACACCAGCCATAACTGCTAACTCTAACTTCTTGGAGCAATGAGAGCTGTTTGCTGTAATGAGCACAATCACCTCCACAAGCATCTCTTTGAACACTGTGCCGTGGGAAGGGGGACGGAATGAGTTACACTCAAAAGCTCTGGGAGTGAAGTCAGTTTTAATCCACAGAACAACTTCACTCTAAGCCAAGACCTCGTGATGAGAGTGGCACCTTGTGTTGCAATACATTTTTGGGGGGCTTTCATCCTCCATCACTGTGAATGCATTTCCACTGTGTCTGAGTTCACCGCTCCCACTGTACAGAGCTTACTGGAGTTACAGTCCTCCCAGCTCATTTTAGTCATTTAGGAGATGGCTGCTGTTTTGCAGTCCCACTCAGTATCTCCATCTCTGCTTCTTACATCTGGCCTTAGTGAGTTCCTTAGGCTGTATGCTTTCTATCACCCCTTCCATCTGCTACAGTCTCACTTTAGGCAGCTGCTTTTGAGTCCCTGCTGCTGTTCTCCAGTTTCCACACCATCTCACTTCCCCTTGCACACCTTCTCCCCTGCCTTATTTTTGTCCTACCATTCCAACACACCTTCAGCCCCACTTCACGTGGCCATCCCTGTAGCCTCTTAGTCCTGGCCACAGTGGTTTAAAAAACATCTCTGCTGCCCACTGGTGGTTATTTATTATCAGATAAAATCATGTAACATTTTTATTTATCAGGCAATTATCCCTAAGCACATTGTTTCCAACATAAACCTTGCAAAATAGCCTCCCTTATGAAAGTCACACTAATCCCTGCTCTGTGTCTGTGGAATTCACACAGATCATCTTAGGTAAATGAGCTTGTTCACACATTACATTTGAAAAACTAACCAATTGTACCGCTTGAACCACTCAGACATGTGCAGCCTAAATTGGCCGGAGAAACTGGCTGTAACACATATCCTCTCTTGCCCCTCCCCTCCCAGGTTTCATAGATTCATAGATTTTAAAGCCAGAAGGGACCATTATGATAATTTTATCTGAGCTCCTGTTTAAAGGTGGCCTGGGGATCTCACCCCATAATTTCTGCATCAAGCCCAAAATTTCTGTATGAGCTACAACATCTCTTTCAGAAAGATATCAAGTCTTGATTTAAAGATTTCAAGTTTCCCTAAGTATGCGCCAAATGGTTTTTTAACTTACTAATAATTCATAGATTCATAGCATTTAAGGGCAGACAAGACCATTAGATCATCTAGTATGACTTCCTGTACATCACAGGCCATTAAATTGGCCATAACTGCTGTATGGAGCCCAATAACTTGTTTGACTAACACATTACTTGTGTTTTGCTGAAGCATATCTTCCAGAAAAGCATCCAGTCCTGACTTGAAGACATTATGAGATGGAGAACCCACCACTTCTTTTGGTAGTTCGTTCCAATGGTTAATCACTCTCACTGTTAAAAACTTGTGCCTAATTTCTAATTTGATTTTGTCTGGCTTTATCTTTAGTACCTGGTATTTTCTCCCTGTGAAGATACTTATAGACTGTAATCAAGTCACTGCTTAATCTTCTTTTTGAAAAGCTAAACAAATTGAGCTCTTTAAGTCTCTCACTGTCAGGCATTTTCTCCAGCCCTCAAATCATTTTTGTGGCTCTTTTCTGCACACTCCCCACTTTTTCAACATGCTTTTTAAAATATGGACACCAAAACTGGATGCAGTATTCCAGGATCAGTCTCACCAGAGCCATACATAGAGGTAAAATCATCTCCCTACTTCTGTTCATTACCCCGCTGTTTGTGCATCCAAGGATCGCATGAGCACCCTTGGCCACAGCATCACACTGGCAGCTCATGCTAAGTTGCTTGTGCACTATCACCCCTAAGCCCTTCTCAGAGTCACTACTTTCTAGCACACAGTCCCCATTCTGTAGGTATGGTCTGCATTCCTTGTTCCTACATGTATAACTGCATTTGGCTGTATTAAAACACATTTTGTTTGAATGGGCCCAGGTTACCATACAGATTGCTCTGTATGATTGCCTTGTCCTCATCGTTTACTACTGTGCATATCCATGTGTCATCTGAAAGTTTTATCAGCAGTGATTTTATATTTACTGCCAGATCTCTGATGCAAAGGTGTACCTTATTTCTGGTCTGAATCTGTCTCACTTCAGTTTCCATCCACTGGACTGCTGCAAGATCAAATAGCTGGGGCATGTTGTATCCGCTCCTGTCTGTCATGTTAGTCACATAGGCCCTAATCCTGAAAATGCTTACACACATGAGTAGGCCCATAGACTAAATAGATAAATTCATGGAGGATAGGTCCATCATGACTATTAGCCAAGAAGGGCAGGAATGGTGTCCCTAGCCTCTGTTTGCCAGAGGCTGGGAGTGGGTGCAGGGAATGGATCAGTTGGTGATTGCCTATTCTGTTCATTCCCTCTGGGGCACCTCGCATTGGCTGCCATCAGAAGACAGGATACTGGACTAGATGGACCTTTGGTCTGACCCAGTATGGCCATTCCTATGTTCTTTAATTCAAACATCCATGAGTGTTTGCAGGATCCAGGTCTTAGAATGTGTAAGCTCCTCAGAGCAGGGATCTGCCTTCTATTTGTTTCCTGTGAGATGCCCAGCATACCTGTGAACAGTAGGAGATAACAAATATAATAATATTTATTGCTATGTTAGCACCTGCAGAAGCACATTTGTATTAGAAAATCTGCTGATTTCTAGGTGCCTCCCTTGTGTTTGTACCTACTTGGCAATTGTGCTTTTAAACAAGCTCCTGTATTGACGCAGAGAAGTCTCATTATTAGCATGTCTACGGGGGGGGGGGGGGGAGAGGTTATCCTAGTATTTACCATTCCAGATAAGACACCTCTCCCCATATGACGAGATAACTGGCTCTGTGGATGAGGGGAAAATGGTGGATGTGTTGTTCCTTGACTTTAGCAAAGCTTTTGATACGGTCTCCCACAGTATTCTTGCCAGCAAGTTAAAGAAGTATGGGCTGGATGAATGGACTATAAGGTGGATAGAAAGTTGGCTAGATTGTCGGGCTCAACGGGTAGTGATCAATGGCTCCATGTCTAGTTGGCAGCCAGTATCAAGCGGAGTGCCCCAAGGGTTGGTCCTCGGGCCGGTTTTGTTCAATATCTTCATAAATGATCTGGAGGATGGTGTGGATTGCACCCTCAGCAAGTTTGCAGATGACACTAAACTGGGAGGAGAGGTAGATATACTGGAGGGTAGGGATAGGATACAGAGGGACCTAGACAAATTAGAGGATTGAGCCAAAAGAAATCTGATGAGGTTCAACAAGGACAAGTGCAGAGTCCTGCACTTAGGATGGAAGAATCCCATGCACCGCTACAGACTAGGGACCGAATGGCTCGGCAGCAGTTCTGCAGAAAAGGACCTAGGGGTTACAGTGGATGAGAAGCTGGATATGAGTCAACAGTGTGCCCTTGTTGCCAAGAAGGCCAATGGCATTTTGGGATGTATACGTAGGGGCATCGCCAGCAGATCGAGGGTCGTGATCATTCCCCTCTATTCGACATTGGTGAGGCCTCATCTGGAGTACTGTGTCCAGTTTTGGGCCCCACACTATAAGAAGGATGTGGAAAAATTGAAAAATGTCCAGCGGAGGGCAACAAAAATGATTAGGGGACTGGAACATATGACTTATGAGGAGAGGCTGAGGGAACTGGGATTGTTTAGTCTGCGGAAGAGAAGAATGAGGGGGGATTTGATAGCTGCTTTCAACTACCTGAAAGGGGGTTCCAAAGAGGATGGATCTAGACTGTTCTCAGTGGTAGCTGATGACAGAACAAGGAGAAACGGTCTCAAGTTGCAGTGGGGGAGGTTTAGGTTGGATATTAGGAAAAACTTTTTCACTAGGAGGGTGGAGAAACACTGGAATGCGTTACCTAGGGAGGTGGTGGAATCTCCTTCCTTAGATATTTTTAAGGTCAGGCTTGACAAAGCCCTGGCTGGGATGATTTAGTTGGGGATTGGTCCTGCTTTGAGCAGGGGGTTGGACTAGATGACCTCCTGAGGTCCCTTCCAACCCTGATATTCTATGATTCTATGATTTTTTAATTATAATACAGCTTCTGGTGCTATTCAAAGTTTCTGACACAAATGACAAGGTAGCTTTCTGAAGGCCACCAGGAATATTTTCTGTGACATTTTCAAAAAGCTGCCAGTGCTTCTGGCCAGCCTATGGAAAGCATGAATGGCAGAAGGCAAATAATCCATACCAACAACAAATGATTCATAAGCAAATGAGCCTGTCACAGGTTTTGAACCAGTATCACTTGTGAAGCAGCATTCTATGGTGCTATTCAAGAGACGAATGCTCCTAAAGCCATCTGGGTTGTCTTGTGGTTGGAAAGAGATGGAATGTCACCTGACATCTCTCAGTGCTAGTGATTCAACCTATTCCACAGAAAGGGGGCCTGGAGACTGGGTTTTTGAGGCAAAGCCAAGGCTGTAATGCTAGTGCAGTCACTACTTGATGGTAGCACAATTATTAGGGATGGAACAGACCTGTTGGGTGGAGTATTCCAGTATTGCCATGGGCAAGATCAGCCCTTTACTGCACTACCCAAAGGGGCAAATCCAGCCTCAGTTTGAAGAACTCCAGTAGTGGGAGCTTCTCTGATGTTCCTTGGGAGAGTTTCCCACAGACCAATGCAACTACCTGTTCCTGCAGTCTAGCTTGCATTTTCTTTTATACCGTTTCATGCCCCCATTTCTTAGGTTAAAAACTTCCCCAAGGCACAAATTCTTCCTTGTCCCTGGAACAGTATCGCCACCACCACCAAGTGAGTTAGACAAAGATTTAGGAAAAGGACCACTTGGAGTTTCTGTTTCCCCAAAATATCCCCCCAAGCCCCTTCACCACCTTTCCTGGGGAGGCTTGAGAGTAAAAAAGGTAGCACAGACCAGACCCTTGGGTTTTTAGGACACTAAAAACCCCGATCAGATTCTTAAAGACAGAACTTTTATTATAAAGAAAAAGAAAGTAAAAGAAACACCTATGTAAAATCATGATGGAAGATAATTTTACAGGGGTAATAAGATTTAAAACACAGAGGATTCCCCTCTAGGCAAAACTTTAAAGTTACAAAAAAACAGGAATAAACCTTCCTCTTAGCATAGGGAAAATTCACAAGCTAAAACAAAAGATACTCTAACGCATTTCCTTGCTATTACTTACTATTTCTGTAATTTTAGATGTATCATTCAGTAGGAGCTGGATTACTTGCTTGGTCTCTCTCTGTCTCCAGAGAGAACAACAAAAGCACAAACAAAAACCTTCCCCCTACCCCCCCCCCCAATTTGAAAGTATCTTCTTTCCCCATTGGTCCTTCTGGTCAGGTGCCAACTAGGTTAATGGAACTGATTAACCCTTTACAGGTAAAGGAGGGATTTTATGCTACCCTTAGCTGTATGTTTATGACACCTCACAAGTGGATGGAGCATCATGAATCACCACAGTTTATGAATGATCTATTAGCTGTTCTTCAATCCAGTTCACAGAATTTCCATCTAGATCAAATTTATCCAGTTAGCTTTCAGGTGGCATTGTTAGATGCTCTACTAAAGCCAAGATTTATGATACTCAGAGCACTCTTTCTGTTTATTCCTTCCGCAGCTGCATCAAAATAGCTATGTGATTTATCTGGCGTGATTTTGGTGCATAGATAATTTACTGTTAAGGATAACAGCACACAGTTAAATAGCTTCACAATGACTCTAGTGGGTAGAGTAAAGGACAGGGAGTTGAACTCTTGGGTTCTGTTCTTGGCTCTTTTTTTCACTCGGTATGTGAAACTGGGCAAGCCATTTAAGCTTCTCTGTGACTCAAATCAGCCATATATAAAATGGGTGTGATGATCCTTTCATACATCACGTGGGCTTGTGACACTTATTTCAAGTAGTTAAAGCACTCTGAGATCTTTGGATGAGGAGTATAAAAATAGATAGGAAAAAGGCAGTGGCATTTTGATCCCTTCACTGTTATAGAAGAAAAACCGGTACTTGAAAACATATGCTGCCATTCAAGGAAAAGCTGACTGCCCATTTAGTTTCACCTCATATCACTTGTCTCAATACCACCAAGTACAATGTGAAACACATACTAAGCAGCACTTACATTCAAATTACATGGCAGCCTGTTCCCTGGAACCCCATAAAGATCATTGCCTTCCAGACAGGAGACGGTTACTTTGTTTCTGATATAGGGACCTGATCCTCTTCCCATTGAAGCTAATGATGAAACTCCCATTCATTTCAGTGGTGCAGGATCAGGACCTAAGTGAATTAGGGACATAAACACACGTGCTTCAGGGTATAAGCAAAACTAACTAGTGGAGGTTAAGACGACACTTCCTCTGGGAGGAAGTTATTCCATGACTACCTAGAGTAGGGTTTCTTGCACTTTCCTCTTAAACTTGCGTGCCAACAACTGTTAAAATCATGATACTGGACTAGGTGGTCCACTGCTCTAATCCAGTATGGCATTTCCTATGTATATTCCTATGAAGTGGGAAGTTGCATATCAATTAAGCCTAGAGGCATAATTTCTTGTCCTACTGATTGAACTCAGAATGTTGATGAGTATTTATGCTAGACTCATTTTCTGAGTGCTGAATGGACCTCAAAAATTGTTAAGTTCAAGTTTGGTGCAGATAAGTCTCCAGAAATGTGTGCACTTCTCAGTACTCTCTGTACCATGTGGGTCTGCAGACCTGGGTTGGCAAGCTTGGGTGAGCAAGATTTTGCATGAGATTTGAGGGCACTTCTGTCCACACATGAAACTACTGTGAGAATAGCCTTGCCTTTGATAATTCTGACCCTATCTGGGAAGCAGAAAAAACAAAAGTATCACCTCAAAACCTTAATGGTTCCATCTGAGTTTAGTCCTAAAAATCAGTGAAGGTTTTTTCAGAGAAATTGGGCTTACTTACCCTACTACTGAAGTGCAACCACCTTTGGGGTGGAACATAGCAACTGGTTAACGGTGCACAACAATACAAGTGTTTGGATCAGGAAATTAAGAAGAATTCTGGATCCAGCTGAAATTGCCTAGGCAATGAAGAGAGTGGAAACTCAGCCATGACATTCAGATTAGCACCCTTATTCTGATGAAAGGGGATGTTTAATGACCATAAGCTTTGGCTTTATGTCTCACCCTTAAGACTGTGGTTACTAATAAATTTCTGAAGCAGGCATTAATGAGCCTGGAGTGCCTAACTAGAAGGCTTGTCAGACAGTTGTTTGATAACTGAGCTAATAGTGTAGCTAGCCTGCTTCCTCTCCATCAGTGTCTCATTAAACAGACCCCTTTCAAACGCTGTTTGTCTGGACTCAGCAGGACACATCTAACAAAGTGCATCAGGAATCCACATGAAATACAATGTTCGGCAAGCCGTGGCATAAGAAAATATTTCCAGATAAAGAGCCTCCTGCATATATCTGTCCTCTCTCCTTTTCTATGACAAACAGAATCATCTGTGAGAAAATGGCACAGAAAACATTCTGAGGTTGATTGTGTCCTTTACACAAATGAGCATCTGGAAATAAATTATCACAAAACCTGCATCCTTTCTCACTCCTGAGATGTGCCCTTATGCAATGCAGGACAGAGAGAGATTAGCAGAACAATCAGAGGCCAGCTATGTTATATATTCTTGCCTGTACCAAACTTTCAGATACAGAAGAGGCATTTCCACTGCCTCCCCACCAAATGTTTTTCACCCTTACAGGGCTATATAGCCCATCTTCTCAGTAGTCCCTTCCATAAGGAAGGCTTTGCCACTGGGGCACCTGTACAGTATTAGCTTTACTGTTTACTTACAAACCTCACTTTTCCTAGGGACTGGAGTCAGCCACGGAAGTCTCTCATCCTTGTACTGACTCTACTTAATTGTAAGATCACAACCTAGGTGGTGTGATGGCAGGAACTCCTAGTCAATGTGATATAGAGAACATAAGTATTTGGAGTTCCGATATACACAGTTCACATACAGAAGCTTGAAATGGGGGTTTCTGGTATGTCTTTCCAGTCAGTATTTTTCCTCTAAGGTATTTAAGTTGGTATTTATAGCATCATAGAAATGTTGGGCTGGAAGGGACTTTAAGAGGTCATCTAGTTCAGCCCTCTGCACTGAGGCAGGACCAAGGAAACTTAGACCATCCCTGGCAGGTGTTTGTCCAGCCTGTTCTTAAAAGCTTCCAATGATGGGGATTCCACAACCTTCCTTAGAAGCCTATTCCAGAGCTTCACTACCCTTATAGATAGGAAGTTTTTCCTAATAATTTACCAAATCTTCCTTGCTGCAGATTAAGCCCATTACTTCTTGCCCTACCTTCAGTGGACATGATGGAGAAGAATTGATCCCAGTCCTCTTTATAACAGCCCTTAACATATTTGAAGACTGTTATCACGTCCCCACTCGGTCTTCTTTTCTCAAGACTAAACATGCCCTGTTTTTTTAATCTTTCCTCAGAGATCAAGTTTTCTAAACCTTTTATCATTTTTGTTGCTCTCCTCTGAACTATATCCAGTATGCCCCATCTTTCCTAAAGTGTGGCACCCAGAACTGAACACCGTACTCCAGCTGAGGCCTCACCAGTATTGAGCAGAGTGGAACAATTACCTCCTGTGTCTTATATATGACATTCCTGTTAGTACACCCCAGAATTACATTAGCCTTTTTTGCACTGCATCACACTGTGGACTCATATTCAATTTGTCATCCACTATAACTCACATATCCTTTTCAGCAGTACTACCATCTAGCCAATTGTTCCCCATTTTATAGCTGTGCATTCAATTTTTTTCCTTCCTAAGTGTCGTACTTTGCATTTGTCTTTTTTGAATTTCATCTTGTTGATTTCAGACAATTCTCTAATTTGTCAAGGTTGTTTTGAACTCTAATCCTGTCCTCCAAAATGCTTGCAACCCTTCCCAGCTTGGTCTCCTTGCAAATTTTAAAAGCATACTCTCTGCTCCATTATCCAAGTCATGTGACTGGACTGAGTCACATCCAAGTCATGTGACTCGACTGTGAACCATTAATAACTTCTCTTTGAGAATGCTCTTTCAGCCAGTTGTACACCCACCTTATTGTAATACAATCTACACCACATTTCCCTAGTTTGCTTTTGAGAATGTCATGCAGGACTGCGTCAAAAGCCTTACTGAAAACAAGGCATATCATGTCTTCAGTTTCTCCCCATCCACTTGGCAGTAACCTTTATAATAGCTGGTAAGCTCTTTAGGGAAAGGGCTGTCATTTATGATATTTGTACAGCACCTAGCACAGTGGGATTCTAACATGATTCGGGCCTCTAGATGCTACTGCAATATAAGTGTTAATAATAATATGCATGTTAGCCCATTGTCTTCTGAAATCCTCCAAAGCCCATTGAATGGGAAGCTGTAACGGTTCCAAATATTATGCTGGATGCAATCAGACATGCTAATAATCCTGTCATCCTTGTTGAGAGGCTCACAATAGTATGTGTGCATTAAACACATTTACTGTCTGCCAGGTAAATGATTCACACCCACTGGAGACTCTCAAATGTATCCAAAAAAAAAAAAGAAAAGAAAAGAAAAGCTGGAAGATAATACCACGAAACAATATTTAGCTTGCTGACTCTGGCCTGATATACTCATCTGTCTCTGTTTCCTCTCCGCTGCTCTCTGTGAACTGTAATAAATGTATTAAGCTCTAGGCAATTTGCTGTTAAAAACTGGATGACTCTCGGCTAAATATTAACGGGAAGGCTTTCTACTACAGAGACTCATTGAATAATGGAAGAATCTAATGAGGGGAAAGTAGTGGGTGCAAGAAGCATGACTACATTTAAGGCAAAGTTTGGCATTGACATAAATGACTTGGATATTCCATTTGAGATGGGCCAGCCCGTCTCCTGGTAGCTGATAAACCATGTTGCCCTATGGGCCTGATTCACTTCTCATTCTGCTTGACTTCTGTGTAGCTGCTCCCAATTTACAACACTAGAAGTGAGAGGAGAAGCGAGACCCTATAGTTTTCTCCAGCCTTCACAGCAGCCTTGATTTTAACATATGACAATGGCCCCTGTAAAATTTAACAAGATGATGACAGAAAAGTTAGAAGAAGAAAAAAGCAGGTTTTCAAATTCTTTCACATTTACAATTTTCTGAAAATGGAACTAGAGTCAGCAAAGGAAGAGAGACATTTTCAGCTGCAGCAGCTAATGAACTGCAAAGAGATGCATGCACTGGAGCTGTGTGTGTGTGAGAGGGACACACACCATATCTTATTATCCTCTTGCTGATGTCCCCCTAATATGGCTGCAGATCTCACGTATTCTCCCACTTGGTCCTTCCAAATTGCATTTTGTGGGGTTTCCTCTGTAGCTGCAGTTATCCTACTGCCTCCAAAGCTTGCCCTGGCTCTGCTGACAGTGGTTTCTTCTAGGGAGGCAAAGAATGAGGAAAGACCTTTAAAGTGATCTTTGGACCATGCAGTAAACCTGAACAGGACATTCTGGCTGTCACAGCTCAGGCTTCACTGCCCTGTGACTATTTGGAAGGTACCTTCCTGCTCACTGTCTCCCAGGAGCCCATCTCTCTCTGGAGACAGAGAGACCAATATTTCCAAAGTTTATTTCCCACCATAATGTTTCTGGGGTCCCTGGGTCTCACCAAGTTGACTCATTTGATAGTTCATGCAGCTTCATAATTCAGATGGATCCCGAGAGAGGCAGTACAACCCAGACAGGGCTGGGAACCAGGAGATGCATGTTCTTTTCCTGCTTCTGTCACTGACTTGCCATGTGACCTTGGGCCCTACTCTTCATCTCTCTGTGCCTCTGTTTCCTCATTTGTGTTGGGGGATAATGATACTGAGCCACCTTTTTAAAATGCTTTAAGAGCTACAGGTGGAAATATTATATTAATTATATTAATTATTATATTATTGTTCATCTCTCAGCCTCATCCAGGGACTCTCAGGCAGCAGCAGATCAGAAAGGCCATAAGAAACCTGACGCAAACCAGAGAGCCATTGCATGCTGAGAAGTCCCAGAATGCTATGGGTTGTGCCTTCTTACAAACAACACATTCTGGTGTGACCAAAAGGAGATAGTGTGTTCCTATGGTAAGTATCCTGTGTCTGCTTGTCTGCAAGAGCAGAATCAACAGGCCTCTGCTGGGCCTACAGAGTCGACAACTGTTGCTAAGGAGAGTTGAAAGTGTTATATGGAGCTATGCAATGCTCCACAAAAGACAAGGCAATTGTGCTGAAGAGCAGACAGCCTACTTCAGGCAATGATGGCCATCAGTCAGGGGAGGCACCCCATAAAGGGGCAACTTGTGTAGCAATTGTTCTTTGAAGAACATTTTCTGGACTCTCCAACCACCAGAATACAGTTCCAATGTGGCTGGATGCCTTACAGACCAAGAGCCATACCCTAAACTATCAAAGGCAGCGTAGTCTAGAGGAAAAAGCACGGGGCTGCAAGCCAGGAACGCCTGTGTTACAATCCTACATCTACCACTGACTGGCTGTAGGTAAGCCACTTAGCCTGGGATTTTCAAAATGAGGTGTGTGTATTTGTGGATGTACCCTGAGTGTGTGATTGTGGTAAGTGTGTGCGGATGATGGTTAGATGTCTAAGTGCCCATAAGAACAGGCTATGAGTGACAGGGGAGTTTCTGTGATTGCAGTCAGGAAATGAGGGGTGAAATCTTGGCTCCAGAGAAGCCAATAAGAGTTTTAGCCTGGGTGTGTAAAAGCACATACACAGTTCTAAAAACCCTTAAATGCTGAGCTGGCGTGAAACGTTGATCCTATTCCTCTTTCTTACAAGGGTGCTGGGAGAATTAGTTAATGTCAGCCCAGGGCTTTGAAGATACAATAGGCTGTCTGCAGCATGCCAAGTCGTATACCTTCCCTCACTACACACACAGCACTAGAACTGGTTGAAAAAGTTCAAATTTTGAAATTTTCTGATGGAAAAATGGGACACCAAAAGAGAATCCCATTTCCCAACCAGCCTTTACACAGCACTTATCAGTATCAGTGCATCCATGCCCCAAGAGTATATGATCCTTACAATTTGTAGACACTAAGGGCCAAAGTCAGCCCAGGTTTAAGCCCTTAAAGTCAAGGGAGTTGCACCCACTTACACCAGGCTAGAACTGGCCTTGCAAACTGCAGTCTCCAAATCCACATCTAAATCCTCTGCCTGTCCATTTCTGCTGTAAATTATCAAGCATAATCCCAAAGGGCCTCATTTGCCTATTATTTACACGTCTAAACCACTCCAGTTCCTTTATTTCAAATGCTAACATTTCACCCAGTTATTTTACAAGGATTCAGTATGTGATCTAAACCTTTCCATGGGAAGAGAAGAGACCAAGAGTTAAAGGAGAAAGACTAGAAACACACACACACACGGACAGCTTAAGAGATCCAAGTCCAGAGCTCTATTTTATTGCACCTGGTATTTCAAAATTTTCTCCTCACTGAGATGTAATGACTCACTCCTTGCTTGGATTCGCTAAGCAGCTCTAGAAATGGCACCTCTCCTGCCTCCCTGCAGCAATGGAAAAGTTGACTAATACACAATAAAGTAAAAGTGCAGATGTAAAAATAGAGGTCCCACATCTGGACACTGTGATTGTCCACTAAGGGAAGGAGGATAATAAGGTTTCAGGTAGTTATTGTCCAGCTAAAGTGTGGGTTAGGCAAAGGATGAAATCACATCCAGACAGAATGATGAACGCTAACAGGAACGAACCAGCCAAACACGGACTAACTAGCAAAGAAAAGGGAAACGTCTCCCCCTGCTGGAGGACAGCTCCTCTTTTTACCCAAGGCGAGTTTGCTCCCTAGAATTAATTCATATGCTATTGGCTCAGAAAGGAGTTCAGAGGGAAGGGATGGGAGTTTGGGTAATGGTGCTCCTGTCTGAGGTGTGTCTCATCAGATCTCCTCTTCCTTGGCGATTTTAAACTGGAAGGGTTAATTAATCATGATTCCAGTTTGGGAGTGAAGCTCAGGTTACATTATGGTAATCGAACACCTTACTAATCATGGAGCGAATTAATAGCTAGCCTGCAACAATATCCGCCTCTAGCCAGGACTGCTCCATTCCTGCGGAATGCTTCCCTTTCTTGTGGTGTGTGTAGCACAAGGCAGTCGTTTCTCTGCCTTCTCTGCTGAGACAGGGACTGTGGGGAACCAATGCCCTGTGTAGTCAGGGGCCTTTTAAAAGAATTCAGCCTTTTATCAGCTTTCACTCCTTTTCTCCTCTTACCCCTGACGATTTCATTACACAGGGAAGGGAAAGAAAACCCGGAAATAGCAATAAAGGCAATAGCATTATTCCTCTGCTCAGTCCCATTCCCCCCACACAACCTCGCTGTCTTCTGTGAGTGGGGCGATCACTCTTTTAAATCCAAGAAGCTCTGGGCTCTGTTGGGAAGTCTGCCAGCTTTGGGGGGTGTTCCAGGAGAAAAGGATCCCTAAGCACCCATCAGGTGTAATTGATTAGATGGCGTTCCAGGGCCCCTGCCAAGTCAGGGATCAGAGTCGCAGTTCTAAAAGATTTTGCCCCACAGAGAAGGCCCTTGCTGCCAACCCTCAAAGTAAGGCAACTCCGCAGGCTTGTCTGTTTAGAGAGATGATGACTTTCTAAGCAGCCACCAGACGGGTTCCTTTAATGCATCCTGACCATAACGGGGGTAATGCACTAAGTCGCCTACACCCTTTCCAGGATGTCACCTGGAAACACCGAGAAAAAAATGCCATTCAGACCAATTCCCAGAGTCTTTATAACACGTAAGAGACAAAGAGTGAAGACTTCTTTAGGAACACAGGAACACCACCTCTCTCATACCTCCAGTCCCTGCCCCACCCCACCTGTCTCATGCCCCCCCATCCTCCCAATGCCACCCTCTCTCAGGTGCAGCAGGAGGGGGGCAGCACACCGGCTTTCAGGATGTACCTGTTTCCTGGAGCTCAGAGCCCCGTTGTTGCCCTGGCAGGAGAGCTTCATTGAGCTGGAGCTGGGCGGCTTGCCCTGGTGCATGAAGCTGAGCCTGCCAGAGTCCTGGGGGCTGGCAGGCAGGGGGCTCATGAAGAGGATGCGGGCAATGAGGCCATACAGGACAGTGGCCAGCCCCAGTGGGATGACATAGAAGACAGTGAAGTCCAGGAAATAGATGGGCAGGTATAGGTTCCTGGAGACCCTGTAGCCACAGCTGACCTGCACCCCGTCTGAGAAGGTCGCCTGGGCAGTGTCCACCAGGAAGAACCACATCATGCAGTAGAGGGAGGTGAAGAGCCAGACACAAGCAATGATGCGCTTGGCCCGGGCCACGGTGCAGAGCAGCTGCGCTTTGATGGAGTGGCAGATGGCGATGTAGCGCTCCACCGTGAAGGCGGTGATGGAGCATGCTGAGATGTTGATGCCCAGGTACTGCAGGTAGGTGATGCACAGGCAGCCGGCGTAGCCGTACACCCAGGAGGCCACCACCTCCGATATGTTGGGCAGCCCTGCCGCCAGCAGCACAATCAGGTCTGCCACGGCCAGGCTCACCAGGTAGCAGTTGGTGGGGGTCACCATGTGCTTGGTGCGCAGCACCACCAGTACCACCATGATGTTCCCCGCGATGCCCACCCCACAGATCAGCAGCACCAGCAAGATGGTCACCACCTGCAGCTCCAGAGGGTGCTGGGGCATCTTCCCTAGGGTCTGGTTGACCCTGCTGTTGCCCAGAGGGGGTCCAAAGGCCAAGGTCTCGTTCTCCATGTGGCCTTGCTTGGGAGATCTCCTGCTGGTCCCCAGGGCTCCCCAGATGCTCTCACCAGCTCCCTGGCTGCACTTCAGGAGTCCTGAGCAAGGAGAGACAGGGAAAGTCAGTTGGTTCAAAGGAACCACCCTGATCTCTCCCTTGCACTCCCCATCAAGCAATCACCCCTCCTCCCAGTTACTTCTGGCGTCTTCCCCCAAAACATCAGGGGCCCTTTGATTGCGCTGCTCAAGAGTTAGGAAGGGTTTTGTTTTACATGTAAAGGTCCTCCCTGCCCCAGCACACACACATGCACCCCCCCAGCACCCCCCTCACACACACACCCTGGCAACCCCTCACAGAGCCCAACATACACCCGTACCCCAGCACACACACACAGCCAGCACCCCCTCATACATCCCAACACACAGACACCCCAGCACCCCCTCAACACACACCCATACCACAGCACACCCCCAGACACCCCAGCACACACCCCCAGCAGCCCCTCACACACCCCAGCACGCACACCCTAGCAACCCCTCAACACATACCCAGACCCCAACACACACCCACACCCCAGCACCCCAACACACACCCATACCACAGCGCGCACCCAGGCACCCCAGCACACACCCCAGCATCCTCTCAACACACACCCATACCACAACACCCAGAGACACCCCCTCACACACCTCAACACACACCCATACCACAGCACATACCCAGACACCCCAGCACACACACCCTAGCATCCCCTCAACACATACCCAGACCCAAACACACACACACACACCCCAGCATCCTCTCAACACACACCCATACCACAGCACCCAGAGACACCCCCTCACACACCTCAACACACACCCATACCACAGCACACCCCCGCACACCCCCAGACACCCCAGCACACACCCCCCCAGACACCCCAGCACACACATCCATACCACAGCACACACCCAGACACCCCAGCACACACCCCAGCATCCCCTCAACACACACCCATACCAAGGCACCCAGAGACACCCCCTCACACACCTCAACACACACCCATACCACAGCACATACAGACACCCCAGCACACACACACACACCCCAGACACCCCAGCACACACACCCCAGCATCCCCTCAACACACCCCCAGACACCCCAGCACACACCCCCCCAGACACCCCAGCACACACCCCAGCATCCCCTCAACACACACCCATACCAAGGCACCCAGAGACACCCCCTCACACACCTCAACACACACCCATACCACAGCACATACCCAGACACCCCAGCACACACACCCCCCAGACACCCCAGCACACACCCCAGCATCCCCTCAACACACCCCCAGACACCCCAGCAGCAGCAGCGATTCTGGGCTCGGAGACAGCCAACCCGCGGCACAGACAGGTGTCCCGCTGGCCCAAACTTTCGGCGCCTGCCATCGCTTCGCAGCCCCGGCGCCGCCGCATTCACCCCGCCCGAGCGCTCCTTTGCCTGAACCCCTCTTGCCTCTAAGCCGGAGAGAGAGGCCGGGCCGGGCCGGGCCGGGCGAACTTCACCCGCTCGGAGCTCCCTGGCCGGGCGGGGCGGCCAGAGGCGTCCCGGGGCGGAGGTGCTGGGGCTGGGCTCCGCGCTGCCGTGCCCGCCGGCCGGCTCTCTCCCGCGCGGCTGGAGCTGCGGCTCTCTGCTGAGCCGCCTGCAGCCTCTACCTACCCCCCGCCCCCGGGGGGGATTCCCAGCTGCCGTCTGGGGCAGGGTCCTAGCGCCCCCAGGCCCGCGGAGCCGGAGGGCAAAGCCCAGGGGAACAGGGCGCTAGTGACTAGTCCTCCCCCCAGCACGGGGCCGCCGCTCCATGTTCAACTCCCCGCCCCTCTTCTTCAGCCCTACTCATTCCCCCTCCGCTTCCTCCTCTGGAGGCACTTGCGCCAGTGCTTGTCCCCCAGCTACCCACTCCTGACTCCTGGGGGGTTGTGCAACCGGGCTTAGCTTCAGCGTGGGGATGAGCCCACCTCGGCAGTTCACTCACGCTCCTGGGGACTTCTCCTCTCCCTTGGGATCCGGGTTGCGCCGGTCGCTCAGAGCCAATTCGATTTGAACCGTCCACGTTTTCAAACACCACTCTGCCCTACATTTCAGTCCCCAAACCTCCCCTTGAATCTTCAGCTCCTGACCCTCGTGATAATTCTTCTGAGCTTTTCCTGGGGGCACATCAATTATCAACTCTTGCTTCTCTGTATGAAGAAGGAGACACACAAACCCTGAGCATGTACAGTCAGGGCTGCATAAAGTGGTGTAACACTTTCCATAATAAAGGATATACCTACAAGTACATAAAAGGTTGTTATAAGGAAGAGGGAGAAAAAATGTTCTCCTTAACCTCTGAGGATAGGACAGGAAGCAATGGGCTTAAATTGCAGCAAGGGAGGTTTAGGATGGACATTAGGAAAAACTTCCTGTCAGGGTAGTTAAGCACTGGAATAAATTCCCTAGGGAGACTGTGGAATCTCCGTCACTGGGGATTTTTAAGAGCAGGTTGGACAGACACCTGTCAGGGATGGTCAGATAATACTTAGTCCTGCTTGGATGCAGAGGACTGGATTTGTTGATCTCTTGAGGTCCTTCCAGTCCTACGATTCTATGATTCTTGCTATGGTTTTTTTTGCAGATCTCTCATGTCACCATCATTTGCAGCAGGCCTTTGATATGCAGCAAGGGCAATCCTTTTAGGCTACAGATTTTTATTTTTATTTTGTCTCATGAAATTCCATTCAGTTTGGCTCTAACATCAAGATACTGAAAAATCACCCTTTCTCTTCTCCCACTTGCTTTTCTTATGGAAATGTTGGGAGCCTGCCAAAATCACTGACCATTCCAAGGCTGGGCTCACACCACTGCCAAAGCAGCAGCAACAGTAGGCACTGCACTGAGAACACCAGGGAGCTGCCAATGCAGCTGTAAAGGGAGTGAAAAGGGCAGGCTCACCTTCCCCTGTAAACCTGCACATAATAGAATTTGTTTTTCCCCTTAAAAAAACCCTAAGAAATTATACACAAAAAATACATCGAAGGAATGTTGTTTAATTGCAAAGCCAAGTATTTGAAAGTTAGGGAATGCCAGATTTATGGTTGCCCAGGCAAACTTAGTCATGCCTCTTTGTATGTATGCATTATAACTGGTTAAGCACATAATAAAATACTATTTTTCCACAGAACGACCCCCCACACACACCACCTCAGCCAGTGCACAGAACAGACACACAAGGTTGGGGGGTGCAGACAACCATACACGTCGTACTTCCTGACTTTTGAATTCTTGACTTTACAACGTAAACAACATTTTCTAACACATTTTGTTATGTTTTATATTTAGATAATAAACACACCCACATATATGTATATAAATATGTATTATTCTATATATATTTTCTAAATTTCTTTGCAATGTTTGTAGAATACTTTTCTAGTTAGTGAAATGGTAGTCATAATAATTATTATCATCATTATTGCTGCCCTCTGGTATATGGGCAAGAACACGGCACATTCATTATAGATTCACAGCATTCCTGGTTACTTGTTGCTTGGCATCATTAGCAGGGTTGCAGTGCATTGTTCTCCCCGAATGCAGCACTGTTGCTCCACTTTCTTCTTTCTTGGCACTGCTCCAGCCATAATAAACATTCTCTTCCTATTACTTTTCATTGTGTCCACCACCCACCCTTATTTTCTACAGAAATAATAGCTGACATCATCATCAGCTCCCACAGCAGGATACTACTATATGGTAACTGTCTGGATCTGGAATTTATGATGTCAGGAACCCATGTCTTCACCACTGAACCAGCACTTAGAGTTTATTGCTTAATAGTACATCTCATTACTTAATTATTTTCTAATTGTTTGATGATTTAATTCTACCTCTTACCATTCAGCATTTGCTCAGTGGCATTTTTCATCCAATGCTGTCAGACTCAGCAAACTCCTTATTCACTTTGTGTTAATATAATAACTTTCAGCTTCCCACCTGAAGAACCTCTTAATATAAAAGCCACAGATCTGCAGGCAGTGAATGTGGCCACGCACTTCTTGCTTTTCTCCATCATGACCTCCACCCTATCCCTTCCCTTATGCTGACCAAGGTTTCCAGTGAACTTCTTGATCACCATTCATTACATAATCCTTTTCCACTGAGTGCTTGACGCTGTTGGATATGGCAATCTGCTGAATTCAGCCCCATATTTGGCACTGCACTAACCTGAAGTGCAGTCCATCAATTAGGCCAGGGTTTCTCAAACTGGGGGTCGTGACTCCCTCAGGAGGTCACAAGGTTATTACATGGGGGGTCATGAGCTGTCAGCCTCCATCCCCACTTCACCTCCAGCATTTATAATAGTGTTAAATATAAAAAGAAGTGTTTTAATTTATAAAGGGGGTCACACTCAGAGGCTTGCTGTGTGAAAGGGATCACCAATATAAAACTTTGAGAACCACTGGATTAGGCGTATCTACAATGGGAATATGTCTCAATTTCAGCCATTAGTAGCCAGAAACTAGAAAGCCAGCACAGGTGCAAACCCCTAATGTAAAGAAGGAAAGCTGCAATTTTCCCAGTGGAACTTACCCCTGCTTGAAATGAGGGGGTAGAAATCAGTGGCTAGCTGCTGATGGCTGGAATGAGACAAATTCCCAGTGTAGACAAGGCCTTAGTGTTGTCTTATGATTTTTCTCCATAAGCTACTTCCAAGTGAAATCCATGAATTGGATTCTTTCTGGTCTGCTAAGTGGGGTCCCTTGGAGTGTGTGTGTGTTTGTGTGTGTGCAAGCATTTCGGTCATGGTGTTCAAGGGTTGACACAAGTCATTATTGTAAACAGAGTGACTGCAATGCCAATATGGTTGCTGCTGTTCATCAATACACTGCTCTAAACAATACCAGAGGGTCTGCTGTTAGACATGGATGTTATTAGCTGGTTTCAGAGTAGCAGCCGTGTTAGTTTGTATTCACAAAAAGAAAAGGAGTACTAGTGGCACCTTAAAGACTAACCAATTTATTTGAGCATAAGCTTTCGTGAGCTACAGCTCACTTCATTGGATGCAAGTGAGCTGTAGCTCACGAAAGCTGATGCTCAAATAAATTGGTTAGTCTCTAAGGTGCCACTAGTACTCCTTTTCTTTTTATGTTATTAGCTGACATCACATTGCTGTGCAGCGGTGTAATTTTGCACTCCTGGTCTTTTGTTAGGTAATTAAAATGTCCTCCTTCAAAACAGAAATCCATTGTGATAAAAACTGTCACATACTTTTGAGGCAGATGCAGGAAAAAGGTACAGAAAAAAAGGGCACCAGGACATCAGAAGAATAGGCTCAGTAGTTACTGTGCACTATACATTACAACAATCTCCATCCAAGAGTATTAAAGGAACTGACACAAAAAATTACAAGCTGAATAGCAAGAATTTTTAACGAAACTGTAAATTGGGGGATCATATCCTATGACTGGAGAATTGCTAATATAGTTCCTATTTGTAAGAAAGAGGGAAAAAATGATCCAGGAAACTGCAGGCCTAGTAGTGTAACCTCAATTGTATGTAAGGTCTTGGACCAAATTTTGAAAGAGAAAGTCATTAAGGACATAGAGGTAAATGGTATTTGGGATAAAATACAGCATGGTTTTACAAAAGGTGGAGATCATGCCAGACCAACCTGATCTCCTTCTTTGAGAAGATAACTGATTTTTGAGACAAAGGAAATGCAGTAGATTTACCTGGATTTCAGTAAGGCATTTGATACAGTTCCACATGGAAAATTATTAGTTAAACTAGAGATGTTGGGAATTAATATGAGAATTGAAAGGTGGGTAAGGAACTGGTTAAAGGGGAGGCTACAATGGGTCATACTGCAAGGTGAATGTCAGGCTGGAGGGAGATTACTAGTGGAGTTCCTTAGGGATCGGTCTTGGGGCCAATCTTATTTAATATTTTTATTAATGACCTTGGCATAAAAAGTGGGAGTGTGCTAATAAAATTTGCAGATGACACAAAGTTGGGAGGTATTGCCAATATGGAGGTAGACCAGAATATCATACAAGATGATCTGAACAACCGTGAAAACTGGAGTAATAGAAATGGGATGAAATTTAATAGGGACTAACAACAAGAATTTTTGCTATAAGCTAGGGACTTATCAGTTGGAAGCAACAGAGCAGGAGAAAGACCTGGTTGTATTTGTTGATCACAGGATGACTATAAGCTGCAAATGTGATGCGACCATTAAAAGGGCTAATGCAGTCCTTGGATGCATCAGGTGAGGTATTTCCAGTAGAGACATGGGAGTGTTAATAGTACCATTATACAAGGCACTGGTGAGACCTCATCTGGAATACTGTGTGAAATTCTGGTCTCCCATGTTTAAGAAAGATAAATTCAGACTGGAACAAGTGCAGAGAAGGGCTACTAGGATGATCAGAGGAATGGAAAACCTACCTTGTGAGACGAGACTCAAAGAGCTTGGCTTGTTTAGCCTAACCAAACGAAGGCTGAGGGGTGATATGATTTCTCTCTATAAATATATCAGAGGGATAAATACCAGGGAGGGAGAGGAGTTATTTAAATTAAGTGCCAATGTGGACACAAGAACAAATGGGATGTAAACTGGTCATCAGCAAGTTTAGGCTTGAAATTAGATGAAGGTTTCTAACCATCAGAGGAGTGAAGTTCTGGAACAGACATTCCAGTGGGAGCAAAAAATCTAACTGGCTTCAAGACTGAGCTTGATAAGTTTATGGAGGGAATGATATAATAAGACTGCCTACAATTGCAGGTAGCCGATTTGCAACTGTTAGCAGGCAATATCTCCAAAGGCCAGTGATGGGACAATAAATGGTGAGGGCTCTCAGTTACTATAGAGAATTCTTTTCCAGGTGTCTGGCGGGTGGGTCTTGCCCACATGCTCAGGGTCTAACTGATCGCCATATTTGGGAATGGGAAGGAATTTTCCCCCCAGGTCAGATTGCAAGAGATCCTGGGGTTTTTTCGCCTTCCTCTGCAGTGTGGGCCAGGGTCACTTGCAGGTTTCAACTCGTGTAGATGGTGGGTTCTCTGTAACTTGAGGTCCTTAAATCATGATTAGAGGACTTCAGTAACTCAGCGGACATTAGGGGTCTATTTGCAAGAGTGGGTGGGTGAGGTTCTGTGGCCTGCAATGTGCAGGAGGTCAGACTAGATGATCATGATGGTCCCTTCTCACCGTAAAGTTTATAAACCTAGGGGTAGAAGAGCGCCACATGAACATTAAAATCACAATAGAACATCCCATGTTCCCAGCTGGACTAAGGAGCCATTGCAGCACACTACAGTATAGAGGGAGGCACCAATGGGAGGAACCATGGCATTCTTGGAAGAGTCACTTGCATCTTTTTGTATCTTCCGTTGTCCTGCAATAACAGATGAGTTTGTCTCTTGGTTGAGGAACTCATGAAGAAAATAGTACTCTGCACTGATAGAGCAATTTCCTTTCAAGAATCCCAAAGGGTTATACAAACATTAATGAATTAACCTTCACAACACCACTGTCAGGTAGGCAAATATCATCCCCTACTGTAGTGAGTACTCCCATCCCTACTATATTCCTCAGATGGAGAAAACGATGCCCAGAGAGATACAGGTGGAGATTTTCCAAGGCACAAATAGGACTTAGGTACCTAATTCCATTTGATTTTCATTGAGAGTTGGATGCCTAACTGCGTTTTGTGCCTTAGGGTAAGATTTTCAAAGCGATATGCCTAAATTCACACAGCTAGCCTGTGGCCGGGTCAGAAATAGAACCTCTAGCATCTCTCTGTCCTTTAACCACTGTACCAGACTTCCCCTTTCTTTTCCCATATGTTTCATGTGACAAAACATGTGGCGTTCTGCTGGATCATATGGCAATGCAGCTCAGCAGATGTACCGAATCAAGAATCTGATGCAAAACAATCCAGGGTGTTAAAAATGCAGCAAAAAATCTATGCTGAGCATTGTCATCAGCCAAACCAGCACTACTTCCTGAAATAGGCTATGTGGGAGAAGTGGACACAATGTTATTCACATGTCCTCCTAATCTGGATGTGTCTATAATTTATTCGTGACATGTTGCTTGCATTGCAAAATACAGAAAGAGAGAGAGAGAGAGAGAGAGAGAGAGATGGAGGCTGGGTGGTAAAGTGTGTGAGAGTGGGCTGAGAGGAAGGCAGATCATAACACTGACAGAAAGCACAGAGAGTGGTTCCAGATTTGACTGGTTTCTCAAACACATTCCAAGAGCCAGTGGCTGCAACCAGGACAGAAAAATAAACTAATAAAACATATTGTTGCTATTTCACATCAAATAGGAAACCGTTTGTGGGATCATCATTTTTGACTGTTTTCCCTCATACAACAAACCACATTTCAGTTTACTCACAGAACTGCCCATTCAACAATAAATAACCCCGTAGTAATCATGATGACAATGATAGTCATAATAATAATGGCACCAGATCACACCAATAGATCCCAAACGATCAACTCACCTTTTGCCTAAATGCCGGAGGAAGTGCACATAAAATGTGTGTATACACACACACAAGCATAATGCACATACTTAAGATTATAAGCAGTGCAGTAGCAACACTTATTATTAAGATTACCCAACAATTTCCTTTGTAACTCCCTGTTTTCAGTTGCTTATAATTCAGACAAACTTTAACCTTTCAGGCATTAAAAAAATAACAGTATAATGAGGTGTTTATAAATAAGATCTGGCCAACCAATGAGCATTAAATAAGAATGTACCTAAATATTTACCCCAAATTTGAATGAAATCCAAAAGGTATGTGTGTTTTGAAGCTTGACTAATTTTTATTTGTCATTGACATTTCCACATAAAGTACTTCTGCACTTGCTAGTATCACACAGAAGCAAAAGTATCTATATCATGACAGAGAAATTCTCTGTGGATTTTTCTGAGCCTGACTAAAACCAGGAAGGAGAAAGTGAACTCTTGAAAGAATGTCTGATCTGCTGAGATGCTTAGTCCCCATTGTCCAAACCAGAGCTGGTCAGGTAAATTCAGAGAAGCTCTGACACACATGGCAATTTCCTGCAAAATCTTTGGGAAAAAATAATGGTATTAAGTTTATGTATCACTGTGGACCAGGGATTATATGAAATTCCATGGAGGAGAGGAACCACAGCACACGAAGAACTAAGAACAGTGAGAGGTGACTACACAAGTATACTCAGGTTGTAACACCTCCAAAGAGGCACCACCACCTGGAGATACTTGCATATACTAGTTCAAATGGGATTCTCCAGAGACCAGCAGACAAACAAAGTACTTTTGGACAAATAACCTGAGTTATTTGCCTTCATTCTGATCCAGCAAATGGACAGAACCTTCTGTCCAAGGGGAATGGCCCTAATCCGTAGAAGGACTGACACCAACGAGAGCTCTGGTGGAGATGGAGGGGTGCGGTGATCTCTGGTAAATTTATTAGCATGTGACAAGGTTCTTTTATTGTTTGGAATATGTTTTCTCTGTAATACTTTTATCTTAAGAATAAATATGCTTGCTTAGAAAGAGCTGTGTGGTAACTTAACCGTGAGTAATATGCTGTTTATAGGCTCTGAGGAGAAAAGCAGAGCAAGCTGCTGAGGCAGTCTGGCTTTGCTAAGGAATTCACAGTGTAGGCAGGGAAATACCCTGGCCAGGAGGGAGAAAGAGACATGGGTCTCCACCCCAGTGTGCAGAGGCAGCTGGGAAGCTGAACGTGTGAGAGTGGGTGCCCTTGCTGGACCATGGAGGGGGAAATATAGGTGCAATTGCACTGAACTGTGACAGAAGCATCTAGACTAGAGGATCAGAGTCTCTGGTCTGCTTCATCCACTTTGCACCATTTAGGCTTGCTCCTGGAGGGACCTTACACCAGGGCCAGTGATGCAGCATCGGAGATTCAAACTGGTGTCATGATTACTTCTACCCACTGCACCTGAACTCTACTTAGACATAGTTGAAAATCCAGCCCTGAATGGTTTCAATGACTTCTGGCTCTATTTACAAGCAACTGCTATTGCTAGGAAGAGCATGTCTCCCTCTGCTAATGGATTTGCATACTGTTCAGCTGGGCTACAGATTATGAGGGTGTCGCCCCCTCCCACTCCACCTCCTGCCACTTTTCCCTCTCGTTCGCTAATTTCTTTGGACAGGTTGGGCACAGAGTATTAGTTTTCTGTAACCGGACAGTGAAAATAGCTGAGCAAACGTGTTTCTCCTTTCCTCTTTAATTAATGTAATTCAGCAGGATAAGTAATGAAACTAAAATTAATTTGCAGCTGAATTCTCTGGTGAGTTATCTCTGCCTCATGACTCTTGATGGTCTGTCATTGGCTTTGTCTTGTGGAGGCCAGTGAATGACAGTAATGAAGAGAGCACAACATGCACAGGAATTCATTCTGCTATCGCTGACCCACCATGAATACAGTCAGCGTTAATTTTCTCACACCCAGCTGTCCATCATGTCCGTTGGTGGCAGAGGATGCAAAAGCCAAGCAAAAGATGCTGGTGTCAGGAAGAGAGGGAGAGCTCCGACAGTCTATACAAATCAATCAGGGAAGAGTAAGTGAGGGATGTGTAGATAGACCCCACTCTCGTATAATTAAAATGTGATGTGTGAGCATGCTATCTGCTTGCACACCAGGAAGGGTCAGAATGGAGGTTTGCAAATGGAGCGGAGCTGGGGTGGAGGTTGAATAGCTCAGGCAATGGGCTTTCTCCTTTGCAGTCGGACACATGCTAAAGTTTAGCTCAAGTCCTTAAAAAACAAATGTGATCATCTGACAGCTGTTCAATGGCCTCTGTGAGACGAGTTTGGCGGGAGGGAGGGATCTCAGTCCAGTCTGTAAAGGACAAATGTCCACAATGTAAAAGCTACCATTGCAAGTGGCAGTAGCTAGCCTCCTGTTTGGTAGCCTTGGGAGATAACTGGTAGGAGCAGCTGCAGAAGCAGCCAAAGCAGAGACTACAGCACTGAAGGAAAAGAGTAAAATGGGTCCTGAACTGTGCAGTGGAGACCCTGCCACATACACACTGGGGGACATGAGGGCATTGTTTGCCCTCCCATCCCAATATCTGTTTTGTCTGTTGGTACAGCGTATAGAACAATGGGACCCTGATCTCAATAGAGGCCTCAAGCCGCTACTGTAATACTGTAATAAAAATAATTAAGCAAACATACTCAGGCCACCTAAAGGCCAACATTCCCACAGTTCTCAATACTTCACGTAGTATGTTATTTCCCACTGCAACAGCTCTGTATCCCTGTGCTGAGGAGCTAATAAGGTTACATCTCACATGGGCAATAAACATCTTTACTCTCCTATTTTTTTAATAACCTCTAAAAAACTCATTCCTCTAATATGGCCTCAGTGAGCAATTTGATTAGCTCCATGGACAGAAAGACCTATGAGGTTTTAACATATTTAATAAACAAAGGGTGGGGTGGGGGGGAGAGTTTATCCACGTGTCCAAACTTTGGATGAGCATCTTTCTATTCTCTGTGGGGCTGGGTACACTAAAAATATTAAAACCATTAATCTTGTGAAATTAGACTGAAAGCTGGTGGATTTATGCTGTGTCTAAAGCACACTATGAAAGACACTGGTGCGGTTCACAGAGACCATGGGGTGCCACAATGAGGGACTTTCATGAGGAAGCAAATTTGACCAAACAAGAGAGTGTTTCTGTGTCCATTTTGCTATCCTACCAGATATTTTCATGGTAGGGGCACTCAGATTGCAGGGACAGTGGTATAGTATGGAAAGTTAGCTCGCTCGCTGTATTTTACTCTACCTTATCTACACCAGGAATGAACTTGGCTCGTTATGTTTATATGTAGGGCCCTACCAAATTCACAGTCCATTCTGGTCAATTTCACAGTCACAGAATTTTTTAAATTATAAATTTCATGATTTCAGATATTTAAATCAGAAATTTCATGGTGTTGTAACTGTAGGGTCCTGACCCAAAAGGAGACGGGGGGGGGGGTCACGGTATTGCCCCCCTTACTTCTGCGCTGGTGCTGGCGATGGTGCTGCCTTCAGAATTGGGTGGCCAGAGAGCAGCGCCTGCTAGCCAGGATCCCAGCTCTGAAGGCAACACCTTCGCCAGCAGCAGCACAGAAGGAAGGATGACATGGTATGGTATTGCCACCCTTACTTCTGTGCTGTTGCCTTCAGAGTTGGACCCTCGGCCAGCAGCCGCCACTCCCCAGCCACCCAGCTCTGAAGGCAGCAGCGCAGAAGTAAGGGTGGCATGGTATGGTATTGCCACCCTTACTTCTGCACTGCTGCTGGTGGGGTGCTGCCTTCAGAGCTTGGCCAGCAGCCGCTGCTCTCCAGTCACCCCGCTCTGAAGATAGCGCAAAAGTAAGGGTGGCAATACCACAACCACCATACAATAACCTTGTGATCCCCCCAGGAAGTCCCTTTTGGGTTGGGACTCCCAGTTTGAGAAATGCTGGTCTCCCCTGTGAAATATGTATAATATAGGGTAAAAGTACAGAAAAGACCAGATTTCACAGGAGAGACCAGATTTCATGGTCCATGACATATTTTTCACAGTCATGAATTTGGTGGAGCCCTATTTATGTGTCTTGGTCTGTCTAGTTTCAGAGTAGCAGCCGTGTTAGTCTGTATCCGCAAAAAGAAAAGGAGTACTTGTGGCACCTTAGAGACTAACCAATTTATTTGAGCATGAGCTTTCGTGAGCTACAGATCACTTCATTGGATGCATAAAGTGGAAAATACAGTGAGGAGATTTATATACACACAGACCATGCAAAAATGCACATTGTAAGGAGAGTGATCACTTAAGATGAGCTATTACCAGCAGGAGAGTGGGGTAGGGGGAGAGAAAACCCATTGAAGTGACAATCAAGGTGGGCCATTTCCAGCACATTTCCAGGAGTTAACAAGAACGTCTGAAAAACTATTTCGCCTTGTTTATTCCTCCCCTCCCCCCCTCCGCCCCCACTGTTTCTCAGACGTTCTTGTTAACTCCTGGAAATGTGCTGGAAATGGCCCACCTTGATTATCACTTCAAAAGGTTTTCTCTCCCCCCACCCCACTCTCCTGCTGGTAATAGCTCATCTTAAGTGATCACTCTCCTTACATTGTGCATTTTTGCATGGTCTGTGTGTATATAAATCTCCTCACTGTATTTTCCATTTTATGCATCCGATGAAGTGAGCTGTAGCTCACGAAAGCTCATGCTCAAATAAATTGGTTAGTCTCTAAGGTGCCACAAGTACTCCTCTTCTTTTTGGTCTGTCTATTCAGTCAGATATTAAAGTTCTTGACAGGAGCATTGCAGAGTAAAGCTTTTCAGGGATATTGGAATTCTTTAATTGTCTAGTTTCAGAGCAACAGCCGTGTTAGTCTGTATTCGTAAAAAGAAGAGGAGTACTTGTGGCACCTTAGAGACTAACCAGTTTATTTGAGCATGAGCTTTCGTGAGCTACAGCTCACTTCATCGGATGCATAGCATATCATGGAAACTGCAGAAGACATTATATACACACAGAGACCATGAAACAAAACTTCCTCCCACCTCACTCCCCCGCTGGCAACAGCTTATCTAAAGTGATCCTCAAGTAGAGCCATTTCCAGCACAAATCCAGGTTTTCTCACCCTTCCACCCCCCCCCCCCCACACACACACATACACATACAAACTCACTCTCCTGCTGGCAACAGCCCATCCCCCTTTGAAACTCCTCTTTATAATGCGCATGATAATCAAGGTGGGTCACCTCCAGCACTAATCCAGGTTTTCTCACCCCCCCCCACACCCCCCCCTTTTCCAAAAACCACACACACAAACTCATTCTCCTGCTGGCAACAGCTCATCTTACAATGTGCACAGCAATAATCCAAGTTTAACCAGAACGTCTTGGGGGGGGGTTTGCAGGAAAAAAACAAGGGGAGACAGGCTACCTTGCATAATGACTTAGCCACTCCCAGTCTCTATTCAAGCCCAAATTAATAGTATCCAATTTGCAAATGAATTCCAATTCAGCAGTTTCTCGCTTGATTATCATGCGCATTATAAAGAGGAGTTTCAAAGGGGGATGGGCTGTTGCCAGCAGGAGAGTGAGTTTGTATGTGTATGTGGGGGGGGGGGGGGGGTGGAAGGGTGAGAAAACCTGGATTTGTGCTGGAAATGGCTCTACTTGAGGATCACTTTAGATAAGCTGTTGCCAGCGGGGGAGTGAGGTGGGAGGAAGTTTTGTTTCATGGTCTCTGTGTGTATATAATGTCTTCTGCAGTTTCCACGATATGCTATGCATCCGATGAAGTGAGCTGTAGCTCACGAAAGCTCATGCTCAAATAAACTGGTTAGTCTCTAAGGTGCCACAAGTACTCCTCTTCTTTTTACGAATACAGACTAACACGGCTGTTGCTCTGAAACCTGTCATTATGCAAGGCACTGCATTTAGCCGCATGGAGTGGAAATCCATCAACTGCATGAAAAAACTTGTACAGATACAGACAGACATCATCTTCCTTTCCAAATGCAAACAGATGGACATCGTACCAAAACAGCGAGAAACTGCTGAATTGGAATTCATTTGCAAATTGGATACTATTAATTTGGGCTTGAATAGAGACTGGGAGTGGCTAAGTCATTATGCAAGGTAGCCTGTCTCCCCTTGTTTTTTTCCTGCAAACCCCCCCCCAAGACGTTCTGGTTAAACTTGGATTATTGCTGTGCACATTGTAAGATGAGCTGTTGCCAGCAGGAGAATGAGTTTGTGTGTGTGGTTTTTGGAAAAGGGGGGGGTGTGGGGGGGGGGTGAGAAAACCTGGATTAGTGCTGGAGGTGACCCACCTTGATTATCATGCGCATTATAAAGAGGAGTTTCAAAGGGGGATGGGCTGTTGCCAGCAGGAGAGTGAGTTTGTATGTGTATGTGTGTGTGTGGGGGGGGGGGGGGTGGAAGGGTGAGAAAACCTGGATTTGTGCTGGAAATGGCTCTACTTGAGGATCACTTTAGATAAGCTGTTGCCAGCGGGGGAGTGAGGTGGGAGGAAGTTTTGTTTCATGGTCTCTGTGTGTATATAATGTCTTCTGCAGTTTCCATGATATGCTATGCATCCGATGAAGTGAGCTGTAGCTCACGAAAGCTCATGCTCAAATAAACTGGTTAGTCTCTAAGGTGCCACAAGTACTCCTCTTCTTTTTAATTGTCTATATACCGATGCTAGGAGCCTGGGTAATAAGAGGAATTGGAATTGCTCACTCATGAGCATAAATTCAACCTACTTGGTATTACTGAAACCTGGTGGAAAGATTTGCATGATTGGAATGTTAAACTCAATTGGTGTAACCTATTTAGGAAGGATTGAGTGGGCAAAGGGAAGGGAAGGGGGAGTAGCACTGTCAAAACTGGCATTACCTGCTTCCGAGTCACTGACAAATGGCCTTGAACGCCCACACATCGAACAGATAAAACACAAGATGGGGTATTAATTGGTGTCTATTACAGGCCACCAAAATCACAATAGGGAATAGGATGACCAGTTCCTTAAGCACGTATCTATAATGTGTAGGGAATAAAGCTGCATTATTGTGAGCAATTTCAATCTGAGTGACATATGCTGGAGGCCTCAGGCTGCCAATACGAAAACATCCTTGAAATTTCTAAAAATTATACATGACAATTTCCTAGCTCAAAAGGTGTTGCATTTGACAAGGAGGAATTCCATTAGACCTCACCTTGACAGATAAAGAGGAAATGATCACAGAACTAAAAATTAGTGGTAGTTGAGATACAAATGATCGTGACTTGAGTACATCTTCTATGTGCAAACAGAATAAAGCCCAGACCCATAATATAGATATTTGGGACATTAAAAGTGCTAATTTCACAAAGATGAAAACAATTTTGAGCCAAATCAGTTAGGAGAAAAAAATTAAACAGAAAAAGGTGAACAATAATTGGGAACTATTTAAGAACATTTTACTAGATGCTCCCAAAAGATACACACCTTAAATGGATTAAAAACTGGCTAGCTGATAGGTCTGAAAATGTAAGCACAAGTGGGGAATCATTATTGTTTCTAGTGGGGTCCCACAGGGATCGACTCTTGGCCCTATGCTATTTAACATTTTTATCAGTGACCTGGGAGACAACATAAAATCATCATTGGTAAAGTTTGCCAATGACACAAAGACTGGGAGTGGTAAACAATGAAGAAGACAGGTGATTGATACAGAGCAATCTGGATCACTTGGTAAACTGGGTGCAAGAAATAATGTGTGTTTAAATATGGTCAAATGTAAAATCATAGAGTCATAGAACTGAAAGAGACCTCGAGAGATCATCTAGTCCAGTCCCTTGCACTGAAGGCAGGACTAAGTATTATCTAGATTATTTCTGACAGGTGTTTGTCTAACTTGCTCTTTAAAATCTCCAATAATGGAGATTCTACAACCTCCCTAGGCAATTTATTCCAGTACTTAACCACCTGACAGTTAGGAAGTTTTTCCTAATTTCCAATCTAAACCTCCTTTGCTGCAGTTTAAGCCCATTTCTTCTTGTCCTATCCTCAGAGGTTAAGAAGAACAATTTTTCTCCCTCCTCCTTGTAACAACCTTTTATGTACTTGAAAACTGTGATCATGTCCCCTCTCAGTCTTCTCTTTTCCAGACTAAACAAACCTAATTTTTTCAATCTTCCTTCATAGGTCAAGTTTTTTAGACCTTGAATCATTTTTGTTACTCTTCTCTGGACTTTCTCCAATTTGTCCACATCTTTCCTGAAATGTGGCACCCAGAACCAGACCCAATACTCCAGTTGAGGTCTAATCAGCACAGAGTGGAGCGGAAGAATTACTTCTCATGTCTTGCTTCCAGCACTCCTGCTAATACATCCCAGAATGATGTTCGCTTTTTTTGCAACAGTGTTACACTGTTGATTCATATTTAGCTTATGGTCCACTATGACCCCCAGATCCCTTTCAGCAGTACTCCTTCCTAGGCAGTCATTTCCCATTTTGTATGTGTGAAACTGATTGTTCCTTCCTAAATGGATTACTATGCATTTGTCATTGTTGAATTTCATCCTGTTTACTTCAGACCATTTCTCCAGTTTGTCCAGATCATTTTGAATTTTAATCCTATCCTCCAAAGCACTTGCAACCCCTCCCAGCTTGGCATTGTCCATAAACTTTATAAGTGTACACTCTATAGTATTACCTCAATAATTGATGAAGATATTGAACACAACTGGAACCAGAACTGATCCCTGACGGACCCCACTCATTATGCCCTTCCAGCATGACTCTGAACCACTGATAACCACTGTCTGGGAATGGTTTTCCAACCAGTTTTGCACCCATCTTATAGTAGCTCCACCTAGGTTGCATTTCGCTAATTTGTTTATGAGGTCATGCGAGACAGTATCAAAAGCTTTACTAAAGTCAAGATATACCACATTTACTGCTTCCTCCCTATCCACAAGGCTTGTTACCCTGTCAAAGAAAGCTATCAGGTTGGTTTGACATAATTTGTTCTTGACAAATCCATGCTGACTGTTACTTACCACCTTATTATCTTCTAGATCAGTGATTCTCAAACTTTTGTACTGGTGACCCCTTTCACATAGCAAGCCTCTGAGTGTGACCCCCCTTATAAATTAAAAACACTTTTTAATATATTGAACACAATTATAAATGCTGGAGGCAAAGCAAGGCTTGGGGTGGAGGCTGACAGCTCGTGACCCTCCACATAATAACCTCACGGCCCCTTGAGGGGTCCCGACTCCCAGTTTGAGAACCCCTGTTCTAGATGTTTGCAAATTGATTGCTTAATTACTTGCTCCATTATCTTTCCGGGTACAGAAGTTGAGCTGACTGCTCTGTAATTCCCCGGGTTGTCCTTATTTTCCTTTTTATAGATGGGCATGATATTTGCCCTTTTCCAGTCTTCTGGAATGTCTCCTGTCTTCCATGACTTTTCAAAGATAATTGCTAATGGCTCAGATATCTCCTCAGTCAGCTCCTTGAATATTCTAGGATGCATTTCATCTAGTCCTGGTGACATCTAACTTGTCTAAGTAATTTTTAACTTGTTCTTTTCCTATTTTAGCCTCTGATCCTACCTCATTTTCACTGGCATTCACTATGTTAGACATCCGATCACCACCAACCTTCTTGGTGAAAAGCGAATCAAAGAAGTCATTAAGCACCTCTGCAATTTCCACATTTTCTGTTGTTATTCCCCCCCCCCCCATTGAGTAATGGGCCTATCCTATCCTTGGTCTTCCTCTTGTTTCTAATGTATTTGTAGAATGTTTTCTTGTTACCCTTTATGTCTCTAGCTAGTTTGTTATTGTTTTGTGCCTTGGCCTTCCTAATTTTGTCCCTGCATACTTGTGTTATTTGTTTATATTCATCCTTTGTAATTTGACCTAATTTCATAAGAACCATCATAGTGGGTCAGACCAAAGGTCCATCTAGCCCAGTATCCTGTCTTCTGACATTGGCTAATGCCAGGTGCCCCAGAGGAATGAACAGAACAGGTAATCATCAAGTGATCCATCCCCTGTCACCCATTCCCATCTTCTGGCAAACAGAGGCTAGGGACACCATCCCTTCCCATCCTGGCTAATAGCCATTGATGGACCTATCCTCCATAATGTATCTAGTTCTTTTTTGAACCCTGTTATAGTCTTGACCTTCACAACATCCTCTGGTAAGGAGTTCTACAGGTTGATTGTGTGTTGTGTGAAAAAATACTTCCTTTTGTTTGTTTTAAACCTGCTACCAGGTTGGCCTTATTTCCTATTAATTTCATTTGGTGGCCCCTAGTTCTTGTGTTATGAGAAGGAGTAAATAACACTTCCTTATTTACTTTTTCCACACCAGTCATGATTTTACAGACCTCTATCATATCCCCCCTTAGTCGTCTCTTTTCCTAGCTGAAAAGTCCTAGTCTTATTAATCTCTTCTCAGACGGCAGCCGTTCCATATCCCTAGTCATTTTGTTGCCCTTTTCTGAACCTTTTCCAAGTCCAGTATTCAAGATGTGGGCATACCATGGATTTAGAAAGAGGCAATATGATATTTTCTGTCTTATTATCTATCCCTTTCTTAATATTCCCAACATTCTGTTCTCTTTTTAGACTGCTGCTGCACATTGAATGGATGTTTTCAGAGAACTATCCACAATGAGTCCAAGATCTCTTTTTTTGAGTGGTCACAGCTAATTTAGACCCCATCATTTGATATGTATAGTTGGGATTATGTTTTCCAATGTGCATTACTTTGCATTTATCAACATTGAATTTCATCTGCCATTTTGTTGCCCAGTCACCCAGTTTTGAGAGATCCTTTTGTAGCTCTTCGTAGTCTTCCTGGGATTTAACTGTATCATCTTCAAATTTTGCCACCTCACTATTTACCCCTTTTTCCAGATCATTTGTAAATATGTTGAATAGGACTGGGCCCTTGCTTCCACAAAAGGGGATTGGTGTGCAGTCCCATCTAGGATTTGGGATATCCAGGGGGACCAAGCCCCTGATCCTATGCCCATTTAAATCAATGGAAAGCCTCCCATTCACTTTGGTGAGATTTGATCCTCCTTTGATCAGGTCCTATGTGCCTGATCCTGAACGACTGACACCCACTGCAGCTTTAACCTTGACTTCAGGCATGCAGAACAAAGTCAGGGGGTGAAACTGGCAAAATTCCCATTGACTTCAGTGGGTGAAGGATCAAGCCAGTGATTTATTTGTAGGGCATAGCTAGGCAATTCCCCTTCCAGACGCTCTCTTCACTGACTTCCCCACCAGTACCTAGGTTCTCCGACTCCTTTATGTCATTGTCTGGTTTCTATTATCACTTCTATATATATTACATGGCAAAAGCTATTCCAGTGACCCCGCAGCTGCTTCTACGCCTCTGTGTGCCATTGCCCCTCTCCCCAACCACAAGAGTTTCACGACTTCATAAAAACAAAAGAGGAACTGGCTGCATGCGGATGTTAGTGATTTTTCTTTAATAACTTTCAGCTGCTCTGTCTAAGAAACCCACAGAAGACTACTGCTACAACATTAAATTAAAACAATTGATTTCCATTTCCCCTTCTGGCTATTTTTCACACCCCTCAAGCTCTCAAATGAAAAACTTCTCTCCCGGAATAAACTGGGAAATCTCTTTTCAAAATGAAGTATATAATTAGAATAGGCAATTCTGAGCCTCTTGCTGGTGCTAAGGACCTGAAAGTTTATGGCTCAATCAGTATGCGAGCAGCCCAGTGTCAGAGACTGTGATTCATTTTTTCCTTCCTGCTTCAATATTGATATAACAATTATACAAAAGAAAGTTACGGTTTTACCTTGCAACTTTTTGTTTCTCTGCAGAGGTGTCATTTGCTATGGGATAAGGGGGGCAGTTGCCCCTTCCCGATCTTGGTCCCTGTGGTGGGGTAGTGCCCCACCCCTAGGCCGGATTGGGTTATGACAGGCCAGAGTGGCTGCGCAAGACGGCAGCCAATCAGGGAGGGCCTGTTAGAGAGCCAATCAGGGCTGAGCAAGAGGCAGCCAATCAGGGCCAGGCTAGGCCCTATATAAAGGCTGCCCAGGCAAGAGGCAGGGAATCTCTGCCAGGCCTTTAGAGGGTGAAGGTCTGTTTCCTGCGTGAGGAGACTAGCACCAGGGACAGCGCAGTACTGGGGAGGCCGGGGGAGCAGAAGGGAACTCTAGCCTGGTACCTGCCAGGCTGCAGGCCCTGAGGAAAGGGCCTAGCCGGTGCAAAGGGGCCAAAGGAGAGACGGATAAAGGGAGGGAAGGAGGGCAGGCAGGCAGGAAGGCTGCCACCAAAGGGTCCCTGGGTTGGGACCCCCCCTTGCACTTACACATGGCCGTTAGGAGTGGCCATCACGGACTGCACCAGACCCCTGCCAAAAGGAGTGTGGTTGGCCATTGTGGCTGGGGCGAGGAGAAGAACTGCTGAAAACATTCCCCCTCCCCCCCGGAAGGAGGTGAGTGTGGACTAGGGGACACTGCCGGAGGGCAGTGTCCTGAAGAGGACGCCGTGAGAAGGGAGCAACATGGGTCCAGATGCCAACAGGGGGTGAGAGACGGATGGGACACCACCAGCGGAGGGCGCTCCACATGGACTGAGCTAATTCCCAGAGTGACCAATAGGAGGTGCTGTGGTGGTGAGTCCCAACCCCATCACAACTTTTCATATATCTGTATTCTCCATTTTTTGTCCCCCCCAACCACTGACTTTGCAGGATATAACATAATCACTTATAATGTTCTATTTGCTGACATAACTCCACCCCACTCGAAATTTGTCTGACATGATGCCCCAGTTTCTCTAGAGGTTTGCTTAGATTACCTAGCTCTGTGCTCTCTCTCTGAGAATCACAAGAGCAGGGATCAGCGAGGGGGAGAGGAAATCTCTCTTTTACTCCCTGTGTTTGCATACTGGGAGACAGCGAAGTCTCAGGTCAGGGTGTTCTATTTTGGAATTCACTTCCTCCCACTGATGTGAAAAAGCCGCAATTTCCTAGTTAGATGAAGAGAATTTTCATTTTCCTAGTGAAGGCAGAGAAAGAAAAAAACCTGTTATATCATCCAGTCAGTGTCCTGGGGCCAGTGCGGGCTTGTTCCCATTTTATCTTGTGGGTGTTGACATCAGGGCCCATATGTTGAAGTAGGCTTTTACTTGAGTGGGGAGCAGGGGTGGTGGGGAACGTATCAAGTATTATTTATGGCAAGAGCCTTCAAAGGTGCCATTTGCCAATAAATCATAATTGTTTTAAACTTTTATTCTTGCACTTGGAGAATGTGTGATGGATACATTGTATAAATCACTAACTAAATCATTAATACCTAACCATATGCTCCCCTTACATACCAGCCTACTACAGACAGAGGTAATAGGGCACAGCACACAGGAAGGCTTGCCATTCCAAAAGCACAGGGCTTTACCTTCTGAAAGACTATTGAGCAGCAAACAGAAGAAGCTGACTTATTTATCGCACCAGAGTAGGGCAAGGCAATCAGGCAGCATGAGCCAGTAAATGTTATACCAATAAAGTAAAAACCAGCAGGATCTTATTAAAGGGAAAAAGGCAAAATACCACATTTATTGTGAATACAGAAAGAATCATAGTAAGCAGTTACAGCTATAGCATTCCATTCAATCTCATATTTATTCACACATTCATTCATACACACACACACACACACGTTCTGCAAGGCTGTTATCATAGTTACCAGCCTTAGAGTTGCTCGTGCCAAGCCACTAGCCAGGTGGCCTGGACATGAGGAGGGAGCAGGGCCTTGTCAGATGCTCATCTGATGCTCCTGGAAGTTGGTTTGCAGAATCAGACCCCAAAGTTCTCACTTTTTAGAGTCTATTTTTATAGGAATTTCTTCCTATGCCAGTCTATGGGAATTGCTTCATCATGCTGTTGCTGAATCAATCAGCAGATAGCACATTCCTGACGGTTCCATGCTGCTAGATGTTATCCTTTTCTTTGGTTCTCCCATTCTTGAGGCTGTTGGGTGGATTTCAGTCTGCCCTCCGGGGGTCCTCTGGTTATTTCCACTTGACACCTTCTTCAGCCGATGGACACTGGATTCTTAGGCTGGCACCTCCCTGATCATTCAGTTATTATCCACACCAAGCATCCATCCACATACATCCTCTATCTCTATTTTAATCACAATTGTTAATACAACAAAAGGGCGGGGAGTCTCTGGGTGCTAGTTCCTGTTGTTAGAGTATTGCTTTGAGTCTCTCTCTCTGTGAATTGCTTTGAGAACAGACTCTGTCTTAGAATGTACTAAGACAATAATACCCCGGAATTTAAACTATTAGGAATCAAACTCATTTGTGATTTTAATACAGAACTTCTTTAATATGATCCAACATGGATAGGACACAAAGTGAGAGTCAAGGGTCATGGATTCTAGTCCTTGTTCTGACAATATCTCCCTGAGTGGCCTTGGGCATATTCTAAGTGGTAGTAGGACCACTGACACAAGCTGTGCTAGCTGGTGGAGCAGGATATTGAGAAAGTGGGTTAGAGAATCCTTCTTTAAGAAGCAATAACCCGCAAGGCTGTTATTTGGTAGAAGGCTCCCATTGGTTCTGCAGCCAGAATGGGCCCATATTAAGTGCTCAGACCCCAACTTTGGGCTCAGCCAGCATTCATCAGTATGAACATCTGTTAGAGGATTGGTCTGGTACACCTGTGGGGGGTCACATACTCCATCACTCACACATCACCAATTAACAATGAAGGGGGAAATGATGCATGAGACCAACACTTCCTGATCCAGTTGGTTTCTTCCTCCTATTAATTCTCGGAAGTAAGCCTATTTATCAAGGTTGTATTGATGTGATACCCAGTGTGTCTGAACAATGCATCACATATGCCAGGCTACACAAACAGGTACCCATGACCTACTCTTTGTCCTTTATGAATGTTCTCAAAAAGAAAAGGAGTACTTGTGGCACCTTAGAGACTAACAAATTTATTTGAGCATAAGCTTCCGTGAGCTACAGATCACTTCATCGGATGCATTCAGTGGAAGTGAGCTGTAGCTCATGAAAGCTTATGCTCAAATAAATTTGTTAGTCTCTAAGGTGCCACAAGTCCTCCTTTTCTTTTTGTGAATACAGACTAACACGGCTGCTACTCTGATACCTATGAATGTTCTGTATCCATGACTCATGCATCACAGACAACCAAGTACCGATATGACCAACTTTACAAGTACTACTTGTCGAAGGCTCTAGCAGAAAGAGTCTCCAGGTTGAACGGATGTGTTGACTTTTGCCTTACAATCCAGTGGGAATATAAAGTAGAGGATGTGAAAATAAGGCTGTGGTGGGGTTTTTAAAGCAGGTCTATTTCCAAAGCTAGACTGCTGGCTGCCATTTCTAGAATGTGAATGTTGAAAACAAGTATGGAAGGATCTTGACAAGCAAATGGAGGGTGCTGATGAGGAGACTCAGCCTTTCTGGAGCAGGGCAGTGTCTCTCTGCAGCGTGAATGGCAACACGCTACAGGCACAATCATAGAATATCAGGGTTGGAAGGGACCTCAGGAGGTCATCAAGTCCAACCCCCTGCTCAAAGCAGGACCAATGCCCAATTTTTGCCCCAGAACCCTCAATGGCCCCCTCAAGGATTGAGCTCACAACCTGGGTTTAGCAGGCCAATGCTCAAACCACTGAGCTATCCCTAGTATATCTCACAAGAGATGCCTGGGAAGCTAAAGTCAGAGTACAGGTGGTGTTTTTGAGCCAGTTCCACTTGTCAGTCAAATGCAAATGAGCGAGCAGGTGTTTGCTTTCAGTCACTTTGCCTTCTGCAACCCTTTCTGGTGTTAAAGGTGACTGGTTTGGAGGGGAGCAGGAGCAAAACAGCACATGAGGGTTACAAAAAACTTTCCAAGATTGTGATTTATTTCCCCATCAAGAATACGTGCTTCCGAAGTCAGGGTGTCAATTTCCACAGCTAAAGTCATTGCTTTTTAAAGACAATGATTACACTTTTGTTCATTTAACATAAAGCCGGTGGAAGTCTCACTTGGAGCACAGTTGCTGAACCAGCCATTTTGGATTTTGAAAGCGCAGTGCGTCTGATTTTACTATAAAGTAAATACCCAGCACTAATAGGTCCCTTCATGCTCTTTCAGCCAAGTAGCAGAAGAATAGAAAGGGTAGTCAATGTATCATTATACTGTGTGCCTAACTGAAAGCAGTGTTGCCATGACAAACTAGGGGGCAGACTTAACACTCCTAATTACAGGGCAATAAGAAGCGGGAAAGATGGTCTTGTGGTTAAGGCAGCAGATGGGGACTCAGAAACCTGGGTTCATATCCTAGCTTTGTTGGTGATTCCCTGTAGGACCTTAAGCAAGTCACTTACTCTCTCTAGGGAAAATCATGGTGTCAATAGAAGTTTTGACTTGACAATGGGACCAGGATTTCACCTTTTGTGTCTCAGTTGCTCATCTGTACAATGGGGATAACAATATTTCCTTTCTCCTACACTCGTCTATTTAGACTGTAAGCTCTTTGGGGCAGGAGCCAACTCATAGACTTTAAGGTCAGAAGAGACCATCATGATCATCTAGTCTGACCTCCTGTACATTGCAGGCCACAGAACCTAGTCCACCTGCTCCTGTAATAGACCCAAAACCTCTGGCTGTGTTTCTGAAGTTCTCAAATCATGATTTAAAGACTTCAAATTACAGAGAATCCACCATTTATACTAATTTAAACCTGCAAGTGACCTGTGCCCCATGCTGCAGAGGAAGGCTAAAAAAAAAGCACCCCAGGAACTCTGCCAAACTGACTTGGGGGATAATTCCTTCCTGACCCCAAATATGGCAATCAGTGAGACCCTGAGCATTTGGGCAAGACCCACCAGCCAGACACATGGGAATGAATTCTCTGTAGTAACTCAGAGCCCTCCCCATCACTGGCCTTTGGAGATATTTGCTGCTAGCAGTCACAGATCGGCTACATGCCATTGTAGGCAGTCCCATCATGCCATTCCCTCCATAAGTTTATCAGGCTCGGTCTTGAAGCCAATTAGGTTTTTCACCCAAACTGTCTCTTACTATGTATGTGCACTGTGCTTGGCATTAACCCCTATCTCAGTTGGGTCCTCTACTACTATGGTGTGCTACCATAATAACAAGTAATGGAAATCATCACTAATTTAGTTGAATGAGAATTTCTCCCATGTAAGGACAGCAGGATTTAAGCATAAATTATCAGCCAAATAGAAAATGTTGTTGCTGATATTTTTTCCTTAAAACTGCAACACCACAGCAGTTTCGTTCCTCCCTGCAGGCCACAGCAGCAATGCACCAAATCAACCCTTCGTACCATTTGACCACATTGTGCTCATTCCAGACAGTAGTGAGATTTTGCTCTGAATCCATTTTTAATAGAAATCTTGCTCTAATGGAAGAAGGTAGCAGCTGTTAATCTGACACAAAACAGGAGAAGGCTGGCTCCAGGGTGATTGATAATTTCTTTTTTCGCCATTAAAAATTACTTATCCTGGTTTTCTTTTTTCTTTGTGCTTTAAATAGAACTTTCAGACAGATGTCCCTCTTCCCCCTACTTTCTCATATTCTCTATCTACTGCAGACATGGAGATCACTAATTCATCACTGATGCAGCCTCCTATATCCAGGAGCATCCAGAAATTAAACTATTTTTCTCTGCCTTTGAATATATCGATCCTCCATATGACAGTTATAATCTGTGCACATTTTGGAATCCATTCTGACCAGCTTCTGGAATGATTGAGATCCTATTATATTATATACTGCTTTTATAGACTGGTTTTATAAGCACAATGAATTGAAACACTGGGATTGATGCAGCTCTGAACAGAATAACCTTCAGGAACGAGGATGCATTATGTAGCTCTATGGATACCAATTTCCTCTTTCCAATACCTATAATTTCCATCTCCATACAGTTTAAGAGCTAAGCAGACTGTGTACAATGTATCTTTACAACCTAGTTAAATCAGACACTTGAGCGTTAGCTTTGGCATCTTCTGTTCAGAAAGCTCCCTCCTTTCTTCTGTATTTTCCATCAATTTTGGCTCTAGACTAGCTGGGGCCAAATTGACATGCCCAGCCATGTAGGAGAACGGCCCAACACCCATTGTTTCCACCTTTTCAATGGAACCAGAGGAGACGAAAAGCCATCGTTTTTGGAAATTTGATTGGCAGCTACCAAACTACCAGTTCTCAGCTTGAGTCTTAAAAATGTCTTATGCAAATTTTTAAAATTATTTAAAACAAACAAACAAATAAACAGTGAAAATAGCCAGAAGCATTTTCTAACTAGGGAGGGGAAGCACCTCAGAGAGTTCAGCCCAGGCAGTCAGCTCAGGAGAGGGGTACCTGCTACCTCAAACTCCTTGGGACAGGGACCTTCTATGGTTGTACCAAGCCCCAGGGTCTGTGCTCAGTCACTAATCATCATGTCTGATAGGACAGTCTTATTGGCACAGGCTTTTTTGGGAGAGTTCTGATTCTTCCTGGCTTCAGTGAGCTTGGAAATATTGTCCTTTGCTCATGATGTTTCATTGATTCTTCTGGGCTCAGGCTGATGTCAAATGGGGAGCCTGCCCTGTCAAGCTGCCTTGCAGTGGCTCAAGCGTGTCATTACCAACCTCCGGGCAGACTGTTAAGAAGCAGAGCACAATCCCCAAATGGGCTGTGAGCTCTCTACTTAGATTTCACCAACCAATTATCAAGTACAAACTCCTCTGGCCCTGTAACAGCCTAACCACGGAGTCACAAACCATCCCCTTGGGTACACTCATCTATCTTGTCACCTAGACAAGCTTGCCTTTTTGATAGATGGTCCCTTACATCAAAGATCACAGCAATATCCAGGTTACTTAGTCACAAAGGACCAGTCGCTTACCGCAAGTCAATTGCCCCTTAGATCTCATACCAAAGACAACTCTGTAGCCAATCCTATGATAAACTATCTAAAACATTTATTAATAAGGAAAAGGAAATAAGACAGTTATTTACAAGGTTAAAGAGGATAAACACACACAGAAAAATGAGTCACAATCTTAAGTTTCTATGGGTAATAGAAACTGCTACAATAAGCAAGCTCTATATGCCCCAGAGGGCTAATCCAGGGTAATCACTGAGGATCCCTTGCTTATGCCTAGAAAACCTTGCCCTGAAGAGTCCAAGCAGCACAGAGATCCAGTTTCTTCTTGTTATGGGTTTTATCCCATTCCCATTCACTGAGCTGTCAGTTCAGCTGATGGGAGGAATTCCTCTTCATGGGGTGGGGGGAGCAATCAACAAAGTCTTTTGTTCTCTGGTGTCGATGAGCCTTCTTTGTTGGGCAAGGTGTAACACCTCCCGTTATTAACACTTGGTAAAGCTTCTCTCCTGTCTGGTGATTTACAATTACAGAACAAACACTTAAATATTACTTTATACCATGGGATACAGATTATATAAGTGAGGGTAATGCATGCAGCAATTTACAAGCATTAATTAAAGTATAAACAGTAAGCACATTTTTATAACACTTGTATCTATTTTAATGATACTACTGCACAGGTGAGCCAGACTGGTTCCAGATATGTATTGGTCATAGGCGCTGAGTTTTTCTTTTCCCCAGGGGTGCTCCACTGCCCTCTGCCCCAAGGCCCTGCCCCCACTCCTCCCCTCCTCCCAAGGCCCTGGCCTCATTCTGCCCCTTCCCCAAGACCCCTCCCTTGCTCCGCTCCCCCCAGGCCATGCCCTTGCTCTGCCTTGTCCCGCCCCGCTCTGCCACCCTCCACTCACTGCTCTCTGACTTCCCCCAAGCTCCTCCCCCAGCCTCCAATCAGCTGAGTGGTGGCGCCTCCAATCACCTGTTTGATGGCACCCTGATCAGCTAATCGGGGGTGCTGCCAAACAGCTGATTGGGGGAGCTGCCAAACAGCTTTGGCTGGTGGGTGCGGAGTACCCACTATTTTTTTTCCATTTGTGCCCAGCCCTGGAGCAACCACGGAGTCGGTGCCTATGGTATTGGTCAGTGTTCTGTTGAGACCTAGGGGCCTTGGCTTGAGCTGGCACCTGGTCTACCAGCATCACATGCCCACTATATGGAGGACTCTGCTAGCTGTGACATCTGTTTCAGACAGTGCCTGGTTACTGGTCAGTGAACACAACTACTGGTGAAGAGAAAGGGAACAGTTCCCACATGTAATTCCAAGACAGAAAGAGACTGGATTTCCAGTCAAGATTAGAGAAGTTTGTCTTCAGATCTGAACTTCCTCACAGAGTGAGTGGAGATGTGTTTTGGGACCGTCTAATGTTTGGTAGAATTGTCACTTAAAGATCACAAGGTCTCAGTTTGCAGTCACATGTAGATACACTCACAGCAGATTAAGGGGTCTACTGATAAAAAGCACCTATAATTATTAATTGGTCATGGGTCCTGTGTGCTTTAATGCCTAGTCACCAGTTGGCAGAGAGAACAAGTTACACACTTCTGTCCTGCCCCTCCGTCCTGCCCAGCGGCTGGCTGGGGTAATTGTTATAGCAGAAACCCACCCAATTGCCCCTGTTTCCAAGAAAGATGCCCTGTAGTTTTTGGCAAACCCTGTTTTGCAGCAAGAGAACAAATAGCTGTACAGATATTGCACCGTGTGTCTGGTCAATCTTCAGTCTGTGAGGATCTGTGAGTGGAAACTGAATAAATAGCGTTACAAATGTGAAGACATCTTTAAAAGAAATATACTTATTGCCACCAATTTATAACCTCCCATCACAACCTTGCTTCCTTGCAAAAAGCAGGAAGACTAGCGCTCTACAGGCTACTTGTTATGACTTACTTTCATCTTACTTTTGTGACACAGAATTGGTACACCATGTTACTGAGGTGCTTCACACTATGCTTGCTTACTTTCCCTCTGCCCCCGTTCTTTCATGTTTTGCTTTTTCTTTTAATCTAAAATAAAAACTATTCAGGCTGAAAGCAAGCAGTTGCTCTCAGTGCTTGGAAAAACACAACCGACTGCAGCTATTTTGAAAGAAATGCAGGCTTGAAGCAGATGTATCATCGGGATCTGTGCTGTCGTGGGTCCCTCTTGGAAACCAAGTACATTTTGATGTCCCAGTTTGAGACTGCAATTGTGTATGCACCATTTTCAATTGTCATACTGCATGCACATATTGGAGATTGGCACTTACATGCAGCCATTTACAGGCACATGGTGCTATAATGATGGGCACTCTAGAAACATCAGGGATAGAGAGAGAGCTGATCACAGACATGCACAAGTGCCAGATTTAGGAGCACACTTCAGGTGCACAGTAGCATGCACTTTGTTTTGGTCCCTCACCCCCCAGTCAGGCCATTAATGCTGTGAGTGCAATGGCCAGGCCTGATACCTAGAAGTCTTGTGAAACCAGGGATCTGGTTTGCTTTGGGCTCATACAAAACTGTTACCTAGCTCCATTCAACGTGAGGTTTAAACAAGCGTCCAGAGCCTGATTCTTCCTTACCTGTTACATAGCCAAAGTGCAAGGCCTCAGTGTAAATGAGAACCAGGCCCCAGAACTTTAAGCAAACCGAAGCTATGGTCCTATTTAGCAAGATTTAAGATCATACCTTGGTACATTTTCTGCTTGTGTTTCACAATTATAGCTAAAACACATGAGTTTCACCTGCTTTAATATTGATTAGGAAAGTTTCACACTCTTCTCCTTCACTTAGGGAATTTCAGCGCTCTGCCTCCATGGTATATAAAACAGAGGCACATTTCCATTCTGATGTGGCAGTGTTGTCCAGCGAGGCCTATTACTGAAAATCTCCCCCCAGGGAAAGAGAGCCAATTCCTCAGACTGCTCTCATCATTGTCAGTGGAGCTTCATCAACCAAGAAGAGTCTCCTTTGGATTTGGCACACTTAAGTAAGCAGCAGAACTTGTACTTGGCAGAAAACACGATGAACCCCCATCCTGTATTGAATGCAATGCTGCATGTCCCTGAAAAGAACTGGTCTGTAATGGGAGTGTGGGGCACACTCTCTCTCTCTCTTTTTTTTTTTTTTTTTTTTTGCTGCTTCCTGGATCACTTATTAAACAATTCACATGTGATATAACAGCAGGGATTCATCAGTAACTGTTGGCAGAGCTGATGCATCCAATTCATTTCTCTAAGAACAGCTCTATTTTGCTCCATCAAATCCCTAGAAATGGTCCCGACAAATGACAATCAGAGTTGGTATCCCAGATGAATTATGAATGGCTAATGAAATCATATGCAGAGGTCCAGTCAATGTCCTGTTTGTGGAACCTTGGTTAAGAGAAACTTCCAGCAACTTATGTCCAGAGTCGATGGTGCTGGGAAGGAAGAGTGTGGGGGATTGTGTTTGATCTCTTTGTAACACAGTTAAATTCTCAAAGCATTGGACTGGCTGAAGTCTAGTGGAAATGTAGCCAACTCCAGAGACCATGTGTACATTCCAGAGAAGAGGCTGACGAATGGGTGATGGGCAAAGCTCAAAAGATTCATGCAGTGGCTTCTCTGAAGTGCATGCAAATTTATCCCAACCACATTGTCCAGGGAATCAAAGTGGAATTTGTATGAGGACAGCCTCTCTTGTAACCTTTCAACGCTCCCTTGTTTTTGCCCAGGACAAGAAATACAATAGAAATCACCTTTTCCTGGTGTATTTCTGCTTCTGGTCCCAGCCAAATGGAGGAGGTACAGAGGCTTATGGTGCCTAGAATACATTGCCTAGCCAAGCTTTTACAAACTTCAATAAAGTTTTAAGCACGTTATGTTCATGGGATTCACCTTTAGGACAATGGTTCAGGCTGGATGTATTGTATATGAAGTGGATTACCTAACCCTGCTCCTGTCCTGGAGGAGAATGCATTGGCGAAGTCAAAATATAGTGGTTTGGGGCCAGAAATAGTCAGCTCCTGAAAATAGTAACCAGCCTGTTTGAGTTATGAGACTGGAGTCCTGAAGGGATAATAGGAGGGTTAATGCAAGGATGAAATACAGTATCCCAAGAGAAGAAAACCCTGGCACAATAAAAAGATCGTAATTATGGGTGATTTCAGTTCCTGTGACATGTGTCAACCTTTTAACGCTATTACAACAAGCACTTAGGTACAATAATACCACACCCACTGCTGATTAATATCACAGCTGAGGAAGGTGAACTCACAGCTGCTATTTCTTTGCTCTGGCTCATATTAGAATCTAGAATTGAACACACAACTTCGGCTGTCACACACAATTCAGGCTAGAGATGGCATCCGAAGGAAAATGTCAGCATCCGTTACAAATGAGTGCTTCTGATGGATACAGAGATGATCTGTCCGGCTTTTAACTGTCCATCCACGATGCTAAATGTGCATCCTCCCTGGTAGCAGCTGAATTTATGAGGTGCTGAGCGCTTTCGCCTGTCCATGTCTTCAGTGGGAGGTCAGAACACTTGGCACCTCACAAGATTAGACTCTACATGTTAGATGCTACAGACCATAAATTCCATTAGCAGAGATATGATAGAATCAAAATGCCCACTAAGAACTGCATGCCCCAGGCAAAGCCCCTCTGCACCCCCATGCCTTCCCATCCAGAAGAGACGCTCACAGGAGTGCTATTTCCAAGTGGTCTTTAGCATGGTGTCATGGGCAAAAAAACCCCCAAATTCCTGGTCACGCAACACAAGCCACGCCCTCTCTACCCACCCCAGTGCTCCGCAGTGCCCAGCCAAACCCCTTTGCCCATCTCAAATAATTTTTAAGGGAGAAAGCTAAGAGAGTCTGAAATCTCAATAGTAAGTGCTTTAGTTTTATAAAAAATCTGTCACTAAAAATTCGTAGCTGACTTCAAGGGTACCAGTAATTCCAAGCCCTAATCCTTTGCATTTTTGCTTAAGTAAAACCCACTTATACCTAACTGGCTTGGAAATGAAAATGCATCCATCATATGCATTTAAAAGTTACTGAATGTCTAGATTGGGTTGACATTTCAAGGGCCTGATTTTCAGCCAGTGGCCTCACTATACACACCTACACAAATGCACACTTGCATACACGAGTTGCTGGGGCAAGCACTTAGGCACACACTTGAACATTTATCCAAATGGGTTTTGCAGCGGTGTGTGTGCGCATATGTGTGTGTAGGCCTTTGTGCTTCCAAAGCATGGGTACTGTAGCAGGGTGGTTACCCTGCTCAGGCCCTGAAGGGGTTAAAAGCAGCTCTGCAGCAGGGAAAGGGATTAAGAACAGCTGGGGGAAGCTGACCACAGGTGTGGCTATCTTAATCAGGGCCCAGAAGAGGGCTGAGGGCCAGCAGCTGGAGGAATCCCATGCTAGCCTTGGAGTGGGATGGGCTAGCTGCCTGGGAACAGGGTGCCAGAGCAGAGCAGTGCAGTGCAGGGGAAGGGCAAAGGCAAAGGGAGCTGGGGAGCTCCAGCCTGATAAACCCCCAGGCTGCAGGCCTTAGTGAAGGCCTACAGAGGCACAGGAGCTGCAGAGGGGCCGCCTGAGGATAGGCAAAGGCAGCAGGTCCTATCCCCTTGCCGATGATGAGTGGCCAGTACACTGCAGTCTGCCCCAGTGAACGGGAGCTAGCTGTTGACTGGCAGTAGCCACTGAAGCAAGGTAAGTCTAGAGGTTTGGGGGTTCCCTGGGAGGAGAGACCGAGAGCAGGGGTCCTGCTGGGGCAGATCCCCAGGGAAAAAGGCACCGGGGTCCGGGAGGGACAAGGGGCCAGTGGCAGCGGGACACTGGCCTGCAGAGGGCGATCCGTGGCCTGGAAGCACTAATTCCCCGGAGCAACCAGCGGGGGGCGCCAGTGGTGGTGAGTCCTGCCGCCGTCACAGTACCCACGCAATTTTATATGTGCACAAGTGGAGGCAAGGCAGGGGCCTGACTGAATTTTTGGCACAATGTTGAAAGATGCACTGTGAGCACACCTGGGGCGCCATTCAATGTAACCTCAGAATGGGGCCTCCATTGTTTGATTATCTGGTAGGAGACGGGTTGTGATGGGTTCCCCCCCGGGGTGCCACCTGGAACTGGGGTACCACTGAGCCCCCTGACACACCAGCCTGTGCTCCCTCTCACACTGTACTGCTGTGACAATCTACAAAGCCCTCCAGCCTGCACTTTCACCCGCATTTATACAGGTAGGGACATACCCAGCTGCAGTTACATGCAGGCTCTCTAACCACCAGCTTCCCAGCCTGGGACCCCAGAGCAATATTGTCCTGCCCTGGTCAAATCTGGCCGTTATATGGGTTTAATAACCGGTCTGCCTCTCCCTCAATGTGAAGAGAACAATGCACACTTGTGGTAACCAAGCAGAGATTTTCCCCAAGCACTCCAGTCAAAGCTCGCTGGTTTAGATTAAAACAAAAATAAATTTATTAGTTACAAAATATAGATTATAAGGGATAGTAAACAGCTCAAAGCAGATTACCTAGCAAATAAACAAAAATTGCAAATGAAGCTTAATATAATACATAGATTGGATATGAATAGCAGAGTCTCACCCTAACAGATGATACAAGCAGGCTGCAGATTCTTAAGGGGCAAGCTGCACTTGCTTTACAGCTTGGAATCCCAGGTGCTTTACATAGACTAGAAATCCCTTTAGCCTGGGTCCAGCATAATCCCCCAGTTCAGTCTTTGTTCCTTAGGTGTTTCCAGGAGTCTTCATGTGTGGGAAGTGAAGAACCCCAGATGATGTCACCCCCTGCCTTATACACCTTTTGCATATGGCGGGAAACCTTTGTTCCAAAGCTTGGTTCCCAGACCAGTCTGTGGAAAAATACTGACATCCCAAGATGGAGTCCAGCAGCATGTGGCCTGGTCACATGTCCTTGTGGGGTCATAGCAGCCATTACTTACAGGCTGTTTGGAGTGTTCTTAGGAAGGCTCATCAGGTGGGAGATAAGCTTTTTCTAAGGCCTATTGTTTTCCCTAATGGCTCATGGCCCTTAATAGGCCCTTCCCAACCAGCTATCTAGACTGAAAGCATCTTGTCTAGTGGGTTCAATCCTTGAGGGGGCCATTTAGGGATCTGGGGCAAAAATTGGGGATTAGTCCTGCTTTGAGCAGGGGGTTGGATTGGATGACCTCCTGAGGTCCCTTCCAACCCTGATATTCTATGATTCTATTTGAAATACAGATACATAGTCAATATTTATTGTGATAGGTTGCCCCCCTTAGGATGCCACCTGATATGCTGAGTTACCACTGAGCCCGCCTGTTATGCCAGCCTGGGCACCCTTTTTACCTGTCTTGCTGAGCCACGCTATTATGCCTCCTCCAGCACATACACAGGCAGGGCCACACCCAAATGCAGAACAAAACAGACACTGAGATCAGTTCTGGGAAGACCCAGCTTAACGGACTTGCCCCAGCACTCAGGTGTCCACCTCTCTTGGAGTGCGGACCCAAAGGTATATTATGAAATCTGCCTCCTCCCACAATGGAGGAAGGTATGCACAGCCTCTCACCCCCTCCCCCATTATGAATTGTACAAACAGGGTTATATAAGTTTATTAACTACAAAATGTGAATTTTAAGTGAATATAAGAGATAACAGACAGAACAAAGCAGATTACTGAGAAAAATAAAACAAAATATGCAAGATAAGCTCAATATACTTAAGAAACCGGTTACAAAATGTAATTTCTTACCCTAAATGTTATTTTAGGCAGGTTGCGAAGTTTCTGTAGCTTAGAGTTCCAGTTATATTTCTTTTCAGACTGGACCCCTGTCTCAGTCTGGTGTCCCCCCCCCACCTTGCCTTCCCTCCAGGTGTCTTTAGAAGTCTTTCTTCTTGGGCAGACTGGCCATGGAGAGGAGTCCTGTTTGCCTTCCTCCCCACCTTTAAATAATATTTACATAAGGTGGGAATCCTTTGTTTCCTAAACTTGACCCCACTTCCCTTTTAGAGGAAAGTTACAAGAAGTCCAAGACAATGTTTAATATCAGGTGACAAGACCACCTGACCTTGTAGTGTCACAGTTACATCCCCAGATGCCTTCCAGGAGGGAGAGAGATTAGTATCTTTATGGTCTTGTTGTTCCTTCCTAATGGCCCATCAAATCTGATGGCCTGTCTTCTGGTGGGTGTCTTCCCAATTCACACCCAGCTGTAATTATTACATAGTCCATGTTCCTAACTTTATATACAGAAATGATACATGAATACAAATATTGGATAATCACATTCAGTAAATCATAACCTTTCCAATGATACCTTACAAGACCCATCTTGCATAAAGTATATCTCAGTTATGTCATATCCATATCATAAGCATATTTCCATAAAGAATATGGAGTGTAACGTCACATTCATAACTTCAAATACAAAAATGATACATGCATAGGAATAGAATAATTACGTACAGCAAATCATAACTCTTCCAATGACTTATCTTGCATAAAATACATCTTAATTATGCTATAATCATATAATAATATCACTATGAAGAATATGGGGTGCAGTGTCACACAGGTTACAGTACAAGGTGCCCACAATCCCTACTCTGGATGGGATCCTGAAGCTAGGCCGAACAGCCCCAAAAGTGGGTGGTGGTGGCTGTGGAGAGAGCATAGCTGGGACACTCACAAAGTGCACTTAATGACCTCTGGGTGATAAGGCTTCCATAGACCTCCCACTGCAGGAAACAGCTTTAATTTGCAATTGAATACCTGGGGAAGGAGGGTGCTAACACTACATGGCCTCCCCTTTAGTGAATCAAATGCTATTGGGCAGGCCCGTGCTGGTGTGCGTAGTGTCATTTGCATGCTATGCACTAGCAGGGGCAAATCATGCCCTGGATCTTAAAAATCAATGACTTTTCACAGCTTCCTGCAAACTTGTAGATTTATCACCAGCAGATGGGGCTAATTCTGCTCAGTTCACTTTCCAGTCCACATCTGCTGTACTACAGTGCTTGTTGAAATCTATCTACCCTACTGACTGAGGGAGCAACCCTGCTGCTTTCTTTAACTTTAAGCCCACTTGAACTCAAATGTGATGGGTTCACATGCCGCTTAGAAGAGACTGAAAATAGGCAGAGAGAGCAAGAATATTTCTAGCACCGTGAACAAAAGAGCTGTGGGAAGGAGAGAAAAGAACCTCTAAATGGGGTAAAAAAAAAATGCAGAGGGTCTGGTTCCCCTATTGCCGTGCAACTCATGTGTCATCATTTACACTGTGTAGAAGGGGTGTAAAATATGACCAGATCAGATGGTAACAGTCTGCACTCACCTTGCAGAGGGGCAGGGGAGAGCTGGCCCCAGACTACAGACCATTTATAAGGCTTGCAATTGTGCCAGCCAAATGTCTGAGAGGATCATTTGTCTGTAATACACAGCACAGACTCCCCTTTATCTAGCCCAATGTGAATTGAATCACAAGGATTTAAATTACAGGAGAAAAGGGGACGGGAAGGTTCATAAACGTAAACCCATATTGGGAAGGTCACCGAACCCCAGACTCATTAATTCTCAACAATCCTGAATCTTGGTCACCTCTTTTCCCTCTGCTCCCACTCTGTCTCTTTTGACATAGTTACTGCTGCTCACTGAGGACAAATAGAGGATGGAAGAACAGTGGTGTGATGGGTTGGGTCACAGAAACCCCCTGGGGAACTGCCACCTGATGTGCTGGGACTACCTCGGAGCTGGTTTTCCCTGGCAGCTTGGGACTTCAGTGCCCTGCCTGGTTGTGTCAGACACGCTAGCCTGCAACAAACACAGACGCAGGTCTGAACCACATCCCCCAAAAGCTGCAGGCTTAACTGAGAGCTTAAGAAGTGCTCCTGTCTCCAGCACTCAGATACCCAACTCCCAATGGGGTCCAAACCCCAAATAAATCCGTTTTACCCTGTATAAAGCTTATACAGGATAAACTCATAAATTATTTGTCCTCTATAACACTGATAGAGAGATATGCACAACTATTCCCCCCCCTCCCCAGGTATTAATACATACTCTGGGTTAATTAATAAGTAAAAAGTGATTTTATTAAATACAGACAGTAGGATTTAAGTGGTTCCAAGTAATAACAGACAGAACAAAGTGAATTACCAAGCAAAATAAAATAAAACACGCAAGTCTAATAGAGTAAGAAAACTGAATACAGATAAAATCTCACCCTCAGAGATGTTTCAATAAGCTTCTATCACAGACTGGACGCCTTCCTAGTCTGGGCACAATTCTTTCCCCTGGTACAGCCCTTGTTCCAGCTCAGGTGGTAGCTAGAGGATTTCTCATGACTGCAGCCCCCTTTGTTCTGTATATACCTTTTGCACAAGGCGGGAATCCTTTGTCTCTCTCTGGGTTCCCACTCCTCCTTCTAAATGGAAAAGCACCAAGTTAAAGATGGATTCCAGTTCAGCTGACGTGATCACATGTTACTGTAAGATTTCATTACCCACTTGCCAGCACATTATATTCATACTCATTAGCATATTTTCATAAAATCATATAGTGTGCAATGCCACAAGTGGATGTAAAGAAACAGTCCTTTCAATTAGGGATGTTCAAAGGAGTTAAACTAAAATAGAATCCACCCTGGAGCCTTCACCTCAAACTTTTTAGAGATTTTGAAAAAGTTTTGACTCACTCTTGGGTTTGGTTATTTTTTATTTTCATGGTGGGCTCTGCCCTTCCAGAATCCAGCCAGGATCAGGACTTGGAAATGCAGCAATACCTTAGGCAAAAGGGTCTTCCTATGGTATTTTTTCTCCATCCAGAAGTAGGAAGTACCAAGAATCTTACAAGAGAGGCTGTTCTTACAGTGGTTACAGAACTAGCTTAGGACTGAGAAGGCCTGGATTCAAGTCCCTGCTCCACCACAGACTTCCTGTCTGATCTTGGGTCAGTGACCTAGCCCCTCTCTGCCTCAGTTTCCATCTGTGAAATGGGACCAATAGTACTTCCTTACCTCGGGGATGCTGTGAGGATAAATATATTAACAATTGTTAGCTGCTCAGACACTATGACAATGGGGGCCATTAGTTTCTTAGACAGATGCTAAACTTTCAAACCTTGGTTGCTCTTCTGAGCTCCTTAGGGTCACCCGCAGTAGACAATACTGAACACATACAGTAGCCATTAACAAACATGAGGACTATGGGTTCTGATAGGCATGAGAGCCACACTTTCCCCCTTTGCCACCAGGGCAGCTGGGTACTCCACATTCTGACACGACGCTGGGTGAGGTCCAGAGGACAAATCCCTCACCCCAATTAGTGCTTTGCGCTCTCTCTGCTGTAATGTTCCAAAGCACTGTTGCTACCTCTGAACCCTGCCCAGTAGACTCCTTCAAGATTTGTTCTTTAGAGCATGGGCATTTCGGGCTACAGCTCCTGCCTGCTCACCTACTCATCCTACAGCTACGCAGTCTGCAGTGCTGAATATACTATGTGTACAATGGGTCAAGCAAGGAGACGCTTCCCTATTAAAGGAAAACCACAAATGAACCCCTCATTTGCCATGCTTTCTTCAGTCCTCAGGCTGCTGTGCCATGACAAAGGATTTGGTCCTTACTGCAATTTGCCATGTCCCTGGTTTATTGAATTAATAGCTGCAATGTATTTTAAGCTAAAGCAAGAGAAACTTTCAGCTTTTGAACTTGGTCATTTCAGTTTCTGGATCACTTCAAAGGATAAACTGACATCACAGATGCTAATCATCTTCCAGTTAAATATAACCTTTCACCGGGCCATATTATTGTGGCTAAGCCGTGACTGGAACACAAGTGAAGGGAGCTGGGTGATGGTGGATATTCTCCTCCAGTACCTTGGTTTTCAATTCTCCTCTAGAATTTACCTGCATTTCCCCGACTCCCTTGTGGGAAGTTTAGTTGTGTTTTCAAGTGTAATTTTCCCTTGAATTTGAATTAAATTATCTTTTCAGAATCTCTGTGGGAAAACAAATCTACAGAGCTGCTTTCTATCTTCCCTGAGAAATTGTTCTCCCTTGAGTGATAGGGCATATTCTGCCTGTGATTTATGTGTAAAATGAGGAGTTAATACCAAAGGTTTAGACTGTAACAGCATATGAATAAGTGTGGGGGGGGCGCGTTTTATATTTGCATGTATATTTTCTCTTCAGTTCAGGACCAATGAAGAGAGATAACCTTGATCTTACTCCAATCTGTTTAGTCTCTCTCTCTCTCTCTCTCTCTCTCTCTGCAAGTAAGATTGACTGCTTTGTTGCTGTGCTGCAAAGCAATGTCTAATTGACTCAGTTCAATCAAGATTTCATTAATCGTTCATAATTCATCAAAGGGTCTTGTAAAATAGCCCATGGCCACACTGCACAGTAGTTTATAATCTCAGATCAGCAGATTTTAGGTCCCTGGTGTACTCTGGTGCTGTGACAGCTAATCAGGGCCACGATTTTAAAAACTGGGTGTCTAGGGTTAGACTCCTCAATCCTTATCTAGGAACCTAGAGAGTGGCCTGATTTTCAAAAAGTCTCAGCACAAAGACCTCCTACTCTAGTCAATGGGAGCTGCTGAGTGCTAAGCACTTTTGGCAATTAAGCTACTTATTTAGGCACCTAAATATGTGATTAGCATCTAACTTTAGCCTCCTTTTTTTGAAAAAACTGACCTGGTTCACTACCAAAAATTGTGTCATGACCTGTGTATTATTATTTATCTTCTTCTCATTGACTCAGAAGGTCAAAAGGATATACACATTATGCATCGCCACCGGCCAGAGCCCAGACCTAGCTTTCAGTTACACAACACTCAAATATCAAAGTTCAAATAGAAATCTTAGTTCAAAAGAACTGCAGTGACAGGGACTGTTCTGTTGGTGAAATGCAAATTGATCCTATTCTCAGTGCAGCTGCCTGAGCACTCAATCTGACATTAAAACTTTTCCCCATTGGAAATAGTTAGAAGATCTGTCTTTAAAAAAAATTGTGTCAAGAATAAGACTCTTAAAGCTACCCGTAGTGCTGCCAACTCTCACAATGGTAACATGAATCTCATGATATTTAGTGTTTTTCTTAAAGCCCCAGCTGCTGGAATGATGTGCATCCAATGAAGTGAGCTGTAGCTCACGAAAGCTTAGGCTCAAATAAATTGGTTAGTCTCTAAGGTGCCACAAGTACTCCTTTTCTTTGTGCTTATGTGAACATCTCAGCTTTCATTGACCAAAAAAAAAAAAAAACATTTCTAGCCCCCGTGGCTGTGGAGAGAAGTTTGAAAACGTGAACCGTAAAGGATCAAAAACCAGAAGATAACTAGGAATCCAAAATGATTTTTTTTTTAAGTCTCCTGATCTTTTTAAGCCAATCTCATAATTTTGGGAGGGGGAGAGGGGAGCTTGACTTTGAATTTTTCAGGTTAGCAACACTGCACATGTTTGCAGTTAAAGAGCAATGAAAAGCCAAACAAGCTCACAGATGTTTGAGTACCTTTTCAGGACTGGGAGGACACTCACTATTTCTTTATCCAGTAAGAGCTGTCCCTGTAGAGCACGTAGAATCACGAAGAGCTTTGTTCCATATTCAGTGACATTTTAAAATGTATTCCCATCAGCCACACTTCGGTCCCCTTTGTGTTCCCTTTCCATGTCATGTGATCAGTTTCAATGAACACAAGTTCATGGAAAGCAAATGGCAAAGTTATATCTGCCCTTCTGGTAGAGGTCGTGTGTTCCCTGGTGGCCTGGTTAAATCCACGGCAGCTGCTGGAAGATCAAGTGGCAGGAGTGGCCAAGATGGCTTTTGTCCATCTACATCTAGCCAGAAGCATGTGACTGTTCCTCAGGGATGCGAGGATGTTGCCAGCAATCCAGGATTTGTCACTGCTAGCTTTGACAAGTGCGGTGCAGTTGACATGGGACTAGAGTTTGAATGCACTTGGAAGCTGAAGCCAGTGCAAAATGCAATAGCCCACTTGTTAAAGTGGGGTATTCTGTTGTGAGTGTGTTGCATCAATGCTCTGTGATTTCCCCTGGCTGTCGGCTGGTTTCTGGGTAAAGTCTCAAGTGTGTTGGCTTTGACTCTGGTATCTCCCTACCTGAGATGTGCCTCTCTCCCTGTCTCATCCAGCCACAGTTACAATCTGCAGAGATGATGAAGCTGGCACAACCATGGTCTAAGAGACAGTAGGGTGTTCTCTATAGACATCCCCTTCACCACCACCACCAGGTCTGGAATTAATGATCCCCACCACCTCGGTCTGAAGTAGCTTGAGTCTGTTCCCCTTTGTAGCTAGCATGCTGTGAAGCCTCTCTGTTTTTATGAGCATTTGGGGGAGTGCAGTGGATTTGGTCTCTCTTCGGAGGATTATGCTGGTTTAAAGGGGCAAGGTTTTGCTGCTGGATTTGTAGATACTCTTGATTGCACTCTTAACCCAGAACCATGGAGAGGCACCTTTCCAATCATATTGTATAGATCAGTATTAGTTCAATTAAGAAGGAGTCTGTAATTGGAAAAGTATAACACCCAGTGACCTAGCAGATCTTTATCAGCACTGATTTCACTCAGTCTGTTTAGACCTCATTTCTGCAAGGAACTGAGACAGACAGATATTATACCTGACTCAGCAGACTTGTGCTATTTGTTCACTGTGAATCAGGAATAATCTCACAAACTAATGACAAGAATTGTCACACCCAACTGCTTTGCTGCTCGGCTGCAGCAGATTCACCCAGCCTTAAACTGGTCTTGCTATCTTAGCATGTGTTCTGAGCTCAGATGCCGCTCTTCTTGTCTGTAAGAGCTGGGCCTTCAGCTTTGTGCCTGACACACCACCCTAGGGATGCTGTTAGAAGAGTATAATGTGCTGGGCTATTGCTCCTGTCAGGAGATCCAGTGCAGCCTTAGCACACATTACCAAGTCTCTTTCAGTCTAAAACTTACCTCTTTTTATAGAACCTCATTCTCATAATCTGCCAGTGGGTAGACCTTAATTTTCCATTAGAGCAGAACTCAGGAAGGGCTGAAGGGCATCAAAGGACAGTACAGTGTTGACACCTGTTCTGTGTTATTGTCTCAAGTCCGCAGCTTCTTTAATGACCTTCTCTGGAGGTTTTGACACCTTAGCCCTGAACTGTTGAAACATCTTCAAAGTGCATCTTTGGTTTTCAGCTCTTAGATCAGTCCTGTAGAAAAGCTAATCAGCAGCAAAGGGTTTCAGAGAGCAGAGTGGTCTAGTGAAGAGGACACCAGGCTAGGAGTCAGAAGACCTGTGTTCTAATCCTAGCTTTGCTGCTGACCTGCTGTGAGACTTTGGGCCAGTCACTTTCCCTCTTTGTGTGTCTGTTTTAGCTCCTACCCTTTGTCTGTCTTGTCTCTTCAGAGAAAAGGCTGTTTCTCAGTATAGTACTGAGCACATTGTGGCCTCTAGATGCTACCATAATGCACATAATAAACAGTCTTTAGGTTGAAGCTTTAACTGAAACAGAGCTGATAAAATATTACAATTTGTTGCCTGTCTATACAGAGCACTTTGCAATGCGGCCCCAATCTTTGATTGCACTTCCTTGGTGCTGCTTTAGTATAGCTAATGGTAATAACAATTCTCTTTTTAGGCCATCTTATTGCTTCAGTGCTTCCGTGGAGATCTTCGTATATTTATAGACGTTACGGATCGGATATAAAATTATTTTATATCTAACCAATCCTGCTGCTCACTGTAGTGTATTTTTTATGTTGGTTTTAGTTTAGTTTTAGTTCTCTCTAACATAATTCTACTGGATGAAAACCAATAATGAACAATTTAGGTGTAAGTAAAAACAGGTTCTTGCTGAGTGGTATGGCCCTAGTGAGTTTCTTCTCGTGGTAAGTGTCCGTGGGCTCCTCAGGTGACAGAGAGAGAGAGACATTTTTCACAAGTATTTTCCACTTTCCTCTTTTAATTAAGGTTATCTGCTAAAATGGGATTGGCAGCAATTTGGGCACTTTTGGCCAGGGCATAAACCTTGCTCTAGATGCAGCAGCAAAAGGAAGGCTGCCAGCTACATGGTCTGTCAGAATCTCAGACTCACGTGAATCTGGAAAATCTGCAGCAAATTAATCAAATCCCCACTCCAGCTGCCAGGAAATTCCAGCGGCTCCCAGACTTCACGGGCATCAGGCTTTGGCAATGCTCCATGACTTCGCTATCTTGGCTTGTTTGTTTAAAGGAATGATAGTGCTGACTGAAAACCTAGAAGATCAGTGTTATATATTACTGGAATTCAGACAGCATGGGCAGTTGCAATGCAAATATTACCTTTGGATGCCCCACTCCTGCCCTGGAAGGATGATCTCTGGTGATAAAGGAGAGAAGTAAATCTTGCATTCTTCTAAGAATGGCTACACTGATATACGTGTTGTGATTGGTGGGGAGGGAGTGTGTGACATAGAGGACTGTCTACTCGGAACTGGACTGAGACCCATCAACTCATTACACATAAGTCACCGAAACAGCCTTTAGATAGAAAGTCTCATTCTCAGTGACATTATTTTCCCTCTTCAGTGTTGATGACATGACAGCCCAATTAATTCAGTTTTCAAAAGCCAGGAGAGTGGAAGAATGAAGATCTGTGAGTGCAGAAGTTAACTGTTCTCTTATCTTCAGTGATATAATTATCTCCATTTAGCTTCCCTCACCATATCAATGAGCTCCTTCCTCCTCCTGGCATATAGCTGTATCTGTGGTCTCCCAGGTAAATCCCATCAACAAAGCACATAGCTTATTAATAACTCAGCTGTCATCTGTACAAAAAGGTGCTGGCCACATTAATTCTTTATGGTCAGAAGGCAGGTTTCTGAGGACAGGCTTCTCTAGAAGAAGTATTTTAGCAGCAGAGCCCATTACACATGAATGGGAATAGAGGAGGTCTTGGAAAAAATGTGCAAAATGCTATTAAATATTGAGATGTATTTTTAAAATAATGTACGATGCCAATCATATATTTTTTTTACAATACGTATAACTTAGATGGTATGAAAAGCCCCCCCAAAAGTGTTCTGGATTTAAAATTGCTAGTGACGCTATTTCCTGGGAAAATATTAAAATGAGTTTTCTCTGGTAGATTGAGGATTAGGGCTGTCAATTACACCTTGCCTAAGAGGCTCTGTTTGTGTACAAATTTGCATCTCAGTACATCAGGGTCCTTCATTACCATGCAACGGCTTTCCATAGCAGGAGAATACTGTACCAACAGTGGCAATTTTATACCCATTTCCACTCTCTTTGCACAGGCATGAGGTGCAAGCACAGAAGAATCAGCTCTAGAGTCTTCAGGGCCAATGCTCAAATGTGTGAGAGCTCCATCCTGTGAAATGGGGGCCATCAGGGAGCTCGTTGTGGTTCCCTGATCCTGCACTACCCCCTGCCCTGCTGAAAGCAAGTGCTGAAAGGAAAGTCTGATGTACACCAATGGAGCATCAGGCGTAGCACAACACATATCCACCCCCTCGCTGCCTTACTCCGCCCCTGCAAAGCAATGTCCTGACAGGTCCCTTTGCCCTCCTTAGGCTGGGGGTGGGGCTGGTGTAAGAGGCAATGGAGCTACTTCCACCAGCCATCACTAGTCCGGAGTCCTCCCTGCACAGGGGAAACTCTGCTGACCATCTCTGGATGCTTTAAGTCCATACTGCTGACACAAAACCTGGTGGAAAAGATCCCCCATAGAAACTAGCCAGCCTCTATCCCAACAGTTCCGCCTTCTTTCTGTAAAGTTAATAGTTTAGGAAGTTGCTTCATAGAGAGTTTCATACACATCTCTCCGTGCTAACAACTCTGACTCTTTTCAGCAGGAACATCAGGCCACATTATGGGTTGCCAAGCAGATCAGCTGTCATTTCCTCAGATACATCTTTCCTGCTCCCCCTGACACAGTAAAAGCAAAACTGCTGAATGTCTGTATTTGTGTGGATATCATAACATGTGACACAGTAGATTCTCTACTTCCCTGGTATATAATTATAATTATATACTTTGAAATTAGTCTGGTTGCAATTAGATTAATGAATTCTTGTTCTCTGTGATTAATACTGGCCTAACTAATTGGCTGTTTCCTCTGCCTGTTTTTGTGCTGATTCTCCGGACTAATTAAATGATCATACTGGACTCCTGTATCTTTTGCTTTGAGCTCTTAGGACACAATTTCACTGTCCCAGTTTTATAAGTGATGCACATAATGGCTCTATGGATACAGAAGGACTATAAAGGAGTTTGCATCTAATTTGAGAGTGGATGCACATTCTACCTCTTAGATGTGAATGCTTTTGTTGAAACTGATGCATATGGATTTCAGCGTCTGCTTTGTATGTGTCGTGTGCGTATCAAGCAGAACTCAACACAACGCGAGATGTCAATCAGTGTAGCTCATTATGGGGGCAGCCTTAATATGAACATTTTAGGATGTTTCACCATCAAATCAAGTCCCAGAATACAAACAAGATACAATTTAGAATGAATCAGGTTCCTGGACATCTTTAAAACTATTGGCATGTTCCAGACTGCTATCCGAATTTTATGTGTGTGCATGTGTATATATAAAAAATAATATAAATGGCTCTCTGCAGCTACTCAGGTATCTGGAATACTAGGAACAGTCCTAGAGGAGAGAGATTAGTGGGCAAAATGCAGGTGAGGCAGTCATGCCTGCGGAACATCATAAGCCTTGCCATCTCCTTCAGAGTTAAGGGAAAGAATCAGGCATAGAGGGGGAAAGTGACATGCCCAGGGTCACACGCCGGCACCAGGAACAGAACTCCAGGTGTCCTGAGTCCCAGTCCAGTGCCCGATCCGCTGGCTTATACTGCTGCTTTTATGTGCACAATAGATGCTTGCATCAATTATGCAGCCATAACTTCTCTGTCAAACCTTGCAGGGGTGGCCACTCAAGGAGTCTTTCCCAAAGATTTCCTCTGCTACAAACTGCCTGCACCTGCTCTCTTGAAATTAAAAATCCTGTCCACATTAGCAAGGAACAAGAAACAAACTCCTGAATAATCAGGTCCCAGCATGCTGCATGGGGAAGTGCTGTAATTACTTCTGCTGCTTTAATGTGCTACAGTCCACTGCTCCTGATTTATGTGCTAGCCTGCCCACAAGGATTGCTCTATTTCTCCCAACCAGTGGTTAGTGGATATTAACCCATCATATCACTAATACACCGTTCAGCCTGGATGGTTGGCCCAGGGGATGTGTCAAACAGCAGTGAACGTAATTGGAACTGCTGTCTGGTTATTAGCTTGGTTAACCTTTTGCCCTCCCTTTTTCATCTTCACCTCCATTATAATCAGAAATGTAAGACAGGAAGGGACCTCGAAAGGTCAGCTAGTCCAGACCCCTGCACTGAGACAGGATTAAGTATTATCCCTGACAGGCGTTGTTAATAACCTCCAGTGATGGAGATTCCACAACCTCCCTAGTAATTTGTTCTAGCACTTAACTACACTGACAGTTAGAAAGTTTTTCCTAATGTCCAACCTAAACCTCCCTTGCTGCAGTTTGAGCCCATTGCTTCTTGTCCTGTCCTCAGTGGATAAGGAGAACAATTTATCACACCTCTTGATAACAATCTTTTACACACTTGAAGTCTGTTATCATGTCCCTTCTAGTCTCTTCTCTTCTCCAAACTTAACAAACCCAATTTTTTCAATCCTTCCTCAGAGGTCATGTTTTTTAGACCTGAATTATTGTTGTTGCTCATCTCTGGATCTTCTCCAATTTGTCTTTCCCAGAACTGGACACAATACTCTAGTTGGGACCTTGTCAGTGCTGAGTAGAGTGGAAAAATTACTACTTGTGTCTTGCTCAGGGGTGAAAGTAACTTAAAGGACTTACTGGTATGCCGGAGTCCTGAGCAGGGGCGGGGCCTCAACTGGAAGAGGCGGGGCCTTTCAAGATTTAAAGGCCCTGGGGCTCCTGCTGTGACTGGGAGCCCATGGGCCTTTAAATCACCCCCGAGATACCAGCTGCAGAGGCGGCAGGGAGCCCCGGGGCTCAGGGGCAAATTAAAGGGCCTGGGGCTCTGGCCACCGTGGAGCTCCAGGCCCTTTAAATCCCCGCCCGAGCCTGGCTGCTGGAGCTCCGGCGGTGATTTAAAGAGCCCAGGGCTCCCCACAGCAGCTGGAGCCTTGTGCCCTTTAAATCACTGGCAGGAAAGCTGGTCCAGTCCAGCACGGCATACCAGCTCTTGCCGATACGCCGTACCGGACAGTACTGGCTTACTTTCACCTCTGGTCTTGCTTACAACACTCCTGATAATGCATCCCAGAATAATGTCCTCTTTTTTTGCAACAGTGTTACACTGTTGACTCATATTTAGCATGTAATCCACTCTAACCCCCAGATCCTTTTCTGCAGCACTCCTTCCTAGTCCATCATTTCTCATTTTGTGTTTCTGCAATTGATTATTCTATCCTAACTGGAGTATTTTGCATTTGTCCTTATTGAATTACATCCTGTTTATTTCAGACCATTTCTTCAGTTTGTTGAGATCATTTTGAATTCTAATCCTGTTCTCCAATGTGCTTGCAACCCACCCAGCTTAGTACTGGCTGCAAATTTCATAAGTGTATTCCTTATCCAAATCAAATTTAATAAGATATTGAACAGATCAGGACCCAGGACAGATCCCTGTGGACCCTACTCAATATGTCCTTTCATCTTGACTGTGAACCATTGATAACTACTCTTTGAGTATGGTTTTCCAACCAGTTGTGCACTCACCTTATTGTAGGTTCATCTAGGCTGTATTTCCCTAGTTTGCTCATAAGGTCATGTGAGACAGTATCAACAGCTTTACTAAAGTCAAAGGCCTGGTCTACACTACAAAGTTAGAGTGACAAATGCCACATTAGCTCGAGTTAATAATGTATGTGTCTATACTACTAAGTCCCTTCTGCCAACCTAAAGGACTTGTAAAGTCAACTTCTGTACTCCACCACCGTGAAAGGCATAGCGCTTCAGTCGAAGCCACGCGTTGACATGGGGATAGTGTAGACACTGCGCTATGTAATTCAAATGAATTGGCCTCCAGGAGGTGTCTCACAGTGCTCCACTGTGACTGCTCTGGAGAGCACTTTCAACTCCACTGCACTTCAGCCAGGTACACAGGAAACAGCCGCCCCCTCCCCCCGTTAAAGCCCCAGGAACTTCCTCTTTGATCAGCATAGAGAGCTCATCAGCACAGCTGACTATGGATGCTCAAGTCCGCAAACGTGCCCCATCATGGGGCACACAGGAGGTAGTGGATCTTATTGGTGTGTGGGGAGAAGAGTCTGTACAAGCAGAGCTCTGAACCAGCAGAAGAAACATTAACATCTATGCCAAAATCATGCAGGAGAGTGATATCGCATATGGTCACCTAAGGGAAATGGGGGAAGTTTTAAATGCTAGCTCTTAAACTGCAAACAATTCGATAAGTAATCCACCCCTGTTTGGTGAATTCTGGGTCACACAATCACACTTTCCCGAGCGTTCCCTGGTTGTGGTTGTGAACGTAATAAAAATTAATGGATTGAGGAGAAAAGGCTCTTTATTCATTCAGCACACAGTGGTTAGTGGGGTGTAGTTTACAGGGGAGTATATGCAATGAAGGGGACAGCTAGGTAAGGAACAACACACATAAGTGTCACATTACTGTGTGTCATTGATGAAACTAGTTCTCAAAGCCTCACGGAGACAAAGCACGCCTCGATGTGCTCTTCTTATTGCCCTGGTGTCTGGCTGTTCAAAACTGGCTGCCAGGTGATCTGCCTCCAACCCCCAGCCTGCCGTAAACTTTTCTCCCTTTGTTTCACAGATAGTATGGAGGACACAGCAACAACAATGGGGATATTGCTTTCACTGAGGTCTAACCTAGTAAGCAAACTACGCCAGCAGGCTTTTAAACGTCCAAAGGCACATTCCACCACCATTCTGCACTTGCTCAACCTATGATTGAACCACTCCTTACTGCTGTCCAGGCACCAGTGTATGGCTTCATGAGCCATGGGAGCAAGGGTAGGCTGGGTCTCCCAGGATCACGATTGGCATTTAAACATCACCAATGGTTATTTTGCAGTCTGGAAAAAAAGTTCCTGCTTGCAGCTTTCTGAACAGACCGGAGTTCCTAAAGATGCGCGCGTCATGCACCTTTCCTGACCATCCCACGTTGATGTTGGTGAAAGGGACCCTGTGATCCACCAGCACTTGCAACACCATTGAGAAGTACCACTTTTGATTTATGTTCTCTTTGTCAAGGTGATCTGATGCCAAGATAGGGGTATGTGTTCCGTCTATCCCCCCACCACAGTTAGGGAGCCCCATCGAGGCAAAACCGTCAAATAAGTCCTGCACATTTCCCAGAGTCACTACCTTTCCTAGCAGAAGTCTATTGATTTTCCTGGCAACTTGGATCACAGCAGACCCCCTGGTAGATTTACCCATTCCGAATTGATTCCCCACTGACCAGTAGCAGTCTGGCATTGCAAGCTTCCACAGAGCTATTGCCACTTGCTTCTCAACTGTCAGAGCAACTCTCATTTTAGTATTGCTGCACTTCAGGGCTGGGGGAAAGCTCTTTGCACAGTTCCATGAAAGTGGCCTTGTGCTTTCAAAAGTTCTGCAGCCACTACTCATCATCCCATAGCTGCATAACGATGCAGTCCCACTAGTCAGTGCTTGTTTCTTGGGCCCAGAAGCAGCGCTCCATCATGTCAAGGTGATGCGCGACTGTCGCCAGCATGCAAATTGTTCCACTCCATGGCTTCCAGCAGGGCTGCTTGCACGGCATCACGCTGTTCTGCGCAGCAGCTCTTGCTTCAGCTGAGCAAATACTGCAGGATAAGGCGCGAGGTGTTTGAAATGCTCACAACAACAGTGTACAGCTGAGTGGGGTCCAGGCTTTCCATGCTATGACGTCTGCACAGGTAACCCAGGCTTAGGAACAAAGGTGTGAAAAAGGCTTGGTTGGTTTGCCATGGATTTCAGGGAGGGAGGTAAGTGCATCATGGGAGGCTAATGCCATGTTCCCATAACCACCCACACAAATGTTTTGGTCCCATGAGGCATTGCAAGCCCAACACAACATTCCACTCGGCTCCATGCACTGTGGGATACCTACCCACAGTGCAGCGCTCCATGAGTCGATGCAAGCCCTGCTAGTGAGGATGCGCTTTACTGACACAATGTGCATAGTGGGGATATGCAGAATCGACTTGCTTAAATCAGCGACTCAATGTTGACTTAAATGAAATCGACCTAATTTTGTAGTGTAGACATACCCAAAGTGTATCACATCTACTACTACTTCCCTAGCCACAAGTCTATTCTATCAAAAAGGATATTAGGTTGATTTAATTATTTGTTCTTGACAAATCCTTGTTGACTCTTACTTATCACCTTATTATCTTCTAATTGCTTAAAAACTGATTGTTTGATTATTTGCTCCATTATCTTTCCGGGTACCAAAGTTAAGCGGATTGGTCTATAATTCCCTGGGTTGCCCTTATTCCCCTTTTTATAAATACTTACTGTACTTACCCTTTTCCAGTCCTCTGGGATCTCTCCTGTCCTCCAGGAGTTCTCAAAGATAATTGCTAATGGTTCAGAGATCTCTTCAGCCAGTTCCTTAAATATTCTAGGATATATTTTATCAGGACCTGATGACTTGAAGACATTTAAGGCCAGGTCTACCCTTCAGACCTGTATCTGTATAACTGCATCGCTCAGGGGTATGCAAAACCCACACCCCAAGCAACATAGGTATACCAACCTAACTTCCCATGTAGACAGCGCTATGTCAACAGGAGAGCTTCTCCCGTCGGCTTAGGAGTGTCTTCACTTAGGGCTTGTCTACACTGGCACTTTACAGCGCTGCAACTTTCTCACTCAGGGGTGTGAAAAAACAAGTTTCTGCAAGTTTCAGAGCTGTAAAGTGCCAGTATAGACAGTGCACCAATGCTGGGAGCTATGCCCCTTGTGGAGTTGGTTTTTTTAGAGTGCTGGGAGAGCTCTCTCCCAGCACTGTGCCGCAACTACACAAGTGAAGACGTGCCCTTAAGTGCTACACCAATGCAGCTGCGCCAATGCAATGTTTTCAGTATAAATCTGCCCTAAGTAAGTCTTAACTTGTTCTTTCCCTATATTAGCCTCAGATCCTCTCCGTGTACACTGATGTTCACTGTGCTGGTTGTCCAGTCACTGCTAACCTTTTTGGTGAAAACTGAAAAATGGCATTTAACATTTCGGACGTTGCTGCATTTTCTGTTATTGTCTTTTTCTCCTCATTGAGTAATGGGTCTACTATGTCCTTGGTCGTCTTCTTGCTTCTAATGTATTTGTAAAATGTGTTTTGTTGCCTTTTATGTCCCTACCTAATGTTATCTCCCTGCACCTCTCCACCCCTTACAATGATCAGAATATTCCAGCTAATTTGAAAGGATTGGGTGTCTCTTTCCCCCTTGGTTTTGCTCTAGATTCTCCCTGGCTCTCATGTGACTTTGTGGGACATTGCAAAGAATGCACCTTACACTGCAAACTTTGCATAAGTGTCAGAGACTATCACAGCTCTCACAACTGGGACTGCTCCAGGGAGAGCAAACCACCCCAAAAGGCATGTGGCGGGCAGGGTCACTTAATTAAGCCCAGTGCCATCATTTAATCAGCCCACAGAGCTGGCCAGTCAAATGGGGATGGGGGAGGGCAGTAAGGAGCATGTCGTCACATTGGTCTGTAAAGTACCTACCGCACTGCTGGTGCTGTACAAATAATAGTAATTCACAGGCAGCTCTGAGCCTCAAGACTGAGAGGGCCGGAGGATGAAGTCCTTTCTTTTACCTATAGATGAGATATAGCAATGGGCAGTGACAGTTCAGGCTTCCCCTCAGACATGGTTCCAATGCAACCTGCACTCAGTCTCCATGGCTCAGTCAGGCCTTGGCCTCTCTCCTGACACTGTCAGCTATGGTGCTTTTTCCAGGGATGAGTGTTTTTGTGGCTTGTCCATGGAGAGCTGAGGCACCAAACAGCCATCCGATGGTAACTACAGTCACTGGGTTGGAGTCTTTGAAGCAGAGAGATTGAAGGGTTTTGTTAAGTCCTCTTATCAATTTGTCATGTGGACCCCTGACCTTCCCATGACGAACCCATCTCCAGACCTGGCCTTTCAGTCTATGTTTGTAAATCTTTAGGGGGTTTGCACTGGAACAAGCCACTTCCCTCTGGTGCCGCACAGCTGCAGGGGACTTGCTGTATCTTTTCAGGTCCCTAAATGCAAAGGGCCAGATTTTTAAAGGTATTTAGGTGTCTAATGGTGCAGCTGGGTGCCTAGTAGAAATTCTAGCAGTGCCTAGGCATCCGTCTCCTATCGATTTTAGTGGGAGTTAGACGTCTAGTCAATTATGAAAATCCTGCTAAGCACCTGTCTGCATCTTTAGGCACCTAAGTACCTTTAAATCTCTGACCTATAGTGCAAGAGAAATATTATTGGTTATTATAATGTGGTCAGTTTAACATATGTTAGACCACTGGCTCTGTTCTAATAGGACTGGGCCTTTTATTGTCAGCGCTAAGCATGTGCTGCAAATACTGTACATGGAAAAGTTGCATGAGAAAAATACGGTAATTTAAAAATCAATAAGTGGACTTTGGACACAATCCACTGTGTGAAGTGATTTGCATCACAGCATTCTTTGGTGGAGAATAATGTGGCTGGAGAAACAATTGTCTAATCAACAGCTGATGATTCATAAACCTAAAAATACTGTGTTGTTCCTGAATGCAATTTACATTTGAATAAGTGCTTTGCTTTATTAAGCTAGTGTTAGTCCCTAAAACAGATTGACAGTGATGATAATAATAAAGAAATCACATTGTGCTCCTCTTTGTGTTTTTAATTATAATGTGTTTGTTCTAAAATATACTTTCTGCCACAAATATATTTCTATTATGACAGTTTATGCGATGATGTGTAATTAACAAAACACATCACACAGTGTATGTGTCTTGCTCTGGAGGTAGGGCAGTTGTTATCCCTATTTTGCAGAAGGGGAAAATGAGACACAAAGTGGTGAAAAATGACTTAACCAAGGCCTCACAGCAAGCCACTGGTAGAGTTGTGAATAGAACCCAGGAGTCCTGCCATTTTAAAGCAGTTAGTGATATTTACCCCATCAGAGGCAAAATAGGGATAACAACTGCCCTACCTCCCAGAGTGTCATGAGGATTAATTAATTGCAAAGTGCTTTGCGATCCTCACATAGAAGGTGCTAAGGGCAAAGCATAAGTTTTAAGAGATTTTCAGTTGCTAGCTAACTTTTAGTTCTGCTGCTGAAATGTGCCACATGAGACAAAAAACCCAACTTCAAGAAAAATTAGACTTACTGTAGCTATAAATAGACATGCTGCTTAAGATGAAGGTTTCCAGACCCAGTAGACTGAATTTTATGAGGCTTTTAAAACGTTTAGTAGCAGCTGAACAGCAAATTAATTGCAATAAAATGACATCTCATGTGGGCTGGGGGTATGTTATCAGCCGAACTAGAAATCCTTTCCAATGGCATATTTCCTGCAGGCTAGTAAACCATTGCAGCTGTAAAAAGAACAGGAGGACTTGTGGCACCTTAGAGACGAACAAATTTGTTCGAGTATAAGCTTTCGTGGGCTACAGCCCACTTCATCAGATGCATAGAATGGAACATATAGTAAGAAGATATATATACATACATACATACATACATAGAAGGTGGAAGTTGCCACGCAAACTGTAAGAGGCTAATTAATTAAGGTGAACTATTATCAACAGGAGAAAAAAACTTTTGTAGTGATAATCAAGATGGCCCATTTAGACAGTTGACAAGAAGGTGTGAGGATACTTAACATGGGGAAATAGATTCAAAAGGTGTAATGACCCAGCCACTCCCTGTCTCTATTCAAACCCACGTTAATGGTATCTAGTTTGCATATTAATTCAAGCTCAGCAGTTTCTCACTGGAGTCTGTTTTTGAAGCTTTTCTGTTGCAAAATTGCCACCCTTTAAGTCTTTCACTGAGTGGCCAGAGAGGTTGAAGTGTTCTCCAACCGGTTTTTGAATGTTATGATTCCTGATGTCAGATTTGTGTCCATTTATTCTTTTGCATAGAGACTGTCCAGTCTGGCCAATGTACATGGCAGAGGGTCATTGCTGGCACATGATGGCATATGTCACATTGGTAGATGTGCAGGTGAACAAGCCCCTGATGGCATGGCTAATGTGATTAGGTCCTATGATGGTGTCACTTGAATAAATACACATTGTAAGGAGAGTGATCACTTTAGATAAGCTATTACCAGCAGGAGAGTGGGGTGGGGGGAGGTATTTTTTCATGCTTTGTGTGTATAAAAAGATCTTCTACACTTTCCACAGTATGCATCCGATGAAGTGAGCTGTAGCTCACGAAAGCTTATGCTCAAATAAATTGGTTAGTCTCCAAGGTGCCACAAGTACTCCTTTTCTTTTTGCGAATACAGACTAACACGGCTGTTACTCTGAAACCTTGAATAAATATGTGTACAGAGTTCGCACCGGGCTTTGTTGCAAGGATAGGTCCCTGGGTTAGTGTTTTTGTTGTGTGGTGTGTGGTTGCTGGAGAATATTTGCTTCAGGTTGGGGGGCTGTCTGTAAGCGAGGACTGGTCTGTCTCCCAAAATCTGTGAGAGTGAGGGATCATTTTTCAGGATAGGTTGTAAATCTTTGATGCGCTGGAGAGGTTTTAGTTGGGGGCTGAAGGTGACAGCTAGGGGCGTTCTGTTATTTTCTTTGTTGGGCCTGTCCTGTAGTAGGTGACTTCTGGGTACTCTTCTGGCTCTGTCTATCTGTTTTTTCACTTCAGCAGGTGGGTATTGTAGTTTTAAGAATGCTTGATAGAGATCTTGTAGGTGTTTGTCTCTGTCTGAGGGATTGGAGCAAATGTGGGTTGTATCTTAGAGCTTGGCTGTAGACAATGGATCATGTGGTGTGTCCTGGATGGAAGCTGGAGGCATGTAGGTAAGTATAGTGGTCAGTAGGTTTCCGGTATAGGGTGGTGTTTATGTGACCATCGTTTATTAGCACAGTAGTATCCAGGAAATGGACCACTTGTGTGGACTGTTCTAGGCTGAGGTTGATGGTGGGATGGAAATTGTTGAAATCATGGTCGAATTCCTCAAGGGCTTCTTTTCCATGGGTCCGGATGATGAAGATGTCATCAGTGTAGCGCAAGTAGAGTAGGGGCATTAGGGGACGAGAGCTGAGGAAGCGTTGTTCTAAGTCAGCCATAAAAATGTTGGCATATTGTGGGGCCATGCGGGTACCCATAGCAGTGCTGCTGACTTGAAGGTATCTATTGTCCCCAAATGTGAAATAGTTATGGGTGAGGACAAAGTCACAAAGGTCAGCCACCAGGTTTGCCGTGACATTATCGGGGATACTGTTCCTGACGGCTTGTAGTCCATCTTTGTGTGGAATGTTGGTGTAGAGGGCTTCTACATCCATAGGGGCCAGCATGGTGTTTTCTGGAAGATCACCGATGTGCCTCACGCAAAGCCCATCTGGAGCTCTTCGGTCACCGTGATTGGAATGTGCTCCCCATGGACAAGCAGCGCTCTCACTCCCTCCACATGGGGCTGTTGTTCGCAGGCTTTCAGAAAGGAAAGGTTCAGAAACAGAAATCCCTGCCTCCTGCTTCTGCCCGAACTGATTCTTTGCATTTGGAGGCCTTTAAACTACCCACAAAAGAGCCAAAATGCTCCGGCAGTACTGAGTCACCTGACTAGTACAGACATTGCAAGAGAATAGACCATTTGCTTCTGACCTCAGAACTCGAGTGTGTGTTAGAGGGGGGAATAGGGGAGAATTGATTAACATGTCACAGGATGCACTGGATCAGGCACTTTCAAGGCAGAGAGTGTTTTCAGGAATCCAACAAGGGGGGGACACACAAACTGCACTGACAGAGAAATAGCACCTCATGCACATGTTGCTATTGTCTCCTGCGCTGGAATGAGCAGGGATACCACTCATTTGTTAACATTCTACTAAAAAGGAAGACATCTGCTGCTGGTCAAATTCCCCCTCACTGTTCTCTTGAGGTGACACTACCTCCTGTGTGGAGACTACCACACAGAGCTTATACACCCTGTAAACCAGTGAGGGTAATTAAGAGGTGTAAGCCCTCAGAACGGGGGGATTTCACCCTCTCTGTGCAGCGATCGTGTGATCCTTGTGCTTTCAGTCTGTTCTAGGTCCAGCCCTGCAGTGTGACCTTGGCAAGCCACCTCACCCTTTTGTGTCTCCCTGTCTGTGAAATGGGAATTACACCTGCCAGGCTGTGTGTGTGTGTGTGTCACTGACTGTACAGTGCTTGAAAAGCACTATGGATGTGATAGTTATTTTCAAGAAAGGGAGATCCTTTGCTGGTGTAAATTGGTGTGGCTCCATTGATTTCAGTGGAGCTTTGCCGAGTCACACCCGACAGAGTATCTGCCCCAAAGTTAATAAATAAATAAATCCCAGTGATTGTCAGGGAGAAATCTCAGCTTTCAGGCCCCTTGTGGAATTCTTATTTCTTATCAATAGGGAAGGGATCTTGTGTCAGCTGACTCTGAGAGGAAACAACTGCCTGGCTACAAGAAGTTGTCCAGCTATTACTAGGTCTTTGCAGTCTATGTGTTCCACTGGCTTAGTCAGGCCTTTTTCCCTTGACTCAGAACATCCTGATCATCCTGTGATAACTCTTATCCCACCCTGACTCTGAGTCACTGCCATTGTGGGAGTGTGGAAATATTGGCCAAACCTTAGGAGAATCTGCTTGTTAATCAAACATCACATAAATGTTGTGCAATTAAGCTGCACAAGATGGGTGGGGAGCGGATTGGTTAAACTCAACCACAGATTCTTCTCTTTGCTTCTCTGGAAGGAAATCAGGGCTTTGCATAAAGGGGAATTTTGTTTTTGATCTTCACTTAGCACCATCTTTCAGCTGCAAGGTTCAAGTCACTTTCCAAAAGCCATTTGCAACTGGTGTGTATAGCCACCGACCCTGACTGGTCAGTGAGGAATTTAGGTTGTAAGGATCAGACAGAAAGAGATGTATTTGATACTCCTGGATGGTTTCAAAAAACAGGAAAGAATCTCTCCCTTTTGCAAATGCCACTCAACTACAAGTAAAGAAGGTTACAGTTTGTGGCTGTGCTAGTTAAAGCCAATAATAATGTGACTGCTCTGCCAGGGGCTATTATCTGTAGTTGATCTCTTGCAAGATGGAGATTTCCTGTGATAAAGAAACCTCTCATACGGGCTGGTTTCATGGGTCCACGTTCGCTGCACTAGTCTGCGATATGGGTGATCTGGGTTCAAGACCCTGATCTGCAGGGGACTTTTTGTGTATGTTGCACAAGTCACTTTTTCTCTCTGTGTCTCAGTTCCCCATCTATAAGCTGAGATAATGGCACTGCTCTAAAATGCAGGGGTATTGTGAGGATAAATGTGTTGAAGACTGTGAGAGGTTCAGAAACTATGGTAATTGGGGGGCCTAAGATATGTTATATCCTTTTAGATAACAGTTAAAAGATTTGGTTAGCCAAATCAATCTTTATGCTCTGTTGAATTCCTATAAAGTTCTTAGGGTTAGTCCTTAGTGGAGAAAGGTTATTGTGAACCAAAAGAACCTTTAAAGATGTTAAGACATTCATTGCATTAGGGACAGTCGTGATGGACAGGTGTCATTGTTAGGTGTCAGAGGAAAGCCCTACTAACCTGATTGAATGAACAAGGTAATCGCTGAGTCTCCTCTCACAGGGCCTAGGGAATTACAGCCAAAGGAGGTGGGGATTTCTGTTAAAAAAAAAAAAATGAAGGAGACAGGATCTTATAGGACTTGGCAAACACCCAAGAAGTCCAGGCATTTCTGAATATTTCCAGTTGATGCACAGTGCAAGTTCAGTGAAATTGAGGCACATCAGTGAAAAATGAACAGGGCAGCTGTGTAATGATGGAGCAAAATGGATGCATTCAGCTAATGGCATTTCCCTGCAAGAATGTGAGCTGGGTCTTGCAGTCCTTACACAGCTAAAACTCTCACTGATTTCCTTGGTATGATTCTATGCCCAGATAGATTATAGAGTGTGTGCATGCATACTTATCTTCATCCATATAATTACTGGCATAGTTTTTGGCTCAGAGAGGTTATACTGGATTTTAGTCAAGACAAATGAAAATTAATGTTGCTGTTTGGTAGGTAGCATTTAACACAAAGGAAGATAAATAAAATCCAAGGGGGGAAAATGAACCACATAGGTTTGAAACAAACAAAACATTGTGGGTTGGATTTGAGGTCTCTCCCATCCCTAATTTAGTGGCAGAAAAAACCAGAACTTGCTGCTTCAGCTGTCACTGATTGGCCGAGTGACAGTAGCCATCTTTTACATAACAGGAAGGAAGATCAGCTTTATGCAGATGTTGGGGGTGAGACTTTCTGCCAGTAGAAACTGGTGCAGCTTCCTTGAGGTCAGTGGAGCTGCTTCAGATTACAGCAGCAGAGAATATGGGCCTGAATCTTTCTTTAAAAGCCAGCCTGTTAAACATGCTGGCTGAAATTTTGCAAGACCTTTTAAAGATGTTATTTATTTTCTGATTTTGTTGCTTCCCAGCAACTCAATGTAACTTCAGCAAAGACAAATGAAGTTGATTCACACAAATATAATTGTATTTTATGCCTTTAGTTAGCTGAGCGCCCCACCCTTTGTAATGCACTGTGTTTCTGAACAGAAACTCCAACCCGTCGGTACGAAAGGGAGATCTAATTCTTTATTTGCATTTTATGTTCTGTTATCGTCTGTTAAGATTCTTCGGCTGCAATGTAGCGCTTTAATATCTGCTCCCACTGTCCTCTGGAAGAGCTGCCTTGCCAACTGACTTTCTGACTCCCATGGGCCCTGTCCCCTCTCCGCACAGATAAGGCCACCTCAGAAACCCAGACCTAAACATCCCCCTGGCTTTGTGTCAGGTGTGTGTCAAAATCCACATCTGAATGTCGAGACTTGTGCCCATCTCTAAATGTAATAAATCCCCAACCCTGTGCCTCCACTTTCCCCTTGCTATTCACCCTCTGAACTGACCATTGCAGCCATCTTCATCTTCCACTCCACTCCTTCTACAGAAATCTTCCCTGCAGGTCATATTTTAACCACTCCTCCTTGTGTTGGGGGATAGAGACAGGAACTGGAAGTTTGTTTCATATTAAGGATATGGTGCAAAAAGAACTTGGATTGTGTGAAATGTACCATTGTGAGGCATTGACTAAAAAGAGTAGGGTCCATTCTGAAAAATTGAGCCATCTACTTCAGCGACTACAATGAAAAGTGCTTATCAGAACTCCGTATGCTAATGGGGATGGTTTCTAGTTTGAAAGAAATCTTCTCTTCTCTTCCCCACTGCTCCAGTCATTGGTTCCAGATAGGTTCAGCTACTCAAAGGGAGCGTGGAAGTCTCTTTGGTTCACAAATGCAGGAGAGTTTAAAGCATTTTCTAAAGAAACACCAGGCTCAAAGCCCTTGATTGTTCCAGCAGCAGAAAGGCACTTGTATTAAACAAGGTAACAATGTGGCGCCAGAAAACCCAGTGAGACAGTTACAGCCACTGTTTCCTTAGGTAGCTACTAAATAAAAAAAAAACAAACCCACACTCTTTTGTTCCAAATACCCCAGAAGCTGAAAGAGTCTGATGCATCTGGCTCCAGCTGCCTCTTCACTTCTGCAATTTAATCTCATAAGGTCCATTATGGCAAATAATTACAGTACCTTAATGAAGACTTGGATGGGAGAAGTGAGGGAAAGAGTCAAGACACACTGAAGAAAGGGAGGCTGCATAGTTTTGCCATTATAACTGAGCTCGGTAATTTAACGGATTTTCCCCCTGCTTCGTCCTCTGGTGCAGTCTGCTCAGAACAAAGGGGGGGCTGATGTGCTGCCTCGTAGATTCAGATTTAGCCGCAGTGATCTGTGCCTGTGGGACCACTGAGCTAGAGTATTGCAATTCTCTGAACTTAGGTTTGAAACTGTCAAGCTTGAAAAAGCAGCAATTGGTTCAGAGCACTTCAGTTCATCTGCTCAGCAACACAGGCCACTGAGACACTGTCACACACCACTGCTCTGCTCGCTGCACCAGCTCCCATGTAGTACTGAATTATATTCAAAAGCTCGGTCCTCATCTTCAAAAGCCCTTTAAGGATCTGATCTAAATGACCTAGGTGACCCCCTCTCCCTGAGTGATAATGACCTCCCATTGCAGCTGTGTTCCACAGGAACCAGGGAACACCCACCTCAGCACAAGAACTTTTATTAGTGACTGGCTCATGAATCTGGAACTAAGTGCTGGGAGAAATCAAGTTGTCTGTGGGCCTCAGAACTTTGACAGCCAAATGCAAAACCCACTTTTAATAGCCTATCCCCAATTACACCCCCACAGAGAGAGAGGAAGCCTTCCTGAAAATTAAACAGTAAACCAACCCCCAAAAACCCAGCCACTTCTGACTGAGTGAGCTGGAGAGAGAGCAATGCATATATGTACGTACACTTCGTAATTTTGAGATGCACACAAATACAATGGCAATGGGTATCATATAAAAACCTAGATGGATATATTAGTGATTTTCAAACAGGGGTATGAGCACCCTTAGGGATAAGCGAGCTCTCATTGGGCGTACATGGGAAAAAATCCTGTAATGGTGGACACTGCATTTTATTTAGCAAGACTTGGCAATCTAATCACAGGTATATGATGACCCTGTCTCAGATGAGGGTACACGGTAGACTCCATTATTTGGAAAGGGGTATGCAGCCTAAAAAGTCTGAAAACCACTGGATTTGGCAACACAAGTAGAAGTGACTAGTATACTCTAAAACCAGAGCACTAATGGTTGCCATATTATTCCAGTTTCAAGAGTCAGTGGTGTTTCAGAGTGGGAAACATTATAATAAGAATTGATCAGTCTCCCAAATCACCTGCTAGCCTGAAATCTCTTCTTAATTACAAACCACACTAATGGGACTCATACAGGAGCCCAGTAGAAAATAAAGTGGACTATGTGAGCCAAATTTTGAAAAACAGCCAGTAAAGTGGCACCTGAAATTTTGCACCTGAAATTTTTCGTCTGGCATGCCATTAATTTTTGTACAGGTAATCAAGGATTAGTGCACGGAATCACCATTTGTGCATACAATCCTACCCAATTTGCATGTGCCAATCCATCTTTCCACCTTCACAAAAACTAATGGTGAAAACAAGATACCCACTAAACTTGTGGCCACCGAATTATGGGCTCAGTTTTAGATGCCAAAACTACTTGTCATGCTTGAAAATTTGTTTGTTTCTTTTTCACACCCTGCTTCATCTCTCTAGCAGCCCCAGCTGTGCTACTGACTCTGTTATGGGGCATAAGTACCCTGTGGGGATTATAGATGAGATTTTCAAAGGCACAAATGAGTTAGGTGCCTAATCTCCATTGAAAGCCATTGGGCATTAGCACCTAACTGATATCTGTGCCTTGGAAATGTCCTCTGTTATGTCTTTTGCTCTTTACACAAGAAATATAATAGGAAAACATCACATCAGCACAGTGGGGTCCAAATAACCATATTTACTAAATACACACAAAAATGTCACACTGAGGTCTGTACTGCTCTGGCTGGTTTCTAGCAGCTTCTAAAACATAGAACACAGTGAGCACCACTAGGAGGGATCACAGACTACTTAAAGAGACTACCCCATTCCTGTACACAACACACACCCCAGGAGTGTCTGTCTGTATGTAATATTACCCATGGGAGGGTAAAACCATGTACATGTTTCAGATTGCTAGTGATACCTTGATCATCTTGCTGACAGGATCGGCTTTGAAGCACCCTCTCTCCACAATGGTTCAGTGGGAGATAGGTATTTTTAAAACCTCTCCTTGAAATGTCACGCGTTGGTACATTTTTCCCAACTGACACTCGGAGCTCCTGCTCACAGGCATTTTCTGATGCTCTACAAACCTGCCCCATGGAAACAACAGAATCTGCCCACCTGGCATCATTCAGCCCTGACACTTAATTGCTCCTCATTGTCATCTGCCTCTCATATTGGCCTCCCACTCTGCATTTTCAATCCCTCACACTGAATCTTCTCACCTCCCCAGCAGCAGATGAAAAGAGTCAGTGAAATCTTAGCCTGAACTGAAACAGAAGATTAGAGGCCCTTAGGTCCTTTAAAAATATATATACATAACAAACCGTCAAGTGGCCTCTTCCCAGATAGTGCTAAATCCCTTTTTATTTTGCAATGTTGGATTGCTCTTCTGCTCTGTGTTTTCTTTTTTTCCAAGTCTCTCATTAGGGGACGAGTGGAAGAGACTCATCCAGCTAAGTGAGAAGGGGCTAAGATAATTTTCCAGAGTAAGATGGTGTACTCAGCTGTCATTACTGAGAAAAGCTTTAAAATCTAGTTATAACATAATTACTACGATTGTCAAAATAGACACAACCTAATAGATAGCCTAGCCCTTTTGGGAGTGAGATATAGTCCAGTGCTGATGTATCCTCGCAGGGGCAATAGTGTAAGAAATTAACTGTATATTATGGCTTTGGAAATTTTTGGAGGGAGAGATCTCACTCAGTCACATTTTTAGGATATTTTTATGGTGCAGGGGGCAGAAAGCCAGGATTTTTATATGGAATAAATGTATGTCTTCAGCAAAGCAATAACTCATTCCATTTATCACACAATATTCCCATGACAACATTTTCCAGCTGATAGTTGCTGAATGTGTAGCCACAGACTAGCAATGTCTGAGGATGCCTAATGCTCACACTATATGGATACAATTCTACACATTAGAGAAATACTGAACTTGCTAGCAAAAAATGCCGTCAGGCTAATTCATTCCCGGCAAAATACTCAGGCAAGAACTGCAAGAGGGTCAGATTAATTTCTAGCTGTGCACGCTGCTAGGTAACTTATAGTACGTGCACCAGAGGTTCCCAAATGGGTAGCCAGGGGAATGGGAGTTTTGAATAGCCACCAATGTGTGGTATCTTCCTCCACTCCCACCCTTTCCCTTACTTTCTTAATGACAGAGAATGCAAAGCTCAGAAGGGGAAGGGCACAGGTGTGTGTCAGACCTAATCATTCAGCTCAGGGAAGATGTCATGGTCTGACTGACCCATTCTGTGCTCCTCTCTTTCCCCTATCACAATGCATATATGGGGGCCATTAAGTTATGGATTTCACTTCTGCTGGTTGTGATATTGTTAAAATCCTTCTGGTGCTTTTCCAGTGAGAGATCTGGTGTGAACAGCAAGAGTTGCCACCTCATATGGAAAACGTTCAGGGATTCTCACACCTCTGCCATGACACTTAACCTTGGGTAGCTCATTTATTAGCTATTTTGAATCTACTTCCCATTCTTTTGGTTTTGTCTCCTAAATTCAGTAGACCCAACCTGATTTTAGAAGTTCATATTACACTATAGACCAAAGCCCTGAAATAGCAGCCAGCCTCCTTTTGTAGCTTCAGGCCATATTAGAGCTTGTCTACATGGGGAGTTATTCTAGTTGACCTATTTCTGATTATCTCCCTGTGTGGATGCTCTTATTCCAGATTAAGAGTGCCTTATTCCAAATTATTTTAAACCACTTTTACCAGGAATTTAATTTAATTTAATCCAAATTAACTCTAGTGTAGACAAGCCCTTGGAGTACTCTATGGCTACACAGCACTTTGGCGTGAGCCTCTGTGACGACATGCCAGGGTACAATCCAGACTAATGAGTAGATGTGTCGCCCCTGTCCTGCATCTATGGGTGCCTTACAATGCCTTGCTGACATAGTTCCCACCTGGGCCACTCACAAACAGCCTTCCAGCATGCAAGCTACACCCTGAGAGTCTGTGTGTAGCTGCAGCCTGCCCGCCACACTTGGGTTACAGTCTGGCTTCACCAGCCTGAGTTATACTGCAGGGTGACCCCAACTCACTTCCAGCCCCAGATCTCCCCCCCATAAATGTATGTCTTGTACTGCTCAGCTCTCTCCTGGACAGTACAAAATATTTAAAGGGAATAATATGCCATTTTATTATCGCAACTTGTTATTCAGACACTCCAATTTAAACATACTGCATTAGATAAAACAGTAAAACAAGGTTATTTTTCTTGTACCCATTTTGACTTTTATGCCTCATTACTTGTAGTCACTTAAAATCTCTCTCTTTGTAGTTAATAAAGATTGAATGTTTGCTAACACCTAACTTGACAAACTATATCAGATTCAAGCAAAGTTTCGCACCACAGGCTTTCATCAGTCTTACTGATCAACCTCTGTAGGCCTGGACCCTCCCCCAGAGTCCAAGGAATGCTTCCTTTGTTGCTTCAGGTGCAGTGAAAGGGATGGGTGGAGAGAGGGGGTACCTGGGGGAGTTTGTCCTTCCTTTTTACAGTTTCAGTCCCCCTCTTGAAAAAAACATTTCCGGCTTGGCACTAGGAAATAAAGAGTCTATGAGGGAGGAGGTTCCTTGCCAGCTTTTTCTCACCTGTTTGAGCTTTGTTTGTTTCCCTTCTTGCTTGATGACACTGTTTACTGCTTAAATACAAATTAAGCAGAGCACATATTCCTCTGTCTAAGACAGACCTGTTTGTCAACCTCTGTCTGTGCAGGGCTGTAGGGTTTGAAACATGTGCTAATAACATTATACAGGGAGATCTTGCAACTTTGTCACACATATTTTATTAGGACAATACTGACCAGTAAATTGAGTTTTCCAATGACATCCTTGCAAGGCATACTTTGTACAAAAATTATTACAATAGTGTGGAGGTGTGAATACACGGGGGTAGTCCCTCCCAGCCTGGGTCAACAGACTCAGGCTAGAGGAGCTTGCACTAGCGCTCTAAAAATAGCACAAAGCTGGGAAGTTGTGACTCAGGCAGAAGTTCAGGCTCTGAAGCCGGGGGGTGGGCTTCACAGCCTGAGCCCCGCTACCCGGAGTCTGTCAACCTGCACTGGGAGGCTCACTCCAAAATGCAGCATAGACATACCCTATAGTGCTTGATAACGGCAGGTCAGTTGTTGAAACCCCACTTTCATTTAGTGTCAGTGTTATGACATATCTCTGGGTGTGTCTGCATCTGGGATCTCTGGATCTAAAAGTGTAAGCCTCTATTGCCTGAGCTAAATGTGTTAACTGAGGCTGCAACAGGCTCATCAACTTCTGTATGTGGCCCAGTCACCACTAGGAGGAGACACTGAGTGGCTGTGGGTTACATCACCCCTAGTGAAGAATAGACAATAACCAGGACGTTCCATGCCAATGCCAATCATTGGACAGGAAGTTACATATTTCTCCCCATAGATCAATAAAGTTTTAAGCAATTTCTCTCTCAAAATGTATAAATATTTAACATAGCACAAGTGAAACAGACTATAACTTTACACAAATACATTCTGGCTAGGGCTGGGCAAAAACAGCATGATCTTTTTGCAAAATTTAATTCCAGGACATTTTATTAGAGTCAAATTGTGCTTTTCTTGACATTTTTGTGACTTTATGGTTTTTGCATAAAAATATGCAAAATTGTTTTCATTTTTGCATGTTTTGAGGCCAAATTTGCTTTGCATCAGGCTAAAATTTGAAATCTTGAACATGTTGGGGTTTTTTGCTTATAATAGAACCACTTTTGTTGTAAAATGGTCCTGGAGCTGAGAAAAAAAAAAAAGTAACCATAAAACTTGGCCATTTTTGCAACACTAAAGCAAAATACAAAACCCTCAGATCTTGAGATGTTTGTGGTTTTGTGCCCATATTCCATATATTCCCTACCCCTGACTTTGAAGACAAAACCCAGGCTGAACGATCCAAAAAAAGATTGTCATGGCATAGCGCCTAAAGCGTCCTTGTCATCTCCTGTCATAGCATCCCAGGAATGCTAGCATGCCGGAGATTTACAAATCCCCTGCTTCAGTTGCTGCTCCTTCTTGTTGTGTTTCCTTAATAGCTCCCTGTAGAGGTGCTCGACTCTCCGCTCTTCTTGTCTCTCAAAGAAGGAGGCAGAGATTTTTCGGCACAAACGTTGTGCATAAGTTTCCAGAAAGATCATGGCATAGATGATGCAATAGAGCATTCCGACAGCAAGGGCCACAAAGTTGTTGGGGGGGCTTGGCCATTTTATTGTGCAATCGGCAGAAATGAAGGTCAGATTCTGCTGGTAAGTTCTTTCGAAGTTCACAATGGATTGTTCTCCAGAAGTGACTCCATTGAAAATTTTCCAGATAAAGGGCAGAATGTTTATTTTAGCCTGAAACAAACAAAATGAAAGATTCAACGGGAAGATGAAAAAACCCAACCACACTCTGGCAAGTACAAAAATAGCAACTCGGCAACATAAGAATCACAATTAAATTTTGTACACGTTTGGTAAGATTGGGAGCTAAAAATGCAAGTAGGTTTCAGGCTGTGACTAGATAATATGCTTACATGGGCATACGCTGCTTAGCACAATGCAGTAGGATCATGCCTGAGGTCTTAGCTGCTGCCACAATAATTATAATAGCAATAAACTGTTTGAGGTGATAAGTCATAAAAAAAATTAAACTCTTATAGCAAAGAATGGCATGTGCAGTCACACTCTCTAGCATGAAGGTTAAATAGTTTCTCAGTCCACAGGTTTCTGGCTATAAATTGCTTGCCAGTGGTGGCTAGGAAGAAATGTAGACTTGCCCAGTTAAGTGTGTGATGAAAGGATTACACCGGCGACTGGAGCATCCCAAAAAAGGAAAGAGGGGGGGGATAATTAAAACAGGAAAGCTAAAAAACGAGAAAAAATGAAAATAGGTAGAGGGATAAAAAATATATTGAAACTGGAGAGGGTCCAAAAGGGTTTATGTTTTCCTGTGTCCTGACTGACCATTAAAAAGCAACTGGGCATGAATTTAAACACAGAACAGGAAAGGGTTAATAAAGAAAAAGGAAAAATACATTTTAAAACTGAAAACAGAACTGATTAAAACCAAATCTGGTTTTGCATCCCATCCCCCGACCCTCCTCCTTGATTTTCTGGTATCTCTGTACATTGAGGGCTGTTCTATCTATCCCAGTTTGTGAATCCCTTACTCAGAGTGGGGAGCAGTTCCAGTGAGACTGCTGCTGAGAGCCAGGGGTCATGCTCTTGGCCTGTGTGATTGTAAAAGTGTCTAACAAACTCTGGGCATTGTATAAATAATAAATCACAATTCCTATGAATCCAATGCTAGCCACTCTCTGAGACAGAGCACTGGACTACATGAACCATTGATCTGCTCTGCTTTGGAGACTCCCATATTCCTAAATGGTAGATCCCCACAATTATTACCATGTAAATGTCTCCTGGTAAAACTTTCCCCGCTGTCATACGAGTGGGTCTCTGGAGCTATGATTCAGTCAGTGCAATCACAACTCAGGGAAGAGGTGGGAAGGGCCCCATTCCTCTTTCTAATAAACTGTTCTTTCTTCCCGTCACCGAGAGCCCACTTGTCCCAGACTAGAGGCAGGATGTAGAGGACGTAGGGGGGCATTCCAGCACCTCATTTCACTGCAGAGTATCCACGATGCTTTCTAAGGGCTAGATTGTATCTTACAGTCGGAATCACAGTTTGCTCCCTGGTCCCCTTCTTGCTACTGTTCTATACACACTGGCCCCCAGAGCATTTGGTGGGACAGGGACCAAAGGTCTGCCCATTCCGTGCCTCCCACTCACCCATTCCTTGCCCACCTGCACAGGAGTGGGGTTACCGACCCCACAGAGACTGCTTTCCCTCCTTCCCTGCTCTATGACTCACAATGCAGGTAGCCTTGCACATAGGGGGACCGGACGTCCCGATATTATCAGGCTCTGTCTTGCTATTTGGTCATCCTACTTGCACAAAGGAGAGTAAAGAGGTGCAAAGTGTTTGCCTGACTCTCCTGTACTGGCATGAGGGCAAGAGATGCTCCTGCCCTGAATGACTGACACCACATGACTGATTCTCTTGGATTTTGCTTCACCCCTCCCCTTGTACTACCCCAGAATCCCCGAAAAGACCCTTAAGGGCAATCCCTACAAGAACATATGCTTTCCAAGTGAAAGTTTTCATCTCCACATCAGCTGCTTGATCAGTGACTTCCTCACTTGTCCTATGGGGTTAAACACAAACGCTGGGCTAGTTTTGTCCTTTATTTGTTAATGCACCACATGTGATTCAGCAGTGAGCTCTACAGCGGGAGTGGTTGTACTAGAAACCCTGCTCTTTCAGGTTGTTGGCTGTCTTCAGCTGCCACTGATACTAGTGGGAGTTGAGGGCACAGGAGAGATCACAATCAGGGCCATCCTTAGGCTTTGTGGGGCCCTACACAGTATTATTAAACTGGTGCCCCTATGGCTGGCTGACAGCAGCCCAGGCTCGCAGCCCAGGGGAGAGGGGGGAGGCAGCAAAGGATACCGAGATGCCCGGCCCGTCTCATGGCAGCAGAGATTCACAGTTCCCCGCAGAGACCCCCATACCCCCTCCCTCATGCAGAATGCGCGGCGCTGGTGCATTCGGCTCTGTGAATACGGCCCCTGCCTAAGGACACTGCAGTGCTCACTGGGTGTGCGGGAGCCGATCCGCTCTTACTTGCTGTCATGGACAGCAGGAGAAGCTGCCACTTGGGGAGGCTAGCTCCCCAGCCCACCTCTTCTGCCTGTGGCCCCGCCCATACTGCACCCCTGCTCCGCTCCAGGTCCCGCCCCCACTCTGCCCAGGCCCCGCCCTCTCCCCACTGTCTCCCTCCTCTCTTCCCTCCCCCTCCCTGATCACCCCCTATCAGCCAAATCGCTGAACTCAAACAAAGCAAATGACATTTGAAAAAAACACTCTTCCGCAATTTCTTTCTAAAGAAAATGGAGCATGTTTTCCACTGCCTGCCAGAAGGTGAAGACTGGACATGCAGAAGGTACCTAATTAAAAGCACTAAACTTGGGAATAAAAAATGTCAGGCATGGGTTTTTTGATATGCCCTGAAGTTTGTCAGAGATTTATTTGCAAAAACTTTGTAGTAAGGGCAAGTCAGCTGCCCTGCTGACTACAACATTAAATGTTATGGAATACATGATGCAGCTCTTCTCTGTTTTACATTTTCTTAATCAGAATTCCTAAGCTGATTTTATATTTTAAATGTACTCTTAAGCCTTCATAAAGTAATCATTCCAGATTACTACATATTTAACTCACTGAAACAAAGACATTATTTTAAATTAATCAGTCACAGCGATTTAGTGTGTTCATAACAATGTTCGCCGCTTTTAGAAACAGGGAACAGTAAGATTACTTTGTGTGATCTCCATAACAATAGACATGTTCATGAAACTTCACCAACTTCAAAAAATATGTTTCCAAAGATTTTAGGCATAACAAAGGATGTTATATCTTACTAAGGTACTGATTTTGCTATAGGGTTCTCTTAAAACTTGTTCCTTAAATAGTCAGAAGTAAAGAAAGGGAAACTCGTTTGTCCAGCTATCTGGCAGGAAAGGGTGTTGTCTCTTTAAGGGCTCTTTTCAACAGGGGTGCGAAGGGAGAAAGGAATGGACAGAAAGGACAGGAAGATTTTGGAAGCAAGTTTTTTGTACTACAGTTATTAAAATTAAAATGTGCATTTTAGATAAGGGTGGTCCTTTGAATGATTTATTTAAAAAACTATTTGTCTGAAGATCCAAGCATTTAAGGCTAAAGATCAATACTCAGACTGTGCATCTAAAAATCTATGCAAGGATTTTTTAGAGATGTGATTTTATCATCTTCAGCAACACACCAGTGAAATATTTTTAAAGCAAATTTTAAACTAAGGTCCTGTAGACTGACACGTTCTGAGTGAATATTACAGCAATGCACAACTGCCTTTTGTCAGTAAATTCAGAAACTGACTGTATATACCCAGGGTTTGGCAAATGCCTGTTAAATGGCTTCATTACCACTTGAATGGCTCTTTAACAGTTTCAGTGTTGTGCTAATAGGTCTGGCAGGCTGGAAGCCTTTTCCACTTTTAAGTTACTAGATCCCCTTCAGAGTAAGAGTCACCAGGCTGCAGCAGCCAGCTGTGGGAGCCTGCAGGAAGGGTCAGAACAGGGATAGGAATAGGCGAAAGGGTGGACATTAAGGGGTGCCCCAAATTTTCGGGTGCCGTTCGCAGCCGCTATGCTGCGTATGCCTAAGGACGGCCCTGATCATAATGTTGCCTTATATAACTATATATGGTGACCAGATGTCCCGTTTTTAAAGGGACAGTCCCATTTTGGGGGACTTTTTCTTATATAGGTGCCTATTACCCCCCCACCCCTGTCCCGTTTTTTCACAGTTGCTGTCTGGTCACCCTATAACTATATGTGCTGGAGGCAGGCTGTGAGAGTACATACGTCCCTGTCCTGCATCCATTCTGTCTGTGCAGCTGGCGATAGAGCAGCTCAGACAAATGTAGCTTTGGCTGGTGAGAAAAGCTGGGCATTCCTTTATTTAAAGGGCCAGGCTAGGGACTCTGCTACTTACATCATATTTAATATTGAGCGTTATGGGCACCCTGGGAAACTGAGCCACCTCATTCATTGCTGTATCTGCCAAGTGGAAGGCGATGTAGTCCGTTGCTATGATTACCGCTGTCAGCATCAGGACCAAAGTGAGGAGCATCATGCGCACCAGGCACACCATCTTTTCCTCCCGGGACAGCTTCAAGCCTGTGGATCTGATCAGTTTTTTGGGTGAGCGTGTCAGCAGATGGGCTGCTTTCTTGTCCACAGCCAAGTCCTCCAGCTTTTTGGTGATGTAAATATTGTCAAATCGGAGGTTGGTGAGATAGCTTTTCAAATACCAAGCGGACTCAAAAAGGAGATAGAAAAGGAAGAAGCCAGCAGCCACCCTGTTGGCTACCAGCAATGCCTGTTTGACCAGCAATTCGACAGCAGAGAAATCATCCTTGATCTTCTGACTAGCAATTAGCACTTGGTCCCTTACCAAGGAACTACTGTGATTCACAGCATACTGAAAATGTCCATTCCTGGGCTTCAGAGAGTTATCTGCCATTTTGTCAGTGACTTCTTTGATCTGGTGACCAAACTGCATGGAAGCTTTTCCCAGCAGGGTTGTTGAGTTCAAAAGGCTGTCTGAGGAATCCTTGCAAATGCATTTAATAACCTGCAGTATGGTTTTAATGTTGTCCATGATGTTTGGTAAGATATTAACTGCCACGATCATGAAGCAGGTGGACAAGAGCAGCCTCCGGCCTTGTTTAGTGCCCAACGTAGGTATGATTATGGTGAACATGCAGCGGATAGGATGCACCAAGAAGAGGATCAGTAGAAGTAGCAGACTGAAGGAAACCGCAGTTGCAAAGGAGAGGTGAAATGGATACTCAAGTGAGGAGAACATCCAGTTGTAGAGGAGGCCACCTGTCAGCAAAGCAATGCAGCAGCACTGAAGAAACAAAGTCAGGAGCTCACTGCAGCTTGAAGGCACCGGCTTCGAGTAGGCAGACCATGCATCTAACACGACTTCTTGTATCTTTGGAAACAGATTGTCCTGGCAGTAGATCTGGACTCTTAACCTATACCAAGAAAAAGCAACGCTGTGTTGAGCAGAGTCAATATAGAAATGCATTGATATGAGCCAAAAGTTTATGCCAAAACAGTGACTGTCACATGAAGCAGACTGACCTCCACCAAGCTGTGAAAGCTGCTCCTTATATACCATAAAGTTACTAATAGAAATGGGACAAGAAGAAAGGACTGTCAGACTGGTGTAATGTCTTTTCGTTATTTTTCATTGGCATTATAATATATAAGGATGATCTCTGTTGGGGTGGCTACTAGCAGGTGGCTTCTTTCAGGGGTGATGCACTAACAGGTCTTTTTTGTGTGCTTCCTTCCCTGAACACATCTTGTCTCTCACTTCTGTTCCTCTGTACTGGCTTTGCTGAACTACATATGTGGGACTGGGTAGAATTTCCTTCAAATAATGCAGAACGGGCAATATCTAGGTATTTCTTGAAAGTTCTAAATTAATAATTGAAGGTCAGTTGCTCATCCTCAAATGTAATGTTGAATAACATTCAATTAACAACTCTGACATCATAATCAAAAAGGCTGACAAAGGAGGTGCTAATAAAATTTGTGCTGGAATTGACCCACCTTGATTATCATACACATTGTAAGGAGAGTGATCACTTTAGATAAGTTATTACCAGCAGGAGAGTGGGGTGGGGGGAGAGAAAACCTTTTGTAGTAGTAAACACCCATTTTTTCATGGTTTGTATGTATAAGAACATCTTCTGTATTTTCCACAGTATGCATCCGATGAAGTGAGCTGTAGCTCACGAAAGCTTACGCTCAAATAAACTGGTTAGTCTCTAAGGTGCCACAAGTACTCCTTTTCTTTTTGCGAATACAGACTAACATGGCTGCTACTCTGAAACCTGTCTTTTTGTTCTGAATGTGTGCAGTACCTTGCACTGTGGCACCTAGGCAGTACGATAATACAAATAATAATAGCTATAATAATATCAACCCTACAGTTATTATGATTAATATAAATAGATTAATCTCCACCAGTAGTAGATATTTGACCATGGTATAGAGAAGGCGGACTGGGAGCTTCTGTTCTCTCTGTCTCATAATACAAGAACAAAGGGACATTCAATGAAATTAAAAGGGGGGAAATTGCAAACTGATAAAAGGAAATACTGTTTCACACAACATGAACTCCTTGCCACAGGAAGCTATTAAGACTAAGAATTTTAAAAGATTCCTAAAAAGGATGATTGGACATTTCTATGGATACTAGGACTATTTTGAGTTATAATAGTTCATGATGATAAACATTTGAGAAGGGATATTAAACCTTCATGCTTGAGGTTTTAAGTCAATCGCTAACCATTAGAAATCAGGATGAGACCTAGTGTCCCATTGTGGGATTCTTACACCTTCCCCTGAAGCATCTGGTGCTGACCACGACTGGAGACAGACATTGCCAGACTGGCTGAGACCCAAGGTCAACCTAGCCCAGTATCCTGTCTTCCCATGACTCAAACCAAACCAGAGCACCCACCATTATTCTTTGGGGGAGACGATTGAAAAAAGCAATTCTGGAACAATTGTTCCTTGGATTTTCCACAGATAAAACGTCAATATCATAGGCACAGAGGCGGGGAGAGTGAGATGCAGAGGAAAGTGAATTCTACATACCCAGCTCTGCGAAGAGGCCTTGTGCTCTCTGGTAAATGCTCCATGCTTCAGGAAAGTTTCTTGCCACTTATTCCACTCAGAAAGAAACTTCAAGTATAGCTCCCAAAAGGCACAGAGAGATGAACTAGGAGAAGTGACCAGCTGGGACCAGAGGGGTAGATTTCAATGAATGGACATTAAAATGGTTCAGACTAGTGAGGGCTGGTGATGCCAAATGTGGCAAGCCTGGCCCCAAAAAGGTGAGCTCGGTGTTACTAAGAGCCCCAGATAGCCATCACACTATCAGATGCAGAACAAGTTTAGTGCCTCTTTCTTGAGGAACCTCTGCTGGATTCTAGATTGCTTGTCTAAAAGGCACACAGGGGGTTGCACAATTTTGCCCACAGAAAGCAGAAGTGTCCGTTTTCTGAAAAGAACCAAGTAGGTGTCATCAATTGCTGGTCTGTGGTAGAGCTGGTCACTCTGAATCATGTTTGTTGCTGAATGCAAACCCTTTGATTCTAGTTAGTGATTTGCTTGTCAGCTGATTGTCATTTCCTTTCAATATACTTAATATTCAGAAAGGTTTGCAAGAGAGGTTGGGCAGATAATTTTCAGCCTCAGGGATTGCTTGCATTGACAATCTGCTATTTGCATTGTTTCTGTTGCTTGATTGGCTAAATTAAGCTTTTTAAAAAGGAGAACACTGAATAACATGGTTTATTTATGGTGGGCATTTTCAGCCAAATAATAATTGATGCTAAAATTCACAACGTTTTCAGGATCTGTGAACATTTTTATAAAGTCCTAGTGACCAACCAAATAATGGCCCTGTGAATCATATGTAGCAAACCGAGCCTCAAAAAGAATATTTTTATTCTTGAAAATATTCCCCAGTCAGTATATTACTATACTGCAACTCTGAAATACCCCCTTACAAGCCTGAAAGTACCATTCTGTTTCATGCCAATTTAATTGCTCTCTTTGGCTCCTTTTCCTCTTGCTAATTATGCTCTGTTCCTGACAACACCTGCTTTGGAGGGATCCCACCGTCTCACTGTAGGCTGTCAGGTGGTTTTGCCTTAGCTAGGATAGGCACTAGCATGCAGAATTCACCCCCTGCCACACAGAATGCTGCCTATCCGTCACTTTCCATCAGCCTCGAACACTTTACAAAGGTGGTTTCATTATGGCCACTGCTGACCTTCATGGCCACAGTATGTCCTTTTATTTCCCTGTACGGCCTTCTCCCTGTGTATGTTGTCTTGTCTTGGGTAATTGTACTGAGTAGTTCATTTGGCTGTGTTTTTTAAAAGTTACTCTGCGTTTGTTAAGCATGACTGAATGTAAAGCACACTCCGGGGCAGTGCAGGGCAGGATGGATCTGAACCACTACAGCAGCAAACGGTGCGGTCTGTTTCCTAATGCACCTCCTGTGCCTCATAACATAGCTGCTAATGCCAATAAGGGGTGTGAGAGGCTCTAAGAAATCAGCGCAGGTGAACAGAGCTTCCTCTGGGGCTGATCTGAGTCTGTGGAATTAACCCCCACAGGAACTGGGAAGCATCACAAATCTCCTCAAGCACAAAGTGCTCGTCTTTGATGTTCCTTCTCCATGAATGATAAACGTGGCGCAGCGTGACCATTTGAAAACGAAAACAAAACCACTCCATTGCACACACCAGTCCCACCCTGGGGAGAGGCTGAGAACCCATGCACGGCAGATGTGAGCCACGTTGCTCAATGCGCTGTTGGAAGGTGCTCACAGAGTGCAGTGATGAGGGCAGTATAAGAATCAGGCCAGAACAGAATAAAATTGAGCTGGTAAATAAAAAGCTACTTTTATTTCTGTGGAAAATGTCAAAAAAGGGTTTTTCACTTGAATTTTTTCATGGAAATGGTTTTACATTTTTTTCAATGAAAAAATCCAAAGTGAAACAAAAATGAAAAAATGTCCAGTTTTGGATGCTTGGTTTCCCCCCATCCACAACTTCTTTTTTTTCTGAGCAGCTCTATTGATGAGCAAAATAAAATCACATTGGTTACCACTGTTCTCATAAAAGCCCAGAATTTGTCACTTACCGCCTGCTATAGGAAATATTTCAGGAGGACAGGAGGGCTAGCGGTTACAGCATGAGTCTGGGAGTCAACAAGTCCTGATTCTTAGTTCCAGTCATGCTAATGAGACACTCTGTGGCCTTGGTTAACTCATTTCTCTGTGTGTCAGGTTCCTGCTCTGTGAAGTGGGGATACTAGTGCAACCCTCCCAAATTCAGAGGGCTGTTGTGAGACTCCACTCATGTTTGTCAGTAACACACACTACATGAGCACTGTGTATGTATTTATCTCTTGCTGTAGTTGCATTAACTCTAGTTTAAAAGCTTGTTTTTGTCAGGCATTTTCGCAGATAAGAGACAAAGACAGATGACAAGTAAATACAACACTGAATAAGATGGAAAATTAGTCACATGGTCATTTCCCCAACCATAATCACAATGTATTAGGAAATCATTAGTTCCCCTCCTAGCCCAGCTGATATTCCTCCTAGCTACACTCACACTCCAGGGAACATTGGTAGGAGGTCCCAGAGAGGTAAAGCTGAATGTTTACTTTATCGCCCCAGAAAGGATGAGACTTTAAGAGCATAGGAACAGCCATACTGTGTCAGACCGATGGTCCATCTAGCCCAGTATCCTGTCTTCCGACAGTGTCCAATGACAGTGCTTCAGAGGGAAACTTTCCTGTTTCTTTATTACTTGTCACCTCGTTTCTTATCTTTCTGTTTTAGCTCTCATCAGAGTATGAGAGTAATACTCCAGCTGTGGGGAGAAGATGAAGCACTAGGTGGATTCTTCTGTTACTTGTGCTCTCAACTTCCGCATCTAGTCGCTCCCTGGAGCACACGGCTGCTCCCTTGGAAATGACCCTGTTGAGTCTCTTGCTCTTTACACCATTGTATTATGAAGACAGTACGTGGAGTCCAAATAACTGTGTTCACTAATGATATACAACAGGGAAGACCTAGGTACATATATATGCTGCCGCTCTGGCAGGTTTCTGGGTGAAGAGCTTCTGAAATATGGAAGACAGCGTTCCACAAGGGGTCTCATAAGCTATTTAACAGGATATGACCAATACATTACAGGTCCTTAATAGGCTGACCAATTCCTTAGTTGCAGTCTGATTAGCTGACTCCATCTAATTTGAAAAGAAGACACTCATAAAACCTGATTTGAACTTTCCTTGGGCAGCTCTTCAGTGCTGAGATACTGCAGTGATTGCTGTCACTAAAAAACTGGCCAGAAATAAATAGCTCCCACACAACCTTCTCTATCTGCGCTCCGGCAGAAGTTTAAGGTGTCAACAATTTTTAAGGAAATGGTTATAGCTAGATTCCACTGTCATCTGCTTCTTTAGAGCTGCAATCATCATCCATGCCAAAAAGACAACCCAGAAAACCTACTGATGACTCCAAATAACAACAGGCCTGATGCATCCCCTTCCTCCTAACAGGACTGGAGGAAAAGTGGAATGATGGGAGGCACAGCCTCACAGCCACGTTTGGGAAGAAGACATCTGCAAGAGGGTCCCACCTCTGCTGAACTCAAGCTTAGGCACAAAGTCCTTGCCCCAGCAGCACAGCTGTATCAGTAACTCATAATTCTGCAACTCCACGTTCTTACCCCTTCAAGGGGGGTTAGAATTTGCACAATAGAAGGAGCAGCATTCACTTCTACAGGGATTTCTGCCACACAGTGACATCATCCATCTCTCTCTGCCCTCGGCCTTGCTGGACACCCACACTGTACACCTAGCCCAAGGACGGCCTCCTAAAACCAGGGGAGGGTGAAGAGCAGTGATCCCTTGAAGTGCCATAGGGATCTTACAGTGCAGATGTAATTTAGAATAGAATCATAGAATATCAGGGTTGGAAGGGACCTCAGGAGGTCATCTAGTCCAACCCCCTGCTCAAAGCAGGACCCATCCCCAACTAAATCATCCCAGCCAGGGCTTTGTCAAGCCTGACCTTAAAAACCTCCAAGGAAGGAGATTCCACCACCTTCCTAGGTAACCCATTCCAGTGCTTCACCACCCTCCGAGTGAAAAAGTTTTTCCTAATATCCAACCTAATACCTGTAAAGCATTTAGGTGAATAGATTTTAAGACCAGGATGGCCCAGTGTGATCATCTAGTCCATTTTTCAAACCATGGGTCATGACCCACTACTGAGTGGTGGCATGTAAGGCACTGGGTCGCCTCCCTCTGGTCAGCACCACTGACCGGGACGTTAAAAGTCCCGTCGGCAGTGCTGCCCAGCTAAGGCAGGCTAGTGCCCACTTTTTCCGACAGCGTGCTGCACCCCAGAAGCGGCCAGCAGTGGGTCCGGCTTCTAGGCAGGGGGGCCATGGGGCTCTGCGCACTACCCCTTCCCCAAGCACCGGCTCCACACTCCCAGTTCCTGACCAATGGGAACTGGTGGGGGAGTGATGCCTGCAGGTGAGAGTTGCGCAGAGCCACTTGCATGCCTCCACCTAGGAGCTAGACCTTCTGCTGGCCACTTCTGGGGCACAGCGCAGTCCACGGTGCACCCCCGCTGTGCTGCTGACCGGGAGCCGCCAGAGGTAAGCCTGCACCCCAACCCCCTCTCCCAGCCCTGAGCCCCCCCCAAAACTGGAACCCCTTCCTGCACCCCAAACCCCTCATCCCTGGCCCCAGCCCAAAGTCCTGACCCCCTCCTGCACCCCAACCCCCTGCCCCAGCCCAGAGCCCCTCCCACACCCAAAACCCCTCATCCTTAGCTCCATTGGGTTGCAGGCATCAACAATTTTCTTCAACTGGTTCCCCAGGAAAAAAGTTTGAAAACCACTGATCTAGTCTGACCTCCCACAGAACACAGGCCATAGAATTTCACCCAGTGATTTCTACATCAAGCCCAATAATTTATGGTTGAGCTAAAGAGGACTTTTTAGAAAGACATCCAGGCTTGACTGAAAGATTTCAAGGGACAGAGAATTCCCACAGGTGCTACGGTGACGTTTCTATAGCAAACCCTAGTCAGTTGGTAGAGTAGATACAGGCCAATGCACAAACTCTGTGAAATTTCTCTGTGGTTCTTGACACACCTGAACTGATTGTTACCAGGCTTGATACAGCGCTTGTATGTTTGATGGAGCCATTTCTGTTTCCTGGCAAACATACATCACAGCTGGATAGTTTCACATTAAAATGCTGCTTCTGTGTGAAGTGATTTGGGCTAATTACAGATCGCTCACCGAACTGGTAAATCTCATTAAAAATGTTTTTAATAGTGAATTGCTGTTTAATTTGCACATGCTCTCTGCCCTGCTGTGCCAGGCTAAGTTAAACTCTTTCAGTTTGATGTGTGCTCTCCTGTACCACCTGCTCCCCGGCTGTTTTCAGAGGGCACTGGTGTAAACAGAATTCAGACTCCTAGAGCCCACAGCGGCCGATGCCATAGAGATATCAAGGAAAGCAAGATCTGGAATAAATTCACAGTGACTGCCAGGAGCTATTAACAGCTCCAATTCAGAGACTCCAATCTATCTGTATTGTGCTTAGTGCCGAAATACAAGGAGGAGTGCAATGGTGGCTAAAATCACTCTTCATGCTTCCACGGTCAGAAGGGAACCAACCCAGTCCCCAGTATAATTTAGAGCAGCCTAAAGCTATTGTATTTTATAACAGCTGCCATCAGTTGTCTGGCAGCTGGAGATTAGCTAGTTGTAATGGCCTCCAGACCAAGCCTCCTTCTCTCTGGGCATGCCCCCCTGTGCTAGGACCCTAGGGTGTGGCAGGTGGAGTAGAGTTATTGAGGCTTTATGCCATTCAGAGGATTCTCTCATGCAGGGGGACTTGTCCATAGCCCACATCCTCCAGGTCTGCAGCCACTTGGGCCAGTAGACTATCCCTAAGAAGCTCCGGTGTGGCTGTGATTATAGGTTTGTGCAGAACTTGAGACAAAATCATCTTTACTGTCACCATGCAGAGAGAACTAAAGTAATGCTAGCTTCTTTAAGTGGCTGCACATTAGACCTCTCTCAAGACAGGCCCACCCACAACCTCTATAAAGCACAAGCAAATGTTACAAAGCATAATGAAGCCAATGAGCCCTTGCTGGGGATCACAAATTGGGCGTTTTTGGCTTTAGTAGCTACACCCCAGCTGTTCTGCACTGTAGTTATAGTAATTATGCTCCCCAGTCGGCTGGTAACACAAAGGTTTCCTAGCAATGCTTCAGACATTATGTGAACAGCATAAACCATCCAGCGAATGCAGCATACAGAACTAATACAGCTGTTCTGTCTGTGAAGGGAAGACCATCAGGGCAGAACAAAAGAAGCTGTTATTTATTTTGCGCTTCCTTCGGAATTGCTTGCATGAGGATCTGAATTCAATTTCCAGAACATAAAAGGATTGAACAAAGATCCAACAGTTGTCTCCTGTAGAATCAATTAGGGTCTCATTATGAACTATTTTAAAATTACCTACTTTCTCTCTTTATTTGAATACTAACTAATATTAGCATTAGGCCACTGTACTGACCTGGGCTGAACCTGTCTTACAAGCTGGACAGGCAGTTTTCTGGAGCAGGAAATTATTCAGCAACTTTGTGTGTGGCAGATGCCTGTGGACCGGGGAAGGTGAATACTTGCTGGATTGTGGAAGGCAGCAGAAATTCTATAACCTGGTCCCAATGGTAACAAAGGAACTAGTCCTGCAGCCTGCACTCACATGAGCAGTCCCAAAATAGGTAGATAGTTTCTGTGCCACTTTCTTGTATTTGTCTCCTGGAAAATTAAAGCACTAATGACAAATTTTACTCATTAGCTGCACAGAGTAACTGAGTAACAGAGGCAGGCTCAGGCCCAGAATAAACCAGGAGTTACATTACCGGACCCAAGAGATTCTGTCAAACAGGGACCATAAGCAAAATAAATTAATAGTCTGTGATACCAAATTGTGATAACTCCCTTCTGTAAATATGACGCTTCTCTCACTTAACTGATTCTTTGTCCTCCCAGTGTGTATCTGATCTAAAGTTGGTATATGGATTGTCTCTTCTCCTACTGTTGTATAACTGGATCTCTTAATGCACATGCAAAAATTCATGGATAAATCTAGATATACATCTAAGTTCCAGCAGGGATAACTGTAGGAAGGCTAAGGGGCAGATTTTAAACCTGAGATTTCCTTCCTCTTCTATATATGCCTGTTCTATATTCTCTGAAAAATGAGCCCGAAACATGACTGTCAGACTTTTCCTAACCTTTCCCAATGCATAATTCAAGAGCTTCCTTCATGGCAATGAATTTTAGTGCTAGTTGTGGGGTCTTTCTCATCTATCTGAAGCAACTGTGACCTCTTGTGGTCAGATGCTGCCATGTCACTTCGGGGTTCAAACGTGTTTGATTTCACAGGCTAATCAGGTCTGTGTCTGGATGGAAGACCTGTGAGGAAAAGCTAAGTAGTGCAGGAAGTATCAAGCGTGGTGATTCAGTAAATGGTGCTCTGCTCTCTGAGGGCTGGTCTACACTACGAGTTTATGTCGGACTTAGCAGCGTTAAATCCAAATTAACCCTGCACCCGTCCACACAACGAAGCCATTTTTTTGACATAAAGGGCTCTTAAAACTGATTTCTGTACTCCTCCCCAACAAGGGGATCAGCACTGAAATCGACATCTCCATTTCGAATTACGGTTAGTGTGGACGCAATTCGAAGGTATTGGCCTTCGGGAGCTATCCCACAGTGTACCATTGTGACTGCTCTGGACAGCACTCTGAACTTGGATGCACTGGCCAGGTGTATAGGAAAAGCCCTGGGAACTTTTGAATCTCATTTTCTGTTTGGCCAGGCGAGCTCATCAGCACAGGTGACCATGCAATCCCAGAGTCGAAAAAGAGCTCCAGCATGGACCGAACGGGAGGTACTGGATCTGATCGCTGTATGGGGAGAGGAATCCGTGCTATCAGAACTACATTCCAAAAGACGAAATGCCAAAACATTTCAAAAAATCTCAGAGGCCATGAGGGACAGAGGCTACATCAGGGACTTAACACAGTACCGCGTGAAACTTAAGGAGCTCAGACAAGCGTACCAGAAAACCAAAGAATCAAACGAACACTCTGGGACAGAGCCCCAGACATGCAGCTTCTACGCTGAGCTGTATGCAATTCTAGGGAGGGCCGCCACCACTACCCACCCCTGTCCGTGGACTCCGATGATGGGGTACTCTCCGCCATGCCTGAGGATTTTGCAGATGGGGAAGATGAGGAGGAGGAGGATGAGCTTGAGGAGAGCACACAGCACACCGTTCTCCCCAACAGCCAGGATCTTTTTATCACCCTGACTGAAATACCCTCCCAACCCAACGAAGCAGGAGAAGGGACCTCTGGTGAGTGTACCTTTTTAAATATAATACATGTTATAAAAGCAAGCATTTTTTAATGATTAAGTAGCCCTGAGGACTTGGGATGCATTCGTGGCCAGTACTGCTACTGGAAAGTCTGTTAACATGTCTGGGGATGGAGCAGAAATCCTCCAGGGACATCTCCATGAAGCTCTCCTGGAGGTACTCTAAAAGCCTTTACAGAAGGTTTCTGGGGAGAGCAGTCGTATTCCATCCTCCATGGTAGGACACTTTACCACACCATGCTAGTAGCAAGTAATCTGGTATCATTGCATGACAAAGCCTGGCAGCGTATGGTCCCGGTGTTTTCTGGCATCCAAGCAACATCCGTTCTTTATCTCTCTATGTTATTCCTCAGGAGAGTGATATTGATCATGGTAACCTGGTTGAAATAGGGGAATTTGATTAAGGGGACATTCAGAGGTGCCCGTTCCTACTGGGCTGTTTGCCTGTGGCTGAAAAGAAATCCTCCCCACAGTTAGCCATGCGAGGGAGGGAGGAGGGCCATTGGCGCTGAGCTGTTCGCGTTTGGCTAGCAGGGATCTTCCCTGATACCAGCCAGGTAATTGGGGGAGGGGAAAAGCGACATCCCAGAGAATTGGATGGGGGGAGGGGGTTAGTTTGGTTTCTGCTGCAGCACGTTAACGGGAAAACTGCAGCAGTAAATGGCCAACTCAACGGGCTTTGCTTGGTATGGGAAAGGAGGGGGCTGTTACGAAGGTTGCAGAAGCCGAAAGACTATGGCTTACCATGGCTGCCTGCAAGCCGAATTCTGTTGCCCGGCCCTGCGTGTGTGATCTCTAACACCAAAGCCACAGGCACTCAATATAAGATGCAAAATGCGACCTTGCACCAAAATCACATGTGCTATGTAATGTGAATAGTATTGTTCACCGTGAAAGAGTATAGCCATTATTCTGTAAAATGTATCTTTTTTAAATACTTCACTCCCTTTTTTTCCTCCAACAGCTGCAAATGTTTCAAGCCTCCCTCCTCCGTCCCAAAGGCTATCTCAGATAAGGCTGTGAAAAAAACGCACGCGCGATGAAATGTTCTCTGAGCTCATGCAGTCGTCCGGCACTGACAGAGCTGTGTGGAGGGACACAATAGCAGAGTACAGGACCATGGCCAATGAGGACAGGTGGTGGCAGGAAGATCAGAGGAGGCAGGAGGACATGCTGGGGCTACTGCGGGATCAAACGGACACGCTCCGGCGTCTGGTGGAGGTTCATGGACGGCAGCAGGATCACAGACTGCCACTGCAGCCCCTGCTTAACCGCCCTCCGTCCTCCCCAAGTTCCATAGCCTCCCCACCCAGACACCCAAGAACGCGGGGTGGGAGGCTCCGGGCACCCAACCACTCCACCCCAGTGGACAGCCCAAGCAACAGAAGGTTGGCATTCAACAAGTTTTAAAGTGGCCTTTTCCTTCCCTCCTATCCTCCTCCCACACCTCACCCAGGCTACCTTGTGAGTTATCTCCCTATTTTTATAATCAATTAATAAAGAATACATGTTTTTTAAATTATGGTGACTTTATTTCCTTTGCAAGCAAGCTGTGAGCGAAGGGGGGAGGGCGGGTGGCTTACAGGGAATTTAGAGGCAACCAAGGGGGTGGGTTTTCATCAAGGAGAAACAAACAGAAGTGTCACACAGTACCCTGGCCTGTCATGAAACTGGTTTTCAAAGCTTCACTGATGCGCACCGCTTCCTGCTGTGCTCTTCTAACTGCCCTGGTGTCTGGCTGAGCGTATTCAGCTGCCAGGTGATTTGCATCAACCTCCCACCCCGCCATAAATGTCTCCCCCTTACTCTCACAGAGATTGTGGAGCACACAGCAAGCAGCAATAACAATGGGAATATTGGTTTCGCTGAGGTCTGAGCGAGTCAGTAAACTGCGCCAGCGACCCTTTAAACGTCCAAATGCACACTCTACCGCCAGTCTGCACTTACTCAGCCTATAGCTGAAAAGCTCCTGACTACTGTCCAGGGTGCCTGTATATGGCTTCATGAGCCAGGGCATTAAGGGGTAGGCTGGTTCCCCAAGGATAACTATCGGCATTTCAACATCCCCAACAGTTATTTTCTGGTCTGGGAAGTAAATCCCTTCCTGCAGCTATTTAAACAGACCAGAGTTCGTGAAGACGGGAGCATCATGAACCTTTCCCAGCCATCCCACGTTGATGATGGTGAAACGTCCCTTGTGATTCACCAGTGCTTGCAGCACCATTGAAAAGTACCCCTTGCGGTTTATGTACTGGCTGCCCTGGTGGTCTGGTCCCAAGATAGGGCTATGCGTTCCGTCTATAGCCCCACCACAGTTAGGGAATCCCATTGCAGCAAAGCCATCTAGTATGACCTGCACATTTCTCAGAGTCACAACCTTTGATAGCAGCTCAATGATTGCGCTGGCTACTTGCATCACAGCAACCCTCACAGTAGATTTGCCCACTCCAAATTGATTACCGACTGACCAGTAGCTGTCTGGCATTGCAAGCTTCCACAGGGCTATTGCCACTCGCTTGTGAACTGTGAGGGCTGCTCTCATCTTGGTATTCTTGCGCTTCAGGGCAGGGGAAAGCAAGTCACAAAGTTCCATGAAAGTGCCCTTACGCATGCGAACGTTTCGGCGCCACTGGGAATCATCCCAGACCTGCAACACTATGCGGTCCCACCACTCTGTGCTTGTTTCCTGGGCCCAGAATCGGCATTCCACAGCATGAGCCTGCCCCATTAACACCATGAGCTCCAAATTGCAGGGGAACACAGTTTTAGAGAAAAGTGTGTTCATATCCTCATCACCGCGCTGCTGTCGCCTCCTCACCTGGTTTTTCAGGTGTTTGTTCTGCATACACTGCACGATAATGCACGAGGTGTTTACAATGGTCATAACTGCTGCGGTGAGCTCCATGCTTGCTGTGCTATGGCATCTGCTCCTGCTCAGGCAATCCAGGGAAAAGGGCGCAAAACGATTGTTTGCCGTTGCTCTGATGGAGGGAGGGGCGACTGACAACATGCCTTACAGGGTTGGCTTACAGGGAATTAAAATCAACAAAGGGGCTGGCTTTGCGAGAAACATAATGGCCCCCTCAAGGAGAGAACTCAAAACCTCAAGAATAGAACTCAAAACTGGGTTTAGCAGGCTGTTGATTTCACAGAGGGAGGGAGGAGAAAATGAATACAAAATAAATCTGGTCTATTTCTTGTTTTGATCCACTGCATCTATCTTTATACATCTTGCTGGCGGCAGACTGTGCAGTATGACTGCTGGCCACCGTCTTCTCCTGGCTGCTGATTAAAAGACAGTGCACTGCTGATAGGACTGAATCGCCATGAGATGAAACTTAAAAGGGAAATGACCTGGCTGAGTCACTCCCATGTTTGCCCAGGTGCCCCTGATCTCATCGAGGTCGGTTAAAAGAGGACCCTGGACTATGTCAACGACGGCTACCAGTCATACTGCACTATCTCCTGCCAAAAGGCAATAAACTGCTGCTGTGTAGCAATGCAGTACCGCGTCTGCCAGCACCCAGGAGAGATACGGTGACGGTGAGCTGAGCAGGCTCCATGCTTGCCATGGTATGGCGTCTGCACAGGTAACTCAGGAAAAAAGGCGCAAAATGATTGTCTGCCCTTACTTTCACGGAGGGAGGGAGGGAAGGGGGGGGGGCCTGACGATATGTACCCAGAACCACCCGTGACAATGTTTTAACCCCATCAGGTACTGGGATTTCTACCCAGAATTCCAATGGGCGGCAGAGACTGCGGGAACTGTGGGCTAGCTACCCACAGTGCAATGCTCCGGAAGTCAAAGGTTGCCTCGGTACTGTAGACACACTCCGCCGACTACATGCACTTAGAGCATTTGTGTGGGGACAAACACAATCGACTGTATAAAAAGCTTTCTACAAAACCGACTTCTATAAATTCGACCTAATTTCATAGTGTAGACAAGGTGAACATTGCTGAACCAATGCTCCATGGTGACATTAAGGAGCCACCATGCTGCCAAAGGTACTGTCTTTTGGCTGAGGCTTTTACCAGGTTGTGTACTTAAAGAGCCCGTGGCATAGAATTGGAACATCTTAAACCTGCTGTCCTGACAAATTCCAGCTCAGGAATCTGTACACTGACTCCCCAAAATTTTCCCTGTTGTTTACAGGATTCTTCTTCAATTTCTGTTCTAAGCGCCATGTAGTGTTACTATGAGCTGGTAGACCAGTGGTTCCCAAACTGGGATTCTTGAACCTTGGGGGTTTGTGAAATGTATCAGGGGGTTCTCAGAAAAAATTCTGTAATGGCAGACAGAGCCATCCCTAAGGACCCCCAGTGTGGCGGGGGGGCAGCAGCTGGGACCCAGGAGTGTGGGGCTGCAGCCAGATCCCCATAGCCAGTGGGGAGGGCATCCCGAGCTCCATGGAGTGCAGGGCCAGCAGCCAGGACCCCGGATGTGCCGGTGGCAGCTGGGACCCTGTCCCTGGCAGACACGGGAAGTTGGACGGCATGAGGGGCAGAGTGGGATGGGGAGCCACGCTGTACCTGGTGGGGCCGTCCAGGCTAATTTGTCCCTGGCCCTGCATCCCCCTGATGGTGGAAGAAAAAGTGTTTGTGCGCCAAATGGAACCAAGGTCATTGTAGCCAATTGGTGGTAACGACTCTCAGTTAGTCCATACTCAGTCATTCTCTGTAGTATGCCGTTTTGCTCCAATGAGAGATGAGTGAATCGTCTCATTTACTCATTCGTTCATTTGTTCCCGTTCTTAGTGTGTTATTTTTATTTGCACTGTTGTACACTCAATATGGACAAGTGGCTGAAAATTGAAAGTGTAAAGAACCGAGAAAACAAATGTTCGACACCCGCTAGTGCTTCATCAAGTCCAACGTGTGGACCATCTACATCAACTGATCATGATGGTCCTGGAAAATCGCTTACGAAGAAAAGAAAATATGACGACAGTTCAGTCACATAACATAACAGGAGCCTTGAGAACTACAAGGGACTTAACTGCCAGTGGCCTGATCAGCCTTAGAAAGTGATGAACATGAAGGCTTAAGAGCTAAAATTCAGGATGGATGATATACAAATGTGATAAGGTAGGCCTCAGTCTTTTAGCAGCTAACAAGGCAGTGATGCAGCCTGCAGGGTTTGGGAAGAGGTAAGTTGGTGCATACAATTGTATAATGCAGTGTCATTGTGATTTTTGGTGCTAGCAACAAGTGTAAGTAAGAGAGGGTTGCATGGTAAGTGATACTCTTAAAACCATGAAATAAGACTTTAGGAGAGAGCAATTACTCTAGGACCAGTGCACACATGGATACAAAGGAGCAGAATTACCTAATCCTATATTCCCAAGAGTGCTTTGAACCAGGATGCACGCATTTTGGGGCTCTGAAAGCAGTATCCTGATTATAGCGATACGGAGAGAAGGGAGCATGGTCCGTGGCTAAAGTACAGGACTCGGAGGCAGGACATCTACTTTTGGTTTCCAGTTCTGCCACAAACCCACTGAGTGACCTTGGATACGTCACTTAGCCCGTCTGTGCTTCAGTTTCCCCATCTGTAACATGGGGTTAATAATACTTCCCGACCACCCCAGGTGGGATGCATTTGTGAAGCACTTTGAGATCCTCAAATGGAAAGCGCTATAAAAGTGCCCAAATCCTGTGAGTTGCTCTCATGAGATGTTTAGCAGCTTGTGCTACTTCCAAGTTAAGTCTAGAAACAAGGCCTCGTCCAATTTTGAAGACAACTAGAACCAAAGGGGGAGAGTTTGGATCCAGGAATCTAAATCTGAACACCCTTCCTCAATCCCCAAATTCATGGTGGAGCTAGGTTTTTTTGCTCCAGTTTCAGCCCAGCAAGAGATTTGCTAACTGATTTGATCCACCAGGTTGCAGGCTATAGAGAGAGAGACCGGAATTGTGCCCCTGTGATCAGCCTTGCCATTCTGCATTGATGGGATGTTAATGCCATTTATGAATATTGCAGCTACTATTGTGGCAGTCAATACTGTCTGTGCCATGCAGGCTGGGCTCCTGCCGTAGGGATAAACTGCATTCACTGTAATCACTTCCTCTACTGTGGGATCAACACTCCATAGGATGATGGGCAGAACTGTAAGAAGGGAGCTATTTTCACTTTGCAGTTCATCCCACATACTTACAGGCCCCAGGATGACCATATCAGCAGCATAACGGCTCCAAAGCCAGAGCCCTTGGTTTCAAAAATTAATCCTAGTTGCTGAGCTCAGAGACTCTGAGTCACCAGCCCAGCCAGCATCAGGCCTCTTAAACTTGGTCAGGAACACGGTACCGTATAAGTGTTGAGCCATAGGCCAAGCGACGCAGACAATCCAGACCTGTACGAAGCAGTTTGCTGGGACTCTAGGCTCCTGCTGAGGTGAATGTGGCCAAGCCTACAGGAAGTGGCACTTTAGCGACTAGTGGCTGCATTGGGCTTCCTCCAGGGCGGGTGCAACGGCAGCTGGAAAAGGCTGAAGAGGAGGCAGCCACAGTGCGGTTGACAGCTCTCCCTGAACACAAGCAAGGCCCAGCTAGCATCGTATGCCCCCAAAAGGCCATGGCCAGGCAACCTGGAAGCGTGGCACCTGCCACCAGCCCTGAGGGCAGCATGTGCTGCACCCCGTTACGTGCCCAGGTGGTGTCATGCCTGCGGCACTGCGTGCACTCTGCTAGCACCCACAAAAGGCATCGCCCCACCGCTGCCCAGGCAGACAGGCTCCCGCCTCTGCTGCTCTGTGCCCCCACTGCCACCATCGACCTCAGGCTGGGAGAGCCAGGAACTGGCCCAACAAGCTCATGCTGCTTCAAGGCCTCACTTTAATCACACTCTTAAATGGATGACATTGCCGTTGAGGCTGCAGGGTCCCTGGCCTGACTAGAATGAAGGCAACACAGGCAGAGCATCAGCGAACCAGACTCTTTTCTCACTCACCCCAGCGTACGTGAGGAGCAGCTCCACTGAAGCCAATGGAGTGAGCCTGGTGCAAGTGAGAAGAGCCTCAGACCCTACCTTTCTCCCCTGGCTTCACAGATAAAACATAACACAGTGGCATGCTAATGAATGCATTTTATTGTACAAGTTCCCTAATCGCGAGGATTTTGTCTCAACATCAGCTGACTTCCACAGTCGGGCAGTTTGGTTTCAGCTTGACCTCTTTGGAAACGTTCATACTGTGATGTAATCAATATAGGGTTCACAGCAGCAGCAGCAGCAGCAGCTGAGATTACAGAGAGAATTGGGTCTGATGGATAAATTACCCTGTCTGCTCTCGGAGCTGACACTGAATCTTTTGAGTAACTCAAGCGAAAACTGAGCCAGACCATCAGCTGGTGTAAATCAGTTTACTTCCGTCGACACCACTGGCACTATGCCACCTTACACCAGCTGGGAATTTGGTCCCGTTGAGTCCAACATCTGTATCAGTGCAAGGATTCCCTCGCTAACCCTCCCCAAAGCACCGTATCAGACTCCTCATCTTTCAACCTGTCTGTTTCAAATACTGATCTTTAATTAAATAGTCAGAGTCTTACACAAACAAAATGCATGTGTTTAGATAAAATGGTGATGAAAATCATGCTCAATTTGCAAATCCTTTCATTGCAAGGACCCAAGCAATCAGATAAAAGACTCAAACTCCATTTCGAAAAAAAGGTCAACATTCCTCTGCGAACAGTCTACTGACTTGTGACTGAGCTGCATTGTCATGAGTAGGTCAACCTCAAACCTCAGTTAAAGGACATTCACCAACTTAAGACTAGCCACATAAACCACTGGTGTCATGCCCCTGATAGACACAGAGTTACACCAGGAGTGAATATGGCCACAAATCTCTACCTTTCCAGTCAGTACAAAAATGTGGGTGAAAATTATTGTCTTGAGTTTTAAAATAATTCCCAAGCTAATGAATGTGTTTGGAAACCTACTGTTACCAAACTCCCGCTGTGGAGCAATACATCAAATTCTGGCTAGACTCAGTCATAGTCTCCTGAATTATCCTTTCATAAGAAGCTAAAGAAATAGTCTTCATACTACATGACACAATTACTTGTGAAATCCCTGTGAAATCTTGACCCCCTAACAAGTGTTCTAGAATCACAGGGCTCAAGCATGGCCCCCACACTGGGCCTGGTTCTGATACCCTGACTCAAGTTGAGTAGCACCTAAAATGGTCCCATTGACTTCACTCATGGGAATAAGGATACCATCCAGCATGAGTTAGGATATCCGAAATTAGCACATTGAAGTTAACAGGAAAACTCCCATAGATTTCACCAGGCGTGGCATTTACCCTGGAAATGTTAGAGACTTACTTGGTCATCATTTAAGACCCCCTACTAATGAAGAACAAAGTTTTCTAAAACTGTTTGATAGGTATCTGTGGGGGGGCGGAGATAAATCTTCCAAGATCTCCACCCCAAAAATTATGTAGTGACAATGAATAATATTTATAAAAATAAAATAAAATAAATGGAAAGTCCTGTGCAACATGAGCAGCAATCCGGCCTTTGTCCTGTGAGTACACTCTGGCGATTCCTGTGCCCCAGTCCTAAGCGAGTGAGTCCCACCTATGACCTGGCTTTGTTCATATTTTATTTAGCGAGCTTAAAGTAACATTCTTCACATCCGGCAAGAGGGATGTGACGTTCTCTCCATGGATGTTGGCCCACACGGGGAAGGTGCCCAGCTGGAAGATGCTCTTGGCCCATGTGTTTATAGCCAAGCTAAGGAGCAGCACACCCATAAGATTCATGAGCAGCCCAGTTCTCGCCTGTGAAAGAAAGGCAGATACATTATACTAGGGTTTAGCCTGGAAATCCTGGGCATGTGACACAAGGAACCAAGCTGGCCAGCCCTGAGGACTGACTGCACATGAACGAATATTACAACAAAGAGGGGTTTAATTAACATTTCAGCTGGATTTTCTCAAGTCAGGGACCCCCCACTCCCAAATGCTGCGTTAGGTCCTCATCCATCAAAGTGCTTTAGCACATGGTTAACTTTAAGCACTTTAAGTAGTCAACAAAACTGTTCTCATGCTTAACACACGCTCAAACACATTGCTGAATTGGGGCCTGATTCTGTGCCAGTGGTATAAATGAAAGTTTAGTCATTGTTGGTGCAGGATCAGGGCCGGAGAGCCATGGAGTACATGCAGCTTCCAATGCTGTCTTCACTAAGATCAGTGGGTGTTCAAAACTTTTCAGGATCAGACTTTGGAAAAGCATCTCTAACATCCCAGTGAATGGAGTGTGTATGTGTTTGTTTTAAGATTCATTTCTGCAGAAGAAAAGGATTCTCTTACAAGTCAGCTGAGCATCAGGGAACTGAGAATCCAACTTTAAAAGTCTGTGGATTAAAAAGCACTTTCTGTCTTTAAGCTCCTGTTTTATTTTCCTCCTAGAAAAACACCCCTCTCTGTAATACAATCAGCATCCATGTTCAGGGAATGAATGAAACCACAGACATTTTTAACCAATTAATATGAACAAGCAGTTCTGTAAAGCTACAGCAATATGGAGGCAAAGAGTAAAAGCTGAGTAAAATTAATAATCAAAGGCTAGGTGTGCGATTCTTACCTAATGTAACAGAAAGAAAACCACCAGAGCCCCTTACCAATATGTAAAGTCAACAGGAATTTGAGCTGATAAACAGCTGAATTTCAAAAGGAGTTGTGCTTTCTCCCAAAGCCTTTGCTCAGTTTTCACTCAGGCAAAAGTCCCATTGGCTTGAGCCTGAGTAAAACTGAAAAGGAATATCAGGACTTGGCTCACTGTTTCCAAAGCAACTGACTCTCACTTCCCTCAATGCAAAGGCACAAATTCATACAACCATGGCAACTGGTAAACTTCAGTCTAAACCAGGACAACCGGTGGGTGTACAAAGGGAGAGAGAGAACAGGCTTGAATGGCTGAATGCTATTGTAGCAGCTCCAGAAGAAGGCATGTCATCACACTTTTAACTGTAAGGTGTCTGTGGTAGAGTGGGGGCGAAAGGAAATTAGAGGATGTGAAGGAATGCTGAACTCCATTGGGCTAAGCACGTTGAAGTTATGGGGTAAGCCTGTGCCACTGAAAGGGACTTTCACAAATTACACTTTCATTCCATAGTCACAGAACATCACAGCAAAGTCATGAAACTTGCTCCTTCCTGGGGCCAGCCAAGGGCAGAATACAAGCTTGGGAAACAAGCTGACATCCAGGCCAGCTGACCTGTCAACAAGAATGGGACCAAACTGGGTTTTCTATCATTTCACATTAAGTTAAAGGGGATGTGATTAAGGGTGACAGTCTCTAAACTGAGCCAACCCTAAAAATAACTATCAGCCCCTCCCATAGATAAAATCCCAGCTTCTCAGCTGAGCCATAGACCTGGGTGCATGCACATAACCTTGGATTCCTCTTATTCCATCTGCCCGCTGTTTGGTGAGTAAGCAGCATATTTAAACATAGTGTGAGATCAGATCCCTGCTCATCAACATGAATCTTTTGATCTCTGAAGTTCCTCTTCTTTAACCACTTTGGCACTAGCCCTTCACCCTCTGGCTCCCTTGTGAAAGGCTAATCCAGGCAGCTAGATTCCCATGGTTTCCAATAGAAAAAATGAACCTTATCTCATTGCATGCAGCAGCCACTGTTGCAGAGCCTTAAGGATTGATCCTTTACAGAACAGAGTGTGGCACATATAACCACAAGGTAAAATTTGCTGAACAAGATGTGGGGGGGCACAGAGGACCCAACCCTGTGTTAATGAGTGCTGCTGTCTGAGCACCAAGGCCAGAGAAGAGACTGAGTTGCTGAAGTACTAAACCCCATAGTTGTCTGGATTTCACTCACTCAGGGCAGGATTCCTGGCAATGCTTGGGCTTCCAACTTGGCAAACTGGGTTCCGGTCCCGGTCCCAGTCCCCGATTCTCACTTCTCAGGCTGGCAAAGGCTGTGAAGCTCAGCCTGTAGGCGAGGGAGTGCCTCGGGTCACTCTCCAGCAATCCCCTCCGGCTGATGCACAAAATGCAGATGGGCTTTGGAAGTAGCTGTGTCTAGCCCTCTTCCTGGAGGGGAGTAACTGCAACTCTGGGGTAAGATGTAAGGAGAGGAAAATTGGGAGGAATCTTGAGAGAAGCCTACCCAATTCCTCATCACCCCCTTGCTTTTCACTGAGTGTTCTCCTTGCCCTTCTGCACACCAAGGTGTTTTGTAATATTCAATCCCCTTCCTGTGTGTTTCCAGGCACCCTTCTCTTCTGAAGGAAACTGAAAACAGGCCTGCTCTTTTCTCCCCAGTTCTCACTTCCTCGTTTACTGGGTGTTTGTGCAAATGCTGAGGAGCACCGGGTTGTGGGCTGAGGCACTAGGTAACCAAACCAACTTAACAGCTAGTACCAGCGATCTCCAAACCAACCTACTATACTATGGAACCACATAAGACTAGGTTCCTACCGAACAGGTCTAGTGATTCCTGCTCATGTTCACTGGCCTTGAGGATAAGAGTGTGAGAACAGTATGAAAATGGTCTGAAAGTCACTTACTGTGGCCATCACCACGTAAACGCTACAGCCTGGGGGAGAACATCTGAGCCATCTTCATGTGAATATAACCGACTCTGAATGGTTGCACTTATAAGAAGGAGATCCTTTTCCCTATGTGACCATCTCCCCTCCTCAGCCATTGCTTATAAAAATGTTTTATTCTGCAAGTCACCAAAAAGGGCTTGGTTCACCATTAGGGGGCCACAGACCACAGGTGAGGCGTTATATAAGGGGACAAATGCTCTGTCTGGAGTACAGAGATGTACTAAGTTGACCCCCATGGACGTTCATAGGAATTTTGTGATCAATCTCTTCTGCCCAGTGAATTGAAAATGTTGCTTTTGTGCTCTTTAAAGTAAGGATCTACATTAAAAAACTAATAGTAATGTATAGTGTCGAATGTAAACACTTTATTATAACTTTGCCTTAATAAGAAGTCTTTTTTTTAAAAATGCCGACAAGAATATACCAGACAGGAAAACAAAACAAACTTAATAGTAAAATCAAAAGGAGAAGTAGCTCTTCTTTTCTTAGTGACTCTTTGTTTAGGAAATAGCATGTCTGTTCATTAGCGAGGGTAATTGTTACACAGGCTGTAAATTTAATCTCTACAGAGAACTTGACAGCACATTTGAGAATTCATATATGTGTTTCCTGTTGAGTTTTGAGAGACATTAATTTTGCTGCTCACTTAGAGAGCTTCATATTGTAGCATTCTGGCTTTCCTAGACTAGTCTGTCTTTCCTTTCTCTGTTTCCCTCTATCAGCTTCCTGAATGGGAATTGCCTGGGTGATTGCTCCAAGCATATTATGTCAAATAATTCCTTCCAGAGCAGAAAAGACTGAAATATTCTAGTGCAGTTGATTCAGACAGCATCTACATCAGATACCACTGGCAGTATATCCACTTAACCAATTCAAAGGAAAGTAGTAACATGCACTTCACATAGAGATGGTGACTTGACCAAGGTCTACTGGGAAATTTAGGTTGGGATGCTCAGTAACTTCATGGCTTGATATTTTATTCATGATCTAAAAGATAAATCAGTGCAAAGAACCCTAGGTCACCAACAACTGCAGAACTAGTTATGACCAACAGATGCCAAAGGTTATTTTTCACTGGAACCTGTGAATGCCATGTAAACTTAGTTAGCAAAGGGAAAGCACAGTAATAGAATGTGAAGAAGATAAGGTCAAACACACTTCCGCAGGAGTCATTTAAAGGACTCGTGTTCACTCTCCCAAAGTTGAGAGCAGAGATCCTTGTGACAGGTCTGATCTCAAACTCAGCAAAATGGACAGCAGGGAGATGAGCATCCCCTTGTTACAATATATTAGTTTAATATCTAAAGGGGGAGGCAGAAAATGGATTATTTTTCAAGTTCCTGGATCCACTTTTCAATTAGTTAAAGGTCAGACTCAGCTCTCAGAAGAAATTTGGGAGTAACTCCACTGAAGGCAGTTGAATTACTATGGATTTACATGGGTTTAATCAGGGGCAGAATCTGGCCCATTTTTACCTAAATAACACTTTCTAAGGCAGCTAGATCTGACCAACCATGAATGAAGTACTTTGTATTCAAACACTGCTCATAACAGAAACTGACCTTTGTGATTTTATTTTACAAAATGCTGATTTGGTAGCATATCTCAAAATGATTGTCTTAAAAACTCTTCATTTAGAAGATTGTGTGATTTTTGTACATAAAACAACTTACCATATCCTTGACCATCAAGTGTCCAGAAGAAAATGCAATTGAGTTAGGGGGCGTGGAGACTGGCAGCATGAAAGCGTATGAGCATCCTATAGTTCCTGGTATCATTAAATACAGGGGATTTACTTTCAGACGAATTGCCTTGAAAGAACAAAATTTAAAAAGAAACACTATACATTAAGGGGTTCTGAGCTACAATGGAAATACATCTAAGAATGCAAATAATTACAGCACTGTGCCTAGGAGAACTCAGTGATCTATGATTTATAATAGCATATCCTGCTGTTCTATTGCTAATAACATTTTTAAAAATTATTATTATGCATGTTGTGAAGCATGTACTTACACTCCTTAGCATCTTGTTTCCAAACAGTCCAATATATTAAGCAGGCCATATAAGCTCCCTTTGAAGTGCGCAGGTGTTGTTATCCCCATTTCACAGATAGGGAAACTGAGGCACAGAGAGGGGAAGTGACTTGCTCAGGGTCATACAGCAGGTCGGTGGCAGAGCTAGAAATGGACACCAAGAATTCTGGCTCCTGGTTGCCTGTTCTAACCACTTAAATACACCGTACCCAGTCCTGCCATCACACCATCAGCAAAACTACTGGTTGACTAAATCCCGAGGTCTCTTTACATGGCCTCAGGGGGAATGTAGACCCCTGTGAGGATGAGCCAGTGAGGGTTAAGCAACCAGCAGGCTGAGTGACCCAAAACCAGAAGAGTATTGAAATTGTATACAGGTCCATTCCTTATAGATTGTTAGCACAGGCATGTTAAATAGACTACAGTCCTTAAAATGGAGGCCTGTATTGTTAGAGAATCAAGAATAGATCCCAGTTGTATTTTTCTGTGTTTACCTTATTAGAAGTTTAACAATGTGATCTAATTAGCTTGTAGATGCTAAAATTCTGTTCCTCTCTTTAATGATTCATTATGGTATTCTATTGATTCAGAGGTCAAAAGGGGATATTCTCATTTAGATGGGACTTGGGACTTGCGATGCAATAATATTATTGTTTCATTTATCTTTGAAATTTGTAGTAAACTACCTGTAAGCTCTTTGAGGTTAATTTCCCTATGCTAATGAATGCAACTAGCTACCAGGGTATGCCTAGGAATGAGGGATTAGCTTCAAAGCAACAATATACATTACCTATTCTTCAACCAAGCAAGCCCTGCTGTGAACACAGCTTGCTTCAAGCTATAAAGGAAGTTTCACGTCTGATGCTTGCTATCTCAGATCTGCTTAAACTTTGACAGGGAAAGTCTAAGCCTGTGAAACTGAGGTCTCCAGGTCTACTCTGGATTAACCTTGTACTTTTCATGGAAGAACTTGAACAAACTCTGCACAAGAACTGCCTATTGGACTATAGCCTTTTAAATTGATTCCAGAAGGCTTTTTACAAAGCAAGCTCACCATCTCTGCTATGAAACTGACCTAAGAACTTTATTCATATCTGTACATCGAATGATCTTTTAACCACGGCAACTCTCTGTCTTTTCTTTTTATTAATAAATCTTAATTAATAAGGATTGGCTATAAGTATGTATTTGGGTGAGATCTGAAATATTCATTGACCTGGTGGTTAATGTGTCTGATTTCTTGGTAGAACTTTATATACGGTGAATAAGGTTTTTAGTAACCCTCACTATATTAGAGTAGGCTGTCTGCGTGGGAGCCAAAGGCTGGAGTGCTTAAAGGGAAATGTATTTTGGCTTCTTGGTAATCAGTAAGGTATTACAGGAGCTGTTTGGTTACTGGCTTGGTGAAATCTAATTATAGAATAAACCACCAGTTTGGGGGATCGTCTGACCTATTCTTTGCGATTTGCCTTGAATGAGCAATCTCAGTATAGCCCCTCCAGTGACCGTGGTCACAACCCCGTACAGCTGGATGGGCCAGCTGAGATCCTGGAAACTATTGGGCCTCGTATGCAGAAGAGTGAGGTGACCCATGGCTGCCCAGATGATTAGTGCGTCTTCTGCAGCTGATGGAGGCCGGGCTGCTCCAATAGAGAGAAATGTTTTCACAGGGTACCTAAACTGTGAAGGACATGGGGCTGACTGTAATAATTTGTAAATACTGTATGTGACCTGGTTATTGGGATAGTTACAGCATGCCTGTATTGGGTTATTGGTTAATAGCAGGGTTGTTAGGAAACTAATAGACAACACAATGGCTCTAGATACATAACACAGAGGGATCATTAAGAGACGATGCCTGGGGCTATTTAACTGTGAAGATGCTACATCCACGCTCCAGACAAATTCAGCCCAAATAAATGTGTTAGTCTCTCAGGAGCCACAAGTACTCCTCGGTTTTTTTTGCTCCAATCAAAGTTACCAGACTTGTTTTGCCAAGGCTGGGCACCTAAAGACTAAAAGGACACTAAGCAGTTAAAAAGCCACTCTCTGGAGAGAGGGGATAGGCAACTGGAGGGAGCTGTTGGTGCGGAACAGAGTGACACAGAGAGAGGCTCCAGCTAGGGGGTCAGATGAAGCAAAACCTGCCTGGCCCACACCCACAGGCTGGTAGGGCTTAGGGTAAGATAGACATGCGTGAGATCTTTTGTCATGTTCAAATCCTTGTTCTCTTATGTTATGCTTTGTTCCTACTGTTCAGACAAGGCTGTCTGTCACTGTGGCCACCACAGGGCAGAAGCCTCCAAAAGGAAGAACTGCAGGGGCTGAACCTAGTCAGGCCTGCTGAGCCATCACACGGGTACACAGGGTTCTGTAGCGCAGGGCCTGGTCTGATAATGGGAGAATTCTGGGATTCCATCACAGACAAGGTAAAGGCACGAGGCGTAACACCTAAGGGGGTGCGCTGAGAGAGACCACATAGGGGTCAGAGCTGGCCCCGTCATGGTAACGTATCTTACCAGTTCTGCCAGGATAGGCAGGAAGATTATAATTGTGGCCGTGTTGCTGGCAAACTCTGTGAATAAGGCAATCACTATTGTGATAAGCACGACAGCCACTGCCGGTGGCACGCTCTCCAGGGGATGCAGGTGGCCTCCGATCCAGACAGACAAGCCTGACTCCTGCAGCGGGAGAGAAAATGCAGCAGGTTTTATATTTGAGTTCCTGCATTTCCACGCAAGACTCAGATCATTTCACAGAATTGCAAACTACATATAAATAGGGATCACTTCGCCCACCCACTTCTGAAACGCAGCCACCTTGGGGCAGGGGTGCATGTTATAGCCCTTAGATGTCAGATCCAGTCACTCAATGTCTTAACTGCCATACACTGCAGGTGCAAAATCGCAGGAGCAAAATCGCAGGAGCAAACCAAACTGATACCCTTTTAAAAACCAGGGGCATAGGGCTGAATGACAGTAAGGTAACATCAGTGATGGGCAGCACTCCAAATACTACCTCACATCCTTTTGCCATGGCAAATCCTCCACCGAGCAGCAAGATAATGTTCCAGGGTACAGTCTCTTGGGCCCTTCTCCAAGACAGCAAAGGCACATTCTCAGTGTTTGATGCTAGACAAAGAGATCCCCACCAAACACACACACACAGATTAACAAATAACTTGTCATCTGATAAAATAGCTACATTACTCACTGGTGTCAAAGTTAGCTGATAATCACTTAATAACAAACAAATGGATATTTCAATTTCAATTAAATAGGCAGCAAAAAGTTCTAGCAGTCACGGTTTTCTTGGGCTTTTTCTCAGCTTGTTTTTTTATTAACATAAAGGACAACTTCCTTGGTGTAATAGACTTAGATATTCTTCTCTCTGACATCTGGCAGATTCTGGCAGGAGGAAGTTTTCTGACATTTGTAATTTTTGTGGGCAAGTTCATCACCCTATTAATTTTCTACTTGCAGCTCAAAGTGGTAGGAGCTTTCTAGCAAGGAAATTGCTGTGTCTCCCCCAGAAGGTCACTGCTGAATGAGAACTCAATTGTTGTGTCATATGGAAAGGTAAACTATCAGGGCTTTCATGTTCTGTGAACTAAGGACACCCACATTTCAACCAATGGGGGTCTGAGGAGCAACCTCCAGGAGCCTGAAAGCAACCCCTAATCTGCATGAAATGACGTCATGGCAGTTGCTTTTGTTTTGTGACATTAGGCCAGAGCAAGTGCTGCTTTGCTGTGAGCGGAGCCCATGGGCTGCACAGGCTGCATCTCCAATTAAAGATGAAGGTGGCCAGAGCCATATGGGTAAAATTTTCATAAGTGACTCAGACACTTAGGTGCTGAAGTCTCATTGAAAGTCAATGGGACATAGGTGCTTTTCAAAATGTTACCCCATAGCTGCTGACCAAGTACCCTGCCTTACTATTATGTGCTGAGCTCCTGCAGTGTGCTCACCCTATAGAGAACACAGAAGAAGGGGACAGAGTCCCTACCCCGAGGGCTTACAACCTACCTTTTAAGTCAAACCACCATTTACAGGATGGTCTTTGTGAAGGGAAGAAGAACAGTATGGTCACTATGGCGACTCCAGTAACCGCATCTGAGACAAACCTGTCCAGAGGAGCAGAAACACTTGTAAGCAGCAAAAGTCTTGAGATTTGTAAAGTTTACAAAACTTGGGATTTACCAAAGAGGATTAGGATTTTACATCAACAACACTCATTGGTCATGATTCTTTTTTTTTTTTTAATCCCCCTCTGAGCTACATTTCTAAGATTGGCTGTGACTCCTTTAGAAAACTGATCAGAGACACTGAAAACACAAAAACCTAGTTTTAAAAAGAATAGGGAGGGGTTGGCAGTGCTGGCTGCTCGAATGACTGAATCACTTTCAGTCTGTTAGAGAGTGTGAGAAGAATACTGATTATGGAGGTCTGGGGAGATTGCCTAAGCTGGTTGCAGGGAAGTAGGAAAATCAGACCACTGGCCTATTTTGATTGTGATCTCTGTAAAATGCTCAGCTTCTAAAGTGAAGAGCATGATATAAAAACTCTATAAAACTATGATATAAAACTCTATAAAAACCCCAATTCAGCAAAGCATTTAAGCTTTAACTTTAAGTAACTGTTAACTATTGAGAACAAAATTAATCTGTGAAGTATGTACTTGATTCCCATTAAAGCCAAACATGTAGTGAACTCCTTTTCTGAATATGAATAGTCTGTTGAACTGTGTCCCTAGAGAAATAGAGCGGGTCTCTTTTCTGTGCAGAAACAACTCGCTCTCGCTCTGTGAGTATTATTATTATTGCCTTCATTGTTCTTAATCTTTGTCTTCACATAAGAAAGGTCTGGATGTCACAACAGAGAAAAGGTTGCAAAGCAAAGAGAAAAAGGACTAAGGGGTGAACTCCTGCAGCCTTTATTCAGTCCAAACCCACACTGAAATCAATGGCCTGCTCAAAGAGTTCAGGACTTGGCCCTAAATGTATCAATAGACAACATTCCCAGAGCTCAGGCCGTAGGGCTGTCAGGAAATAGGTGTGAGCATTTTCAATACTAACATCCCACAAGGCTTCCACTATCTCCTCTTAGAAACATAAACAATTAAAATGGTTCTAGAGAGATACATAAGGCTCAGTTCCATTTATTCCATGAAACCTGGACAACAGTATAAACAAGGACAATAGAAAACACAGGGATCTCAAAAGCCTGGAAATACTATTGAAAAATGTTACAACAGATTGAAAATAGAATCTTACCCAGGAGTGAAGAAACTTGCCCAACCTGGGATGAATTTTGGGTCCCTGGAGAACAGCAGGATTGCAAACAAGCAGAAGAGGAAGAGAACTGCCTGTTCTGCAAACCTAAGATTTAAGGAGATGCAATTAAAAACCAGTCATGCTAATGAAGTGAACACAGGTTACCTTTCCCAGGTCACCTTTAACTGCTAGTGATGATTTCACTGCATTTCAAGCCTTAGTTTAGAAAGGTGAATAACACTAAACTTCACACATGACGCATGGGGACTTTCCCTCTCTGAGAGCAGAATGTAGACTGCATCCCCTACTGACGGTGTGAATAACTGAGAGCTGCTGAGGGAAGAGATTCATAGATACTAAGGTCAGAAGGGACTATTATGATCATCTAGTCTGACCTCCTGCACAACGCAGGCCACAGAATCCCACCCACCCACTCCTGCGAAAAACCTCTCACCTATGTCTGAGCTATTGAAGTCCTCAAATCGTGGTTTAAAGACTTCAAGGAGCAGAGAATCCTGCAGCAAGTGACCCGTGCCCCATGCTACAGAGGAAGGTAAAAAACCTCCAGGGCCTCTTCCAATCTGCCCTGGAAGAAAATTCCTTCCTGACCGCAAATATGGCGATCAGCATATGGGCAAGATTCACCAGCCAGATACTACAGAAAATTCTTTCCTGGGTAACTCAGATCCCACCCCATCTAACATCCCATCACAGGCCATTAGGCCTATTTACCATGAATATTTACAGATCAATTCATTACCAAAATCATTTTATCCCATCATACCATCTCCTCCATAAACTTATCGAGTTTAATCTTAAAGCCAGATAGATCTTTTTCCCCCACTGCTTCCCTTGGAAGGCTATTCCAAAACTTCACTCCTCTGATGGTTAGAAACCTTCGTCTAATTTCAAGTCTAAACTTCCTGGTGGCCAGTTTATATCCATTTGTTCTTGTGTCCACATTGGTACTGAGCTTAAATAATTCCTCTCCCTCTCCTGTATTTATCCCTCTGATATATTTATAGAGAGCAATCATATCTCCCCTCAACCTTCTTTTAGTTAGGCTAAACAAGCCAAGCTCCTTGAGTCTCCTTTCATAAGACAAGTTTTCCATTCCTCGGATCATCCTAGTAGCCCTTCTCTGTACTTGTTCCAGTTTGAATTCATCCTTCTTAAACATGGGAGACCAGAACTGCACACAATATTCCAGGTGAGGTCTCACAATTGCAGTAACATCTGCTAGTGTTAATATTTCTAGTAAGGACCAGGGGGTAAAATCCTGACCTGAATGAAGTCAGTGACATAACTCCCATTGACTTCAGTGGAGCTAGGATTTGACCAAGACACATCCAAAATATTGCCTTAAAACCTCTCAAAGACACAAGGAAGGAGGGATACTTAAACCACTGAAAAGAAATCACTTGGGTTGAATTTAAGCTAATCAAATTTGTAGCACATGGCTTAATGGGCTTTCTCTGCTCCTAAAACTCAAAGTGGGACTTTGATTCTTACAATGACATTTTGCAGGCTGGTCCATAATGTACTGAAGGGAAAAAAATAAACCAATTTCTTTAATTTAGAGCACACAAGAATAATAATTAGAATGTTTGTTTGTGCTGCGCTACCTACATCAGTGAACCCTCGCAATATCTCTGTGAGTAAAGCTGGGCGATTTATTTATTTTTGGCAAACAGTAAATTCATTTTTAAAAATGCATTTTGGGGGACACTGAAACTATTAGTGAATTCAGGTCAAATTCAGCCCATACTTTTGGCAGAAAAAATGGATTTTCCCCCGATCCCACCCCTCCAAGAGTCAAAATGGTTCTTTTTGACTATTTTGAAACAAACCATTGAGGGCTTGTCTAGACCAAGAGTTACTGTGCAGCAAGCTAGTGTGGAAATCTACAGCGCCCTGGCCTGCCACACTGGAATTATCCGCACGCACTCTGCTGCCACTCACTAAAAGTGCCGTAGTTTGCTTGCATCTACACCTGCGTCAAGGTGGTGTAGGTAAAAGAGCGCTAGCCAACCTTTAGTGAGCTGCAGCAGGGTCAACACAGACAGTGCATTTATACCCCAGCTGGCTGCTTGCTAGCTGTTTGCCTAGACAAGCCCTTAGACTTTTTGTTTCAAAATATAGCTATATTTTTCTTCTTTTATAAGGGTGAGAACCACCAAAAATTCAACAACAAAACCAAAAATAATCCATTTCAGGTCAAAAAGCAACTCGAACGCATCTTGTTTTCTCTTCACATGACTGATTAATAGATCTCAGAGAATAATTCACAATCAATAATGTATTCCACAAAAATTCATCTGATTTTCTGTTCACAAATTGCCCACAAACAGATCATAAAATAATTGAATTATATTCTTTATATTCATCATGAATCTCTTCAGCAAATAATACGTGCTCTGCAGACCATTCATAAACAGCTTTCTGTGAATATTAAAAATTCACACTGTATTGGCTAGTTACATAAGTCACATGATATTGTTTCTGTTTCCTGATTAAAAGACTTACAATGTGTAATTAACACAGCATGAATTGTCATCTACAATTGAAAATTGGCATTTGTGGAATATTGGAGCTACATGTTTGTTATCTGCAATTATCTGCATTAGCAAAGACGGAGCAACAGAATGTTTGAGGAAAACAAACTCAAAATGGTCACAGATACTAACAAATGGAAATTCACTGACAAATTCTAACAAATATCCTCAGTTTCCCTCCCCAGAAATGTTGTTTCCAGCCCGGTTGATTGCTGTGTCATTTTTGTTCTCTTTTCGCGACTCACTTCATTGGCCCCAGTTTCTGATAATCTTCCTTTATAACTGCTCGGGCTCGGTCTTCTGCATCCACTCTTATTTCTGACTTTTTCTTTCTGCAATGCCTACCAACACAGAAATAACAAACACCACTCATTTTTGCAGGTTCATAATGGAACTCAAACATTGATGTTCATGTTTACTATTCCTGCACACACCCATACAGGGCATGCACAGGGTGGCTACAGGGAAGGCTTAGGAGAATAAAGGGTACAGCATGGACCAGTGATTTCAGAAAACCAGTATCATATGGATCCATTTCATAGTATAGTAAATACTTCCAATCTCTTAAATAGACTTCCCATCTCTCAGACAAGTTATACATAATGCCACAAATAATATTCATGGCACCCTTACTCACACTGAGTCGCACCTCCCCTGGCCTACAGTCCTGTAAACGATCAGTGGGACTACTCATGTAGTAATATGGCACTCAATGTGAGTAAAGGTGGCAAAATCTAGCCATTAATGTATTGGACAGTGGATATTATAGCTCGATAGTCCCACCTGCTCATGACAAGACACAAATGTGATTGCAGAATCTGTGAGCACATTCATTTCTATGCACAAACGGACATTAATGCATCCAATTATCCATGTGGCAAGCACAGATGGGCTGAGGCACATGCAAAGAGACAAGCACTCGCAAGTTCTGAGCAGGCGCTTTTTGATGCCTGCCAGAAACGTGGCTCTAGTTACCAACAGAAAAGCTCTGGTGCTGCCTAGAAACCCTTGGGCTGAATTCTCCCTGGGTTATGAGTATGTAAATGTCATTAGTACTCAGGGTGGGGAGCAAGATGTGTCCCTTGAGGTAGACTAGACAGGTCCTGCTCAGGGTAGGTTTCATTGATGCAGTGGTAAAAACAGAGGAAGCCACAGGAGCCTTATCTACACTAGGGCTCTCACTGGTGGTAATATTCCCTAGTGTAAACAAGACCAATATTTATCCTACTTTGTGTTGCCTTTCTCCCCAGGATTATGCAAAGGAGACTCTGGCCCCTGCATTAAAGAAGCTTATTTGTGGTAATCACAGCCTGTGTTCACAGAGACTGTTCAGAATGTAAATGAGAGTGAAGTTGTCAGATTTGCAGATTCATCACTTTTAGCAGATGACTGCATCAGCCACTTGATCGAGAAGAGAGCAAGGTGGGAAATAAGGATCTCCCCTCCCCTCCCCCACCTTCTCAAGTCACCAACAACTTTCTGGGCAATCTCTAATTTATGCAAAGCACTCGCTGATGATGAACAAATATGTGAGGAATTTTTAACAACAGGGACTGGCATTTTAATATGCTTCTCTTCATTAGCCGGGCTAAGCCTTTTAAGCAGGGAACCCTGGACTAGTACACAGCCTACTCTTAGACAGTAAATGTGCATATGAATGATATGTTCATCACCAGCTGCTTCATGTCCCGTCAGCGTCATGTGGTTAAAATACATTTCTAATACTTCCTGGGACCTTGATTACATTTGAAAAGCCAGACTTACACCATTAGATATCTGATTCTGTGATACTAAGACTGATTAATTCATTTGTTGTTTTAAATGGATGTCCAATGGTTAGATCCTTTATAAAGATGCATGTTTGACCATCCAAAAATTCCTGATTCTCAAATAGATATTGGGGATGTCCATAAATTACATAACACATTTATTGGTGATGTTAAAGACCCACCCACCCTTTGTAACACTAACACTGAAACAAACACACAAGATTAAGATCCCACCTACCCCCTAATGCATTACGTAATTTATGGACAGCCTCTTACACAGTATTCTGATTCTTTTAGTAGCTGCAGTTTTACCCAAGGACATCAAGACAACCCCTTGTTATCCAAAATGCTTTTGAATAAATGCTTTTGCTGCACCTCCCTGAGTGATGGTACTAGGTCAACAGAAACATTCTTCTGGCGACCTATAAAAAACAGGGCTTTGGAGCTGTGCTCCGGCTCCACTCCAGCTCCAAACAAAAACCTGCAGCTCCACTGCTCCGGAGCTGCTCCGCGCTCCAGCTCCGGGCTCCGCTCCAAAGCCATAATAAAAACTGCGTCTACACTGGAGATTTAGGTTCGCATAGCTGCAGCATTCAGAAGTTGGATTTTTCAAACCCTTGCATGCCATACCTATGTTGGCCTAAGTTTTAAGTGTAGACCAGGTCAAAATCTGGATTCTTTAATAGGCTGCACAATTTCTGTTTGTGTTTCTTTAGCTTGATTTTTCTAGGCCCTGACCCTGCCAACACTTAAGACTTGTCTACACTAGAAAGTTTAATTGTACTGGTATAGTTAGAGCAGCAAAATAATCCTAGTGTTGGCACAAACGAGTGTTTATACTGGTATAATTTATTCCAGTTCCAGGGGGTGTGTAAGGCATCTTTATACTGATATAACTACCTCCGCACTAGGGGTTTAGATCAGTATAATTATATTGGTTAAAAAAAACCACACCCCAACCAACATAGTTACACTAGTATAACTTTTTTAGTACAGAGAATCCTTAAATACATGACTTCAGTGGGATTACTTAAAGCCCCAGTTCAGCAAGGCAATTATTAACTCTTATTGAAATCAATGGGATTTAAACACAGACTCAAAATTAAGCACATGCTTAAGTGCATTGCTGAATCAGACGAACAAAGTTACGTACATGCTTTCATGTTTGAAGGATCAGGGACTTACACTGGTTATTTCCTATTGCATTGAAAAAGTTCCCTAGTAATTTCTGTTTTCTGTGTCACTGATATAATTATATACTTGGGTAATCCTAATGTGCACCTGTTTTTTTTTTTTCCTTTTCTTTTTTTCTCCTGAAGTTAAAAACCAATAAACATCTTAACAAAAAACAAATTCAAAAGCATCTCTTAGAAACTGTATATGCTTCTGCACTGAAGTAAATAGGAGCTTTGCCACTAACTTCCCTGGGCACAGGATCGGGCAGTAAATCGAGCCTGCAAACTCTATGTTCACTGACTGCACATGCAGATCACATTATTGTGCGTGTCAGTTGGATGGCCAACTACCTAACTGCCAGATCTGTGCACACAAATGCCCATGTGCACCTCCAAATGACTGTGTGCCCAACATTTGCAGGCTCAGATGTGCAGGCTAGTTAAAGCGAGCTGTAAACTGAGAGCCTTGGGTGAGATTTTCAAAAGTGCATAAAGTTTTTCTCCAAAAATGTGCTTCATCAATTTTTTCTGACCAGGTCTACTCATGTGCCATATTTTTAACCCTTCGCAATCTCTCCCATGAACTTTCTGAACAGAATACAAAATAATATTATAATTATGGGCTCTGCATTCATCACTTATGGGACACTTTCTCTCATTATTCATCACACTGAATTTACTCAAATAGGAGCTTTTAGCTGAACATGAATGACATACATCTAACTTCGTACAGAACAAATGTGGACTGAGTTATTACAACATGTACAGATGAAATGTCTAAGGGCCTGAACCAAGATTCCCATTGATTTCACTGGGCTTTGGAACAGGACCAGATAAACTGCTTATTTACACTGTAGTCATAATGAGATTAAAGCATACAAATAGATTAGATATAAAAGTACCTTAGGTTAATTCCCCCATACAGGAAACTGATCCATAGCCATCCCAGGAAAAGGAATAGCAGCATTAAAGGAAATGCAAATACAAACCAGGATCCAAAGTTCACCACATCACACTCTGGAAAAAAACTTCGAAAATGGGGAAAGCTAATTAATCTGAGGAGTGAAACACCCCTTTCACATGAAATGAAGGGGAACAAACATCTGAAATCAAGATCAAAATGTCATGCAAACTTTCCAGCTGCACAGGTTTTAAAAAGGTGATTATTTGTATCTCAGTAGTGCCAACCAGCACCAACTGAGATTGGGACCCTATTGTGCTAGGAGTTGTACAAGTATGTAGTAAGAAAGAGTCCCTGCTTCAAAGAATTTAAATGGACAATTTGAAATGGCATTTTGGAACAGATGTCTTGAAAATGTAGCTCTCTAGATTTGCAGGAATTCCCAAATAACAACACCACACAATATTTAGCACTTTATAGAAATTAACTAACTAATCCTAATTCATGGTAGAACCCACTGTAAGAGTGCCTGAACGTGAACCTTACAGAAGAGCTCTACCCAAACAGAACCGCTTTCATCCATGTCTAGGAAGAACCTTCTAGGTAGATCACTGCATGGTTGAGACATAACTGCAGGTTTACAGTGGCAACACTGTGTCTACTTTTTCAGATAGGGGAGCCTCTTAGTGTTTAATAATAATCAAAGCACTTTACAAAGGATGTCAGTATAATCTGTATTTGATAGATGGAGAAACTGAGGCACAAAGAACTTGTCCACGTTCACCCAGCGGCAGAGTCTACTGAGTTCCAGTCTAGTGGTCTAGCCACTAGGCAACACTGCCATCCAGGACAGAAATAGTGTGTGCCTTGTTTTCCTTTTTCACCACATAATAGACAACTTATAAAGTGCTCACTGTTGCCCTGGTTCACCAAAACACTTAACCATGGGAAGCAAGTCTAAAGGGAAAAACAGTTCAAAAGAGCGGGCAGTTTTTCAAAGAGACATTATTAAGGGCACATGAGCAAACTATCCCACTGCATAGGAAAAACAGGAAGTATGGCAAGAGACCACCCTGGCTTACCCAGGAGATCTTCAATGATCTGAAACTCAAAAAAAAAGAGTCCTAACAAAAGTAGAAACTTGGTCACATTATGACACATGAATATAAATAAAACAACATAAGCATGTAGGGACAAAATTAGAAAGGTCAAGGCACAAAATGAGATTAACTAGCTAGAGACATAAAGGGTACCAAAAAAAAATACCTTAGAAGCAAGGGGAAGACCAAGGAGAGGGTGTGCTCATTACTCAATGAGGGGGGGAAAGACAATCACAGAACTTGTGGAAATAGCAGAAGTGTTAAATGCCTTTTTTGTTTCAGTTTTCACCCAAAAGGTTATTAATGATCGGACGTCTAACATAGAGAACGTCAGTGAAAATGACATAGGATCTGGGGCTAAAATGGGGAAAGAACAAGTTAAAAATTACTTAGACAAGCTAGATGTTTTCACGTCCCCTGGGGGAGGGATAGCTTAGTGATTTGAGCATTGGCCTGCTAAACCCAGAGTTATAAATTCAATCCCTGAGGGAGCCATTTCGGGCAAAAATTGGGGATTGGTCCTGCTTTGAGCAGGCGGTTGGACTAGATGACCTCCTGAGGTCCCTTCCAACCATGGTATTCGATGATTCTAAGTCATTAAAGCCTAATGCAATATATTCAAGGAGCTGACTGAGGAAATATCTGAGCCACTAGCGATTATCTTTGAAAACTCATAGAAGACAGGAGAGATTCCAGAGGACTGGAAGAGAGCAAATATAGTGCCAGTCTATAAAAAGGGGAATAAGGAGAATCCAGGAAATTACAGACCAGTCTGCCAGCTTGTCATATGCTTCAGTACCCGGAAAGATAATGGAGCAAATAATCAAGCAATCAATTTGCAAACACAGAGAAGATAACATCATCAGTAACAGTCAACATGGCAGGTTTCAGAGTAACAGCTGTGTTAGTCTGTATTCGCAAAAAGAAAAGGAGTACTTGTGGCACCTTAGAGACTAACCAATTTATTTGAGCATAAGCTTTCGTGAGCTACAGCTCACTTTGGATTGGTTAAGAACAAATCATGTCAAACCAACCTAATAGCTTTCTTTGACGGGGTAACAAGCCTTGTGGATGGGGAGAAGTGGTAGATATGGTATATCTGACTTTAGTAAGACTTTTGATACTGTCTCACATGACCTGCTCGTAAACTAACTAGAGAAATATAGCCTAGATGGAGCTATTATAAGGTAGGTGTATAACTTCCGGGAAAACCATTCCTGGAGAGTAGTTATCCATGGTTCACAGTCAAGCTGGAAGGGCACATCAAGAGGGGTCCTGCAGGAACCGGTTCTGGATCCAGTTCTGTTCAATAGCTTCATAAATTACTTAGATAATGGCATAGAGAGTACACTTATAAAGGTTGTGGATGATACCAAGTTGGAAGAGGTTGCAAGTGCTTTGGAGGATAGGATTGAAATTCAAAATGATCCGAATAAACTGGAGAAATGGTCTGAAATAAATAGGATGAAATTCAATAAGGACAAATGCAAAGTACTCCACTTAGGAAGGAACAATTAGTGAACACATACAAAATGGGAAATGACTGCTTAGGAAGGAGTAATGTGGAAAGAGATTTAGGGATAATAATGGATCACAAGCTAAATATGAGTCAACAGTGTAACACTGTTGCCAAAAAAGCAAACATCATGCTGAGATGTATCAACATGAGTGTTATAAGCAGGACATGAGAAGTAATTCTTCCCCTGTAGTCGGCACTGATAAAGCCTCAACTGGAATATTGTGTCTAGTTCTGGTTGCCACATTTCAGAAAAGATGTGGACAAATTGTAGAAAGTCCAGAGGAGAGCAACAAAAATTATTAAAGGTGTAGAAAACATGACCTATGAGGAAAGATTGAAGAAACTGGGTTTGTTTAGTCTGAAAAAGAGAAGACTGAGAGTGGACATGATAACTGTTTTCAAGTACATAAAAGGCTGTTAAAAGGAGAAGAAAAATTCTTCTTCTTAACCTCTAAGGATAGGACAAGAAGCAATGGGCTTAAATTGCTGGAAGGGAGGTTTAGGTTGGACATTAAGGACAACATCCTAACTGTCAGGGTGGATAAGAACTGGAACAAATTGCCTAGAGAGGTTGTGTCATTGGAGGTTTTTAAGAACAGTTAGATAAATACCAGTCAGGAATGGACTAGTTATTACATAGTCCTGCCTTGAATGCAAGGGACTGGATTATATGACCTCTTGAGGTGCCTTCCAGTCCTACACTTCTATGATTCTAAGTGCTTGATTTTAAGCATATGGTTAAGTCCCAAGAACATATGTATAGTGTTTTGCAGATCAGGACCAATAGCATTAGGGTGACAACCCACGTATTGTAACTAAGATTGAAGGAGCCATTTCCTTTTGAATCCCTACTGTCACTTGCTTTTTCCAAAACTTGCTTCTGAGGGCAGGAACTTCACATACCTGGCCTCTGCCCAAAGGTGAATTTCCTATGGCAAACATGTGATGTCTTAATTTTGTAGAATTCCCCCTAATAGAAAGTGCAGATCAGCAGAAATTTCATAAACCGATTGTACTCCTAGGGACCTGGCTTCCTAAGGATTTCCTCCCATACCTCTTTAGCTGTCCTAGAAGGATGAGATTTGGTGCCGTTCCTGTCAGCGTTGCTGTACCTCCAATGCTGGCTGCATAAGGGATTGAAATGAGGAAACCTTTCCATACGTTTGCCCTGTATTCGTCCTCTTTCTTTAAATCCATGGGAACTTCAATGGCAACTTCCTTCTCCTCCATCAGATCTTTGCTTTAAAACATTCCAAAAGAGACTCCATTGAAAGCCCTGGTTTAAATACAGGTGTAACCAATTCAGAACCTAGACAAAAGGAAAACTCTCATCTTTTAGCAACGAGATTAGCAATATCCCAAGGGACGTCTATGCAGAATATTGCAACACATGGGGCCTGCTTGACATCCTCATTATTCAGATGATGATTGAGAATCACTCTGTACTGGACTGGTCCCGCAAAACGCTGAGCACCCTTGACTGCCCTCAAGAGGAGTTAAAGGTTCTCACACCTCCCAGGAGCCACTCAGCACCTTGTAAGATCAGGCCGTCAAAAAAAACTTAACAAAAAGTCAATACTCTTCATGTTAAAATGTGAAAAGGCCTTTGATGATCTCAAGCTACGGAGTGGCAAGAAGAGTCTATTCCTGGGGAAGATATTTATTTCTACATCATTTACATATCAAACCTGGACCATCAGAGAGATGTAAATCTTGATGATTTAAATCTGCCACCTGACACATTTAATGTTCTCAAAAAAGCAATGCAGCCACTTCCCCAGCAGCAGACACCTCCCATCACATTTTCAAAATGGCCTGAAAATTTGGCCCTGTGCTGTCTTGTTGAATATATCTGGTCAGGTTGTTGGTAGTCGGGAAATGGAGTAACAGGTAGAATCAAAAGAGTTTCATTGATTGAATTTCACACTCCTAAGGCTGTTTCTATCTGAGGGGATAATTTCCTCACTCAACTCTCCAATACAAACTTTATAGTTAACTTACTCCTCCGTACTTGCCAGAAACTGCAGCTCAGTTGATACAGTGTAAAGTTTATTCTGCTGTAAAGAGGCTGAAAAAGAAAGATCAGGACTTTAAAACAGTTTAAAGCATCTAGAAAAACTCTCCCTGACCCAGACAATGGAATGGAAAGGGCAGCCATTTTCAGAGCGGAAAATGCCCTCCACACACAGAGAGTTCTCTGCGGATGAAGCGCAAGGGGGCGGAAGAAGTAAAATCCATTCCTGCTGATCTGAGGCCAGAGCACAGGCAGCAGTACAGCCCTCTCCCCACAGCCACCACGGTGCACTGTAGGACACTGTGTATAGCATTGCTCCAATGATCTCTGGAAGCCTCTCCCGCACCTTGACAAACTCAGCTCCTCCTGTGCGACCAGGCCAGGCTACATCTGATCCAGGGTTTTTTTTACATCTCTAGTGACATGGATATTCTAACGCAGACTGTATTTCCACTTCGTAATTTAACCTCTTGGGTATTTGGTGTTTATTTTTCGGTAAACTGTGGTTCATTTTTAGGACTCCAAATAATTTTATCAGGATTTTTAAAAATTGTTTGGCCTTGAATGACATCAAGATTGTCCCTGTCCCAAAATCACTTTCCCCCAAAGGATAAGCTCTAAGAGGGTGAAATTTCAGCCCTATGCAGAAAGCCAATCCAAAGCCCACGCACCACTGCGCTCCCACCTCCAATCCCATTTTGAAGGCTAGAGTAGGACATAGTGGTGATTAGGCATTATCCCAGGTCATCTTCACATGGGTTAATTTCACCCAGAGAGCACAGGCAATTTTCAGAGCCTATCAGCCCTCTGAAAGCCACACATTCCAAAGGCTCAACACTCCCAAAGTAGAGCATAATCCTCTGAAGGCCAACCCCAGGGCATAAGTCCTAAGAAAGCATGGGGGGACTTTGGATCTGACAAGCCGCTTCTGCATGCAGTTCTGAGTGAAATGGCACATTTGGGCAATACATTTTTATAAAACCCCATTCCCCAGATTTTTACCTTGGTCTTAGGGAGATAATGAATTTTATTAGATTTAAGCCAGAAGCACAGTCCTTCATTACACTTGATGTTCGCTGTGTTGCGGAACCTTGCTACCCTTGCCATGTTGTTGTACGTTTTAGGATTCAGAGGCCTAGGATTAGGGTTACTAACAATCAAAATGCCCTGCTGATCATCATGGGCATGGACTCAGTGCTATTTTCCTCCCAGCTTTCCCTGCACATACTTCATCCACAAACATTGCCTTCTCTTACCTTCAAGAAAATGTAGTCAACTATGGGGAGAGGACACAATGGTCAAAGTCTTTGGACCTGTTTACTCGTACACTGAAGAGATCAAGCTCAGTGAACCAGGGAACTTTGCAATGTCATGTTTTACACATTGCTAATTTGTGGAATCAGAGTTAATTCTCTTGGAAAGCTGAGCTTTGATTCCAAGGAAGCTATGATAAAGGGATGTAATTGGAAGGAAGAAAATTAACCCATTGGTGAATGAGGACTTTCTCTCTCTCTAGGGGTAAATGTCATCTTTGGAATAGAGGGCCAAACCAAAGCCTATGCACCATTTAAATCCCACTTAAGCCTTGTGCTGGCCTTTTAAACTAGAGTGTAAATTTCATTTTGTCTATTTTAGATGTTCTCAATGTCTTTCATACTGGGCCCAAACCCTCTCCCATATAGCAATATGGGAAGGATCCACCCCTTGACACCTGTTCACAGGCCTCCTGGGGCATTGCACTCCCAAGGCTGAGAACCCTTTTTTTTTTTTAAGCAGAGAGAGAGAAAAAAAGACACTGCATGATGGCCACATTCCCAGTGCGGCAAAGAGTCCTGTGGCACCTTATACACTAACAGACGTATTGGAGCATGAGCTTTCGTGGATGAATACCCACTTCGTCAGATTCATATAGTGGAAATTTCCAGAGGCAGGTATAAATATGCAAGCAAGAATCAGGCTAGGGATAACGAGGTTAGTTCAATCAAGGAGGATGAGGCCCTCTTCTAGCAGTTGAGGTGTGGACACCAACGGAGGAGAAACTGCTTTTGTAGCTGGCGAGCCATTCACAGTCTTTGTTTAATCCTGAGCTGATAGTGTCAAATTTGCAAATGAACTGAAGCTCAGCAGTGTCTCTTTGAAGTCTGGTCCTGAATTTTTTTTGCTGCAGGATGGCTACCTTTAAATCTGCTAGTGTGTGTCCAGCGAGATTGAAGTGTTCTCCTACATAAATGGACACAAATCAGATATTAGGAATGGCAATATACAAAAACCTATAGGAGAACACTTCAATCTCGCTGGACTAACCTCGTTATCCCTTGCCTGATTCTTGCTTGCATATTTATACCTGCCTCTGGAAACTTCCACTACATACATCCGACGAAGTGGGTATTCACCCATGAAAGCTCATGCTCCAGTACATCTGTTAGTCTATAAGGTGCCACAGGACTCTTTGCCGCTTTTACAGATCCAGACTAACACGGCTACACCGCTGAAGCTTGACATTCCCAGTGATTGATGAAGTCGTGAGTTATGCAGGTTATCCCAAACGTGTGCCAATAAACCCATCATCCAGTGCTGTACTATCATACAATCTGTACAGGCTACATACTTTACAGGAAGACTGCTTTAGATAAAGTTTAGCTTTAACACTATTGTACTCTTATTAGACTCCCTTGGCCAGTAAAGACAAGGTGACTTAATAACATGAACCCAACTCTTCAGGCATGGTGGAAGAAGATCATCACTATGAACTTTTAGAGGTTTCTAAAATATATTAAAAATAACTTTTCCATCCCTAAAAATGTAACATTCTGAGAGCTGATATCTCGCAACCTGCCAAGGAGATTACAAAAGGAGGGGCGGAGCTATGAATTCGTAACTTTCTAATGATATGAAGCTTCTGTTCCTAGCCTTGTTGGACTGCAGGACATGCCCCATGTGATTCTGCAGAAGAAAATCTACATTCAGGAGGAAAAAGTTTTAAATAGCTGTTTAAAGCTGCTCAGAGGAATGAAATATTGGCAGAGATGGATTAGCGGTCAGAGAGGTGAGGTGGTCAAAGGTGCAGGATACATTCGTTATCACATGGCTCTGCAGTTGATTATGTGGATGTCATGGGGTATATATGTGGAAGTGTCAGAATATAAGGCAAATTAATTAAGGTTGTGCCTAAGGAATTTATAGCCAGCCTCAAAATAGAAAATTCCAGAAGTCACATGAAACCCTGTTCTCAGCAGGTTTCTAACCCAACTTTGAAAATCAAGGACAGTTGGATATTTCATGGAAGGACAATTATCCAAACACTGTTAAACCCAAGTGAGTCATTCAAGCTTCAACTATCATTTACGATTTACCTTGTTTCTTATAAAGGTACCTTGTTTCTTATAAAGGTACCCTCAGCAATCTATGACCTCGATTCCACAAACACTTACTTACATATCTGTATTAGTTCATTCACATGAGCAAAGATTAAGTGTTTCCAGGCTCAAGGCTTTTCTCATCAATTTTTTCAGACCATTATATATATACATATATATATATGATCAGTTTGTCAGTGATATACAGTAATTTAAATTATTTAGCTAATTATTCAGGTAATTTCTTAGCCTTTGAGGTTCATTCTGAAAGACAAATGCACTCGAAAGGTACAAATTCTTTAATATATTTTCCCAGCTAAAATGTTTTTTCCAACAACTAGACTAATTTTCTAGCCTCCTAATTGTTTTTAAATGTACCCATGCAGATTTGCACATGCACATCATCAGATGTCATTCTTAAAAGCAGCTCAAAATGGAGCCTATTTTGCAATGTTCTTGCTCATCTAATTTTTTGTAATGTATATGATCATATCTTGAACGTTTAAAATGAATGTAGCTCTTTCCAAAGGTAGCAAGTAAATTGTTCGTTTCATGCAAGCTGTGCAAAAGTTGGGCAACAAAACCTAAACCTAGTTGTGAAACCAATCCTGGTGTTAAGCCAAGTTTTGATAACAGATAAAACCTTAAGGAAAAACCTGGTTCAGAGTTCTCATCATCTTTCTAGACACAAACCAAATTCATTGTTCTTGACTGAGAAATTGCTTCAAGATTTGGGGTTCGTTCAAGAAATTCAGCTTGCATTGTCCTGATCACAGCTGAAGCTCCCATTCTAATTTCTAAATACAATGAGGATAAGAGAAAAGGGCAAGTCTGTCTTGGCATTTGTATTAGAGCCAAAGTAGGCTCCACTGTTACTGATGTCTATTGTTCTCCCAGACAAAGAGATACTAGGATATCTGCATTTTGACACCCTATATTTCAGTTGTGAATTGCTCTTTCACTTCTACTTACTGTACTGGCAAAACTCAACTTCCAAATAAATAACAAAAATGACAATGATGCAGCTAACATATCTGCAAACCATCACTCTGTTGGATTCTGTTTGTATGTTATAGCCCTTTCCACTGACCTGACTGTCTTGCTTGTTTAGATTGTAAGTTCCTTGGGACAGGGACAGTATGTACAGTACCTAGCACAATGGGCTACCATAGGGCCCCAGTATTAGTTGTTCCTCAGGCACTACCATAATAAACATTGTAAATAAATAATAAAATCAGCTCAAAGGACAGGGTTAAAGAAAGTTAAAGATCAAATTCACTAACTGCTCTAATTCTGAAAGATCACAAAAAAGAGTGACCATTTGTAATAGACTAAAAATGTGCATGATTAAAAATTCATAGAGAGAAAGCAACAAAATGGCTTGGATCAAAAGTATCTCATGATTGTCCTGCACTGATTGTGACTGATTAATTACAACTCTGTAAGAACATGCGTATGCTTGAATTCAGTTTTCTACATTTCAGGAATCAGCAGCAACCAAAAAGCCATTACTTAGTAAGTGCTACTTCTGTTTCTGCAGTTCACAAAGGCAATTAGGAGACGTAAGAGAGAGAAACTACTACTACCCTAACCATCATTAATAGCTTCAGCGGGGACTTCATTTCTATTTTGCTGTTTTTCATCACTGTCTGCCAGAAAAGCAACCTCCCTGGAAATTATTTTGTGAACAATCAAGCTACCGGGGAAGATTTTTTTCCCAATTACTAAGCTCTCTGATTGAACCTTGTGCAATAGCTGTTTATTAATAATCCTTAGCATTTCTATAGCACTACTCCTGAGGATATCTCAACGGTTTATAAGCCTCATTTAACCCTCTAACCCCCCCACCACCACCTTGTTATCTCCATTTTACAGTTGGGAAAAGAGAGGAACAGAGAGGAGAAATGACTTTCCCAGGATCACACAGCAAGTCAGTGACAGGGAATCCTGACTCCAATCCCTTGCTCTAATCACGCCCCCACTGGAAAAGGTTGTGTGCTGTAAAGGCTTGATTCTAAACCCACGGTAGACAATGGCATAGCTCTCATCCACTTTAGTGGTGCGGGATCAGGGCCTAAAAAGCAGTGACTGTCTTACCCGGAGCCTGCAGATAGGGCCATTAACTGCAAAAAGTTATTGTTTAAAAGAGGTATTGGCTGTGTCTCATATTGAGTCTCATCACCATCGCATCTGGATGTGTTTTATTTGCACCATTACTTTGCTTATCAGAGCTTTTATTTGCACCATTACTTTGCTTACTTTGCTATGTATCACCCACCCTTTCCCTTTTTGCCCCAGGACATATTTGCAAATCAAATGCTCCACCTCACCAGGTTTGTCCAGTGAAATGTCTTATTCAATAGCTCACGGCTCCCAACCGGTATCGAGGTTAACCATGGCTCACAGGAATCTATTCTGATCCGCATGGCAGGCGGAGGAGCCAGGATGAAGGGGAGTGTTGAGAGAGGGTAACATTCCAATGCCCTTTCACCTCCATAATGAAACATATTCTATTAAAAAGGGCATTCCAATATATATTAAACTCCAGCTAACAGGCCTGCTTTTGTCCCCATCGAAGTCAATGGAAATTTAGTCACAGAGCTCACTGGGAACAGGACTGTCCCCAGATTGTGCAATCTATTGCACTATGTGAGCTACCTGGATTTTCTTCATTTTCTCTGTTGAGATCTTTAGATGCTTCTTTCTCTCCAAAGAGGCTCTTCAGAATCGCATTTGCAATTGGAAGCATCATAGCAGTGGAGGCTGTATTGCTTAACCACATGGACAGGAAAGAAGTTGTCAACATCATTCCTAAGATCAGCCTGGAAGGCAGAAAAATTAAGTTTAACAATCTGTGTTTTGCAAGGTCAATTTTAGATTCCAGCAGAGAAAATCCCATGCCACAGTCTCATAACATTAACAAGAACAAAGCTGGCTATGGTTATCCTATAATATGCCAGAGCATGTATAAGAGGGATAAGTGCTAATAGGACAAGGCTGAAGTAGTTACATTTCTCCTCTGCTTCATTACAAGCCAACAAAGGAATGAAAACAACCTGAGCTTAATGAAATCAGCAAGCTCTGAAAAAGGTGTGTGTGTGTGTGTGTGTGTGTGTGTGTGTGAAGACAAAGGGGTGTGTGCAATGCTCTTACTAGTGTGCGCTATTCACTATTTGTGGTACTGTTTTCTTGGCCAATCTGCAGCTCAGCTCACATGTTGAAATCACCAGAGGGTGAGCCTGGGGAATTAGGGCACGAAGCAATCACCATTGGTCTGTAGGTTACCTTGCAGGCTTGACTCCCACTAGCATGAGAACCTTCAGGGCAATCCTGCGGTGCAGGTTCCACTCTTCGATGGCCGATGCCATGATTAACCCACTGAGAAAGAGGAAGTTGGTGTCTAAAAAATACTGTGGGCAAACTTTGTTCGAAGGGAGAATCCCCAGAAATGGAAACAAGGTGATTGGCAGCAGAGCAGTCACAGCCAGAGGCAGGGCTTCTGTGCACCAGTACACGGCCATCACGAGGATCACATAGAGGCATTTTCCCTCCTGAAAAGGCAAAAGGAAATGGAGAGAGAGAAGCTGACAGCTCTGGAGTTACAAACAAGCCTTCGCACATTGGTACACTTACCATGAACAAGTAAAATGCACCCACTTACCACCAGTGTGCAGGGGTAGGGAGAGCATAGGAGGGTCTCACCCCTCATCTATGTAGAATTTTCCCCAGATCATTCCATTGGGGCAGGATTAAAATCATAGAAATGCAGGGCTGGAAGGGACCTCAAAATGTCATCTAGTCCAGGGCTGAGTATACCTAAAACATCCCTGACACATGCTGCTTCAACCTGTTCTTAAAACTTTCAGTAACAGGGATTCCACAACCACCCTTGGAAGTCTAGTCCAGTATGTCACTATCCTTATAGTTAGAGAGTTTTTCCTAATGTCTGCCCTAAATCTCCCTTGCTGCAGATTAAGCCCATTACTTCCTGTCCTATCTCCAATGGAGAACAATTGCTCTCCATCCTCGTTATAACAGCCATTAACATATCTGAAGACTGTTATCAGGTCCACCTCAGTCTTCTGTTCTCAAGACTAAGCAAGCCCAGTTTTTTTTTAACCTTTCCTCATAGGTCAAGTTTTCTAAACCTTTTAGCATTTTTGTTGCTCTTCTCTGGACTCTGTCCAAATTGTCTAGATCTTTCTTAACATGCAGCACCCAAAAACGGACACAATACTCCAGCTGAGGCCTCACCAGTGCCAAGCGAGCAAAACAATTACCTCCTTTGCCTGACATACAACATTTCTACACATACATGCAGGAATATTTGCATTTTCACAACTACATCACATTGTTGGCTCATGTTCAATTTGTGATCCACTGTATCCCCCAAATCCTTTTCTAAAGTACTACGACGTAGCCAGTTATTTCCCATTTTGTAGTCGTGCTTTGATTTTTCCTTCCCAAGTGTACTTTGCACATCTTTACTGAATTTCATTTTGTAGATTTCAGACCAATTCTCCAATTTATCAAGGTAATTTTGAATTCTAATTGTGTCCTCCAAAAGTGTGCAACCCCTCCCAGTTTGGTGTCATCTGCAAATTTTATAAGCATGCTCTCCACTTCATTATCCAAGTCATTAATGAAAATATTGAACAACACTTGATCCAGCACTGACCCTTGTGTAACCCCACTAGATAAATCCTCCAAGTTTGACAGTGAATCCTTGATACCTGCTCTTTGAGTATGGTCTTTCAACAAGTTGTGCACACACCTTACAGTAATTTCATCTAGATCACATTTCCCTAGTTTTCCTTCTGCGGAATGAAGGGAGGGTTCAGGACCTAGAACCTAAGGACTCCTTAATATCCATGTGCATCTCAGGGGCTTTGCCATAGGCATCGGGATATGTGTATGGAGGCTCTGTGCCTCCTCATTACGGGTGGGTACATCTCCCTTGTTACCGAGAGGAGAGTCAGTTGTCTTCATGCACTATTTTTTCTCTCCCATCCCCTACGCCTACGGATCTGCACAGGGAAGGAAGCAGGAGGAGCAAAACCTGGCTGGAATGGGAAGGGAAATGTGCATTGATCCTTCCAGACACCAGCAACAATAAATCCTCCAGGGACTGCATTAACTTTTGCACTGAGACCCCTCTATGCCCTTGAGGGTGATTGTGGGGAGAGCCAGCAATAAAGGAAACAGAGAAATGATCCACTTGACTAATTATGTTGTTAATCTTCTGCCTACAATGCTGCTCAGATGAGATGAAGGTTGCTAACAAATACCCTGGGTTTTCCAACAGAGTTTACAGACTGTAATGCAAATATTTTTTTGCCCTCAGTCCAAGTTCCAGAAACTTTGCAAGATCAAATGACCTTTTTTCCCTATTGCCCAATCCTCTTCAGCTTCCAGAAAGGAAAGTTTCACCAAAATGAATTTCAACTCAGGTGTCATGTTCTGTCTCTTGTACCAGTGATTTAAAGTGTTTGTCAGCATCCCAGTGCAAGAGCTCCATCAATGAAGCTCTCAACTGATCAGGTTAGATAAAAGTACAATTCAGAGGGCTAGTTGTAAAGACAAGAGTTTTTATTTTCCAAAAAGAACACTGACAATTTCTACATATTAATTAAGCAATTCCACTCAATGGGATACAACTTGTAGTCTAATAATTTACTTGCAGTGCAGGATCAAAAGCCAAGGTTTACAGACACAACCAGGCGTGAAGAATTGTACCATGATTCTGAAGTGTCTCGTTGCAATTTTGTGGTGTCATCTATTAATCAATAACAAAAATAGCCAATGTTGTATTTTTGACAGAACTGTCATTTTCTTGATGTAACTTAGTTCAGAACAAAAAGTGGATGGACCCCACCCAAAGAAAAGTTTTCATTTAAAACAAGGAGTGTATCTTTAACAGCACCCATCCACCCACCCAAATTTTGATTAGGAGTACGGATCCCCAGGAACAACACTCACAGCCTCTAAAAGTCCTTAATGAAACTGAACATTTTGAATTATCAAAGCACTCTGCAAATGTTAATGAACTAGTGCGCCCAGCCCGTGGGAGGTTGGTTAGTAAGCATTAAGGGAGTTAGGTGCCTACATTCAACTGATTTTGCCTGCCATCCTAGCCAGTGTTCTTTGGCCAGGGCAACTGCTTTGCTAGTTGGTGGGGTGGTCAGGTCCCCCACATCCAATGCATATACTGTCTGTGCAGCATGCACCACCCAGGGAATATGTAGCAATGTGTTCCTCCTGCCCATCATACTATATCCCACTCTGCAGAGCCATTGCATACCGGCACCACTCTGCTTCCCCCCGCCCTCCCATGCAGCGTAGGGATTTGGGGAATAAATAAGTCTCTAGCTCAATTAAAGTTCAGATAATTTTTGGTAGCAAATGCAAACTTTCAAGTGGGTCTTGTGATTGGGTTAATTTTTAACCATTTAGTGATTGCTAGGGAAGTCTTGGGCAACCCTGCACTGCCCCGGAGCTGCTTCCGGTTTTACCAGAGACAAAACTGGCTCGTTAGAGAATGGCCTCTGCTCCACTGTGCCCAAGAGATACCTTTGTTCCACTGACGAATCCGGGATTTTTCATACTATGGTACCTACTGCGAACTCTGCAATGGCAGAGGAAGCCAAGCCTCACCTAGCAAGTGTTACTACAGAAGACAGACTTCCACTGCCTGGCAGCTTGAAGGAGGGGACAGGAACAACCCATCAGAAGACGTGAGCTGACATCTTGGAGGGACTTCAGTGGGGACAGTGTTATGGGAGCTGTTGGAAGACTTTCTTGGTCAGACAAAATTTGCTGGGCAATGCACATTCATCAGCCCATTGGCTGCTTAAGCCCTCCCTGCCATTTGTCACAGGCTAGGGAGAAGAATCAGTAAGGCTAACGGTTTGCAACCACTCCTATACATACATATTGATACCTTAAGCTCTTGTACCTGCTACTGGTACTCAGAACTCCCTTTCTCTGCCTCCACAATGAGGAACCATGCTGCGGCTTGGTGATAGTCACAGTCCCCTGGCAGAATTTGGATACCATCAAAGGGCCTCTCCAAATTACAACAGCCTCCTTGGGCTGCCATGCTGTGTACTACAGCCCCACAACCAATACACCCCTGAGGCCCTCAGCCAAACACACCTATGCCAGGAAAGCCAAGGTGGGAGAGGACCTTCCTCAGTTCTTGTGACAGGGGATTCCTCCCCGGGCCAGAACCTTTAGATCGCCATTCAACACTCTGGCCCTTTTGCCCAGTGTAAAGAGGTCATAGCAGAGGTGAGGATTTCACCTTTGATCACCATTATCTGGCATACAAATACCTATCAACCTCCAGGTTGCTTGCAAACTGTTCACAATTTGACATTCATATTGTTTTGATTGGACACGAAGGTCACATGGTCTATTCACGGAGTGGGTGACCACAAGCATTGGAATCAGGTTTCCACTCAGAATACTCGCTTCTTGCAATTATTCTGTAAATCATCATGTAAAACATGCCTTGTCTGCAAACATTCTGGCTAGCAAACAGAGGTTAAATGACTTACCCAAGGTCACACTGCAAATCAATGGCAGAGCTTGGATCCCAGTTCTGTGTTCTCACCGGCTAGACTACACTCCCTTCCCAGAAGCAGAGATAGAACCCAGAAGCCCTAACTCCCAGGCCCCCACTCTAAGCAATAGATATCACTGCTTTTCATTCCGCACATGCCTTCTCTCCAGTGCACCATACCCCACTCTTGCAATCACTTCCTCTCACAACCTTGATGCTGCTATCCCACTGGGCTCTATGGACACCACCCATCATCTCCAGTTAGCCTCAGACACCCACTATTACTACATAGTTTGAAAGTGGTTCCTGCTCATTGCTTTTAAATGTGAGAGCTATAACCTTTTCCTGGGAGCCGTTAAGTTTCCTTACTCCAGGTAGGAGATATCCATTGCTTCCAACCCTGCCAGCTCCTATATCTTGCTTCTGAGTTAGTTCTAAGTTGACCTGTGTTCATTAAGGGATTGAACCTGTGTTTTTAGACAGCATTGGGCATTAAACACTTGATTGGAGCCCCTGGTAGCAGGCCTGGCTACAGCAGATGCTGCCAAGCCAGGGGACTGTAGACCCTGAGTTCATTAGAAGCAGTTGTAACAAGCACTTTGCACAGCTCATTAAAAGTGCCCCCTGTGCCCAAACTTCACAACTCCCCCTCCAGTTCTTGGGTTAGATATTCAAGAATTTCAGCAGCAGTCAGAGAGGTGGGAGTGACCCGAGGGGCCCTGGTGCAAAGTGTGGTAAGGGAGATGCACTTCCTCAGGAAACCTTGCATTGTGGCTGACAAGGTTCCTTCCCCACTCTGAACTCTAGGGTACAGATGTGGGAACCCACATGAAAGACCTCCTAAGCTTATTCTTACCAGCTTAGGTTAAAAACTTCCCCAAGGTACAAACTTTGCCTTGTCCTTGAACAGTATGCTGCCACCACGAAGCATTTTAAACAAAGAACAGGGAAAGAGACCACTTGGAGACGTCTTCCCCCAAAATATCTCCCTAACCCCTACACACCCCCTTTCTCAAGGAAGCTTGAGAATAATATCCTAACCAATTTGTTACAAAATCATCAAAGACCCAAACCCCTGGATCTTGGAACAATGGAAAAAGTCAGTCAGGTTCTTAAAAGAAGGATTTTACTAAAAAAAAGAAAGGTAAAAATCATCTCCGTAAAATCAGGATGGAAAATACTTTATAGGGTATTCAGATTCAAAACACAGAGGATCCCCCTCTGGGCAAAACCTTAAAGTTACAGAAAACAGGAATAAACCTCCCTCTTAACACAGGGAAAATTCAGATAAAACAAAAGATAAACTAATCTGCCTTGCCTGGCTTACCTATACTGGTTGCAATATTGACTTGGATTAGGATGGGTTGGAGGAGATGGATTTCTGTCTGGCCTCTCTCAGTCCCAAGAGAGAACCTCCACATAAACAAAGAGCACAACAAAAGCCTCCCCCAAGATTTGAAAGTATCTTGTCCCCTTATTGGTCCTTTGGGTCAGGTGCCAGGTTAGCTTAGCTTCTTAACCCTTTATAGGTAACAGGATGTTGCCTCTGGCCAGGAGGGATTTTATAGCACTGAATACAGAAAGGTGGTTGCCCTTCCCTTTATATTTATGACAGTGGCACTTAATGCATAGTCTGACACATTGCCCTTTCATTGTTTCAGTTCCCACTGAGGGAGCACGTGCTGGAATCCAGCCAAACCTGCCTCTGAGGTAGGACTTTCTCTGTCCCACCTGTGAGAGAGGCAGGTGGAAGTACAGATGATGCCAGTTTCCCCAGGGTCTCCTCCTTCAACGATGTGACTCCCTCAGAGAGCATTCACAAATGCAGGAGGTGCCATTCAAATGTCAGCACGCCAGGATCCTGCAGTCTGTCTGTCAATGTATGTACTCGCACAGCCCTCTTTATGTGGTATCTCTGCTTACAACCGGAGCTGTTGCTGCACTGCAGGGGGCTAATGGTGACGTTTTTTTAACAGCGTCTCCTCAGTATGGATGGAGGGGTGGGGGATGAGCAGCAATGGAAGGGCCCCAACTTGACTGGTGGACTTTCAATCCTCTGACACCCAAAACTGTCAAAAATCGGGGAAACACCCTGTGCCAGTGTTCATAAGGAAACTCCTAGCCAGGTGAATGTCACCTGGGTGCACACTCGGATCATGTCCATTGAAAGGTTCACTGAGGAGTTCAAATCTTTTCAGGGAGCCTTCGCCCACTTAGGATTTTCCTCGTGTTAAGTTTGTGGTTTCTTGCAGTTCCAGTGCAGGTCCAGGTGAATCTTTGCCCTTTGACCCACAATGCAGAGGGGGTCATCCATCCCTTGTGAATGGAAATTGAGTCAGCTGGTTTGGCTTTCCAGGGGATCTGTCATTTACATTAATTGGCCTTCACAATTCCAGTGGAACTTTTACGGAGTCGAATTAAAAAACCCTGAAGACCTTGAATAACTCAACCCCACCTCCCACACCCAGCCCCCACTGGGCACTCATAGTGCTCAGTGCTTAGGCCAAACTGAGACCTAAGATAACAGTTCTGTTTAAATGCTGTACATTAGGCCCCACATCTCCAGTCCCCTTTAAAAGATATTAAGAAGTGTATTGTGTTATGGCCAAAATCCAGCCTCTCCTTCATGGCTGTGGAGGGCCCTTTGGCAGCAGAACTGGTGTGGTTCCAATACATAAGGTAGGGCTGGATGTGGGGGCCACCTGTGACATTAGGCTCTGGGCCTTTAAGGGCTGAGCTTCCAAGGGAGAGAGTCTGTGAGAGGTGCTGTGAAGCTGCTTAGCTAGTTGGAACAGGACACAGAATAAAGCACATTAAGCACCGAGTGATCACTGAACACTACAATGCACAGCTGGACCAATACCCACCAGCTCTAACTTCCACTAGCTTTTAATACCCCCCTTGAGGCAATTACACTGGCATAGCTCACCAGAGCACAGTGCACTCTGCCCTCCACCCAACTCTGTCGTGCTCCCTCCTGCCCAAGGGTGTGGGGAATGGGCAGCATAGAGCTAGCTACTGTGGCTTCTTATTACCAAGGGATTCCTCTACAATCAGGGCTTGCCTTAGGGCAACTTTGCAACTGCTTTATGCTGCTCAAAGCTTCCAGGACCGGGGGCTGAGGTACTGGCCCAGGGTGTTCATCATATATATTTATCAGGGTTTAGCTACTATGCCAACAGATAGATTATATATTAAATCAATGCATGGACTTGCACCTGATCTAGCTTTATTACCTTCACTGAGGGCCTGGATCATAAGAAGCTGGTTTGAGAAACCCCCAAATCAATGAGGTTTCTTTCACACGTTCCTTTTACAAGCCACTATGCCATCTGCTATGCCACCACATGGGCTCCCCTCACCTGCTGAGACTGCCTGTTCAAGCCTCTTGGTGAACATTGTTATATATGTAACCGGTGTCCTTCATTTCCCAGCCTGCTGCCGAGGCTGTGCAGGACAGGTTAAACACAGTTCCAGACCTCAGAATTTAATCCCACGTGGATACCTAAGTAAGGTTCTTTGCTTGCTGAAGAAAAATGAGTCAATTTATTTTTTGACACCCGAGGTTTTACCTCGAATGTGAACAAATGACATTCTGCAAGAGTCACTTCCAGCTGTAGGCTCATCCATACTCTAAACTTAAGGAGGACGGCATGGTTCAGATAGTGAAATTGCCGCTCAGATTTGTTTTAAACATGCAGGGCCAAATTCTGCCCTGATTTATAGTCACTACACCAGGAATTTGGCTTTAAAGTAATACAGATAGTAATGGCAGTGAAGCAGCAATTTTTAAAATTGAGACTGAATTTAGAGCTCATGAAAATTAAAGACTAATTGCTAACATAGCTCAGTCAGACACGGTGAAAGTTTGCCACATGCAACTCTGCCAACGCCTCTGTAACCTGACCTGCAGCTGCTACTGCTATTCTAGTCCTTGGCTCTCCACACTGTACCCCACAATGTACCGAAACACTGATCTGCAGCACCCCCCGCACACAATGCCCAGTTCTGAGCTGCAATCCCCTCCACTCTTCCACATATTGGGTCTTTCTAGAGCAAAAAAGTGCGAATCATGCTGAATTGTGTGGACGTGCACATGAGGAGTGAGCTACCAGTATATTAGAACCGCTGAGTCTGGGCTTCCAAGGGCTGGTCTACACTACAAAGTTAGGTCGACATAAGGCAGCTTATGACAAGAAAGCCCTGCTCCCTCAGAGAGCTGGGCAGGTGGACCCTGCTCCCAGCTGGGAACCAGGGTGAGAAGCCCAGGGGACTTTGGACTCCGATCCCAGCTGGGAGCCAGGGCGAGAAGCTGGGGTGACTTCCTCCCCACTCCTGGCAGGGAAGGGGCAGGCAAGAAGCCCTGGGCAACTTCCCCTCTCCCGGTGGGGAACAGGGAGCAGAATGGGAGGCAGCCCGCCAGGACCCCAGGAGCCTGTGGGGCAGCCAGGGTCCTGGCAGGGAGCTGCCAGTAGAGCTGAGAGACCAGGCTCTCAGCTCCCCACACTGTCCCTCTTAGGTCGATGGAAGTGCTCCTGGTGAGGACACGCACTACCGACCCAAGGAGAGTAGTGTAGACAGGCACTACTGCAGTAATTACTGTGGTGGCTGTAAGGTGACCTAGGTTTGTAGTGTAGACATACCCCAAGACAAGACTCTGCATTTAACACACAGCATGCTTCTTCTACCACAGATTGTATGCCTGGACCTACATCAGTGTCAGCGTCAAAAGGGAAACCATTAAAAGTTTTAGTCACTTGTTCAGCCACAGAAAATGAATGCACAAGCTAATATAATGAGCTATTTACAAGTCTGCGGAAGGAATTAGGTACCTGTTATGTAATCTTATTTCTGCCCTTTGGAACAATCAAAAGATTTCATGTGCACTTAGTAAGACATCATCCAAAAACAACAGTTATGCAAAATGGAAACTATGGATTTTAATTCCATAAAGGAATTCTCACTGCTACTGTGTGGTGACATCAACTAAAACAATGTTCCTGCTTCTTCTTCTTCTTTCTTTTTTATTTCAGGGATTCATGTTGTGACTTTGGATGTGTAGGTTTTATCTGACTAGAGCCATGCACAAAGTCAGTAGACTACACAGATGTCCCCAACACAGCTCTGCGAATGCACGTGAATCATGACCTGCTATAGCCATGGTTGTTCCAGTCCAGAGCTTCTCTTGAGAAGAGACTGCCAAACATTCTGAACTGTGCCCAATTTTTGCTGACAGGAACAAATTCATTTTCAAGTGGATCTGAGTCATGATGTGAATTCAAGGGTGAAATCCTGGCCCCGTTTAATTCAGTGGCAAAAAACTTCCCAATCATTGGGGTGAAATACCCCAAGTCTCCTGAGAGGAAATACAAGTCATTCTAGACATCTAGCCAAACTTTGTGTGATCTGTAAAAATCCTGTATTTCCCCAAGGTTTTCAGCATTCACTGTAAAGACATGTCACTTGCTCTGCTGTCTAACACACAGTCCCCAAGCCCAAATCCTAAACTAAAAACAGCTTGTACAAAATAATCCAAATATTCACTCAAGAAGCTTCTTCAGTCATGATAACAAAGGTTGCCTGTTTACAAGCACATCCCACACCTGCAAAATGCCACATTTCGCAACATTGCTTGTAAGAGGGAATGATAACAAGCCATTGAAACTATGTAATACTCATGGGGCATATTGTGGTCCATGCGTCACTTTATTGAGAATCCAGCCACAATGCTAACACCAAACCTGCAACTTTTGGCTCTCCTGCGAAAGCTGTTCTTGGGTGTAGATCTTGGGATTGCCTTATAGTGGGATTTCCTTACAGTTGGGGAGGCAGTGTACCTAGTAGATAGAACACTATGCTGGGACTCTGGAACCCTGGGTTAATAGCTCTGCCACTGGCCTGCTGGGTAACCTTGGGCTTGTCACTTCATCTCTCTGTACCGAAGTTTCCCTTTGAGATCTACTGATGAAAAACACTCTAAGTACTAGGTACCCTAGGAAGGTTGAAAGAGTAGAATCCCACACTAGTTAGTGCCAGATCTTAGCATATTCCACTTAATTGTAGCCAGTTCTGAGACCCTTCTTGCTTAGTTCTTCATTAGTCAATATTCCCACCACCCTGGGATGGATTGGTTTGTTTGGAGCTATCGCTGCCCCCCCCCCCCAAATCTCTAGGCATTTTCACAAATATATAAATACACTTCACAGTTAACATCACTGTATCTGCATCCTACAACAAAGCAGCTTTTCACCAAGACATCAAAAGAGTTAAACTAAGCACAGGCCCTTCCCCTGAACTCACTTCCACCCCAAGTCCCCAAGGGTAAAAAATGATGGACTTCCAGTGTACCTACAGGGACCGCTCCTCAGAAAATGCCTTCCTGGCAGTTAAACCAAGGGGGAATCTAGCTCAAGAAACTACGCTATCCACAGCCGTGGTAGCACAACAGGGGAAGAGAGCCAGAGTAGCCACGGCCCAAACCAGTTAGGGATAAAACCATGCAGGGTAATGGCTAAGCAGCCAGTGCAGCTCACAGTCATAGGCTAAGCCTTATCCATGCTGTGAGTGCAGGTAGAACACCTTATTTTCACCCTCAGGCCAGACTCTGCTCACAGTACCAGGAGCTTAATGCCATGCTATAGAATCTGACCCATAGTGTACTCTGGGGGGTATGGACCATAGATCTAATTCCCTCTGCCTTCTCTCTTTCCCCTTGTGAGATGTGTGGCCCCCTCTGTGCAGGGGGCCCTGTGCAGTGCAGTTTTCCCAGGCTCAGGAATCCAATGCCATTCTACCCTCTATGGAGCTGGAGGCACCGTTTGCATCAGGTATTTATCATTTATCAAGCAAACACTGAGGATCGGGTGGGGAAAGCCGGGGTGGGAAGGTTCATGAGGTCTCCTGACTTGCAATGCTCGTTCAGGGCATAGTGCTGCTGGTTCCCTTGTCTTCTTCTGGTGGGTGAGGGAAAGCTCTCCCCAGGCAGTCAGCAGGGAGGGCAGCTGCCCGGGGAGGGGATTCAGACCCGCATGGAAGCCTGCCCCAATGACTTGGCTGGAAAGGGTCTGGAAAACACGCTCATGTACCAGGGGTGCCAGTGTGCGGCGAGTGCTGACGGGCTGGAGGGGGGCACTTGGAGCCGGGCACGGGCGCAGCCTTTCCGCAGTGCCTTGGCCTGGCGCAGAGCGGGGAAGGGAGCGCAGGAGCGGGGCACTCATCGCACGTGGAGCCGGGGCTGGCTGTGTGTCCCCGCTGCCGGGCGCCCTGTGCCAGCGAACCGCGGCTCTGAGAAGCCGGCGCTTGGCGCCGAGAGACCCGGCGGAAAGTTCTAAGAGTTGGACACCAACTCGCTGGCTGCGGTCCCTGCTGCATCCAAAGGCGCCAAGGCCGGGCTCCGCCGGGACCGAGAGACAGCCCCGGCCCGGGGGAGGCCCCAGGGGCAGACGAGGCGCTGGGCCGGTGGCGGATCGGTTCCAGCTGGGGCGCTCCAGGGCTGGAGCACCTGGCCCAGAGCAGGCAGGGCAGAGGGGAGTGGCTAGGGGGCAGGTAGGTGACTTGCCCTGGGAAAGGGGACAGAATAGATGTGGGGAGGGAGCGTGGCAGGCAGGGCAGGGGCTCCCCTCGGGGCAGCGAGCACGGCGGGGGGGGGGCTCCCTGGGATGGAGGGAGGGGTGTCGCTAGGGGGCCAGGTCTGGAGGTGTCTCTTGGAGACAAGCAGGGGAATCGGGATTCCCTGGGGGCAGGCGGGAGGGATCCCCTGTGGGGCTCCAAGGGCGGGGGGCAAGAGAAGGGGTTACCTTGGGGGGCAGGCTGATGATGATGGGCAGCAGCACCAGCGGGGTGCAGAGTAACACCAGGAACCGGCGGATACTCCACACTTTCTTCACTAGGGCTCCGATCGCTGCCATAGCCCGACAGACACCCAGCTGGACCCGACTGCGCCCGGGCGCAGGGGCCGCCGCTTTATCCCGGGGGGAGGAGAGTTACTCCGGGGGGAGGAAGGGAGGGCTCTTACCTGTGGGCGGCACAGAGCACGGGGCCACTGCTGCTGGCCTTCAGCCCCCTGCCCCGGACACCCCGCCCCTCTACCCGGGGCACACACACACACCCCCAGCTCCGGACACCCCTCCCCTGCCCCCCACGTCCGGACGCACACACACACACACACGCACCCGCATGACAACGCTGCTCCTCATTCCTTCCACCCCCGGTCCCGCATCCAGCTCCATCCCGCCTTGCCCAGGCTCCGGCCACCCCACCCGCAGGCCCCCCGCACGCTGCCCCGGGAGCTGGAGTCCAGAGGCCGGCGCGGGTCCCCGGCAGAGGACACCTGCCTGTTGCCTGGAGGAGAGGGAGCTGTTTGATACAGAGAACAGCTTCCCCTCCCCGAGCTGAAGGGCGCATGGTGTGCAAAGCAACCCACGGAGCTGGTGAGCGGTGAACTCCGGCGCGATCTTGTCCAGTCTGGCTAGATACCACCGTGATGGGCGCCTTAGAAATCCCTAACCGCCCCAAGGCTGGCGACAGGGCGGGGGCAAGGAAGAGGGGTTTTGCACCCAGTTCTCTCAGAAGCCATCGCTCAGCACCCTTGGGGCACGACCCATCCCTTGTGGATCCCACAGCCAGCTCCCAGGGATTGCCGGCACGCCAGTCTTGGAGCGCTCCCCACGCTGGCCAGCCAGAGTTGGCGGAAGAAGAGCTGGCCTGCGCGCGGAGGTTCTGGGCACCCTGCAGCAATAGGGCCCCTACCAGCTCTCCCTAGCCTCCGGCCTTCTGCAGGCAGCGCGGTCCTTGCTGCTGCCCATGCCTCGTGGGACTCGCTGCTGCTCATCACTCCCCCTCCCCCCTTTGGCTTGAATGTCAGGGAAGTGCAACCCCCTCTCTTGAGCCTGCTCGGATGATGCTGCTTGCTGCCATCATCGCGGCTTTCCCGCCTTCATGGGTCTCCGCCCAGCAGATGGTAGGTCACGTGAGAATGTGCTGCCTGGAGTCAGAAGCACGAGGGGCCATTGGCTGCGTGTGTTCCGGGTATGAATTAGGCTCCCTGAGTGCCATAGGGTGGAGACAGCTCAATATTAATCACTGGTGCCACCAACTCCTTTCTACAGCCAACAGGGAGCTATCCTGAAGTGTTTTCTCAGTTATCAAACACCAGATCCCTCTCTTCAAAGCCTCATCACTGAAAAGCGCCTGATTGCATCTATGACAGGGCTACTCAGAGTGAATCCAGCTGTAAACTAACCACACTTGCTTCACAAGTAGTACACTAGCCATGATGACTTAGGGCCTGGCCCTGCCTTTCTGCAGCCGCTTAGCTCGTTTTACAGCGTGGAGCTGGCAGCCCCAAGTTATTCTGCCAGTTGGCATTGCAGTAAGTGAGGAGAAATAGGGACAGTTGCTGTATTGGGGGGCTTATATGCAACATCCAAGTTAAACAGTTCAGAGTTTAATAATAATAAATAATATAGTAATATGAGCTCAAGGCCAAGTCATTTAAACATTACAGAGAAGCTGGCAGCCCCTGCCATAGTGTTTCCTTTCAGTCATTTTAGAAGTGTGTTGTCCTTGGAGCAAATTTACTCCTGGTTCAACACGACTGAAACCAGTAGTTACACCAGGGATGATTCTGGGCTGGCCCTAGTGTTTAGTGAGCACAAGCAGTGTATGTTTTGTTATCCTTGGGTATCTAATATGAAGAAACATTGTGTTTGTGATACTGCAGTTGGTCGCCTTTAGAAGGACGGTAATGGCAGCTTCTCCCCCAAATGTGCCTTTTACAGGGAATACCAAGGCCCAGTATGAGAATGAGTTTTAACAAATGTCCATGAAGTACAGGGCCAAATTAACCTTTTGTGGGCCTGGCCCCAAATATTTTTGTGGGCCCCCAAGGGGACAATGGGGCATGGCATGGCAGGGGCGGCCCCGCTTCACCCAGCCCACGGTGAGGGCACTATTTACAAACCAGCAGTTGCCCCACGCATAATGGCCCACCCAGCTCTGTGCTGCCAGCAAGCCCCTTCCCTCAGGGGTGGATCCATGCCATGTCACACAGCCCCCCTGCCCAACACCAGAACACCCCCACGATTCCCTACGGCCAGAGCCCGCTCCCTCCCCTCCCCTGACCCGCTATGCCCAGCACCTCCCCAGACCCTGCCACAAATGCACAACACCCTGTTCAACACCACCCCTGCCTAGCACCCCACACACAACCCCGTTCCCTAGTGCCCCAACACACAGAGATCTACCCCGCCCCCTCACAGCCCAGCACCCCCCACAGGCCCTCCAGAGACCCACTGCCCCACACCCTGCCTCCCAGCCCACTCACCGGCCCTGCTGGGATGTGACTGTGTCTGCCAGGATGAGCTACCAGGGCAGCCAGGGCTGGTACGAGGGTGGGGAATCGCTCCAGCCCCTTGGGAGTGGTGAGATCAGCCAGGCCAGGGCCTGCTCCACCCGGACTCCCTCAGGACCCACTTGCCTGGAGGGACCCAGCCAAGCCCCCCACACTGTCTCCCACCACAACTGGCCAGGCTTCTGCATCAGGCCCAGGTGGATCAGCTCTGGGGAGACAGGCAGGGCCCCACAGGTGGTGGGAAGGAGAGACTGCCTGGAGCCGGAGGTGCACTGGGGTCTGGCCAGGGGGCAGAGAGAAGCCGGCGGGTTGAGGCCACAGGTTGGAGAGGAGCCATCGGCTGACCAGCAGGCTGGCTGAGAGAGCAAGTGGTGGGTGGGGTTGGGGGAAGCCAGCAGGCTGGCGCGGTCTCAGGGCACAGTGCAAGCAGAGCAGGCCGGGGCCCCTTCTGAGCATGGGCCCGGCTCCATGGCACCACTGTAAACCTGGCACAGATGAAGTAGTGGGATACACAGTGCACCCAAGACTCCAAGGCACTCATTTTCATTTTGTGATAGTTTAGTCTAGTCTCGATTCTCAATTGCCTTGCACCTTATATCATCATTGACGCTTGTGCAAAAATGATAAGCATTCCCATAGGTGTGAGTGGAGTATTCTGATTTGGGAGATCTCACCTGCTTACGTAGGTGCAAGGGAGAAGGCATTGGGAAAAAGGCCCTTATTTTTAAAAGATAGAGGTTTTGCCAGACTAAGAAATCTAAAGCAAAGGTTCAGTATAGAAATCAATTCAAAAAATGTCATGTAACTTTAAATTTTGCACAGTTAAGCTACAAAAGGCAGGAAATGTAAAGTTAAGATTCCATCAGAAACATTAACTGTGTAACCTTCATTATTATTTAACATTTATATTACAGTCACACCCAGAGAGGCTTCAGCCGGGATCAAGGCCTAATTGCACAAGCAAATGCATTCTCTGCCGTGAAATCTTAGAATTAGGTTTTTGCAGTTAATGTCTAGAGCTTTTTAAAGAAAAAGTGGGAGAGGAAGGGGGAGGGTAGAGGGAAATAAAAAAAATCCAGGGCTCCTCAGTTTGCGATGTTTACAAGATGTGGGAGGGCTGCATTTCAAAGGGCATCTGCAAAAGCTCTTGTTGGCCGCAGGTGTGGTAGGTATGGGTTGTATTGTTATAGGTATAGCCATTGCACTATGCTTTGAAAATCTGGCCCCATGAATGAAATTTACATTGGTTTCAATGAAGGCACACAAATGAGGGTCATTCTTGTCAGTTGCCAGCTTGTGCAGATCAAGGAGTGACTGGTTCACATTCTTTTCCAGGTGCAAGGCACACTCCATTGCTGTCAACCCATTCTCCCAATCATCACGATCTGGTTTCTTGATGTCCTGCAAAAAGATGCAACCACCCCTCTGGTTCTGCAGCTTCATGAGTTTTTCAACATGCTCAATCCAGATATCTATGGAATAAAATTCCAGACCTAGGGTCATAACCACCTCGTCTTTCCCATACTGCTAAACAGGAGGAGATCCCCAGCTAGATGGAATAGGAGACCCAGTGTGAAAAGGGTTGAGACCCACTGGTCTATAGGATTACAGTCCAGAAGTGAATATATAGGCAAAGTTCTCACTGAGATCAGTGGAGTTTTGCCTGAGAAAGGATGTCAGGATATGGTCCAATTGCAGAAGGTAATGCTGCAGATCTGCTTAGCTTAGATTCTTGCTTTCTTTGTGCTCCCCACTCTCCATTACATCTTCCTCCATAATTTAGAGCATATTTTATTTAGATATTTTTCAGACACATACATGGGCCAAAAGGTGAAAAGTTCTATGTTCTGGGTTACAGAAGGCACAGAATCCAACTCAGCGTAACGACAGCCAACAGCTCCAAATCTATTGTCCCCAGAACTCAGACACCAGCCAGCACAGCTGTGAAATAGCTGTCAGTGGAAAGAGCATGTTTCCAAAGATGACTTCTCCAGGTAACTAAAAGGCTCTTATCAATACCTAGAAGTTATTCCTTCTCACAGTGGAATGCAGGTCAAACCTGACTCAGATAAAACAAATGGAATGGGCAGACTGGGGGGGTTGAGAGAGGTAAGGCTTTTCCCTCTACATGTTCCCGTCTCCACTAGAAGGGCACTGAGATTAGGAAGAGCCCAGACAAAGGAAAGAAGATGGAAGAGAGCCACACACATCATGTTGATTGATCTCCTTTCACAGTAACTAAGAATTAAAGAAACCAATTGACGACTTCGTTAGCGAGTTACCCTTAATCAGCTGATTAAGGGATACAGAGTGACCTGCAAACAAATCAACCCAATCTATGGGGTTGAACAGACATTGTTCATATGAGCAGTGTCACTGTCTCATTAAGATTACTTGGTTAATTAACATTTATTTACTTTTGTCTATTTATTTAATGTGTAAAATGTGCTTAACGCTCCAGGTGCTATTACAAGGCAGTTTAAAAATACACACACACACAAAGTAAAAACTTATTTTCCACTGAATGCATCCGATGAAGTGAGCTGTAGCTCACGAAAGCTTATGCTCAAATAAATTGGTTAGTCTCTAAGGTGCCACAAGTACTCCTTTTCTTTTTGCAAATACAGACTAACACGGCTGCTACTCTGAAACCTGTCAAAGTAAAAACTGACTCGCTGTCAACATATAACAATCACTGAACTCCCTTCCCCAGCAACACAAGCCCATCTTCCTGCCATCGCCACTCAGCCCTAGTCACTCCCCGCTCAGAAAAAGCCTAGGAGAATAGAGATTTCTTGCAACATGCTTTGAAGACCAGCACATCTGGGTTTCTTCAGACCACAGGGGCCAATTTATTCCAGAGCTGAATGGCCTCCGCTGAAAAAACCCTATCCCAAGCCCCATACAAACATATCTGGTGACGATAGGCTTCTGAATCCTACTTGATATCAAGTGTAGAGCGCTGTCTCCAAGGTAAGGAAAAAACCAAAATCATACCAATACCCTACAGCATCTTCAGCTGCAACAGACTCCAAAGCAATTTGCAGATGGGGAGCCCACCTTTCAAACTCGGGCACCCAGTTGTCAATCTGAGAACCCGAATGCACAGCTAGTGCCCTCACTTAGGTGGCAAGTATGAAAACTGGACCCTGTGTGTATGGGGATCATTTAGCCCACCACTGAAAAGCAGCTGCCTCTGGGATGGAAATGCAACACTCATGCTGCACCAGTAACACACTGCCATCATATTTATAGAAGTTGAAGAGTAACTAATGCAATTGAAAGTCCAGGGGCAAGTGTAGTAAAGAAGATAAAGCTGGAATTTGTCCAGGATACCCCAGTTAATACCCCTACTCTTGTGAGACCCTTTCATGACTACAGTTGGCACATCTTATCCAACAGACGGTGTATCCAGCAAAAGAGCAAGCACCTTGCTGAGGCATCGGTTCAGTAACGACAGAGGAAAGAGTAACTACTGAATCACCAGCACTCTCTGCAGTACAGCACCCCCTAGCACCATGCTGAGTCGGCGGCAGAGTATTAAGTAATAAGGGTGCCAACCAGGCCTGAGTTAACTAACATGCACTCAGGGCGTTTGCACAGGGCGCCCATCTCAGGAGCAAGCCCGACCACCAGATTTGGGTGGGTAGCATTGTGACGACGGGCCAAACCTGAGTGGTGCTGCTACCAGACACATGAGGTGACAATGCCACTCACTCTAATTTAGCCTGGCTATCCCCACCACGGGCCAAATTTGAATGAGTGGCGTTGTGACCTGGCAATACCACCCACTCAAATTTGGTCCTTGCTGTGAGAGTGCAGGGCAGGTGAGGGGAGCAACAAGAGCCACAGCCGGGATCGTAAGGAGCTGCCCTCGCCCAGAATTGGAGCAAGCACTGAGCCAGGTGGTGCAGTGGGGGGTGCCGGTGAATGGGCAGGAAGGTTCATGGGGTGGTGGATGAGGGGCTGGGACCTCACTTGTTGGTGGACTAAGGGTTGGTGGGCAGTGTTGCAGGGTGAGGGGTTGGGGGCACTGGGGGATGTTAGGAGGTGGTGGGGTGAGTTGTGGGGGGAATGGAGGATTTTGGACGGTGGTGCGGCTGGGGGCTGAGATGTTGAGGTGAGTGGGGCATGTTGGGGGCTCTGCCAGTGGGGCTGAGATGCTGGGGGCTGAGGTGAGCAGGACGTATGTCAGGGCTTCTGGGATGTGTAGGGGATGTCAGGATAAGTGGGGGCAGGCAGAGGGCTGTGGAGGTATATGTGGGAGGGGCATTCGGGGGTCTGTGGTGTGTGGAGTGGGGGTGGGCTGGGGTGCTGTGCAGCTCCTGTTCATGCTCTGCAGGGCTGGTAGCAGCTGGAGCGCAGCTAGAGTGGGGTTGTAGTGCCACGCAGGTTTGGCCCAGCTGCCCTGCCATGGTAACAGGGAAGGTGGGGGCACCCCAATTTGCACAGGACACCAACATTCTTTCACCCAGCACTGATATCAGTTGGTTCGCCATTATCACTTCCTGGGATTTCCTAGCAGTACTAACCCAACTCTTGTTAGATATGATACTGACGGCCCTCAAGCTAAAAAGACTTGTATTAGTTGTATACAACTCTATTGCAAATCTAGCAACAACAAAAAACAGTGGTTGCCCATATCTTTTTAAATGCTGCCAAATCTAACATTTCCTTTTTCACAGCATACCAGCTTTAGTGGTCTTTTTAAAATCACAGGGCTACGCTGCTATTTGCCTGAAGTGGGTATGTGCTTATTTGTGTTGGTTTCTGTTTTGTTTTCCAGGGGACCACTGTGTTATTCTAATTTTACACTAGTGCAGCTCTGCTGCTAATGGCATTACACCAAGAGAGTAAAATGGGGGTAAGGCGGGGTGACCCTACTTCTTTTCCATCTCTACTCTCAGAAAAGGGACACAGGCATCTTCTCTCTCCTCAAGATCTTCCACACTGCAGAGTCACTTGTTTCATGCCATTTGTTATCAGAGGGAGTTAGCAGGTCATGCATTTCAAAATAAAATCTTAAATGTTAAGGCCAGAAGGGACAACTAGATTATCTTGTCTGGCCTCCTGCATAACACAGAGAATTTCAGCCTGTTACCCCTGTACTGAGTCCAACAACTACATTAAATACATCTCAAATACAAAGGGGGAAAAGGTGCTTACATCTGACGTGCTAAAAAACACTGAAAATCCACATGCTTAAATATTTGTTCAAATGCTCAGTCTGGAATCCAGTATCATATTTCTTCCCCGCACACAGAAATCAAACACAAACACACATTATGGAGAAGCCAAAAATGACAACACAGGGAGGTGCAGTTGCTTTTCCAACTCCACTCAACAACAACACAGGGTTTTTTAAAAGAATTTTGACAAGTTCTCTACACTGCTAGGAGGAAACCAATGTAAAGGTAAGAGCTAATCACAGCAGACCCAAGACAAAGGACAACCGTCAGTTCCAGACTCTCTCAAAATTTGCAGGTGCTCAGCTCAAGAGTTTTGGTCCAGGCCCTCTGCAATATTCTGCCTTGTATCATTCTAATCTTAGCAAGAATAAAGCCATTTCCCCACTTTGCACACAGATGCTGAGCAAGCAAAAACTAACACGTGAATGTGGCCCAGATACATTAATCCAAGCAAAGGCTAAGCCTGTTAGGAAAAGATGCTTTATAAACAGGTCATAGAGGAAGTACAGAAAATGATCACACCAGAATTATAACTCCAAATGACTGGCTTTTCACACCTGACCTCAAAAACCCCTGCAAAATAAATTCCCGATCAGCACAGGCAGGATAGCTCTTTTCCTCTTTATCAAACAGCAAAAAAAGACAGGATAAAGGGCAAGGAGAGGATTATTTTATTGAACGAACAAAGTAAAATCCAACATGGACATTCAAACAATTGATGATAAACTACAGTCCTTCAAATTTTAATGTAGGGTGACCAGACAGCAAATGTGATAAATCGGGATGGGGGTGGGGGAGACGGTAATAGGAGCCTATATAAGAAAAAGACCCAAAAATCGGGACTGTCCCTATAAAATCGGGACATCTGGTCACCCTATTATAATGTTACAGAAGAATTCTGAAAATATCCTGGATAGACCGCATAACCAACCAAAAAAGTATTAGAGATGATTGGAACTCAGCCACTGGAACTTGGGGGAGGGCCAAGGAACCATGCCTCCCCACTTTTTAACAAAAGAAATGTATACACTGTGCAAAAAAAAAAATGACTGTACTCCTAGAGACCAAGAAGCACTAGGAGATCAGATGCATTCCTAGATATCCACTGCAATCCTAGATAATCGTGTGAGCAACACTGCATTAAGTATACAGTTTTTGCTTAATAGATCCTGTATTGCTTCTATCTGCTACAACCTGTTCATGGTGCTTGTTATCTTTTATATTTTTAGAAAACCTATTTTTTATTTTATTTTATTTTTTATAAAACATAGAAAAAAGTCATTTTATACGGTACCTCTTCTATGGGGACATATTATTATTAATTTTGCTGATGCCTTATTCTAAGGAGATTTACAATGGAGTGTTATAATTGTTAAAATATACATTATATATAAACAAGGACAATTCGATTGTAATGTTACAGAATTGCAAGTTACAGTTCAATAGTAAAAAAACAATAATAATGCAGTATTAATAGTGGAGTATATGCAATAAAATGATAAATGCAAGTGAAGTACAATACACGAAGTGCAAAAATAAAATGCAATCCCAATGTTTAGAATTAAAGTTGTCTTATTTTTGTTTGTTTGTTCATACTATAATTATGCCTTAAACATTATAATCTGGCTACATTTTGTATTCTGGGTATTTCTATTACCGTTGTACTCTGTGGGGTATTTAAGTAGCACTTTAATTCCCCCGCCACTCTGGCCTTGTCCTCCCCGCAACCTTCTACAAAGGTTCCGATGCCCTTGAACTCAGTCAATGCAGTGTAGTATCCTGGGTGGACCAAAAGGACTGTTCATCCACAGAGAGATAAGCAGAGGATCGTACAGAATGGGCTACCATAAGTGCAAACCTCCAGGAATGGAAATGCCACATAAGAAGAAAAAAGTAAAATCGACCACAGCCTCAGAGAATCCCAGGGGCAGAAGATACAGACGACAGTTCAAACTTTATAATCAAATTGAGGAACAGATCAAAGGGGGAAAAGATGGGAGGATAAAGTCAAGTGCGGGCTGGACTTTCTCTCTGTTTTGTTGCTGTGTCTGGAGTACAACGAATGGAGGCTAAACCAGTCTGAATAAAACCAGAGAGAGAGAGCAGAAAAGACAAGCAACATAATAACCTGATCTCACTTTGCACTTCTACAGCATCCTCTGACTGACTAGCTCAAAGTGCATTACGGATGTTGATGAATTCAGCCCCACAACGTACTAGGAGATACAGAATTATTATTAGGCAAACAAGCCCTTTCCCCTTCACAGCCAATTAGCCATCAGGGGAATTAGCGATACTAGATAGGTCATTCCCAATGTGTCAGGAAAGTCATCGTTTCCAACAGAGTCAAATGAGTAGCAAGAAAGTACAAAACAGATTCCAAAGAAGAAAACCATCCCCTGGCTAATAAGAACCATAAATCACTGGCCTGGTGGAAAAGAGGTGGAGTATATAGCCACAGAGCTTGTTGGTACAGTACGTTTTAGAGACTGGTTTGCATCTTGTCTGAGCAAATCCTGGTCCATGTGATATAGTTTCTCCCTCCTCTCCAATAGCACTTTATAGCTTCAGAATACTATGCAAATAATAACAAATCAATTAATCACCCTATCAACCCTTTGAGGTGGGTAAATGGATATTATTATTATCATCATCATCCCCAGTTTTCAAATGGGGAAACTGATATAAGAAGTTAAATGACTTGCTCAAGGCCACCCAGAGAGCCAGTGGCAGAGCTAGAATTCAGGATGTTCCTAGCTCCCAGCCCCCTGCTCAGTCCATGCTGGCATACATACCTCCTTTCCTGCTTATTTCCTCTTAGTGATACTGTGGTTCTCCATTTAATTAAAGAATTGGTTGGAAGAGAGAAAGGCATGTGTATGTTTCAGCCCTTTCTGCAAGTTTCATATTTTGCCATTGAGAGACATGAATAAAAAGTTATCGCATGAAAAAAGATGCGGAATAACTCTCCAGCACTGCATAAGCTTTAATCCTTTACAAACAAAGCAGCCACCGAGACCTTATTCAATCAGACTAATTGCATTTCTCTCTCCACACACAACCTGCAGATCCAAACCCAGAAGGGGCAAAGTCAAACTTCAAAACCAACGATAGGCAACAGTGCAGCCTTCCAATGCCTTCTTATGCCAGCCTGATACGCTGAAAAGAATCTGTTTTCAGAGAGAGTAAACAGCATTTAAGATGTTAATTACAGAGCAACTGCGGAGCTAAAGGAAAATGAGCGCTTCATGCCTACACCAAAAATGACCAAATAAGACAGAAACTAAATGATCTGTGGCAATTAGGGAATGAAGCTCTAGACAAAACAAACAAACAAACCCCAATGAAAAGGTGAAACATCCTGGAAGCAAAGGACTGAAACACAACCAAGACCATAATATTGTTGGGTGAGCTCCACCAAACCTAGTGCTATTCATTGTTCCAGGATTTTCCAATACCAGAGTTCTCTAAAGCAGCAGAGACGCACATGGCTAAAGCAGGTTGCATTTTAGTTGGGCTCCTTTTGTTAGCCTGATCCTGTTTCAATTTCCCATCCTTTGATAGGGCAGCTTTGATTTCAACTGATTTTCTAGGTTCCAGGGTTACCCGGGATCATTTTGACACAGGTAGAAATCAGGAAACAATGGGGTGGATTTCACATTTTCAGACCACGAATACAAGGCCTGAATCTGCTGCCCTTACTCCTGTGACTAGTCCCAGGAGAACTGTCCTGGGTCTGCTCCTGCTCCTATTGAAGCCAATGGCTACACACCTACGTGAGTTAGTCATAAGGGTAAGGACTGCAGTATCAGGCCCATAATTAACAGCAAGAAGGAAAGAGAAAGAAAAGGGAGCTTGCACATCACCCGTGAACATGACTCAAATGGTGGGGGGGTTGTAACCCCCACAACCTGATCACTTAGGTAACATTCCATGTGTGATGACAAAGGATGAGCAGATAAAGAAGCTGAGGACCCAACAGTAAACTTCTCAAGTCATAAAACACTACAACTACTTAAAAGGAGCCCAAGTCACCAGACAATATACTCTGCTTCTATGCTGTAGCCACAGGAGCCCCACAAACCCCTCTCTTAAAAATCAACTATACAAGAACACCACGAGATCTTAGAAGAGAAAGAGCATTTATCTGGTGGCCAGTGCAGAAATCTGCCATTTCTCTTATAGTGATACAGGTTTCTAACATGACTGAATGCATCCGATGAAGTGAGCTGTAGCTCACGAAAGCTTATGCTCAAATAAATTTGTTAGTCTCAACAAAGGTGCCACAAGTACTCCTTTTCTTTTAGGTTTCTAACAGTGAGAAACAAAGGGAAGGCATTTCCTTACTCGATTCACATTTGTGCCTCTTTAATTCTATTCAATTCCCTTAATGCAGCCCCTATCAGTTCAGTATCATAAACATACTGCTCAGTATTCATAGGACAGGGGCCTGTCTCTTACTGAGGTTTACTGTGCTAGTGGTGACATACTGATTTGCTTAGAGTTCCAGTATTTTGAATGTGATTAAGATTTAAACCCTAACCTCTTTGCATCTTCTTAATTATGTAAATGCCCATAGGCACTGGAACTAGAGGTGCTGGCTTGAAGTGGTTTCCATTATATATAGGGTTCAGTTTGGTTCAATGGCTCTCAGCACCCCCACTATACAAATTGGTCCAGCACCCCTGTAAACACCTATAATCAACACTTCCTGCACCAGCATTAGCAAAGGCCCATATGCTTCTTTCCTTCATTTTTTCCCATATTAATTATTTCCTGCTGTAACTAGATTTTTATCTCTCTGTTAATGGGCATGGAAGGAAGGATGGTTGATGCCAACCCAACACTTTCTGTATCACCAGTTCCACTCCATTTAAATCCACTCACTGTTCATGCAAAAGGGAGAGCTGGTAGATATGGCACTAAGGGACAGCCTGAGACTCTGGGCTTGTGTCCTGACTGGGGAGAGGCTGTATTTATCATTAGTGACCCTCACATACTGACCTTTGTTTTACCAATGAGCTTTTATTGTACTGTTTGACTTATTTTCCTATCAGCACCCATACGGTGTTTGCAGGAGGTTAGTAATGCTCTGCATTTTGCAAAGCAGGCAGATTCCAAATTCCTGCAGCTACTGAGGCCTAGAGTTTCAAAAATTCCCATTCAAAAGTGCACATGCACAATTTGTACACACAGTTTTCATGCAGAATCACAGTAACTGAACATGCAAAGGGACAGTGAGACTCTGGTCCTTTTCACATGCAGTCATGGTAACTGAGCACAAGCTACAGATTATACATGTGTATTCTTGCTCACACACTTGTACCAGCAGCCATGTTTATTGGTTTTTAAACATATATATAATATTTCACATTTATTTTTATCTTTGTGTTCCTTGTTGGCCAAGCAACCACACTTTCCTCCTTCATTTCCCCCTTACAGAGGGGCTGGATTCTACTCCCAATCAACTCAATGGCCAAAGTGGTCCTTAACATTATTACTTCTAGTAATCTACACCTAGGCACTTGCTGCTCTTTGCCCCCGGCTTATGATAGAAGTCCCTTACAACAGTGGTTCATGTACCCATGGGGGTACGCAGAGGTCTTCCAGGAGTTACATCAACTCATCTAGATATTTGCCTAGTTTTATAACAGGCTACATAAAAACCACTAGCGAAGTCAGTGCAAACTAAAATATCATACGGACAATGACTTATTTATACTGCTCTATATACTGAAATGTTAACATATTAATAATTCTATATTAATATTATTTCAATATTAATATTCCAATTGATTTATTTAATTATATGGTAAAAAGGAGAAAGTCAGCAATTTTTCAGTAATAGTGTGCTATGACCCTTTTGTATTTTTATGTCTGATTTGTAAGCAAGTAGTTTTTAAGTGAGGTGACACTTGGAGGTATGCAAGACAAATCAGATTTCTGAAAGGGAAGTCTGGAAAACTTGAGAGCCACTGAGTTACAACAATAAAAAAAAGAATGTAACAAATTAAGACAATTCAGTTGATAACCAACATCCCTCTCCAAAAGAAGCTATCCCAAAGCTATCCTAAAATAACTTCTCTCTCTCCCCTTGTTTTATCATTCCCTAATTCCTTATATCCCCTCTCCCCATGGTTTGATGTCATTGCACACTGAACTTAATTCAAGCCTGTTGTAAGCAGGTGCATCGCCACTGAAATCACTGGAATGGCATCCATTTACAGCAGATCTGAGTTGGCCCGCTGAGAAAGGGAATTTATTCCTCAAAGCAGCTGGAGTCAATCCATTGTGTAATAAGTGTAGGAGGAGTGTCAATTTTCTGTTCAATAAATGAATTTGCAAATACTTGATTGTGAAAAGAATTAAGAAAAGAAAGGCAAAGCTTTCTCTCCATTCACACTGGGCTAGATAACACACTCAGGTCACCACAGGCCAGACTGCAGAGCTGTCTTTACATTTTTCATTTCTACCTCCAGTGATGAGGTAAAGAGAGACACCCAGTGGTAAAATATAGGATAGGTCCTCTCTTTTCTTCATGGCCTTGCCCATTTCTATGTAGGAGTCAGGTAGGATCCCATTTCAATGTACATGAAAGCCAATGAACCCCTTAGTAGCTGTGAAAATAATTCCACAGCTCCCTACGTAACCTTGGGTAAATCATTTTCACTACTTTGTGTCTCCGTTTCTCCCTCTGTTAAACAAGTTAATAACTATGCCCTAGCTACCCTAGCCCTAGTACTTAGTTAATGCCCTTGGGAGATAAATCCTAGGTGTTAATAATACTAAGAAAAAGTATTTTATTAATAACACTGACTCTATAGTGTTGCTCATGTGACATTTAGCAATTCTGTACAACCCAACAAATGCAGGAAGCTATACCATCCTTTAACCAAAGGTGAAGCTAAAGAACAAAAAATTCTCTCTGCTCTACAAACCAGCTGATGAACTGGTGCTTCTCATACAGAAAGGCAGCGAGCAGCTGCCATGAGTGTGGCGTATAACCAGACACAGTCCTTACACTGTAGGATGGGAAGGAACAGTTAGGATCCCTTTACAAGGAGAATGTGAAAGCCAGGAGATGAAGTGGGAGAGATGTAGAATCAACTCTTCAGTGTTTAGTAAGTTTCATTTCCAGAGAACTTTCACAGTGCTGGAAGTGTACCTTCTGCTCTTTCTTTCCCACCCTGGACAGTCTGTTAAGCCTTCACCAAGTCAATCTATAAAGAAAAAGTCAGAATTGTCAGCTCGGCCAGCAGTAACTGCTGATGTGTGCTTTGTTACACCGACATAAACAAAACAAACAAAAAAAAAAAATCACATGCCAAATGGTGGGGGGGGAAGTTAATCAGTTTGCAACAGAGTAAAACATTTTGGGTTCTCACTACCCATAGTCTGCAGGGCTTTTTTTTTTTTTTTTTAATGTCTCAATAAAAATGACATATTTCCATATGGAGCAAATTCATAAACAAAATTCACCTTATTTATCCTGGGTGAAATGTTGCCATTTGTGATGCAGAAAGTTGCATTCGCTGACCACAGCGAGGATCCCATATATGAGTACAGTACTTTGGGCAGGGCTTGGAAAAATATAACAGACACCAACTAGCTAGCCAAAGGACTAAATCTTGTAGCCAGAGACCAATACAAAAGAGGAGGCGGGATTGGGGGGGGGAGGGGCACCCCTGCTGTTGGGATGCAGGAGGGGCTAGGGTGACTTTAGAGCCTACTCAGAGGTTCTGTGTTTCATAACATTTCACCAGCCCTAAAAACCCACAGTTGATCAGCTTTGTTCCTGTCCTACGATGACATGCAGAGAGCAGCCACAGGCTGCATTCTAATAACATAACAATAATTAGAAATGAGGCGCTTTACAAACACAGCCGTCCTCGCTCCACCCTTACGTAAGTGAGTGTTTGTACAGATGGGGGCTCTTAGGCAGAGAGATTAAGCATGCTGGGAGTCCATGTCAGAGCTGAGACCAGGTCTCATTAAGTTCCTAGCTCACAGCGATCGGCTCACACCACTACTTTAGGCCTCCCTCTGGCACTCTACAGGCCTCATTTGGCCCCTTGACCACACTTTGCTTTCAGCTAATCTCCATTGCTCAGGCAGTGCATTAACTATGCAATCAAACACACAGAACAGGACGTACCAGGCAGCTGCAGAGTGTATGATCTTTCTACAGAGTCCCTTAAAGCAGCATGTGTCACCCGACACGTAAACACTGCTCCTTCCTCTTCCCTTCCAGGCGTGACTCTCAAAACACTCCAGATGGATTGCAAACCATTGGCTCCCATTATGGAGACTGAATGGCAGACTCCCGCTTGCAGGAGGTGCCCATCTCGGAACCAGTTCACAGTGATCACGTTAGGGGAGAAGTTATTGATCCTGCAGTTCAGCCTCAGCTCCTCTCCCAGCACCGGAACAGAAGGGTCTGTGGTGATCCAGAGAACTTCAGGGGGTGTCCCTGTTCAAACGGAAAGAACACACAGCAGGACGGATGGTCAGATGAGTCGCCTTCAATGTCAAGAAGAGAGCAAATGGCCAAGACGCATAACAGTACCAATGGGAGTGGTGAATTATTTATGACAGTCATAATGAGAATGTGGGAGCTTACAGCTCACACAGTGAGAGAGCTGCTGCAAATTGTTCCTGGTTTGATTGTATATGGCATGTTGCGGGTCTGGCAATGGGAATTTTTGGGTGTGACTATAGCTTTGACCTTGGCCCAACATTATGTGTGCCACATTCTTTCCCATGGGGCTCTCTCAGTACTCCTGGCCCCCATCGCATCCCCAGGCTCTCCCAGTGCACTGTGCTGAATAAGGTCTCTCTCTACTCAGCCACAGCTCTTCTTCCTCATCCCAGACCTTGGGCATTACCTGGGCCGGTTCCACTTTGCGCCACCGCTGAAGATCGGTGAGTGAAATGGGGCTAAGACAAGAAAACAGAAGGCCCATTCAGCAATCACTCTACTAGGCTGGGTTAGGAGGAACTCAGCTGCTCCTTAGCTTCCTCCACACTCTTTAACCCAAAGGCCTCATTCAGATTCCAGGTGATCAAACCGGTCTCACCTAGAAATACTTAATACTTCCATAGCACTTTATATTAACGAGTTGATGTTCACTATACCCCTATACTCTACATTTTATAGATGAAAAACCAGGGGCTGACTCGCCCCAAGCCACATACCAAGTCAGCAGTAGAGCCAGGATTAGATCTCAGGACTTTCTAGCACTATGCCCTGTGCACAGGCCAATAGACCACCCTGCCTCTCAAGCTCTGAAACTCAACCCCACAAATCTTTTGCACCTCGTGGTGTAAATCCGCTGAACCTCTCAAAGGCAGCTTCACTGCTAGCATCATTTGCAGCAGTTGACTCACAGCATGCATCTTACCTTGCAAGTTAACTTCATAGAAGAGTTCTTCTATATTTCCAAAGCTGCTGTGTTTTATCTGACAGATATAAACTGCCCCTTCCTCCTCACTGGTCAGCATAAACTCCGTCTGGCTCCAGACACTGAAATAGTCAATTTCACAAGGGAAAGGTCCAAACTGTGTCACATCGCTAACAAGTTGTCCATTTCGAAACCAAGTCAAAGTGATATTCTTCGGGTAAAATTTCTCTACTACGCAACTCAGAATGAGCTTCTCTCCTACCGTGGGAGCCTGAGGCCAGCTAGTGATGTAGAGACTTGCCGGCCGAGCTGAAAGGGAGACACAGAGAGAGAGAGTGTGTGTGTGTGTTTAGGGAAATCTTGTAAAAAGTTACTGTTCAGATTTTGGCAACGAGTCAGTAAGAAAAGAAGATCTGCTGGGATAGGGTGGAGGGGGAGAAAGGGGCTTTTACCGGTGACACTCAGCGTGGTGCTCATCCATATGGCACTTTTCAGTGCGCTGTGCTCAATGCTGCATTCAAACACTGCCCCATCATCCCGGATGGTGGGTGTGTAGGTCAGACAGGATGGAACACTGAAGAACTTGCCATTGGTTTCCAAAGGCTGCCTTGCCTTGTCTGTAATATCTTCTCTTGGACCCAGAAGAAAAGAGGCTTCTCCAGGAGCTTCACTTGATGCCATTTGGGGGGTTCTCCGGTACCATTTCACACTAATCGCTTTTGGTCTAAACCCATTTATGTTGCACATCAGCTTCAGCTTCTCATTAATCGGGATCACATCTGGTTTGTTAATCAAGGAAACCTGAGGTGGCACTGAAAAGAAGATAAATTTGGGATGTAGAAGTCTCTGTGAGATGCTGGCATAGCAGAACTGGGGGTTCCTGGGTATATAAAGTAGTGACATTCACAGTAGGAGTGAAATACTGGCCCCAGTGAAATCAACACACTGGGTCTTTTCTAGGCATGTACCCAAAGTGTAGCTGCAGAGAGCCCTGGACCTTTGATGGGAGCCCTGCTTTGTCATCACTCTTGCTCAGACACAACCAGGACCTCCTCCACACCATGGCCCTTTGCAATACCATGAGTTGAGGGGGCCCACCCCTCTTTCAGTTGCTGAAACCCACCCTTTCTAGCTGATTAAACCCTTCTGATCCCTCCAGTACTGACAAGTGCTATGACTGCTAAAATCTAGTGCCCCTATCTCTACTGTTGATCTCCCATAGTTGCTAAAACCCTCTTGCATCCCTCTAATGACTGGATTAGATTAGACTAAATTAGTCCATGACAGATGATTTAGGGACATGAAATCAATCCTGCCACGATGCAGGCAAGTAAACTAGATTACCTACTGTTGGTGCCTCCCAAGGAGTCTGTGCATGGGCCATACAGCTGATTGAGGTGCCCTAACATACAAAATATCCTTAAGGAAATCAGATAGAAGTACAGAAGCTAGCAACTTCCTTCTCTGGGGCTCAGAGTCAAATACGATATTTGTTAACACTCTGGGTTAGAGAAAGCTGTAGCTCTGATTTTTAGGCCAACTTTCCTTTAACATGAACTAAGAAGCACATTGTTTTGCGGAGCGTACCCTTAGCTAAGTTATTATTAGTTATTAATTATTATCATCATCATCATTAATACATAAATGGGAGGCCTACCACAGCTAGAAGGATGCTGAAGGGTAGGAATGTTTAAAAAAAAAAAATTACCTTTCATAAATTGTTCCCGATAGAATATGGTCAAAAATATACTACACACTCCAGTTATCAATATACAAGCAGCAGCCACTCCAACAATGAACCCCATGTCCCGCTGATACTGCCTTGGGGCTGAAAACAAATGTATTCATTAGAAACAATTTAAAATAATCCGATTCCACCCAAGGATCTCAAAGCATTTTACAAACAACTAATGAAGCTTCCCATCAGCCCTGGAAAGTGAAGCACTTCTGTATTATTGTTATTATCCCCCTTTTACATGATGGTAAACTGAGTCATGAAGAGGTCAAGCTATGATCAGTTCTCTGTAGGCAAGGCAAGGGATTATAGGCCTTTTGGACAGCATGTGCACGAAGAACACACTTGAAAGAGGAGCGGATTGAGCCATGGAGTAACTTTGTTATTTTGGGCACAGGGTTATGTCCATGAGGGTATTGAAGCTGGGATAGGACTAATAGGAGTTTCCTAGAGAAGGCGGATACACAGTATATTTGAGTATTTTTTTATTTCCTGCCCTCAACTACAACCTGAGAAACTGGGGTTGTGAGCTGGGGAGATTTGTGAGAACTGCAAGGGTGAAAAAACAGATCTCCCATATAGGCTGCCGAGCTCAGGAGCAGCTATTGAAGCCTCTAGGCTGAAAAAGTCCTTGGGAATGCTGCATTCCTCTTCTGTGGATGGTGGATCTGCAACAGCCCCGCCCTACTCTCAATCTCTTCCGCATGCTGTTGCACTGAGCCAACACAGAGCACAGCCTGAAGAGAATGCAGAACCTCTGTGCAGCCTCCTGGAGTCCTGAGCCCCTGGGCACTGGTTTTACTGCACTCAGGACTTTCTGGAGTTAAGGCAGGATTTTGCCCCTATTAAAATCATTCCTCCCATCAATCATTTCTTAGGATTTCCCGAATGCGTAAAGTAAAATTTCCATTTGCTTGGAAATCCCAACATTTTAACATTTGTTTTTGTTCCAGATCAACCTGAAAAGCTGAAAGTCTGAAATTTTCTGCAAAATGAAAATTTGGAAGAAGTTTGATATGGAACAATTGAAACATTTAATTTCAGTAATGTCAAAACATTGTTCTATAAAATATTAACTGTGGCATATATTCTATCATGTTAAATCTATACGTACAATATATTAAAACTAATATTTTAGTATAATATAAAAGTTTAAACAAAAATTAATCAACATGATAAAGTCAAAATCAATCATTTTTACCTTATCAAAATTAAAAAGAAAGTAAAAAATGATTCATTTAAACTTTTTCCTGTTGAAAACGTCATCAAACCAACATGTTTCCATGAAACAGTTTGATTTCAGCAAAATTCCATTTTCGGAAAGAAAATTGAGCCGTTACAAAATTTTCAACCAGATCTATTCAGAGTCTGTTCTTGGGCCACTTACTCGTGACAAATATGGTTGTATTTCCTCTCAGCGGCTTTTCCAAGGATTCATGTCGGACTTCACAGATGTACAAGGATCCATCATCCTCTTCAGACACCTCTCGGGTCACCCGGCTCAGCACCGTGAACATGCCCTTTTTATCGTGAGCCAATGGGACTCCCGTGCAGATATCCTGCGTTAAAGGCCTCTCCTGTTTACTGCCATACTTCCTAACCAGCCACGAGATGTCAATTTCTTGAGGGTAAAATTGATGAACATCACAGGAAAAGGTTTTCTCTCCCCCTGCTGTAATTTCGGGGTTTTGGGGTGACAGCAACACTGTAGGCTGAGCTGGGAAGACAAATCACAGTCATGCACAAACAAGATACTATCGCTCATGATTCCCCATAAAAGATTCCTAATTAGCACGAGACACTAATTTTGCTTCTGGGTAGATAGTTAAAATTGGGAATAGAGAGTTACATGGCAGTAAGTGAATAAGACTAGATCCAAAATACTGACTGAGTGCTAATGGACACTAGCAAAAATTTAGTTCAAAATAAAAAGGAGACTGTAAATACACAAATGAGTGATAGATACACACCAGTGAAGCACAGTAAGAATTGCTCGGGAGAGTTTCTTTTCTACAAAAGTTTTACTCTTATAACATTAACATGTAAACAAGCCAGACCGTGGCTAAATCATTGCATCAAAGATAAAGTAAAGGAGCTAACTTTAAACTGACCACAAGGACCTGGCAAGCACCTGATGATCCCCTAAGAAACATTTGCTACAGTTACCCTCAAACAAGTGCCTAAAAATAATTCAAAATAGTCACTGGAGAATGATCAGCTGGCTGTAGGCAGTGGCAAGAGAAATTATAGGGGTTTGCTTAATATTCAGTGCTCCTATTCCAAAAAAGTCACTTCCTATCCATATGTGGTTTAGTGGTTACTGCAGTCCAGGGATAGGGAGTCAGACCTCTTGGTTCTAGGCCCAGTTCTATCATGAACTCACTGTGTGATTCTGGGCAGGTCAGTTATTCTCTATACCTCAATTTCCCCCATCTGTAAAATGAGTTTATTAATACAGGATACTCCCATTTATCTGACACCCTATTGGCCCAATTCCCCATTCTGTAGTTTATGAAGCAATTAGGCATTCCTGAAAATGAAAATCTCTAAGGCTAAAATAAGGCTACCGTTACATCACATCACAGCATCATGTCTTAACTCAACCCTTGGAGTGGCCTCAAAGTTACACATTGGTCACAAGTTGTTTCTGTTTTATAGCTAATAGTACTGAGTACCTCTGACTTGGACCCGGATTGTCCCACTTCCATATTGCGGGGTTATTAAAACAGTGCATGTGTAGATCCCTTCGTCATCTAATGTCACATTATGCAGGTTCAGTGATGCGCTGCCCTGGGTTAGTAATTCAGGATTCACCAAGGCCCCATTCCGGTGATATAATGTATGCTTTCCATCAAACTGGTATACTGTCTTCTCTCCAAATTCATTGTTTATGGTCCATTTCACTGCCACATCCTCCAATTTAACACTCTTCCAGATGGTAAAATTACAATGCAACTCAATATGTGTGTCCACCAGACAGAATACTGGGGAAGGGCTTGTCTTGATTTCCAACGTAGCTAAAAATAAAACAAACGAACATGCAATTGGCACTATCACTATCAGTCTCAGCAACAGGAAAAGGAGTGAAAGGGCTATAGAGACTGAATTCTCCCTCTCAGCCCTAATTAGGGGCCTGTCTAGGATCAGGATGGAGTCACATTACTGTGCTGGGGTGGGGATATTTGTGCTTCTGTGGTTGTACCTGTCCTGTGGATAAATCAAAGCCATCAGACACATATCCGAGGGGATTAATATTTCTAGGAACTGAGCCCTACAAGAACATAGAACATAAGAACAGCCATACTGAGTCATACCAGTGGTTCATCTAGCCCAGTAGCCTCTTTTTTGACAGAGGCCAGAGCCAGATGTTTCAGAGGGAATGAACAGAACAGGGCAATTTCAAGTGATCCATCCCTTGTCATCCAGTTCCAGCTTCTAGCGGTTGGAGGTTTAGGTACACCTGGAGCATGGGGTTGCATCCCTGAGCATCTCAGCTAATAGCCATCTTGGCTAATCACTATAGTTCATAAACATGAACTTATGTAATTCTTTTTCCAACCCAGTTATTTTTTTGGCCTTCACAACATCCCCTGCGACGAGTTCCATACGTTTTCTGTGCATGGTGTGAAGTACTTCCTTTTTTTGTTTCAAACCTGCTGCCTATTAATTTCACCGGGTAACCCTTGGTTCTTGTGCTGTGCGAAGGGGTAAATAACACTTCCTCGTTCACTTTCTCTGCACCAGTCACGATTTTACAGACTGCTTTATATCTCTCACACTCACACACACACACCCCATGCTGAACTGTCCCAGTCTTTTTAATCTCTCCCAGTACGGAAGCTGTTGGAGACCCCCAATAATTCTTGTTGCCCTTCTCTGGACCTTTTCCAATTCTAATATATCTTTTTTGAGATGGGGCAACCAATATATTGATGCTTTTGAGCACCAAACATATAATCGTTTACTCAATGGGACACAGTCAACATAAAAATCACACATCTGTCTCAAATTTATTTCCTTACCCTTGTTACAAGTAACACCTGAAAAGGCTTAGAGGGGGGAACTGGATTCATTTTTTGTTTGTTTATTGCATGCCTTTGACAGCACACTATGCCAAACACAGGTCCCAAACCTGAATCAGATCTGCTAGCAAGGATGTCTGGACCCGTGCACAGCCCTATTGAAGCCAGTGGGGTCCTGCACAGGTGTAGGATTCACACCAACTGAAACAAATGGTGGATCGTGATCTTAGTCAGTTTCCTCTTTTGATTGTGTGAGTCCAGAAAACGTAATTGTAAAAACCACAATCAAGACTCAAGAGATCAAGATAAGACCTGAAACAACTTTTCATTCATTTTTTTTAATTGACTAGATTTCAAGCTGATGGTCCTGTTTGCTTTTCTAAGTCATTGTCATACATTTCTGTCTGTGGAACATCTCTTCCCAATTTGTGAAAGGTCTGCTATGGAAATTGTTCCACATGTTCGTTCCAGATTCCTGTCTGAAATAAACCTAGCCACGTTAGGGAGACAACGGCACTCTTTGGTGTCAGAGATTTCAGAAATTAATCAGACTTCTTTTTTTGTAACTATACCACTGTATTCAAACATATCTTTAATAAAACTATCCTTATTTATTACTGAACAAGTCAGGAGATGACTTGTGGAATTTGGACAGTCCCTTAATGGACATAATGTTTCCTTTTCTTCCCCCCCGCTCCACTTCAACCCTCCCAAATGGCAAATGTTCAGAATAGTTTTCATGTTATCTCCTTTGAATTCAGATTTATTTAATTTAATTTATTTAATTATTGTTACAACACAGCTCTTCGGGCCACATTCTGCTCTTGATGCACTTGAAAACGGGAATCTCCAGTGAAATTAACAGGAGCCGTGTAGGTGCATCCAAGAGCAGAATTTGGCCCTTAAAACTGAAACCCTCAAACTTGGACACTGAAGACACTTTGGGCCAAATTTGCCTTCATTTTAGATGTAAGTTGTTACACATTCCAAACAATTAGTGTAAAATACTATGCTTTTCTAGCCCTGTTCTGTGAAGCATTCCAAATATTAGTTACCCTGATACTCTATGTTTGCTCTGTATTGTATTGCAACATAGCCACTCATATCTCTGCAAGGTAAACTCTTTTGAGGAGGGACCTGTTATTTAGCTGGCATACATTTATCTAGCATATAACACCATGTCGCAATATCCCTGAAAGACCTTATTGTATTAAGTTCATGTAATCTCTCTAGGGGCAAGATATGACCACTATAGGAACTGGGAGGTCAAAAGACTTTATTGAAAATGCCAGACAAGTATAGACTTTTGGGACAATAAGCATTAACTGCAGTTCCTGGGGATACCTAGGGTTAACGCACATTATCCAACTCTGGTTATGCAAAAACCCAGCCTTTTGAAGCTACATTCAGAGGAGAGGGTCTTTGCCGATTACCCATTGTAGAAGATCAAAGGCCTAAGATGTATAAAGAAACTAATGCTCTTCCCAGACTTTGTTCTGGTTCTGGAGCTAAGATGGATATGAACTTTCAACCACAGGGAAAATCCAATGGTGGGTTTTGAAAGACTGAAAGCTACCAGTGCACTAGGTTGGTGTTTGGGGTGACCTGTAGTAACCCTTCTAGCATGTGTGTAGATTCTTTTATTGTTTTCTCTGTCCTGCTTTTACCTTAAGAATAAATGTATTTGCTTAGAAGGAGCTATGTGGTAACTTCTAATTGTGGGCAATACATGGGCTATAGCCTTCAGGGAGAAAACAGCGTGCAGACGCTGGCCTGTTTAGGCAGTCTGGCTTGCTGAGGATATCACAGTGTTATCCAAGTAGCTGTGCAGTCTTAAAATCCCCTGTGAGGAGGATGAGAGAGATGCAGGTCTCTGCTCAAGTGGGTGTGCTAGAGGAACCATGGAGGGGGAATACAGGTGCAGTTACCAGAAACTATTATATTTATATATATATAAACCAATTTCTGTCAAGCCTAACTCATAGTTTCTGGTAACTGCACCTGTATTCCCCCTCCATGGTTCCTCTAGCATGCCCACTTAAAGTTTCTGGTAACTGTGTATACACACACACACACACACACACCATGGAATAAATTGATAAAAACATTTTAAAATTCTTAAAAATAAAACCGATATTTAAATTTGAACAGCTGCAGGAGAAAATGAGGCTTAAAGCTTTTTTCTATTTTTATCTATTTAAATTTTTACAGTTGTAGGAAATTAGGGGGGGGGCAGACAATTATTGAATGGCAATAGATATTGAAATTCAAACAGTTAAAGCTTTATAACCATTCAAACACAAACTGTCAATATCACATGTCAAAATATCCAAAGTAAATATCCTCATATCAACCAATCCGACCTGTTCTTACCACTCAGTCACTTAAGTCCACTTGTGACAACCCTGATTCAAAGTCTAAGTCCCTGGATTTAGACTCTAAGAAGTTATCAGGCAGCCTTTTTCTCACTTTGCCGAGCTGTAACTGTCGGTGACTATTGATGGAAATGTTTTGCCAGATCCTGTGTGTACCGTGAAACTGACATTTACTGGGGAAAAAAACATCTAATCCTTCCAAGCCTACTTCGCCTGCTGCTTCAATAAACCACAAGACCACCACCAACTTCGGTACTTGCCTCCCTCTCCTTGTGGTGACACGCGGGCTTTGTGTCCAACCTCAACTCCAACTGCTTTAATTTAGAAGAACCCCCCCATCCCATCCCCCAAGGCCCAACACCGCCGCCTTCGCTGCTGTTGACCAGGATCTTCCTTCGGGAATAACCCCAGCCGGACAGCCCCACTCCAGGAGCAAGGTCCTGTGCAGAGGCTGGCAGCGAGGGGCCGCGGATCGGCAACACACCGGGCGGCGGGCGGGGCGGGACGGGCAGCCGCCTGTGCCCGCGGGGAGCGTCCATACCTGCAGCCACGAGGAGCGCCAGCGCCGTGAGCAGCGCTTCCATCGTCCGGCGCGGCCAGGGCAGGGCGCCGGGAAGCAGCCGCCGCAGCAGGTGCACTTTGAACTGGCGTCAGGAGGAGCCTCGGCCCCGCCCCCCAGGCGCGCCAGGAAAGCTGAGACCGATGCCCCCGTGCAGCCAAGGGCTGGGCCCAGGCACCCGGCACCTCCTTCCCTGTAGGGCGCCTGGCGCTGCGGGGCAAAGGGGCGGCTGGGGTAAGGGACATGGGGCGGCTGGAGTCGCTCTCCTCGCCGGCAGCGCCGGGGCTCCACACAGCGGAGGAGGCCGCCCGGTAAAATTGTCCCCTGGCCGGTGGAACCCGGCTCCCACGGCGGCGGGAACCGGGCACTTGACCGGGGCAAACTTTTCTGGCAAGGAAGTGAATACGCGCCGGGCACGGGCAGCCCGAAGCGCTAGGACGCTTGCACGGGGAGGGGAGTAGCAGCCCCGAACTCGGCTCCTCCCCGTTCTCAAGCTGCGGCGCTAAAGCTGAGCCACCGAGCTGCTTGGTACGCGCCTCGTTGCGATTGCCGGCAGGGCAGTGGCTTCTACAGTGCCAGACGGGAGTTCCGTCTCCTTCACCACCGAGCGATGCGGGCTCTTGTGCGCCCTTTCTCTCCCCCAGCACAAAGAAACTCACCATGCTCCCTCCCACTAGCCCTGGGGGCGGCCAGAGACCAAGGGGCCTGCCTCCAATCTCAGGGCTGGCTCCCTAAGATATAATACAACCACCCATCTTCCCCAAAGTGTGCAGGTGAGACATGGTTACAAAAAGGTCACAGGAAAAATCAAACTACAGTAGTTATTAGTTTACAGCAGTGGTTATTACAAAATAAGGAGAGATTCAGAGAAGGGTGACAAGAATGATTAGGGCTTGTCTACACTACTTGTCCATGGAAAAACTCATAGGAAGAGACATTGAAAAGATGCAGATTCTACAACAGGGAATAAAAGTATAAAATAATGTCTGGTATAGAGATGGTAGATCAGGAGTTTCTTTTCTCCCCATTTCATACCACAGGACAAGGGAACAAAGGTAGCAGGTTCCAAACCGATGACAGGAAATAAATACATAATTAGACTGTAGAACTGATTGCCACCAAAAGTCAGAGGCTAAGAACTTAACAACATTCAAGAAAGAACTGGACATTTATACAGACAACAAGAATATCCAGATTTCAGAGTAGCAGCCGTGTTAGTCTGTATCTGCAAAAAGAAAAGGAGTACTGGTGGCACCTTAGAGACTAACAAATTTGTTTGAGCATAAGCTTTCGTGAACTACAGCTTATGCTCAAATAAATTTGTTAGTCTCTAAGGTGCCACAAGTACTGCTTTTATTTTTAAGAATATCCAGAGTTATAGTAGTTAGTGCTAAGAACATATTCCCAATTAATGTTCAAATGTATGCTTCAGGGCTTAGATGTGAGTGATCACGATGTGGGGGGCTGATTAGCCCACATCTGCCTACTGCAGAATTCTTACATTTTGGCTCTTGGGGGAATTCTGCACCATTGCACAACACAGAGTTTGCACAGAATTAATGTTCTGCACAGAATTTAATTCGCCCCCTGCAGAATTGGCACTGCCAAACTGCTGCCCACTGCTAAGGTCTGGCAGAGCCCAGCTCCCCAGGAGGCTTGAGCAGGCCACAGTTCCAAGGTTTGCTGGCCCCGCTCAGTCACATGCTGCTGCCAGGCCCCAGCCCAGTACAGCAGCTGCCAGAAGAGGCAGAAGCAATAGCTGGGAACTGCAGGAAGGGGCTGCTGCTTTCCGAGAGGGGAGACTTAGGTAAGGAGGGGGTGAGACCTGCCAGAGGGGAACATGACTCAAGCTGTACCGGGGGCAGCCAAACCTTTAAATTGTGTCCCCCCGCACCTCTTCCCCAGCCCACTATCAGCACGTATGAGTCATCTCTGCCTGGCAGGACAGTAATGAAACTTCGGAGCAGAGCCTGCGGCTGGACTCTGGGGATGTGGACATATGTGACACACCAAGAGTGAGGCACCCAACAAAAGCATAACAAAGAAACAGGAACTGGGTTGTCCTAGGGGTTTCTTTAACTCCCTACTACTGAGGGGAATCCTTTTTGTCATCTGTATCATTACAGACATACTTGATGACAGGTATTTTGAAATCAATTGCCAACATAATTGAAAATGACATGATTATATTGTGTTTTGACAAATAAAATATGCAGAATTTTAATTTTTTGGTGCAAAATTCCCCCAGGAATACATTTTCCTCTGAAGTGTCTGATATTGACCAGAGTTGGAAACAGGATACCAGAGTACATGGACCTCACCTCTGATCCACTATAGCATTCTGCTGTTGCTATACTCTGATAAAAAATTGATTAATTTTAGAGGGCCTAAACAGTCAGAGTGGAAGCACACCTTCTTACAGAAACTCTGCATGGAAAGTTGCCACATTTTTGTTTAACCAAAAGATCGTCAGCAAAGGAATTGGTCATTTTCATTACAGGTGTAACTGACTATTGGCTTAAGGAAACAAAGTTGATTTGAAAACTGAGAGCGAGCCGAAATTTACACTTTCCCAAATTTACTGCAATAAGCACATTACGTTTTTAATGCTCTAACAATACAAGCTCTATGTTTGCATAGCAAAAAACACTACAAATATTGGATTTTGTTTTAAAAAAGGGATATCTGATAGTTAGGAGACAAGAAAAGCAACTGTTCCCACCTCAGCTGTTACTTTCCCACCTGCACTCCCATCACCTGTCTTTAACTTGGTTACTCTGAACCACTTGTCAGATGGCTGTACAAGGATGACCACCATGCTGGATTAAACTGATTTATTGTACACTTGTAAGACAATGAAAGCTACCAATATGGTGAATTATTAAATAAGACCAAACAATAATAAACATAAGCACATTTGCACATCATAGGAAGATCATAGGTCTGATTTCAGGGGTGGTTTGTTTGGTTCCCTCTCAGGTTTTATTTAGTCCTGGATACTTGTAGGTAAGACTGGAAGGAAGCAGCACCTCTGCTGAGCACAGAATCAATGCAGAGGTCGAGACACCCCTATAAATGCTTTTGTTTGTTTTTTCATTTTAATGCCAAGGGTGATCCCAACCACTTCCAGGCAAGGAACTTATTACACAAGAGCAGCTACCTGGAGGTAACAGCATCCGGATCCAGTTATATAAATAATAATGTTTCTGTAACATCTGCTCTCTCCTTCCTTTCTTCAAAAAGGAATGTACCCATCTTTTAATTTAAGATATTTTACACTTTATCACTGCAATGCAGCCACCTCTGGGATAGAGTGATAAGCAAGTAGTAAATAGCAACAGCGTGGGAAGAGAGAATTTTGAACACCACTAGCCAAACCCCCATCCTGACAGTGGCAGGGGACCTTTACTGGTCCACAGATCAGAGAAGACTTAAAACCCACACCACAAAGCAACTCAAGTTTGTTTGAAAGACAGTCAAGTATACATTTCCAGGCTTCAGCCCAGAGATGGGCAAACTACAGCCCGCAGGCCACATCCGGCCCACGGGACCATCCTACCCAGCCCTTGAGCTCCCAGCCGGGAAGACTAGCCCCCGGCCCCTCCCCTGCTCTGGGCGACAGGGCAGGCTCCGGCCAGGCGGCTGCGAGCTCCTGCCACTCTGACCGGCACGGTAAGGGGGTGGGGGGGTTGGATAAGGGGCAGGGGGTCCTGGGGGGGGCAGTCAGGGGGGTTGGATAGGCATGGGAGTCCCAGGGGGCCTGTCAGGGGGCAAGGGTGTGGATAGGGGCCGGGGCAGTCAGGGAACAGGGAGCAGGTCGGGTCATGGGGGGGAGGTTAGGGGCAGGGGGTCCCGGGAGGGGGCAGGCAGGGGACAAAGGGGGGGGGTGGGGTTGGATGGTTCGGTGGTTCTGTGGGGGGGGGGGCAGTCAGGGGACAGGAAGTAGGAGTGGGCAGATAGGGGGCAGCAGCCTTCCCTACCTGGCCCTCCATAGAGTTTTGCAACCCCAATATGGCCCTCGGGTCAAAAAGTGTGCCCACCCCTGCTTTAGATCGATCTTGAGCTGATCCAGAGGTTTCAACATAATATGGAATTGGATCATTCAGCCATCTCTCCAAAATTCTTCCTGCTGTCCCTTATGATCAAGAGTGTGCACTAGTACTCTGTCAGGTATTTAAAAGTCAACAGAATGAGAACACCAAAGTACATTCTCTTGCTATTATATGCAAAGGACCACTTAACTATTGGAGAGGTGGCTGCACCTATGCTCATATTTTTCTTCACGTTTCCTACCACTGCACATGTAACTTCTGTCTTCATCCTCAGGAATGATGGGAGTACTATAGGATACAGTAGCTGCTGGCATTTCTAGGTGACAGAATGGTTAAAAGAACATTGGTTTGTCTATGCCAGTGGTTCTCAACCAGGGTTACATGTACCCCTGGTGGTACACAGAGGTCTTCCATGGGGTACATCAACTCATCTAGATATTTACCTAGTTTTACAACAGGCTCCATAAAAAGCACTAGCGAAGTCAGCACAAACTAATATTTTATACAATGACTTATTTATACTGCTCTATAAACTATACACTGAAATGTAAAGACAATATTTATATTCCAATTGAGTTATTTTATAATTATATGGTAAAAATGAGAAAGTCAGCAATTTTTCAGTAATAGTCTGCTGTGACACTTGTGCATTTTTAAGTCTGATTTTGTAAGCATGTAGTTTTTGAGTGAGGTGAACGTAGGGGTATGCAAGACAGACCCCAAAAAGGAGTACAGTAGTCTGAAAAGGTTGAGAGCCACAGTCTATGCTACCTACACGCCCCACTGTTGCTAGCACTGATGATACGGTAACCATAGGATACTTGAAGGGAAAAAAGCTAATAGAAAAGTCTCTCTCGATCTAAGTGTCCTGCCCAGGAGGCTTGGGCAGGCTGCAGTTCCCAGGTTTGCTGGCCCCGCTTAGTCACATGGCGCGGCCAAACCTCCTCCCTGCACAGCAGCTGCCAGAAGAGGCAGAAGCAATAGCTGGGAGCTTCCGGGAGGAGCTGCTGCTTTGCAGGAAGGGAGACTTAAGTAAGGAGGGGGTGAGGCCTGCTAGGGGGGAGCATGACTTGAGTTGTTCCGGGACAGCCAAACCTTTAAATTGTGCCCCCCTCCTCCACACACACACACTATCAGCAGGTATAAGTCATCTCTGCCTGGCAGGATGGTAATGAAACTGCGGAGTAGAGCCTGCAGCTGGACTCTGGGGATGTGGACATTTGGGCCGGGAGGTGCCCCACGGTTGGACTCAGGAGGGGAGGGGATGTGGGTGTCTGGCTCCACGGCTCCCTCTTCCTGCCAGCATCCTCTACTTAGGAACTTGAAATATGGTAACTATATGGGGGGAGGGCAAAAAAACAAGAATCAACTAAAAGATTGGAGGGGCTGAGTTTTCCCCTGGCATGTGTGAGGCACCCAACAAAAGCATCACAGAGAAACTGGAACTGGGTTGTCCTAGGGTTTCTTTAACTCCCTACTACTGAGGGGAATCCTTTTTGTCATCTGTATCATTACAGACATACTTGATGACAGGTATTTTGAAATCAATTACCAAAATAATTGAAAATGGCATGATTATATTGTGTTTTGACAAATAAAATATGCAGAATTTTAATTTTTTGGTGCAAAATTCCCCCAGGAATACATTTTCCTCTGAAGTATCTGATATTGACCAGAGTTGGAAACAGGATACCAGAGTACATGGACCTCACCTCTGATCCACTATGGCATTCTGCTGTTGCTATACTCTGATAAAAAACTGATTAATTTTAGAGGGCTTAAACAGTCAGAATGGAAGCACTCCTTCTTACAGAAACTCTACATGGAAAGTTGCAACGTTTTTGTTTAACCGAAAGATCGTCAGCAGAGGAACTGGTCATTTTTATTACGGATGTAACTGACTATTGGCTTAAGGAAACAAAGTTGATTTGAAAACTGAGAGCGAGCCGAAATTTACACTTTCCCAAATTTACTGCAATAAGCATATAACATTTTTAATGCTCGAACAATACAAGCTCTATGTTTGCATAGCAAAAAAACACTACAAATATTGGATTTTTCTTTTTAAAAAGGGATATCTAATAGTTAGGAGACAAGAAAAGCAACTGTTCCCACCTCAGCTGTTACTTTCCCTCCTGCACTCTCATCACCTATCTTTAACTTGGTTACTCTGAGCCACTTGTCAGATGGCTGTACAAGGATGACCACCATGTTGGATTAAAGTGGTTTATTGTACACTTGTAAGACAATGAAGGCTACCAAAATGGTGAACTATTAAATAAGACCAAACAATTAATAAACATAAGCACATTTGCACACCACAGGAAGTTACATTTCCCCTACCCTCCCACAAACTCTGCTTTCTTCTATCCAACCATGGATCTCTTTCTTCCTCTTAGTCGTACTTCATCCAGCTTTTTGATCACAGGGCTTGATTTTTTAGATGTAGTCGAGTACTTCTTCAGCAGGGCTTCAAACAGAGTGTCTGTGTTTGGATGAGTACTCAGAAAAGCTTTCTCCAAAACATACAAATCGACTCCTTTATCCTCAGGAAGACCAGAAATAAAACTCAGTCCAAAATCTATCAGCACCAGGTCCAGCTCTTCTACTGGTGGTCGCAAAAGCATGTTGGAAGTTGTAAGATCTCCATGGATAAGATCATCATCATGCATTCGTGCCAAAACCTCACCTATCTTTTCTGCTAAGAGAAAGAGGTTGCTGGTATCATTTCCACTTTGCTGTACAGAAGTTATATAATCCCGAACTGTAGTTGATCCTGCGATATCTTCAAGATATATACAGTTGGAGACATAATCCACAAAGTAAACCACTGGTGCAGAAATCCCTATTAAAAAAAGAGTTGATGAAATGCTAGCCTTTAGCTTATAAGAATGTTCAGCTTGCTTTATGATATTCAAAATTTATAATTACGTAAATCAAATGCACCCTTGAAAGTTTACAACACTATCCTGGAATTGGGACAGAAGCTCAAAATCCTGACCCCTAGTGGGCACTGACAAGCCCAAGTTTAGCAGTGTTGAGCTTTACTGCCCTGCCTAGCGCCTGGTTTACATTTAGGGCTTGTCTACATTACCCGCTGGATCGACGGGCAGCGATCGATCTAGCAGGGGTCAATTTATTGCGTCTAGTCTAGACACAATAAATCAACTGCCAAGCGCTCTCCCGTCAACTCTGGTACTCCACCAGGGCGAGAGGTGCAGGCAGAGCCGATGGGAGAGCGTCAGCCGTCGAGTTACCGCAGTGAAGACACCACAGTAAGTAGATCTAAGTACGTCAACTTCAGCTACATTATTCACATAGCTGAAGTTGTGTACCTTAGATAAATCCCTCCCCCCAGTGTAGACCAGGCTTTAGAATATAGCTCTGTCGACCTATGACGCTCAGATGTGTGAAAAATCCACACCCAACAACCATAGCTATGCCAGCCTAACCCACTGCATAAAACACAGCTAAGTTGACAGAAAAATGCTTCCATCCATCTACCTACTGTCACTCAGGGAGGTGGTTTTCCAATAGCCACACACACAAAAAAACCCACACAACCCTTCCATCACTTTAGAATGGGATTGCACCACAGGATTATGGCAACATGGCTACGGCACTGTAGCTATGCCACTGGATCCCCCATAATGTAGACAAACTCTAAATTTCAACTCCTGAAATTTCATTATCTATCCTTAAATCCCCCCTGCACTTTCAGTGGAATACAGAATTAAGCACTCTTCCTCTCCTACCAAAACACATTTGTCTGGCAGATGCAAAATATATGCTAGGATTTTGTCCTAGGCATGGCAGCATTTTGAGCAGATCCTGAGCAAGTACAATAAATCAGAAAGATGACAAAGACACACACACCAGTTATTTGCTCTTTGTGAGAAGAAAAAATTACCACACAAGCATCTTGAAATTGCAGATGAAGATAAATATCACACTGTTTTAATGGGGTCACCAGAGCTATCTTAGACTTGCTGGGGCTCGGGGCCAAAGCCGAAAGCTCAAGCCTGAGGGCTTCAGCCCTGGGCAGTGAGGGTCAGGCTTTAGCTTCACCCCTGTGCAGCAGGGCTCAGGTTACAGGCACCCTGCCTGGGGCTGAAGCCCTCAGGCTTCGGCTTTATGTCCCCTGTCTGGGGTGGTGGGGCTCGGGCTCTGGCCCCTCCAGCCCAGGCAGTGGGCTCGAGCAGGCTCAGGCTTCAGCCCCGCATCCTGGGGTTGTGTAGTAATTTTTGTTGTCAGAAGGGGTGTTGGATCATATTAAAGTAGTTCTGTATTAAAATCACAAATGAGTTTGATTCCCCATAGTTTAAATTCCGGGGTATTACTAATTAAGAGGTCTCCTGGTTTTTGGTACTGTTTCTCTCCCTCTATGTGTGAAACTTGCAAGCTGCTAATTGTCTTAGTACATTCTAAGACAGAGTCTGTTCTCAAAGCAATTCACAGAGAGAGAGACTCAAAGCAATACTCTAACAACAGAAACAGCACCCAGAGACTCCCCGCCCTTTTGTTGTATTAACAATTGTGATTAAAATAGAGATAGAGGATGTATGTGGATGGATGCTTGGTGTGGATAATAACTGAATGATCAGGGAGGTGCTAGCCTAAGAATCCAGTGTCCATCGGCTGAAGAAAGCGTCAAGTAGAAATAACCAGAGGACCCCCAGAGGGCAGACTGGAATCCACCCAACAGCCTCAAGAATGGGAGAACCAAAGAACAAGATAACATATAGCAGCATGGAGCCATCAGGAATGTGCTATCTGCTGATTGATTCAGCAACAGCATGATGAAGCAATTCCCATAGACTGGCATAGGAAGAAATTCCTATAAAAACAGACTCTAAAAAGTGAGAACTTTGGGGTCTGATTCTGCAAACCAACTTCCAGGAGCATCAGATGAGCATCTGACAAGGCCCTGCTCCCTCCCCATGTCCAGGCCACCTAGCCAGTGGCTTGGAATGAGCAACTCTAAGGCTGGTAACTATGATAACAACCTTGCAGAACCTGTGTGTGTGTGTTTGTATGAATGAATGTGTGAATAAATATGAGATTGAATGGAATGTTATAGCTATAACTAACTGCTTACTATGATTCTTTCTGTATTCACAATAAATGTGGTATTTTGACTTTTTCCCTTTAATAAGATCCTGTTGGTTTTTATTTTATTGGTATAACAGGGGGTGGTAGTGCAATGAAGTTTGAGAACCCCTGCATTAATGGATGGTGCTCTGAAGGTCAAGAGTTTATCTCCCTGCTTCACTTTTGCCCCACTATAATTTAGGCTGTCCCTATTATCTATCCAAGAGCTTGTCTACACTTGAAAGTTATTTCAGAGTAAGATAAAGTGTGAATTTAGGGCACAACAGCTTCCAGAATAGCTTCTTGTGTTGACACTACTTCAGAATATGGGCATGTCTACACTACAGCAACACAACTACAGTGCTGTAGCGCTATACACTAGAGGCTTCCAACGGTAACAGAAGGGATTTTTCTATCACTGTAGGTAAGCCACCTCCCAGCCCGGGTAGCTAGGTCAAGGGAAGCATTCTTCTGTCAACCTAGCCACATTTACACTGGAGGTCAGGTTGGAATAGCTACTACACTCAGAGGTGTGAACTTCTTCCTACTTCTGGGCAACAAAGATATGTCACTCTACATTTTAACTGGTTTCAGAGTAGCAGCCGTGTTAGTCTCTACGGTGACACAAGTACGTCTTTTCTTTTTGCGGATACAGACTAACAAATTTATTTGAGCATAAGCTTTCGTGAGCTACAGCTTCATCCAATGAAGTGAGCTGTAGTTCACGAAAGCTTATGCTCAAATAAATTTGTTAGTCTCTAAGGTGCCACAAGTACTGCTTTTCTTTTTACATTTTAACTGTAGACCAGATCGCAGAATAATCACGCAGGGACCTATTGGAAAACACCTATTTCCATTACTTCCCCAACACAGAAAAAGCTCAAAGCCTCTTTCTAAATACTATCAAGTCCTTGACCTCCGTGAATACATTAATATTGTGAAATGTTCGGATACTACAGTAAAGACCACAGAAACGCCTACCACAGGGAAAACAATATCCTGTGGCAGCCAGTCACTCAGGACAATTGTGTGCTAGGTTTTAAACAGGTCCTTTTGTGTAGGTTTTTGTTGTCTTTCAATTTCATTAAAAGCCCTATTACCTGGGGTTATGAAAAAGGGTAAAAAGGTGCTGATGGCTCCATTCATGGTACAAACCCCTCCCCAACCAGTGCCAAGACCCTTCCATACAAGCAGCTCCTATCTCTCCCTAGACTCAGTCCTCTACCCCGCCCCTCAGCTCAGCCCCACCACAGAGCCCCCACCTCCTCCTAGGCTCCCCCACCCCGCCCTACAAGCAACCCCCATCTCACCAAAGACTCACCCCCCCAGCAGACCCACCCCAGAGCCCCCCTCCACCCCTGAGCTAAGACCCCCCCCCGACCCACCCCTAGAGCCCCCCTCTGCCCCTAGGCTGAGCCCGCCCTCCCGTCCATTTTCAGAGAGTCCCCCAGACCCACCCTGCAGAGCCCCCTTCTAGCCCCCCCATCTCTCAGCCCCACCTGCCCGGCGGCAGCGCAGCAAGGAGCGGGCCTCCTGCGCCGTCCGCCGCCGGCTCAGCCGCTCCTCCAGCGCCGGGTGCCGGTAGCGCTTGGGGAAGCGGAGCTTGACCACAGCCGGCCGGCCCAGGAACTGTCCCCGGTAGAGCCGCGCCTCGGCCCCCTGCTGCACCAGCTGCAGCCCCTGCAGCGGCGGGGGGCACACTGCGCTCGCTCCCGCCTCCCCTCCCCCGTCGGCCATGATGGATGGGGCCCGTACGCTACCGGCGTACGTCAGCTCCGCGGCCGGCGTAACCTGCGTGAGGGGGAAGGAGCACGACACCGCCCCCTCCGTACCACGTGACTTACCGGGGCCCTCGGGAAGCCTCGGGTTCGGCTCCCGGAAACAGCCGAACCGCCCAGGAGAGCGTTAAAGGGCGGAGACTGTAGCCCCACCAGTCAGCCCGCGGCTCCTGCGCGTTACACCGGCCTACGAGGCAGCCCGCAAACCCAGACCGGCACCGCCCCGCCCCGCCCCTATACCCCCCTCCCTGCGTATCGCCCTGCTCCCTGTATCGCCTTCGTCGCATATCGTCCTGCCCCTCTATACCGCCCTCGCCATGTATCGCCCCGGCCCTCTATAACGCCCTCACTGTGTATCACCCCGCCCTTATACCGCTCTTCCCGTGTATTGCCCCGCCCCTCTACACCGCCCTCCCCGTGTATCTCGCCACCCCCATACCTCCCTCCTCGTGTATCGCCCTTGCCATGTATTGACCCGCCCCCACCTCCCTCCTCATGTTCACCCCACCCCTCTATAACGCCCTCACTGTGTATCACCCCGCCCCATACCGCTCTTCCCGTGTATCACCCCGTCCCTCTATACCACCCTCTCCCCTCTACAGGCCCTCCAGGCAGCACTATCCAATCCTGTCACTCCACCCCCTCTATACTGCCCTCCCTCTATGAATCACCCCGCCCCTCTATATTACTGCTTCTCCCGTCTATAGATCCCTCTTGCCCTCTCAGATCTAGGCATGCCTGGCGTATAGTTTTCGACTGGAACGCCCAGTTGAAAACGGACCCTGGCGGCTCCGGTCAGCAGCTCAGCAGGGGCCCAGGGCTACCGCAGGCTCCCTGCTTGCCTCAGTACCGTGCAGCTCCTGGAAGCGGCTGCCAGGTCCTTGCGGCCCCTCACATGGGGGTGGCCACAGAGGCTCCGCACGCTGCCCCCACCTCATTGCCAGCTCCGCAGATCCCATTGTCCGGAAACCGCAACCAATGGGAGCTGCGGGCATGAGGGCAGCACGCCGAGCCTCCCTAGCCACCCATGTATCTAGGGGCTGCACAGACCTGGCGGTCACTTCTGAGAGCCATGGTAAGCACCACTGGGACCCCGCATCCCAAATTCCTCCTGGCCCCCAACCTCCTGCCTCCTGAGGGTGGGGGAGAGCAAGCAACAGAGGGAGCAGGGATGGAGCGAGCAGGGTGGGGCCTCAGAGAAGGGGCAGGGGTGTTTGGTTTTGTGTGATTAGAAAGTTGGCAACCCTACTCAGGTCTATCACTCCACCCCTCAATACAACCCTCTTGCCACAGATCACACCATCCCCTGTATAATGCCCTCCGGCTATGTATCACCCAGCCCCTCTATACTACCCTCCTGTCATGTATTACCCTATCCTGTCTATACCACCTTCTCGCACTCTGTACTGCCTTCTCTCTGTGTGCCCTCTCTATATTTCCTCCTTCCACTGTATACCTCCTCGTTCCCCACTACACCCTGCTTCCCCCCTCTCTATGCTGCACTCAGTAAATAGTATATAACTAATATGTGATGGATCATCACTCCGGTTGCCTCCCCTTGTAAGAAGCTGCCCTTTGGCCTTATCCCCCCGAGAACGAAACTTCCTTTAACTTCTGCTGCTGCCACTGCAGGAATGGGACTCAGGAACTCAGAGCACTCTGCAGCTGCTGAGCTGCCAGCAAAGCTGGGGCACTGCCTGCATCTCTGCTGTCCCATCCCATCAGGGATAAAAGCGTGGTGCCCACACCTTCCCCCATGCTCCCTGCCAGGACCCTGACCCCCAGCGCCTCACTGAAGTCACCATGAGCAGGAGAGCTCTTGGATGAGATATGCAGAAGAGCACGCCAGGAAGTGTGTGCACAAAGGAATGAATTATTCTGTACAGAACGGAGAGCCTTGCTACGAGCTGCTGACTGGGACCCGCAATAAAGGGTAAATGGGCACTAGGATTAGTCATTCCAAGTGCTGGCAGCATGCTCCATGCTTCACAAGGCACAGACAAGAAGCCAGTTCCTACCCCTAGAGCTTACAGTTCTTCAAGGCGCAGTCCTGCCGCACTACCCCAGCAGGGAACTCCGGAAGGCAGAATGCGACCCAGAGGTCTCCAGCCTGTAATAGGGGAAGTAGCCCTGCTGCTATACTGTTTTCTGAGGTGCACAAATTCCAGTGTGTGCCGAGTTATTGCCCTGGCTCCTTCCCACACACTTGGAGCTCTTCTGTGCCCACAGGAGAGCACGGTGGTTCCTGCACTCCCCAGAGCACAGGGAAAACAGCTCTGCCAGGCTCTCCTATGGGCTATGCAAAGAGGAAGGAAGGCTCCTGCTCACCCTGAGCCTTCCAACTGCTCACCAGCATGAAGGCCAGGCTCTATCCAGCCTTACATTAATAGAACGTGACCGGGGCGGCAGGTTTGGAGAATTTTTGGTGGTGCCCAGAATGGTTCCAAATCATCTCCCCCACCCCCCCACGCACGCACACACACACCTGCCTAAGGCTCTGGGAGGGGGGTTGGGTGCAGGAGGGGTACGGGCTCTGTGAAGGAGTTTGTATGCTGGGTGCAGACTCTGAGCTGGGGTAGGGGTACAGGAGCGGGTGCAGATTCGGGGAGGGTGTTTGGGTTCAGGAGGGGGTTTGGGGTGCAGGCTCTGAGCTGAGACAGGGTGTTGGGGTGCAGGCTCTGAGCTGAGACAGGGTGTTGGGGTGCAGGAGGTGGTTTGGGTGCTCAGAGCCCACACCTAGCTGGGACAGAGGGTGCAGGGTGTGGGGCTGGGCCAGGGATGAGGAGTTTGGGGTGCAGCAGGCAGGCTGCCCTGTGGCTGGGGGCCAGAGAGGACAACTCCCCCCAACCCCCTCCCCGCCAGCAGCAGTGAGCTCCAGGGGAGGGGGGCCCCTCCCTCCCTGGCCTGACACTCTGGGAGACAATCTGGGACCCTGATCCTGCAATCCATATAGCAGAGGCATTCTGCTGTGCGCACACAGAGCTTCACTGAAGTCAATGGAGATCTCAGCAGGCCCATCAGTGTGCCTGTGCTTTATCCTTCACAGGATCAGGGCCTCAGTTAGCTAGGACCACACTTGGTGCTGGGAGGTATGACACAGAGGAAGTGGGTGGGGAGAGATGTCAGCTAAGGTTAAGTAAGGTGCTTGTTTTCCACCCTATCAGCTTAGTTCCAGCTCCCCCTCCCCAATAAGTAAGAGTCAATCATTCATCGTGCTGACAGTTAATGGTTACTTTACAGAAAAGTTAATCATCAATAGTGAAGTACCATCAATTCTCTGGAATCCTGCCAGCGTTGTAAGCTGATTCAGCTCAATAGTGCTCACATGACATCTTCAGTTGGCCACCCCCACATAGCTCCTGGCTGAGGAGGTCCTTGTGTGTTAGTAGAAGAAAGAGAGAGAATATAGAACAGGGGTTCTCAGATTTCATTGTGCCATGACCCCCTTCCAACAACAAACATTACTACATGACCTCAGAAGGAGGGAGAGAGATCTGAGACCGCCAGTGCCTGCCGCCCCAGGCGGGGCCGGGGGGGCACCCAATGCCAAAGCCTGAGCCCCACTACCCCAAGTAGGTTGTGGGCTCGGGCTTCAACCCCAGTTGCTGGGGCTCAGGCTTCAGCTGCGGCCCTGAGCAGTGGGGCTTGGGTTTTGGCTTCAGTCCCAGGCCCCGGGGTGCAAATCCGAAGTTGTATTGTCTTGTGCTGCACAGAAAACGGTATAACGTAAGCTCATGAAATTCGCTCCCTCCTTCAATGTGTTGCCGGTACCCAGTGCTGAGAGGCAAAACAGCAGGGGTTTGTTACCCAGTGTGTTTCACTCAATGATCACAACGGGGTGGAAAAGCAGAAGAGTTTATTTGCAGCTGCAAACAAGGTACAGGGAGAATAGAATCTCAAATCCTGCACCCAGAGCAGGTCATTACACACACTTTTATATTCCTTAATGCTACTGCACTACACATCAGCCAATTAAAACTTTGCACAAATACTCTGCCTTCCTTATATGGGTTACAACAATGTTTATTTCCTGCAACCTCTAACAAGCATTCCTTGTTAACAACCAGCACATCCTGCCTGGCCTTGTAACTATCTCCTATTATTTTTAACTTGGCATCAGCAAACCTTACACTAAGGCATTATCTGCGGCTGCAACATTGTTTTAAGAGCAAAAGAGCTTACTCAAACCAGCCAGGCCTGAATTCTATTAAGGGGGGTTAAGAAGAAGCCCTTAGGCCTTTAGCAAGGAGACTTCCTCAACCCTTATGGCCTTCCATCCCCTCGACTTAACTAGTGGCCATGCCCTGGGGTCTCCAACAAATGTGGCAGAAGATATGCACAGCTTTTTGCCTGCCTCCCTTTCCTGCCCCCCCCCCCAGTTATGAATTCCACAAGCTATGTTTTAGAAAAAACAAAAACAAGTTTATTGACTACAAGAGGTAGGTTTTAAGTGTTTATAAGAGATAGCAAACAGACCAAAGCAGATTACTGAGCAAATAAAAACATGCAAAGTAAGTTTAATACATTAAAGAAACTGGTTACAAGTAGTAATTTCCTCACCCTAAATGTTGTTTAGGCATTTCTTTCACAGGCCAGACACCTTTTCTGGCCCAGGCTCAGCTCTTCTTCTCCCCTTCTCCTCCTCCCTGCCCTTGTTTCTTAGATGTTCTCAGCAGTCATCCTGGGCCAAGATGGGGTCCAGTACCCGGTGACATGATCACATGACTCTGCAGTGTCAAAGCAGCATCCCAGGAAGCTTCTCAGGAAAGTGGGAGATTAGCATCTTCAGAGTCCTATTGTTCTTCATAATGGCCTATCCAGGCTGATTGCCTACTGTCTGGTGGGAGTTCCCCAGGTGTAAACACAGTAGTTGTTACATAGTCAATATTCCTAACATCAGATACAGAAATGATACATGCATACATATAGGATAATCATATTCAGCAAATCATAACCTTTCCAATGATACCTCACATGACCCATCTTGCATAGAACACATTATTTATGCCATATTCATATCATAGCAATATCTATGAAGAATATGAGGTGTTGGGTCACAGAGGCATGAACAAGACTCATTAATCTTTCACAGATGTTTTAAATACATTGGAGGTATCTAGCCAACTACTTAGTTTGTAACAGCTCATGGTCTCAACACCACAACTGAATTTTAATGGCACACAATGCAACCCACGACTCCCTTGGGCTATTTGCCCATATTGGGGTATTCTTTATGTTCTTCAGGAAACACAGGCTGTACAAGAGATTTTGTCCAGTCCATATAAATAATTAGATTGTTACATTTGGAAATGTTTCAAGTCCATTTTGTCCTTGTTTTCCCTACCACATCATTTGTTTCTGTTTCAGATGTTTATTTTATTAACACATTCCACATAGCTTACTTCAGCTTCATGTGGTGGGGTCATGCTGGGGAAATATTTACATTTACAAATATTTACAAGCTTTCAGTAACAGCTTTGGATGATAAAAGAAATCTACCCCATGGTTCTTCCCTCTCTTATTATGTCCCAAGTCCATTTGTCTTAGGCCGTTTACACAGAATGCTCTAGCATTTAGCCAGGAAATATCTGCATTCCTGTTTTGCATGGTCCCAATTTGCAAATACTATTTTAAAAAGCTCTGATATTTCATAGTGCTCTGGGCAGAGTTTACACACACATAAGCCCATGCATGTGTTGGGATTCCCTCCAAGATCTCTTCCAATTGACTAATCCAGACCACCTCATCCAGTTCTGGGAGGACACTTCATCCAGTTCCTTGGGATCCAAAAGCTCAGTTCAGCTCCAGCTCACCACTCAGGTTACTTTGTTAGGCATATAATAGTGCTGTGCCCGTGCAAACCAGGGGCTCAGACTCAAGGGGTTTAGGTACAGGGTGATACCATAATTTTAAATCATTTGTATCAAACTATACAGTTTATATACTTTTTCCAGGCTACTAAAACATCTATTCTTGAATCTAATTGGTTTGGACGAAGTACAGATCATATAAGGACCAATTGCTTTGCAGATCGTGTAAGGACCAATTGCTTGTATCCTCACCTTATGTACATTTCAAGCTGATCAGCTCAGGGTGTTCAGTTATCTCAACTAGCCCCAAAACAGTCTCACACTTTTTAACCACACACAGTTTAACCTTGCACTCAAATCAAGCTATATGCACATTTATTCATGTCCAGCAAGATCTATGCCTATAGTGTGCACTCTAACACACATAGACCTGCATGCACATATGCACGCAGGGCTAGTTTACAATTAGTACACTATATATAGCTCTGCTGCTATAGCACCTCAACATAGATAGTGTTTACACTGAAAGGAGGGATTCACCTGTTGATGTAAGTACCCACCTCCACAAGAGGTGCTAGCTAGTTCAATGGAAGAATTCTTCATCCACCCAGCACAGTCCACACAAGGACTTGGTCATCTTAACTATGCCGCTTCAGGTGTAGATTTTTTTTTACATCCCAGAGCAACATAGTTATTCTGTCCTAATTCTATAGCCTAGGCCAGGCCATACCCAGACACAAACAGCATGTAACCCTTTCATTAAATCGTTATGGTAAACTAAGCCATTTATCTCATGCTTATGAACATTTTGGAAACTCCAGAGGATGATGTTGAAGAGGAAACATTTCCTCCATTTTATTTTACTCTTCTCATTAAGAAAATAAACGGTTGTGCAGCCTTTGGAAGTGATCTGGAGCCGTTTATAGTATCACCCAATATTTTATTGGAACAAAAACACATTTTGTATCACTCTGGAGAATTGCACTGAGGCATGGACTTTGTAATGTCTTACTTGTGTAACTTTGTTCCCCTTGACAGTTATGTGCAACCCTCCTTTTATAAATGATCGAATTGAATTAAGAATTACTGGAGGCCAAGCTAATAGAAATAGAGCCTGATCCTGTAAGGGGCTGAGACCCCTTAATTGCAATTGACTTTGAGAGCACTCGGCATCTAGCAGGATGGAGTTCATACAGACAACTCTTTTTCCAGGATTTATTTAGAAGAATGGGGTGAGGTCTACATTACAGACCTCTGCTAGCACAATTATGTTGGTCAGGGGTACAATGGTGTGATTTATGACTGACACATTTGTGCCAGCAAAAGCCTCTACTGTAGACAGTTATACTGGCAAAACTGCGCTTTTACTGATTTTATTTGTAGGGCTGTCGATTAATTGCAGTTAACTCAAAATTAATAGTGATTAAAAAATGAATTACATTTAATTGCAGATTTAATTGAACAATAGAATACCAATTGAAATTTGATATTTTTCTACATTTCCATATATATTGTATTCTGTAATAAATACATTTTGATTTCAATTACACAAATATTTTTACTGTAAAAAGGATAAACCAAAGAAATTGGAAAATATTATTCACCTCATACAAGTACTGTAGTACAATCTTTGTCAAAGTGCACTCAAAAACAAAACAATGTAAAACTTCAGAGCCTGCAAGTCCATTCAGTCCTACTTCTTGTTCAGCCAATCGCTAAGACAAACAAGTTGGTTTACATTTACAGGAAATAATGCTGCCCTCTTCTTATTTACAAGATCACCAAAAAGTGAGAACAGGCATTTGCATGGCACTTTTTTAGCTGGCATTGCAAGGTATTTATGTGCCAGATATGTTAAACATTCATATGCCCCTTCATGCTTCAGCCACCATTCCAGGGGACATGCTAATTAAAAAAAAGCATTAATTACATTTGTGCCTGAACTCCTTGGGGGAGAATTGTATGTCTCCTGCTCTGTTTTACCTGCATTCTGCCATATATTTCATGTTATAGCAGTCTTTGATGATGACCCAGCACATGTTCATTTTAAGAACACTTTCACTGCAGATTTGACAAAACGCAAAGATGATATCTGTCAAGGTTCCTTCCCCACTCTGAACTCTATGGAACAGATTTGGGGACCTGCATGAAAGACCCCCTAAGCTTATTCTTACCAGCTTAGGTTAAAAGCTGCCACCACCAAAATGTTACACAAAGAACAGGGGAAGTGCCCACTTGGAAACGTTTCCCCCGCAAAATTCCCCCCCCCCGCCCCCCAAGCACTATACCCCCTTTCCTGGGGAAGGCTTGATAAAACTCCTCACCAATTTGCATAGGTGACCACAGACCCAAATCCTTGGATCTTAAGAACAATGAAAAAGCAACCAGGTTCTTAAAAGAGAATTTTAATTAAAGAAAAAGTAAAAGAATCACCTCTAAAATCTGGATGGTAAATACCTTACAGGGTAATCAGATTCAAAACATAAGGAATCCCTCTAGGCAAAACCTTAAGTTACAAAAAGATACAAAAACAGGAATATACATTCCATTCAGCACAACTTATTTTATCAGCCATTTAAACAAAACAGAACCTAACACATAACTAGATTGCTTACTGACTTTTTACAGGAGTTCTGACCTGCATTCCTGCTCTGATCCCAGCAAAAGCATCACACAGACAGAGAGAACCCTTTGTGTCCCATCCCCCCGCTTCAGCTTTGAAAGTATCTTGTCTCCTCATTTGTCATTTTGGTCAGGTACCAGCAAGGTTATCTTAGCTTCTTAACCCTTTACAGGTAAAAGGGTTTTTCCCTCTGGCCAGGAGGGATTTAAAGGTGTTTACCCTTCCCTTTATATTTATGACAGTATCAATGTGATATTTCTAAAGATATCTACAGCACTCAACCCAAGGTTTCAGAATCTGAAGTGCCTTCCAAAATCTGAGAGGGATGAGGTATGGAGCATGCTTGCAGAGGTCTTAAAAGAGCAACACTCTGGTGCAGAAACTACAGAACCCAAATCACCAAAAAAGAAAATCAACCTTCTGCTGGTGGCATCTGACTCAGAAAGTGAAAATGTGTCGTCTGCACTGGTTTGGATTGTTATTGAGCAGAACCTATCATCAGCATGGATGCAAGTCCTCTGGAATGGTGGTTGAAGATGGAGACAAATGAATCTTTAGTGCATCTGGCACATATATATCTTGCAACGCTGGCTACAACAGTGCCATGAGAACGCCTGTTCTCACTTTCTGGTGACATTGTAATTAAGAAGAGGGCAGCATTATCTCCTGCAAATGTAAACTAACTTGTTTGTCTGAGCGATTGGCTGAAGAAGTAGGACTGAATGGACTTGCAGGCTCTAAAATTTTAGATTGTTTTATTTTTGAATGCAGTTTTTTTTAACATAAAATTCAACTTTCATGATAAAGAGATTGCACTACAATACTTGTATTAGGTGAATTAAAAATACTAATTCTTTTGTTTTTTTACAGTGCAAGTACTTGTAATCAAAAAATATAAAGTGAGTACTGTACACTTTGTATTCCATGTTGTAATTTAAATCAATATATTTGAAAATGTAGAAAACACCCAAAAATATTTAAATAAATGGTATTCTATTATTGTTTAATAGTGCAAATAATGGCAATTAGTTTTTTTTAATCGCTTGACAGACCTGTTTTCCCACTTGCAGGGGCTGGAATAAGTCTACCGAGGCCCTGGTCTACACTTAACATTTAGATCGCTCTAGCTACATTGCTCAGGGCATGTGAAAAATTCACACCCCTAAGCACTGTAGTTAAGCTGACCTGACCCCCGAGGTAGACCCAGCTACACTGAGAAGAATTCTTCCATCAACCCAGCTACTGCCTCTTGGAAAGGTGGATTACCTACAGCAACAGAAAACCCCCTCCGTCAACACAGGACCCATCTACACTCTCATACTGTGGCATTGCTGCAACTGTGCTGCTGTAGCCTCCGTAGTGTAGACACACCCGAGAAGTACACCAGTATTCCTATACAGGCAAAGCATTCCCAGTGGACCTGGCCTAAGGCCGAGATTCTCAAAGCTGGTCAAATGGGAATTAGGCAAACTGAGGCAACTGTGAGTTTATACGGAGTCAGCTACCCCAAGCCTCAGCATGGCCCTTCTCTGAGTATCCGTATAACTAAGTTGGCTTGGGGGGTAATTTTTTCTGAAGTAGTTATCCTGGTACAACCCCTTGTGTGGCTGCAGTTATACTGCTGTAATGGTGGCTTACACTAGTATAGCTTATTCCCCTTCTTGTATGGGAATAGCTATGCTGCTGTAAAGCACACTTATGCCAATATAACTGTCTCCATGCTAGGGGGATTGTAGTGCTTTAACTCTTCCCATATAGTTAGAGTGGTACAACTGTTGCGAGTAAACAAACCCTGACTCACTTTGCACTATTGTCATCTCTAAAACAAAGAATGACCTGAACTTGCTGAGTTTGGTTATAAGAACAAATATTTCCTCTAATAAACTTCCCATAGCTGACTACAAAACAAGGTAGCTTAACTTCTGTTCTGCCCTTATTTTAAACCATTTTACTTATTACAATGACAGTGAAAAAAAGAACAAGTTACAGATTTGGGGCTAAATTATCCACCTTGTTGGAGAGAACCTGCTAGATCACTGGGGATTCCTTCTTTGCTAAATGGATTCCCACTCCTTGTTTTCATTTGTGATTGTAATGTCTGTTTCTAGCGGCTACTGCCTTGAAGCATAGTGCAACTGTTCATGAATAAAGAAAAGGAGGACTTGTGGCACCTTAGAGACTAACAAATTTGAGCATAAGCTTTCGTGAGCTACAGCTCACAGACTAACACGGCTGCTACTCTGAAACCTGTTCATGAATAGTTGAGCAATGCAGAGCACATTCAAGCTGGGTTATTGTTACCAACTGCAGTTTGAATTTTAAATGCTAAACATCTCAAGAAATACATATTTGTGGTTTATGCCTGGTGTTTTTATTATTTGGTTCTATAGCTAGAGTGCAGCCTCGTTCACTTGAGATCCACAGGCCAAAAGAGAGATAAGAATCAAACAGGGAAGTGGATTGGCCAAGACATACAGCCTGATGATCACAAGAGAAACACCTCAGGGGAAGATCATGGCAAGGAGGACAAGAAATATGCTAAAGAACAGGAGGCATAAGCCTCTCTTCCTTTGCGGGATCCTTTGGAACTAATGCTGTGTCTGCAAGTGGCCACAGACTTGTCACTATAGATATGACCCTTCCAGGTCCCCAAAGACCCATTCCATGAAAGACCACA